>NC_141687.1:225235973-225835973 GCF_964263255.1 Lissotriton vulgaris
TCGATCTATCGCCCTCCCTCTATCAATCTATCTATCGCCCTCACTCTATCTATCGATCTATCTATCGCCCTCACTCTATCTATCGATCTATCTATCGCCCTCACTCTTATCTATCGATCTATCTATCGCCCTCACTCTTATCTATCGATCTATCTATCACCCTCACTCTATCTCTCGCACCACCACAGCATCACTCGTCGCCACCACAACATCACTCGTCGCCACCACAGCATCACTCGTCGCCACCACAACATCACTCGTCGCCACCACAACATCACTCGTCGCCACCACAACATCACTCGTCGCCACCACAACATCACTCGTCGCCACCACAACATCACTCGTCGCCACCACAACATCACTCGTCGCCACCACAACATCACTCGTCCCCGCCACAGCATCACTCGTCCCCGCCACAGCATCAATCTGTGCAACCATTCAACACCAACTGGTTTAAATATGTTCTCTCAATGTTTCAAGCTTTATTACAAATGTCACAAAAAGATGTTAATATTTCACTTCTGTTCTTTGATCTTCGTCACAATAAAATACACTGATCATAATCTTTACAAAAGTTATTTACAAAAGTTTAAGCTATTGCCATTATAAATTACAATAACTTTTATTTAAGTATTAAGTAGAAAAAAAATAAAAGCCATTGTTATTTGTAATATCAATACATCTAAGTCACGTAAATACAACACATATTGCATTACAAATGCTATAGGTGTCACTTTTGCAAAAGTTAAAACTATTGGCATTGTAAATGACAAAGCTATTAATTTTCACACACTACTCCCTCACACATTGCCCCCTCACACAGTGACCCCTCACAAACTGCGCACTCACACATTGCTCACTCACACTACTTTAGGCCACACACACTGCACCCTCGCACACCTCGCACCCTCGCACAACTCGCACCCTCACACACTCTCATTACACTAAGCCCTCACACACTGCGCACTCACACACTGCACACTCACACACTGCGCACTCACACACTGCGCACTCACACACTGCGCACTCACACCCTGCGCACTCACACATTGCTCACTCACACTACTTTAGGGCACACACACTGCACAATCACACCCCGCACCCTCACACACCCAGTCCCACACACACTCTCATTACACTGTGTCCTCTCACATTGCCCCCTCTCACACTGCCCCCTCTCACACTGCCCCCTCTCACACTAGCCCCCTCACACATTAGCCCCCTCACACATTAGCCCCCTCACACATTAGCCCCCTCACACATTAGCCCCCTCACACATTAGCCCCCTCACACATTAGCCCCCTTCACACATTAGCCCCCTCACACATTAGCCCCCTCACACATTAGCCCCTTCACACATTAGCCCCTTCACACATTAGCCCCCTCACACATTAGACCCCTCACACATTAGCCCCCTTCACTCATTAGCCCACTCACACATTAGCCCACTTACACATTAGCCCACTTACACATTAGCCCACTTACACATTAGCCCACTCACACACTGCCCGCTCACACAGACCACTCACAGACCACTCACAGACTGTGCACTCACAGACTGCGATCTCACAGACTGCGCCTTCGCACAGTGTGCACTCACACTACTTTAGGCCACACACACTGCACCCTCACACACCCTGCACCCTCTCACACCCGCACCCTCTCACACCCCGCACCCTCTCACACCACGCACCCTCTCACACCCCGCACCCTCTCACACCACGCACCCTCTCACACCCCGCACCCTCTCACACCCCGCACCCTCTCACACCCCGCACCCTCTCACACCCCGCATCCTCTCACACCACGCACCCTCTCACACCCCGCACCCTCCCAAACCCCGCACCCTCCCACACCCCGCCCCCACACACTGCCCCCACACACTGCCCCCCCACACTGCCCCTTCACATGCTTCCCCTTCACACACTGCCCCTTCACACACTGCCCCCTCACACACTGCCCCCTCACACACTGCCCCCTCACACACTGCCCCCTCACACACTGCCCTCTCACACACACTGCCCTCTCACACACACTGCCCTCTCACACACACTGCCCTCTCACACACACTGCCCTCTCACACACACTGCCCTCTCACACACACTGGCCCCTCACACACACTGGCCCCTCACACACACTGGCCCCTCACACACACTGGCCCCTCACACACACTGGCCCCTCACACACACTCACCCTCACACACAACCCTACACACACACAACCCCGCACACACACAACCCCGCACACACACAACCCCGCACACACACAACCCCCCACACTCACCCCCCACACACACAACCCCCCACACACACACAACCCCCCACACACACACAACCGCCCCACACACACACAACCGCCCCACACACACACAACCCCACCCACACACACACAACCCCACCTACACACAACCCCACCCACACACAACTCCCCCCCACACACACCCCCACACACAACCCCCACACACAACCCCCACACACAACCCCCCCCACACACAGACAACCCCACACACACAACCCCCCACACACACAACCCCACACACATACAACCCCACACACATAACCCCACACACACACAACCCCCCCACACACACAACCCCCCCACACACACACAACCCCCCCACACACAACCCCCCCACCACCCCCACACACACAACCCCCCCACACACAACCCCCCACACAACCCCCCCACACACAACCCCCACACACACAACCCCCACACACACCCCACACACACACAACCCCACACACACACAACCCGCACACACACACAACCCCCCACACACAACCCCCCACACACAACCCCCCACACACAATCCTCCCACACCACCCCCACCCCACACTAGCCCCCCACACACAACCCCCCACACACACAACCCCCCACACACAACCCCCCACACATAACCCCACACACACACATCCCCCCACACACACATCCCCCCACACACACAACCCCCCACACACAACCCCCCCACACACAACCCCCACACACACAACCCCCACACACACAACCCCCCCCACACACACCCCACACACACACAACCCCACACGCACACAACCCCACACACACACAACCCCCCACACACACAACCCCCCACACACAACCCCCCACACACACAACCCCCCACACACACAACCCCCCACACACAACCCCCCACACACACAACCCCCCACACACACAATCCCCCACACACACAACCCCCCCACACACAATCCCCCACACAACCCCCACCCCACACAAGCCCCCCGCACACAACCCCCCACACACAACCCCCCTCACACAACCCCCCTCACACACTGCCCCCTCACACACAACCCCACACACACACAACCCCCCCCACACACACAACCCCCCACACACACAACCCCCCACACACACAACCCCCCACACACAATCCCCCCACACACAATCCCCCCACACACAACCCCCACCCCACACAAGCCCCCCACACAAGCCCCCACACACAAGCCCCCACACACAACCCCCCACACACACAACCCCCCCACACACAACCCCACACACACAACCCCACACACACACAACCCCCCCCCACACACACACAACCCCACACACACACAACTCCACACACACACAACTCCACACACACACAACCCCACACACACACACAACCCCCCCACACACACAACCCCCCACACACACACAACCCCCCCACACACACACAACCCCCCCCCCACACACACACAACCCCCCCACAAACACACAACCCCCCCACACACACAACCCCCCCACACACACAACCCCCACACACACAACCCCACCCACACACAACCCCACCCACACACAACTCCCCCACGCCCCCCCCCACACTCACAACCCCCCCACACTCACAACCCCCCCACACACACAACCCCCAACACACACACAACCCCACCCACACACAACCCCACCCACACACAACTCCTGTTAGACGTGGACCCGGAGGGTCGGCCGAGCAAGGGGGAGAGGCCTCCTGGCGAGGGCCCTCTCTTTCAATCGTACGGACGGGCAACCACTCCTCCCACAGATGGACACCACACAAAGACAGGTTCTGTACACTTTTATAGGTAATCGTAGGCAGGTTAACTTGACGATACAGCAGGCCCAGGATATGATGATCCCGTCAATTCTAGTCTCTTGGGAAAGGGGGTAGCGGGACAGTCTCCGTACCGGTCCGGTACAGGGGTAGCTGGTGTATAGCTCACAATCCTCGAGCTGGAGGGTTCGCAAGTAGGGGCCGCGGCAGCGCCAGCAGGTCTTCAAAGATAGTTCACGATGAGGATGAGCCGCGGCAGCGCCAGCAGGCCTTCAAAGATGGTTCACGAAGAGGATGAGCCGCGCCAGCAGGCCTTCAAAGATAGTTCACGATGAGGATGAGCCGCGGCAGCGCCAGCAGGCCTTCAAAGATGGTTCACAAAGAGGATGAGCCGCGGCAGCGCCAGCAGGCCTTCACGATGGTTCACGAAGAGGATGAGCCGCGGCAGCGCCAGCAGGCCTTCAAAGCTGGTTCACGAAGAGGATGAGCCGCTGCAGCGCCAGCAGGCCTTCAAAGATAGTTCACGAAGAGGAGCCGCGGCAGCGCCAGCAGGCCTCCAGGGATGAGTTCGTCTCGGGGTCTCTCGACTCCAGGATACAACTGGTTTTCTGCTCTGGCGCTACCCCAGTTATAGGTCTGGCGCCCTTTGATGTCCGGACCCTCGCACTTGGAGGCCGGGGGGTCTGGGATGAGGGAGTCCAGACACCCAGCAGGGGGGTGGAGCCAGCGCACAGGGAGGCTGGGGGCAATCGAAACCGGCGGAGGGGAGCCATCGACACTCCTTCTTCCATTGACTCGCCAAGTGGTCTCTTTACCCCCTGGGTGGATGGGGGCGCCTTGATGTCAGGGCTTGGCTGGGCCGGAGGCTGAGGTTGACCCGTGGCCACGAGGCCTGGTCGTGGCGGGTCCAAGATGGCGGCTGGGCCGGGGCCGGTGGTTCAGAAAGGGACCCGGGCCAGCCGAGAATGTTATGGTTATGAGCCGGGGTTCCGTCGGGGAAGAGCTGGGGGTTGACCCGGCGGGTTGCAGGTGTTGTTCTTGTCCGGGGAACAGGGGTAGCAGTAGTCCGTGACCCGCCATGCGGGGAGGGGTCGGGCCTGCCACGAGGCCTGTCCAACATGCGTCCCCCCCAGCTGAAGGCAGGTAGAGTCACCCATCCTCTTGGGTAATCTCCTCGCCGAGGCGGAAGAAGCGGGACAGGTCGTCTGCGTTGGCGTGATCTTGGCCTGGGCGATGCTCCACAGTGAAGTCCATCCCTTGCAGGGAGATGGACCAACGCAACAGCTTCGGGTTTTCTCCCCGCATCTGCATCAGCCATTGCAGAGGACGGTGGTCGGTTTGCACCCGGAAGTGGGTACCGAAGAGATAGGGTCGGAGCTTCTTGAGGGCCCACACCACGGTGAAGGCCTCTCGTTCTATGGTGCTCCAGCGCTGTTCTCGGGCCAGCAGGCGGCGGCTGATGAAGGCCACTGGCTGGTCAACTCCCTCGGTGTTGATTTGGGAGAGGACGGCCCCAACGCCATGATCGGAGGCATCTGTTTGTACTATAAATTCCCGGCTGTAGTCGGGGGCTTGGAGCACAGGGGCGGTGCACATGGCGGATTTGAGGTTCTCAAAGGCAGCCTGACATTCAGGAGTCCAGTGTACTTTCGGGGGGTTCTTTTTCGACGTGAGTTCTGTGAGGGGCCCCACAATGCTGCCATAGTCTTTTACGAAGCGCCGGTAGTATCCGGTGAGCCCCAGGAAGGCGCGGACCTCTGTTTGGGTTACCGGGGGCTCCCAAGCCTGAATGGCAGCGATCTTGAGCTGGAGAGGGGCCACCTGGCCACTTCCCACCTGGTGCCCCAGGTAGGTCACGGTCCCTTGGCCAATTTGGCATTTGCTGGCCTTGATGGTTAGTCCTGCCCGTCGGAGGGCGGTCAGGACCTCCCGGAGGTGTTGGAGGTGTTCTGCCCATTGGCGGCTGTACACGGCAATATCATCCAGATAGGCGGCGCTGAACTCCTCCAGCCCCGCCAATACCTTGTTTACGAGCCTCTGGAAGGTGGCGGGGGCGTTTTTCATTCCGAAGGGCATCACTTTGAAGTGGTAGTGGCCATCCGGGGTGGAGAAGGCGGATCGCTCCTGGGCACCGGGGGTGAGGCCGATCTGCCAATAGCCCGCGGTCAAGTCAAAGATGCTCAGGTAGCGGGCGGCCCCCATGCGGTCGATCAGTTCATCCGCTCGGGGGATGGGGTGAGCGTCTGTCCGGGTGACGGCGTTCAAACCCCGGTAGTCCACACAAAATCTGAGCTCTGGGGCGACTCCAGGGGCGGCGGCCTTGGGGACCAGCACGACTGGGCTGGCCCAGGGACTGTCGGAGGGCTCGATTACTCCGAGGGCCAGCATCTTGGATACTTCTGACTGGATGCAGGCGCGTACTCGATCAGGTACTCTGTAGGCCCTGTGCCGGATAGGGGGGCTATCCCCGGTGTCGACATCGTGGAGGCACCAGGGGGTGACCCCAGGGATGAGGGAGAATAGGTCAGCAAATTGCTGTAGCAAGTCTTGGCAGTCTTTGCGTTGTGCGGGGGACAGGGCATCGGAGAGGTGGACTCCTTCCACGGAGCCGTCTTTTTCGAGGGTCCTCAGGAGGTCGGGGAGGGGCTCGGAGTCCTCTTCAGCCCCACTGTCGGTAGCCATCAGGAGGCTAAGTTCAGAGCGTACAAAGTGAGGCTTGAGTCTGTTGGCATGGAGGACCCGGAGAGGGTTCCGGGGGGACTCCAGGTCCACCAGGTAGGTGACGGGGCCCTTGCGCTCCACCACCTTGAAGGGTCCTGTCCATTTGTCCTGGAGGGCGCAAGGTTCGACCGGGGCCATGACCCATACCTGTTGTCCCGGCTCGAACTCAATGGATGAGGCATTTTGATCGTACCAACGTTTCATGTCTTCTTGGCTGGCTTCGAGGTTGGCCTTGGCAAGTTCCCTGAACCGCCGAGTCTGGTTCCGGAGGGTCAAGAGGTACTTGTACACATCAGGAGGAGTTTTCTGGGGGGTCACCTCCCACCCTTCCTTGACCAGGCTGAGGGGGCCCCGGACGGGGTGCCCATACAGGAGCTCGAAGGGGCTGAACCCCAGGGACTTCTGGGGGACCTCCCGGTAGGCAAACAGGAGGCACGGTAGCAGCACGTCCTATTGGCGGCGTAGGGGCTCCTCCAGGCCCATAATCATACCCTTGAGGGTGCGATTGAATCGTTCCACTAGTCCGTTTCCTTGCGGGTGATAGGGGGTCGTAAATTTGTAGATGACCCCACACTGTTGCCATAGGGACTTCATGTATCTGGAGATAAAGTTTGTGCCCCGATCACTGACGACCTCTCGGGGGAAGCCCAACCGCGAGAAGATCCCCATCAGGGCTCGGCCCACCACGGGCGCTGTCACGGTCCGGAGAGGGATGGCCTCGGGATAGCGGGTGGCATGGTCCACCAGGACGAGTATGAACCAGTGACCTTGTGCTGTCCGGGGCTCCAGGGGCCCCACAATGTCGATCCCTACCCGCTCAAAGGGAGTGGTGACGATGGGAAAGGGTTGCAGGGGGACCTTCAGTTTTCGGCCGCTCTGTCCGCTGGCCTGGCAGGTGGGGCAGGCCCGGCAGTGGTTCATTACATCGTTCCGCATTTTCGGCCAGTAGAAATGGGTCACCAGGCGGCTGTAAGTCTTGTCCTGCCCCAGGTGCCCGGCAAGAGGCACATCATGTGCCAGGTTCAAGAGGAAGTCTCTGAATCGGAGGGGGACCACCAGCACCCGGCTGGTGCCCAGTTCGGCAATCTTTTGCTCACTGTAGAGGAGCCCGTTGTCCCAATAGATCCAGTGGGCCCCCGAGGCATCCCCTGTGCTCTGGGCTATGGCTTGCTGTCGGAGCCCCTCGAGGGAGGGACACGCTCTTTGTTCCTGGCGGAACTGTTCCTGAGTGGGGCCACCTTCTTGGCGCCACTGGGCCAGCTCCGGGAGGTCTTGGATTGGGTCAGGGTCTTCGTTGCTGGGCCCCGGTGGACCAGGCTCAGGGGTGGTTTCTTCTGTGACGACCGGCGGTGGAGGTTCTGGCCACTCAGGTTCTTCCGTGGTGGGGATGGCGAGGGCGGCCATGGATCGGGTCGTGGCGCAGACCCATTCAGGGAGGCCAAGCATCCCCAGGTGCTCTCTTCGCACAACGGCTGCCCAGGGGGAGCTCTCGAGATCGTTCCCCAGGAGGCAGTCCACGGGGGCATCGTCTCAGACGGTCACTTTCAGCATGCCCGACACTCCCCCCCCCACTCAAAGGGGACGCAGGCCATCTGGCACAGGCTTTCGGAGTTGTCCGCAGACCGTACTGGACAAAGTATGTTGGGCAGGATTTGATCGGGTGTCACCAGATGGCAGCGGACTGCGGTGACACTGGCCCCTGTTTCGAGGAGGGCTTCAGCCCGGTGTCCATTAATGGTGACCCACTGGCTGTACTTCTGCGTGTTGGCTGGGATGGGGGCCCGCGGGACCATGTCCCTTTCCCCTAGGCATACCAGGGACATGGCGGCGGGTTCCCACTCGGGCTGGTAGTGCTCGCACTCTTCGGCTTCTTCTTCGCCTTGCTCTTCTCCGAGGGCGACGGCGGTGATCTGGCGGTTCACTGGATTCTGGTTTCTCGGACAGTTTGGATCATTGGCGTAATGGCCGGGCTGCTGGCATTTGTGGCAGACCAGGTTGGAGCGAAATCCTGGTCGCGTCGGGGGTCTTCCTCTTCCGGCCGGGGACAGGGGGTTGCTAGTGGGGGGCACCGTGACGGTGTCCCGGCCCCGACCCTGGCCTCCTCCTCCCCCTCGTGGACGGTGGGGCCCTTGGGAGGCTCTGTTTTGTTCGCCCGGCCAACTCTGGGGGACCCGGGTGCTCTCCCATCGATCCGCTTCGATGGCGAGTTTCCGGGGTTCGGTCAGCTTGCTATAGAGGAGGTGCTGCCTTAGTTCCACGAAGCAATTATTGGAGAGGTGCTCTCACACAATGAGGTCGAATAATTGTTCGTAGGTGGTGACCTGGCTGCCTTTGATCCATCCCTCTAAGGCTCGGCTAAAAAAGTTCACATATTCCACCCAGGTGGTACCGGGGATTCTTTTACAGTCTCGAAATCGCTGCCGGTACATCTCGGGGGTGAGCCCATAGCGAGTGAGAAGGGCAGCCTTCATGTGTTCGTAGGAGGTCATCTCGGCGTCGGGGAGTTGTAGGAGGGCATCTCTTCCTTCGTTGACGAATCTCCCCCACAACCCGGCTCCCCAGTCTTTTCGCAGAATTCGGTGGGAGATCATGGCTACCTCGTAGGCCTTGAACTATTGCTGGATATCGTCGTTCCGGTAGTATTCTCGGACGACGTCTTTGGGAATGTGGACCTTGGTGTCCGTAAGGGGAGCGGAGCTCTGGTTCTCGGGGACGCCGAGGTCACTGTTTTGTCGTCGAATTTCTAGCTCTTTTAAATTGCGCTCGTGCTCGTACGCTAGTTTCTTCTCTTCCAGCTCCCTCTGGCTCTTTTTCTCTTCTCGTTCTTCCCGGAGCCGTAAGTGTTCGAGGGTTATCTTTTGTTCTGCCAGTTTTAGTTCTCCATCTAAGCGGAGACGAGCCAGTTCCAACTCGTGGAGCCGGCTCCTCTCCCGTTCTCGGGCCTCCTCTGACGAGAGGCCCGCTCTTCTTTCTTCTACGGGGGTGGTAATTGTTTCTGGGGTCTCAATGCTTTCGTTTTGGGGTGGGGGCGCTCCCGTCTCTACCCAAGACTCCAAGGCATGCTTGAGGTCATCTTTGGTGCTCAGTCCCGTGGTAGCGATGCCCAAGTCTATGCAGAATTGTTTTAATTCCTTGTGGCTGTATTCTTCCAGCCGTTCCATCTGGAATTTTGCGGTTGTTCCCATTTCTTTCGTCGTCATTGTTGCTCTGCGTCGTGGGGCGAGTTACTCTCCGTACGATTATGCGTCGGCTCGGATCGCGCCGCTGGCCACCAATGTTAGACGGGGACCCGGAGGGTCGGCCGAGCAAGGGAGAGAGGCCTCCTGGCGAGGGCCCTCTCCTTCAATCGTACGGACGGGCAACCACTCCTCCCACAGATGGACACCACACAAAGATAGGTTCTGTACACTTTTATAGGTAATCGTAGGCAGGTTAACTTGACGATACAGCAGGACCAGGATACGATGATCCCGTCAATTCTAGTCTCTTGGGAAAGGGGGTAGCGGGACAGGGGTAGCTGGTGTATAGCTCACAATCCTCGAGCTGGAGGGTTCGCAAGTAGGGGCCGCGGCAGCGCCAGCAGGCCTTCAAAGATAGTTCATGATGAGGATGAGCCGCGGTAGCGCCAGCAGGCCTTCAAAGATGGTTCACGAAGAGGATGAGCCGCGGCAGCGCCAGCAGGCCTTCAAAGATAGTTCACGATGAGGATGAGCCGCGGCAGCGCCAGCAGGCCTTCAAATATGGTCCACAAAGAGGATGAGCTGCGGCAGCGCCAGCAGGCCTTCACGATGGTTCACGAAGAGGATGAGCCGCGGCCGTGGCGGGTCCAAGATGGCGGCTGGGCCGGGGCCGGTGGTTCGGGAAGGGACCCGGGCCAGCCGAGAATGTTATGGTTATGAGCCGGGGTTCCGTCGGGGAAGAGCTGGGGGTTGACCCGGCGGGTTGCAGGTGTTGTTCTTGTCCGGGGAACAGGGGTAGCAGTAGTCCGTGACCCGCCATGCGGGGAGGGGTCGGGCCTGCCACGAGGCCTGTCCAACAACTCCCCCACACCTCCCCACACACACAACCCCCCCACACACAACCCCCACACACAACCCCCCCACACCACCCCCACCCCACACAAGCCCCCCACACACAACCCCCCACACACAACCCCCCACACAACCCCCCACACACAACCCCCCCACACTCCACCCCACACACACACACAACCCCACCCACACACAGCCCCACACACACACAACCCACACACACACAACCCACACACACACAACCCCCACACACACAACCCCCCACACACACAACCCCCACACACACAACCCCACCCACACACAACTCCCCCACACACCCCCACACACACAACCCCCCCACACACACAACCCCCCCACACACACAACCCCCCACACACACAATCCCCCCACACACAACCCCCCCACACAACCCCCCCCACACAACCCCCACACACACAACCCCCACACACACAACCCCCACACACAACCCCCCCCACACACACACAACCCCCCACACACACAACCCCCCCCCCACACACAAAACCCCCCACACACAACCCCCCCACACACACACAACCCCCCCCACACACAATCCCCCACACACACAATCCCCCCCACACACACAACCCCCCCCCACACAACCCCACCGACACACACAACCCCACCCACACACAACCCCACCCACACACAACTCCCCCACACCCCCACACACACAACCCCCCACACACACAACCCCCCACACACAACCCCCCCACACAACCCACACCCCACACAAGCCCCCCACACACAACCCCCACACACAACCCCCCACACACACAACCCCCCACACACCCACCCCCACACCCTCCCACACACACACCCCCACACACACACAACCCCACACACACACAACCCCACACACACACAACCCCACACACACACAACCCCCACACACACACAACCCCCACACACACACAACCCCCACACACACACAACCCCCCACACACACAACCCCCACACACAACCCCACCCACACACAACCCCACCCACACACAACTCCCCCACACCCCCCACACACACAACCCCCCCACACACACAACCCCCCCACACACACAACCCCCCCACACACACAACCCCCCCCACACACACACCCCCCCCACACACACACAACCCCCCCACACACACAAACCCCCACACACACAACCCCCCACACACAACCCCCACCCCACACAAGCCCCCCACACACAACCCCCCACACACAACCCCCCCCACACACACAGCCCCCACACACACAACCCCCCACACACACAACCCCCCCACACACACAACCCCCCACACACACAACCCCCCACACACACAACCCCCCCACACACACAACCCCACCCGCACACAACCCCACCCACACACAACTCCCCCACCCCCCCACACACACAACCCCCACACACACAACCCCCCCCCACACACACAACCACCCACACACACAACCCCCCACACAACCCCCACCCCACACAAGCCCCCCACACACAACCCCCCACACACACAACCCCCCACACACACAACCCCCCACACACACAACCCCACACACACACAACCCCACACACACACAACCCCACACACACACAACCCCACACACACACAACCCCACACACACACAACCCCACACACACGCACACAACCCCCCACACACACACACAACCCCCCACACACACAACCCCCCACACACAACCCCCTACACAACCCCCACCCCACACAAGCCCCCCACACACAACCCCCCACACACAACCCCCCACACACGCAACCCCCACACATGCAACCCCCCCACACGCAACCCCCCCCACACACACCCCCCCACACACACAACCCCCCACACACACAACCCCCCACACACAACCCCACACACACACAACCCCACACACACACAACCCCCCACACACAACCCCACACACACACAACCCCACACACACACACCCCCCCACACACACAACCCCCCACACACACAACCCCCCACACACACAACCCCCCACACACAACCCCCCCACACACACAACCCCCCACACACACAACCCACCACACACACAACCCCCCACACACACAACCCCCCACACACACAACCCACCACACACACAACCCCACACACACAACCCCACACACAACCCCACACACACACACAACCCCCCCACACACACAATCCCCACACACACACAACCCCCCCACACACACACACAACCCCACACACACACAACCCCCCACACACACAACCCCCCACACACACAACCCCCCACACACACAACCCCCCACACACAACCCCCCCACACAACCCCCCCACACACAACCCCCCACACACACAACCCCCCACACACACAACCCCCACACACACAACCCCCCACACACAACCCCCCACACACACAACCCCACACACACACAACCCCCCACACACACAACCCCCCACACACACAACCCCACACACACACAACCCCACACACACACAACCCCACACACACACACAACCCCACACACACACAACCCCCCACACACACAACCCCACACACACACAACCCCCCACACACACAACCCCCCACACACACAAAACCCCCCCACACACACACAAACCCCCCCCCACACACACAACCCCCCCACACACAACCCCCCCCACACACACAACCCCCCCACACACACAACCCCCCCACACACACACAACCCCACACACACACAACCCCACACACACACAACCCCACACACACACAACCCCCCACACACACACACAACCCCACACACACACAACCCCCCACACACACAACCCCACACACACACAACCCCCCACACACACAAAACCCCCCCACACACACAAAACCCCCCCACACACACACAAACCCCCCCCCCACACACACACACCCCCCCACACACAACCCCCCCCACACACAACCCCCCCCACACACAACCCCCCCACACACACAACCCCCCCACACACACAACCCCCCCACACACACACAAACCCCCCCCACACACACACAACCCCCCCACACACAACCCCCCCCACACACAACCCCCCCACACACACAACCCCACCCGCACACAACCCCACCCACACACAACTCCCCCACCCCCCCACACACACAACCCCCACACACACAACCCCCCCCACACACACAACCACCCACACACACAACCCCCCACACAACCCCCACCCCACACAAGCCCCCCACACACAACCCCCCACACACAACCCCCCCCACACACAACCCCCCACACACACAACCCCCCACACACACAACCCCCCACACACACAACCCCACACACACACAACCCCACACACACACAACCCCACACACACACAACCCCACACACACGCACACAACCCCCCACACACACACACAACCCCCCACACACACAACCCCCCACACACAACCCCCCACACACAACCCCCTACACAACCCCCACCCCACACAAGCCCCCCACACACAACCCCCCACACACAACCCCCCACACACGCAACCCCCACACATGCAACCCCCCCACACGCAACCCCCCCCACACACACCCCCCCACACACACAACCCCCCACACACACAACCCCCCACACACAACCCCACACACACACAACCCCACACACACACAACCCCCCACACACAACCCCACACACACACAACCCCACACACACACACACCCCCACACACACAACCCCCCACACACACAACCCCCCACACACACAACCCCCCACACACAACCCCCCCACACACACAACCCCCCACACACACAACCCACCACACACACAACCCCCCACACACACAACCCCCCACACACACAACCCACCACACACACAACCCCACACACACAACCCCACACACAACCCCACACACACACACAACCCCCCCACACACACAATCCCCACACACACACAACCCCCCCACACACACACACAACCCCACACACACACAACCCCCCACACACACAACCCCCCACACACACAACCCCCCACACACACAACCCCCCACACACAACCCCCCCACACAACCCCCCCACACACAACCCCCCACACACACAACCCCCACACACACAACCCCCCACACACAACCCCCCACACACACAACCCCACACACACACAACCCCCCACACACACAACCCCCCACACACACAACCCCACACACACACAACCCCACACACACACAACCCCACACACACACACAACCCCACACACACACAACCCCCCACACACACAACCCCACACACACACAACCCCCCACACACACAACCCCCCACACACACAAAACCCCCCCACACACACACAAACCCCCCCCCCCCCACACACAACCCCACACACACACAAACCCCCCCCACACAACCCCACACACACACAAACCCCCCCCACACACAACCCCCCACACACACAACCCCCCCACACACAACCCCCCCACACACACAACCCCCCACACATACAACCCCCCCACACACACAACCCCCCCACACACAACCCCCCCCCACACACAACCCCCCCACACACAACCCCCCCCCCACACACAACCCCCCCACACACACAACCCCCCCACACACACAACCCCCCCACACACACACAACCCCACACACATACAACCCCACACACACACAACCCCACACACACACACAACCCCCAACACACGCAACCCTCCACACAAACAACCCAGACACACACAACCCCCCACACACAACCCCCCCACACACAACCCCCCACACACAACCCCCCACACACAACCCCCCACACACAACCCCTCCACACACAACCCCTCCACACACAACCCCTCCACACACAACCCCCCACACACAAACCCCCACACACAACCCCACACACACACAACCCCACACACACACAACCCCCCCACACACAACCCCCCCACACACACAACCCCACACACACAACCCCCACACACACACAACCCCCACACACACACAACCCCCACACACACACAACCCCCACACCCACACAACCCCCCACACACACACACAACCCCCACACCCACACAACCCCCCACACACACACAACCCAATGACATCTGTCCCCCACACATATTTAGAGAGGTAGGACTAGCCATTCCCCAAGTTGTACTTTCATTGTTGAATGAATCACTTATACAAGGCAAGGTCCCTAGTAGTTTTAAGAACGCCCTGCTCATCCCACTGATAAAAAAACCAGGAGCAGACCCACTTGATCCGATAAATTATAGTCCTATATCCCTTTTACCTTACACATCTAAAATTCTGGAAGCCTATGTCTCCTCCTGCCTTTCCAAGTTTATCGAAAAATCTGAATACTTGGAACCAAACCAGACTGGTTTCCGTCCCTGCCATTCGACGGAGGCCGTGATTCTGGCTGTCCAAAATACTTTAAGATCCAATGCTGATAGAGGCATACATCAGGCCCTTGTACTCCTTGATCCGTCGGCCGCGTTCGACACGGTTGACTATACCATTCTTGTCAACCGTGTCGAACAGGCCGGCCTGAGGGGATCTGCCTTAAATTGGATCACCTCCTTTATAACACGACGCTCGCAATCAGTGACACTTGGCATTTTCACAGCTTCCAAAATTCCAGCCACATGTGGGGTCCCTCAAGGATCCTCATTATCACCTTTATTATTTAATCTTTACCTTCGCCCATTACTTTACTCTTTAAGGAACTCCAAAGTTACCATCTATAACTATGCGGATGATTTCCAACTTGTCTTTCCACTTAATAATGCTGACTCCGTGACAGAATTGCAGAATACTATGACACATATACAGAGGTGGATGAACCTTAACCATCTAAAACTCAACCCAGGCCAGACAGAGTTGATCTTGCCTGGGAAAAGTGAACTGAGTTGGGGCCCATGTTTTTGGCCATCTGACATGGGAGCCCCACCCACAAAATCCCTCTCTGTTAACCCCTTCGCTGCGGCGGCTATTCCGCCGCAGCGCTAAGGGGCTGGGGCACCCGCGCGGCGGCTCCATACTAGTGACGGAACCGCTCCGTCACGGCTCGCGGGCGAGCTGTGCTTGTGACGGAACGGTTCCTTCACGAACCCGCCCGCCCATCAAAGCGTCAGCGCAGGCGCGAAATCAGTGCCGCGCAGGCGCGGCGAGCGGGCCGTGACGGAACCGTTCCGTCACAAGCACAGCTCACCCGTGGCTTGTGACGGAGCGGTTCCGTCACAAGCATGGGAAGGGTTAAAAGCTTGGGGGTCACTTTGAGCGCAGATCTCTCTCGGAAAAGACAAGTTGGAACAGTAGTCTCCGCTAGTTTTTTCCAAATAAAAAAATAAAAAAAATAGCCCTGTTCTTAAAACAATCTGCTGTTATTCAGGTAGTCATTGCCCTTGTTCTTTCCCGACTGGATTTTTCCAACAGTCTCTATCTGGGACTCCCATTAGGCCAGTTGAAAAGACTTCAGCTTGTTCAAAATCAAGCAGCTAGGCTGATTTGCAGACAATCTAAATGGCAGTCCATCAGACCCTGCCTGGAAAGATTACATTGGCTACCTGTAAAACAAAGAGCTGCTTTCAAGACTGGATGTATTATTTTTAAAGCCTTGCAGGACACAGGCCCAAAATTCATCAGGAAACTTGTCTCTAGGTACAACCCTTCACTAAATCTTCGCTCTGCGCACAAAAGTTTTTTGGTTGTCCTTTCCTTTAAGAAAAAACGTCTGGGGGGCAACTGTTTCGATCATCTTGCAGCCACCTTTTGGAATTCTCTTCCCCATGCCTATAAGACAGAGCTCTGATCTTCTTACTTTTAGACGATCTCTTAAGACTTGGCTTTTTAAACAGGCTTACTGTTAGAGTATTAATTTGCGTTATGTTTTTCCGATAGCGCCATGAAGCCTACGGGCGTACGTGCGCTTAATAAATGAATTTTAACATAACATAACAACCCCCCACACACACACAACCCCCCACACAAGACCCCCCCACACACAACCCCCACACACAACCCCCCACACACAACCCCCCACACACAACCCCCCACACACACAACCCCCCACACATAACCCCCCACACACACAACCCCCCACACACACAACCCCCCACACACACAACCCCCAAACACAACCCCTCCCACACACAACCCCTCACACACACAACCCCCAAAACACACATCCCCACACACACAACCCCACACACACAACCCCACACACACACAACCCCACACACACACAACCCCACACACACACAACCCCACACACACACACAACCACCGACACGCACACATCCCCCGACACACACACATCCACCGACACACACACATCCCCCACACACACACAACCCCCCCCACACATACAACCCCCCCACACATACAACCCCCCCCACACACACAACCCCCCCACGCACAAGCCCCCACACACAACCCCCCCCACACACACCACACACACACAACCCCACACACACAACCCCACACACAATCCCCCCACACACAATCCCCCCACACACACAACCCCCCACACACACAACCCCCCACACACACAACCCCACACACACACAACCCCACACACACACAACCCCCCACACAACCCCCCACACACAACCCCATACCCACACACAACCCCATACCCACACACAACCCCATACCCACACACAACCCCATACCCACACACAACCCCATACCCACACACAACCCCATACCCACACACAACCCCATACCCACACACAACCCCATACCCACACACAACCCCATACACACACACACAACCCCATACACACACACAACCCCATACACACACACAACCCCATACACACACACTGTGGTATTGGGTTCTCCAGGCCTACATATTCCGCAAAACCCGCTACACCATGAAAGATGTTGGCACGGAAACTGGAAAATGCAAAAGACAAGTTTATTAAGACCCCATGGGGTGGTGGTACATTCCTACAGCACCCTTCGGTAATGCAATAAGTATCACACCGAACATCGGTGCGAGCCTTCTTTTATACAGTTTTACAGTAATAAAAAGTGTAGGCGGAACACATTTACAGAGTTTAGGTACATATATGGTCATCTTTTGGAACACAGCCAACTCATGGGAGGAGTTACAACACCACTGGTCAGTTTGGAGGGACATTCCTAAGTGATGACTGTCCACTAGTACAGAGGGTTTAACTGCACATGTGCGGGCTTGACCAGTACTAAAAATAGCCTGTTGCTGGGCAAATTCGAGTGGTCAGTGGTACAGAGGAAGGACAAAGGGTATGCTGGCCACGAGGCGACGCATTCATATAAAATGGCCGCCAGCGTATTTCAAAATGGCTCCTGAATACCATAGTCAAGATAAGGGAAATACGTGTAGCAAAGCTTAACGCTAACCCGATCACCGTCAAATGACGACAGACGACCCTTTTAGCGTTCAGCTGAAGCTACCTCATAGTGGACATAATCAGGATATTCATCCTCCATATCAATGGACATAATTTTCGCTACTTCTCTATGAATCATTTGTTCATTTTTTACAATAGCTCGTTTGGACGGGATACAAGCAGAAAGACACATAGAACATAACATAGGGCCACATTGGATACAAAGGCATAAGAAGAATAATATCCCAATTATTACACATAAGACTGTCAGCAACTTCCAACCCCATGTACTAAGTAACGTCCAAAACCACCCCGAAAGTGTCCAAGTACCATTATCAGGATGTATCTCAGCAGCTATCTTGTATAACTTAGATATTGCATCATATACAGAAGGTGAATTATCTGGCACGTATACACAACAACTACTTCCGATGATGCGACATGAACCTCCACGATCAGCTAATATTACATCTAAGACCATGCGATTCTGGAGCGTTACAATTCTGGTAATCTGAAGTTCCTCTGTTAAGTTTCCTAAGGCAAAAACTGTCTCATTAGCGACAGCTTCTACAACACGTGTCAGTCGTCTTATTTTTCGACTATTTAAAGCAGCCCCAACAAATGAAAAGAGGCCTAAATTAAAATCAACATATTGTTGCAGAGAAGTGTCAGTTTGGTCGATATCATCGAGAACTAATGTTCTCTTCACTCTATTCAATATAAAGTCATGATACAACACGTAGTCATTATGATACATAGGCGGGGCAATAAACACAGGGGGTAATTCAAAAGATATATAACATGTTCCTAACCATCCTATAGGGAGACAGTGATAGCCTTTATTTCCACAAATAAAGTACATGTTTCGTGAGGCCACAAATGTAATACCATTTGGAGTGTCAAAGGTGAGAGTGATGTTGCATTCACTTCTTCCTACTGGGATTGTACCTTTATTACGAACACATAGATCAGCTTTCGTATCAATAACAGTAATCACATGCAAATTAGACATATTTATACTTCTTTGGTTGCTATAAATTCGTGGCGAGGATACGTTATCAGGTCTGTACTCTTCCCATTCGAACTTAGTTCCTTCAGCTTGTGGATAACCATCTCGATCATTAAAGCAAATTTTATTAAGTCGGAAAAGTAGTCCACCTTTTGTTGGCCATCGCAAAGTAAACAACAGCGTATACCAGGCATTGCAAGAACCATTATGAGAAAACGGGAGTGGAATAAGTGGTGTGTCTCCTTTTTTTTGATGTCCAGGCAACATCCCACATACCCAACAGTTCGAAGTGTTTGTCATATTGTGGGTGTGATGCAGAATCTGGATAAAACTATTATTCAAATAAGTTTGTCTGTGTCGTTCTTCATGATAAGGCAGAGTAAAATGAAAATGTTCAGACGGAATTGGGGTAGTTGGCAATAAATGTTCTCTTGCCGGCACCAGAAGTTCTACTACCCAAGCTATCACAGCTATCACCACAATTGTAAAAACAAAGAGTACTGCACCAAGAATTCTCTTATTTCGCATTGTAGAAGATGCCATAGTTCAAATAGTTCAAAATGTCTCAAGGAAAAAAGCAACTAAAAATAAAAATATGAGTGCTGAGCTCCGAGGTAGCCGTTGGTTTCATCTCCGAGATTCAAGACGGGTGTCGCTACACCTGGCAGAACAGATCCCCCCCCCTTGATATTCCCGGCTTCCGTTTCACAAACCTGGAGCGGTAACTCAACCAGTCTCGCACAAAACAACTGCTTTTGTTGGCCGTAGATTGTATCTTTCTCTTCCAGAGACGGTGTGGTCCGGGAAGGCTCCCTCCGATTCAGTAGACGCAACAGCTGGGCTCTTCTCCTCGTCCAAGATGTCTCGATAATCAGACAGCACAGTTGGGTTCACCAGATCCGGAGAGACACGACGGCAGTGAGTGGAATGCACCCAATGCTTTCTGTTGGTAACTCGCACATCCGTTCGAGATGCGAGCAGCACTTGCTCGGGGCCACGCCACCTCGGCTCCAAGCTGCTTGTTCTATCGAAGGATCGGACCATCACATGGTCGCCAGGACGAAGATTGTGAGCCTCTCCAATAGAATTGTCAGGGAGCGCTTCTCGAACCTGTTGATGAATAGAAAGTAAATCATTTGTTAATCGTGCCAAATAATCGTTCATCATTATGCAAGGCACATCATGTAACAATCGAGGTTTAGGATCTCCCCATATATTCATAGGCCTTCCAAACACCACTTCATAAGGTGTGAGGCCAGTTCGAGAATGAGGCACTGATCTGATGGATAGCAATGCCAATGGCAGAGCATCCGGCCATTTCAAAGACGTGGATGCCACGATCTTTGCTAGCTTTAATTTCAGGGTAGCATTATACCTTTCCAAAAGACCTGCTGATTGCGGATGAAATACAGCATGAAATTTCTGCTCAATTCCCAATCCCTTCATTACATATTCCACAATTTTCCCAACAAAATGAGGACCATTATCGCTCCACAAAAATTTACAAACACCGTAGCGGGGAAAGTACTCCTTGAGCAAAACCTTAGCTGTTGTCAGCGCTGTATTATCCTTTGTGGGGAAGGCCTCAATCCATTTACTGAAAGCACACACCACCACTAAGACATACTTAAGGTTATTGCAACGCTCAAGCTGGATGTAATCCATTTGTAGTACCTCGAATGGTGCAGTAGGTGGAACAAACCCTCCTTTCGGAGTATACGTCCCTTTTGCAGGATTGTGCTGCAGGCATATCAGACAAGTCTGCACTACTCTTTTGGCCGTATTGGCAATCTCAGGATGCTCCCAAACTCGCGTAAGCAATCGAGTAATTGCAAGAGCTCCAACATGTGCCAATCCATGTGTCATTTGGACCATCGCTTGCAAGAAAGCTGCAGGCAATTTCCATTGTTCCATATCTTTGCTTCTCCAACAACCCTCATCATCCAGCACTCCCTCCGCAGCCCAGGTTGCGAGTTCTGCTTCAGACGCTGATTTCTGGATATCTAGTATCTCCTCTCTAGCATCGTGCCATCGCTCAGCCTGTGATTTCACTACATACATTGGCGAAGCATTTCGTAACATAGCAGTTTCCCTTGCTATGCTATCTGCAAAAGCGTTTCCTTGTCCCACTTTGTCAGTCACTTTCTTATGTGCACTGCATTTGATTATTGCCACTTTCTTTGGACAAAGTAACGCATTCAAGAGATCACGCACTAATTTTCCGTGCATGATGTGCACTCCGTGTGAAGTCAAAAACCCTCGCTCTCTCCAGAGTAGGCCAAAATCATGCGCTACTCCAAAGGCGTACCGGCTATCAGTGTAGATGTTCACACATAAGCCAGCACTCAATTCGCATGCTCTTGTTAAGGCTATCAGTTCCGCTGCTTGGGCCGATTTCTGTGGTATTTGTGCTGCTTCTACCACTGTCTTAAGGGTCGTGATCGCATATGCTGCAGAAGTTGTACCATCTGGCAGCCTCAAACACGATCCATCAACCCACAGTTCCCCATCCACATCTGAAAGTGGCGTATCCTGTAAGTCGACACGACCCTTTGTTTGTTCTTCAGTCAGGAAAACACAGTCATTCATGGTGTTCTTCCTCTTGGCCCTCAGCAACTGGATACGGCAATAAAGTAGCAGGGTTCAGGGTAGCACATCTCTTTAGTGTGATGTGTGGCGCCAACAGTGTAAGCTCATATCCTGTTAAACGTGCACTCGTGAGATACTGGGTCTTTGTTTGATTTAACAGAGCATCTACCGCATGGGGAACTAACACCAGCAATTTGTGTGACAAAACTATTCCCTCACTCTGCCGTATAGCCACTGCTGTTGCTGCAACTGCTCGAAAACACCCAGGTAATCCTCGTGCTACAGGGTCAAGTATTGCAGAAAAATACGCACAGGGCCTCTGCTTATCCCCGTGTGTCTGCACTAAAACTGACAATGCACACCCATCTTTCTCGTGTACGTACAACGTGAAAATCTTTGTATAATCTGGTGTACCTAACACTGGTGCAGAACAAAGGGCTTGTCTCAATTGTTCAAAAGCATTCTGGCATTCATCTGTCCATTCAAGGGGCATTGGTGTAGTTTTGGACAATAGCGCTAACAAAGGTTTTATAATGTGTGAAAACCCCATTATCCACTGCCTACAAAAAGACGTTAAGCCTATGAAAGCGCGCAAATCTCTCTGAGTGCGGGGGACTGGTGTATCTAAAATTGCTTGAATTCGGTCAGATGTTAATGCACGCCCCTCCTTAGACAAAAGATGACCGATGTAGGTCACCTTTGGTCTACAATATTGGAGCTTCTTCCTAGACACTTTATGATTATTCTGAGCAAGAAAGGAGAGCAAAGCAAAAGTACTTTCCTCACACTGCGTATCTGCTGCCAGTAAGATGTCATCAACATACTGAATGAGAGCCACTCCAGACTGCAAATCAAAAGAATCGAGCTGTCTTTTTAAAGCCTGGCTATAATGCTAGGACTTTCTGTATAGCCTTGAGGAACTCGACAAAATCTATACGATTTATTATTTAATGTAAAGCCAAATAGATATCTGCTATCAGGATGGATGGGAATGGAAAAGAAGGCATTTTTTAGGTCAATCACGGTAAACGTGGTAGCAGTGGGCAGAATCAGAGTAAGTAAGGTGGTGATGTCAGACACCACCGGGTACTGCGGCACTACAATCTTGTTAATTTCCCTCAAATCAATAATAAATCGATAGACTTTGTCATCAGTATCTTTCTTTAAGATCGGAAGAATCGGGCTGTTACAAACATTATAGGGAACTTCCTCCACTACTCCTGCAATAATCAAATCATGTACAATGTGAGTTAAGGCAATTTCACCTTCCCTAGATATTTTATATTGTGGCACACGTGGCAGAGACACACCCTCCTTAACAGTTATTCGAATATGGGGAATAAGCATCTGTCCCACATCCGTGTCCGAAATAGCCCATAACGTTTGTGGGAGAGAGGCTAACGCTTCAATTTCTTGCATAGTACACAGTCTCTCTACATCTGGGTAATTGTCATTCAAGATGACCCGCACTCCTTCAGGAGCGCAGCGTATCGTTGCTCGGAAATATTTAAGCAAATCTATTCCCATAATATTGTCTGGTGTATTCGGCGACAATAAAAATGGGCATGGACCAAACAATCTGTCAATGTAAAACATAAGGGGTTGTGACAATGGGCTAAGAGAGGGTGTTCCATCGAACCCTATAGATGTAATCGTTTCGCCAGACAGGGGAGCCCTTGGACCCAAGTTTTTAGATAGAGCACTACGAGTAGCTCCTGTATCAACCAGGAACTGATCAATAGAACCCAAAACGCCCGCTGATACATATGGACCTCTTTGATCTACTGGTATTTCAACCGATTCCACACCCCATCCTACGCATTCCTATGCATGCACATAGTCCTGAGACTCCACATTCTCACCCTCCGATATCTGATACTGATTCCGTCGATCAAAAGTATTATGATCATCCTGACCACGACCCCTCGCCTCAAACCTACCACGATCACTTGCTCCGCCCCTCACTCCTGAATAACTATTCCGCGTCCTTCCACCTCCTCGACCACGCTGATTGCGTTGTTCACGAAGCACCGGACAATCTGAGGCCCAATGTCCAAACTCTTTACAATATGGACATTGATCTTCAGCAATGTCGGTACGACCAGAAGACGCACCATACGCTCCACGCCTACCTCTGTCATTCCCTCTCGGTTGTGTAGCACGATTCTGAGCCAACATCACTTTCGTCTTTAATTCTTTTGCTTTCTTATCAGTACTTTCCTTGGCCTCTAATTCCTGTCGCTCATAGTACTGAGCCATAGTCAATAAGGAAGCAGGGGTCGCCGTGGTCCAGGAACTTTCACTCGTCTTTAAATGCTTTGCAATCTCCGGTAGGAGATTAGCCACATACTTGTCGACAAACAAATGCCTACCCGTATCACCTGTTAATAATTGCCCACTGTAATCATGGAATGCTTCTTCAAAACGTGAGAAGAAGTCAGACACTGATTCATCCGCCTTCTGTTTGCAAGACGCTAACATAGTCCAATCAATCTTTTTAGGGGGAACAAGCGTTTTTAATTTATTCAAAATAGCCGTTGGGAGATCCAAAATTAATTGACACGACTTACATGCAGGCTCCCTGTCTAAATCAGCTTGGGCTAAAGCTTTCCAATCCGCTCCCAGAATCGCTTGATCGCCGAACTTACGAATCGCTCTCCACATATCAGGGGGCAATATTAACCCAAAGAAAAGATCAATATCAACTAACGTCATGACACACGAAGAAATAGCCCCTTCCACTCCTTCATAGAAAGCTGCTGGATTCTTACGGGGGTCAGGCAGAGCATTTTTTAGTGCCATAACATCTGCTCTATTCCAAGGTGTATAAACCCAATTATATACAAAATAGCCCTTTGCGTCCCCGGACAATTTATCGTCACTTGTACCTTGCCCTTTAGGAGGGACATACAAAGGTGCAGCTTCACGCATAGGCATAACATGAACCGAAGAACTCTTATCTGCTCCAAAGATAGAACACTCTTTGGATTGCTCCGTCGATCCCGGTGCAGGCACGTCTGATGTTTTTCTTGCCTCCCGCAATTTTGACGCTTCATCCCGGAGCTGGACCACCCGCCGGAAAAACTCATCCGCATCTGCAATAACAAATAAACCTTTTCCATATTCTCACGATGAACTGATATATCCTTAGGCTCTAGATCGGTCGAATGTTTCCTAAATCTTTCTACAACTTCATCTCCAAACTGGCTCAAAAAATACAACCGTTCTCGTTCGGACCACTTACTCATTTCATCATTAATCTCTGACATAGTTATTTTGCTCAAATTAAATTTACAGGCAAAACTGCGCAATTCCGCAGCTACACTAGCACTTAACCTGACACGACTACTCCCTTGACCATCTCCATCCGATTCCTCGTCTGGGGCCGTAGGCAGAACATACGGAGGCGGGCACCGATCTAATAATGAAAAATCATCAACTTCGTTAGTAAGGACAGGATAAAGAGGACGCCGAATAGGAAATTGACCATTTGTTTGCAAATTACGTTCCCGTGTCTCCCTCTCTTTCTTCTCCTGCAACTCTTTCTCCTCCAGCTGTAAAGCCTAATCCCGAGCAGCCTTTCGCTGTTCTTTGTCCGCCAAGGCTATTTCGCGCTTCATTCGCTCACGCACTGCTTTCTCCCACATTCGTACGCAATCAAACATATCTTGTCTAGACCTACGCTGAAACAAACATTGCTCCTCATACTGAACCTTTCGTAAATCAAACGACCCATGTAGTGGCCATTGCAATTCAGGATCATGTTTCGTGTACTTATGCCATAATTTACTATATAAAATAGGCGGAAGGCCAAATTTTATATACATTTCCCGATTAGGAGTCCCCTCTGGGGGAGCCGGCTGAGATTCATCTAATCGATAATTGGTACCATTTCCAAGACAGCACATTCCTCGGAGTGTGCTTAAAACAAGGCATGTCAAAATATCACAGAAACGCGATATCACAAAAATGGCACTTAATATACTTCACACAAATGTGCCGCTCAAACAAAGACAAATTTAGAGAAATATCTCTACATGCCTGCCTATGTGAAGTGCACTGCACATATAATTCAAATCATAGAATCAAATGTTAGCTAACTCAAAACATATTCAAAGAGCCACAGTAAGCGTCCGTAGACTATCTTACCAATCACAAGCTTACCAAATTCTCAGATATCCAGGTTCCAACTGCCAAGGTCTTTAATCGAATCAGCCAAACCGGCACTGTACGACAACTCGAACGAGCAGGATCTCAGTCGGGGACCGGCGCCACCTGGAAGGTCAGATCAGAAGGAAAGGAAGAAAACACCGTGGGTGCCAAGACTCGGGTCACTCAGTGGCAGCGTACGCGTCCATGGCGAGTTTCCAATCCTTCGTCACGACCTCTCCTTCGGGTATCCGAGTCGCCGATGAGTCCCTTCGTGGTCGCCAATTTGTGGTATTGGGTTCTCCAGGCCTAAATATTCCGCAAAACCCGCTACACCATGAAAGATGTTGGCACGGAAACTGGAAAATGCAAAAGACAAGTTTATTAAGACCCCATGGGGTGGTGGTACATTCCTACAGCACCCTTCGGTAATGCAAGAAGTATCACACCGAACATCGGTGCGAGCCTTCTTTTATACAGTTTTACAGTAATAAAAAGTGTAGGCGGAACACATTTACAGAGTTTAGGTACATATATGGTCATTTTTTGGAACACAGCCAACTCATGGGAGGAGTTACAACACCACTGGTCAGTTTGGAGGGACATTCCTAAGTGATGACTGTCCACTAGTACAGAGGGTTTAACTGCACATGTGCGGGCTTGACCAGTACTAAAAATAGCCTGTTGCTGGGCAAATTCGAGTGGTCAGTGGTACAGAGGAAGGACAAAGGGTATGCTGGCCACGAGGCGACGCAGTCATATAAAATGGCCGCCAGCGTATTTCAAAATGGCTCCTGAATACCATAGTCAAGATAAGGGAAATACGTGTAGCAAAGCTTAACGCTAACCCGATCACCGTCAAATTACGACAACACAACCCCATACCTACACAACCCCATACACACACACACACACACACACACACAGAACCCCCCCACACACAAAACCCCCCACACACATCCCCCTCACACATCCCCCCCCACACAAACCCCCCCACACATATCCCCCCACACACACGCAGACACCCACCACCACACACACACACACATGCACACCCACACGCACACGCACACCAACACCCACACACATGCACACACATGACCACACACACAACCACACATAACCACCCCACAACCACAAACACAACACACACACACAACCCCAAACACAACACACACAACTCCACAAACACAACACACACAACCCCACGCACACAACCAAACACACACAACCCAACTCACACAACCACACCACAATCATCTATCTATCTATCTATCTATCTATCTATCTATCTATCTATCTATCTATCTATCTATCTATCTATCTATCGCACTCACTCTATCGCCATCACTCTATCGTCCTCACTCTATCGCCATCACTCTATCGCCCTCACTCTATCTATTGCCCTCAGTCTTTCTATCTATCGCCCTCACTCTATCTATCTATCTATCTATCTATCTATCTATCTATCTATCTATCTATCTATCTATCTATCTATCTATCTATCTATCTATCTCCCTCACTCTATCGCCTTCCCTCTATCTATCGCCCTCTATCTATCGCCCTCCCTCTATCTATCTGTTGTGTTAATATTTCACTTCTGTTGTTGGATTTTCCTCACAATAAAATACACTGAATATAATCTTCACAAAACTTATTATAAAAATTACAATAACTTTTATTTAAGTATTAATTATTTAAAAAAAACATTGTTATTTGTAATATCAATACATCTAAGTCACGTAAATGCAACACATATTGCATTACAAATGCTATAGGTGTCACATTTGCGAAAGTTATAACTATTGGCATTGTAAATGACAGAGCTATTATTTTCGCTATTTTCAAAAGCAACACATCAATAAAAAATGTTTCATTTACAATACCAATTGCTCAAACTTTCCTAATGCGAGACCTATTGCATTGCAAATGCTTGTTATACAGTGTAGTGGAACAAAATTAAAGGGGACAGGGCTGAAAAAGATGTCTCCGCATTTGGCTCCCCTAGGGAACTTAGTTTGCACTTACATTCATAACCGTTGAAAGGATTCTCACCAAACTTGTCATTAAATTGCAGCTTTATTGCGAAAGTGTACTGGTTCGGTGTAAATCTTTTCAGTAATGTTGAGATACAAGCATATAAAAAATAACCCTGGGCAAAGCACTACGCTGCGCTAACGTAGTCTGGAAGTTTGCACTACACGAACTGCATGTAGCCCAGTGCAAACACGCATAGCGTAGTGCAGTGGTAATTTTATGCTTGCACGCGGTCCTCAGCGTCAAGTTGGTGACCGCGAGCAAGCAAAATGACAGCCCGGTGAGACTTTTTCCTCGTTCGCGATCAGCAACTTGAAGCATGGAAAATAAACCTGCCGGCGAGATTCTCAACGTGGGGAGGTCAGGTTTCTCATTGCGAGTGGTCGCGTATGCTCGTGACCGCACGCCATCAGAAACTACCAGTCTCCGGTGAGAAAGCTGCCGCTTGAGTAAAAATCTACTAGAGTGGCAGAAAACTACAGCTTGCACTGTGCAAGATGCCGTTTTCAATGATTGAACAGTGCCGAATGCTTGTCCGCACTGTGCAATCATTGAAAACGGCATCTTGCACAGTGCGAACAGGGTACTACACAGTTCGCGTAGTGCTACGCTTAGCTCGGGTAGTGCGAAGTGCACTTTGTGTAGCTTCGCGTAGCGCTACTTCGCAAACTACGCCCAGCCCTAATAAAAAATTGCTTGGTGGGCTTAAAAGGTTAGCACTTTGGTGTTGCAAAACAGTGGTTTGCGACTCTTCTTGATCACATATGAATTGTGTTGAAAACTTGAATAGCTGGAGAAGGGCTTTGTAGTTTTTTTCTGCTATTTTGTAAATTGCAAATCTGATCCAATTTGTGAGTTTGATGCTGTGGAAAATAATTTCCATAGCAGTAAAGTGGGATGTGGGGGATGGTGGATGTTAGACGGGGACCTGGAGGGTCGGCCGAGTACAGGGGGAGAGGCCTCCGGTGAGGGCCCTCTCCGGTAGTCGTTCGATGTGGCCATCATAGACACCGGTGGGGTACATGTCATAGACAGATAAGAAAATAGGTGGGTTTTTTAACAATACATTGAGGTCGTATCCTCTAGACATGCATCTTTTACAGAGACTGTCTTTATATGTTTAGAGCGGTGCCTTATTCGTCCGAGCAGTTGCCGGGTGAGGTGAGGTTTACTTCCCACACACTGATGGGTAAGTGTCAAACTTCTGTATATTAATCAACCTTTGGGTGACGTAATACAATGCACTCTATATGTGACTATCACTAAGGAGTGATGGTCCAGTCTGAGGGTATTTTGAATTGTCACTGGTTTTGCACAGTTATATCATCCACACATAATGTTTGTTGTAGACGTAACTTTGAGCAATATATACATGCAATGTCTACAATGTTCTCTTTCCTTTTCTTGTTCTTATACAGGAAAGACCTATTGCATCAACAGAACAATACTGAGAAGATGTGGTAGGATGGTCTTGTAATGATCACTTTGATGTTTATTTTCTTAGTTTTAGCACATATGATAGTGCCCTTGCAGTAGCAGATAATAGCTTGGCCCTGACGAATGCCAGTGACTCTTCACAGTAAGGCAGAAACATGTTGGCCCTATATAGATCTTTTTTTGATTTCTACCAAGCAAGTTAGACAGTGATTTTTTCACACTGTCATTTCACTATTTTTTAATCTGACGTCCAGGCAAACACTAATAAAGGTCTTTGTTTGCTTTGATAGCCATTTTAATACACTTCACTTTACTTTAATTTTTGCACTGCACATATCAGCCTCACCTTTTGGTCTAACAACTGTGGTGACCATACCTTGGTTCTGTGATGCGTCGCTAAATTACAACTGGGCGATCGCACACTTACCTTGGTTCGGTAGTCCTACATGATGAGGCTCCGCCATCAGGTGGGCTGATAGGACTTAATCAGCAACAGTTGATAGTCTTTTGTTTGATTCACTCTCTGTGCAAACATACCAGTGTTAATTGTTATACCTCAGCACCACTTGACCTACAGGCTTTGTTGTTATTTAGGATGTTAGACGGGGACCTGGAGGGTCGGCCGAGTACAGGGGGAGAGGCCTCCGGTGAGGGCCCTCTCCGGTAATCGTACAGACAAGTAACTTGCCCCCCACAGATAGACACCACACAGAGATGAGTTCTGCACACTTTTATATATATCGTGAGGCAAGGTGATAAGCGATACAGCAGGACCAGGATACGAGGATCCTGTCAATTCTAGTCTCTTTGGGGAAAAAGGGTAGCGGGACAGTCTGAGTACCGGTCTGGTACAGAAGCAGCAAGAGATGGAGCTCACAATCCTCGAGCTGGAGGGTTTGCAATGAGGGGCCGCGGCCACGCCAGCAGGCCTTGTAGATGGTTCACGATGAGGAGGGCCGCGGCAGCGCCAGCAGGCTTCGAAGATGGTTTACGATGAGGAGCCGCGGCAGCGCCAGCAGGCTTGGAAGAGGTTCACGACGAGATGGGCCGTGGCAGCACCAGCAGGCTTAGAAGATGGTTCACGACGAGATGAGCACCCAGACCTGTTGCCCCGGTTCGAACTCGATGGATGAAGCATGCTGATCATACCAGCGCTTCATGTCTTCCTGGCTGGCTTCGAGGTTGGCCTTGGCAAGCTCCCTGAACCGCCGGGTCTGGTTACGGAGGGTCAAGAGGTACTTGTATACATCCGGGGGAGTCTTCTGAGGGGCCACCTCCCACCCTTCTTTGACCAGGCTGAGGGGGCCCCGGACGGGGTGTCCATACAATAGTTCGAACGGACTGAAACCCAGGGATTTCTGGGGGACTTCTCTGTAAGTGAACAGGAGGCACGGAAGTAGCACGTCCCATTGGCGACTTAGGGGTTCTTCCAGGCCCATGATCATCCCCTTGAGCGTGCGGTTAAATCGTTCTACCAGTCCGTTCCCTTGCGGGTGATAGGGGGTCGTGAATTTGTAGGTGACCCCGCACTGTTGCCAGAGGGACTTCATGTACTTGGAAATAAAGTTCGTGCCCCTGTCACTGACGACTTCCCGGGGGAAGCCCACCCGCGAGAAGATCCCCATCAGGGCTCGGCCCACCACAGGCACTGTCACTGTTCGGAGAGGAATTGCTTCGGGGTAGCGGGTAGCATGGTCCACCAGGACAAGGATGAACCGGTGTCCCTGTGCTGTCCGGGGCTCCAGGGGCCCCACAATGTCTATCCCTACCCGCTCAAAGGGGGTGGTGACGATGGGAAAGGGTTGCAGGGGAACTTTCAGTTTTCGGCCGCTCTTTTCGCTGGCCTGGCAGGTGGGGCAGGCCCGGCAGTGGTTGGCTACGTCGTTCCGCATCTTCGGCCAGTGGAAGTGGGTCACCAGGCGGCTGTACGTCTTGTCCTGCCCCAGGTGCCCGGCAAGGGGCACATCGTGTGCCAAGTTCAATAGGAAGTCTCTGAATCGGAGGGGGACCACCAACACCTGGCTGGCTCCCAGCTCGGCAATCTTTTGCTCACTGTAGAGCAGCTCGTTGTCCCAGTAGATCCAGTGGGCCCCCGAGGTATCCCCTGCGTTCTGTGCTATGGCTTGTTGTCGGAGTCCCTCGAGGGAGGGACACGTTCTTTGTTCCTGGCGGAACTGCTCCTGCGTGGGGCCACCTTCTTGGCGCCACTGGGCCAGCTCCGGGAGGTCTTGTAGTTGATCAGGGGCTTCGTCGCCGGACCCCGGAGGACCCGGCTCAGGGGTGGTTTCTTCGGTGACGACCGGCGGTGGAGGTTCAGGCCACTCGGGTTCTTCAGTGGATGGGATGGCGCGGGCGGCCATGGATCGGGTCGTGACACATCCCCATTCGGGGAGACCAAGCATCCCCAGGTGCTCCCTCCGCTCGACGGCAGACCAGGGGGAGCTCTCGAGGTCGATCCCCAGAAGGCAGTCCACCGGGGCATCGTCGCGGACAGTCACTTGTAGCATGCCGGACACCCCTCCCCACTCAAAGGGGACGCGGGCCATCTGACACAGACTTTCGGAGTTGTCGGCCGACCGCACTGGGCAGAATACATTGGGCAGGATCTGGTCAGGGGTCACCAGATGGCAGCGGACAGCTGTCACACAGGCCCCTGTGTCACGGAGGGCTTCAGCCCGGCGTCCGTTTATGGTGACCCACTGGCTGTATTTCTGCGTGTTGGCGGGGATGGGGGCCCGCGGAACCATGTCTCTCTCCCCTAGACAGACCAGGGACATGGCTGCTGGTTCCCACTCGGGCTGGTATTGTTCGTACTCTTCCTCGCCTTCCGGGCCTGGTTCTTCTCCCAGGGCGGCGGCGGTGAACTGACGGTTCGTGGGGCCCTGATTTTTCGGGCAGTTCGGATCATTGGCGTAGTGACCGGGTCGCTGGCACTTGTGTCAGGTAACGTTGGGGCGGAACCCTGGTCGCATTGGAGGGCTTCCTCTTCCGGCTGGGGGCCGGGTGTTGCTAGTGGGGGGCACCGTGACGGTGTCCCTGCCCCGACCCTGGCCTCCTCCTCCCCCCCGTGGGCGGTGGGGCCCTTGGGAGGCCCTGTTCTGTTCGCTGGGCCAGCTCCGAGGGACTCGGGTGCTCTCCCATCGGTCTGCTTCGATGGCGAGTTTCCGAGGTTCGGTTAACTTACTATCAAGGAGGTGCTGTCTTAGTTCGACGAAGCAATTATTGGAGAGGTGCTCCCATACAATAAGGTCAAATAATTGCTCGTAGGTGGTGACCTGGCTGCCCTTGATCCATCCCTCGAAGGCTCGGCTAAAAAAGTTCAAGTACTCTACCCAGGTTGTACCAGGGATTCGTTTGCAGTTTCGAAATCTCTGCCGGTACATCTCGGGCGTGAGCCCATAGCGAGTGAGGAGGGCGGCCTTCATGTGGTCGTAGGATGTCATCTGGTGATCGGGGAGTTGCAGCAGAGTGTCTCGTCCTTCGTTGACGAATCTCCCCCATAACCCAGCTCCCCAGTCGCTCTGCGGGATCCGGTGGGAGGCCATAGCTACCTCGTAGGCTTTAAACCACTGCTGGATATCATCGTTCCGGTAGTATTCCCTGAGGACATCCTTGGGGATGTGGACCTTGGGGTCCGTAGGGGTAGCGGGGCTCTGGTGCCCGGGGACGCCGAGGTCTTTGTTCTGCCGTCGAATTTCGAGCTCCTTTAAGCTACGCTCATGCTCGTAGGCTAGTCTTTTCTCTTCCAGCTCCCTCTGGCTCTTTTTCTCTTCTCGTTCTTCCCTGAGCCGTAAGTGTTCGAGGGTTATCTTTTGCTCTGCCAATTTGAGTTCTCCATCTAAGCGGAGTCGGGCCAGCTCCAACTCGTGGAGCCGGCTTTTCTCCCGTTCTCGGGCTTCTTTGGCTGAGAGGCCCGACCTTCTTTCGTCTGCAGGGGTGGTAATCGTTTCGGTGGTCTCGAGGCTTTGATTTTGGGATTGGGGATGTTTCCGTCTCCACCCACGATTCTAAGGCGTGCTTGAGGTCATCTTTCGTGCTCAGTCCCGTGGTAGCAATGCCTAGCTCTATGCAGAATTGCTTGAGTTCTTTGTGGCTGTACTCTTCCAGCTTTTCCATCTGAAATTTTTCGGTTGTTCCACTCTCCTTTGTCGTCATGGTGGCTGTGTGTCGTGGGGTGAGTTACTCTCTGTACGATTATGCGTCGGCTCGGATCGTGCCGCTGGCCACCAATGTTAGACGGGGACCTGGAGGGTCGGCCGAGTACAGGGGGAGAGGCCTCCGGTGAGGGCCCTCTCCGGTAATCGTACAGACAAGTAACTTCCCCCCCACAGATAGACACCACACAGAGATGAGTTCTGCACACTTTTATATATATATCGTGAGGCAAGGTGATAAGCGATACAGCAGGACCAGGATACGAGGATCCTGTCAATTCTAGTCTCTTTGGGGAAAAAGGGTAGCGGGACAGTCTGAGTACCGGTCTGGTACAGAAGCAGCAAGAGATGGAGCTCACAATCCTCGAGCTGGAGGGTTCGCAATGAGGGGCCGCGGCCGCGCCAGCAGGCCTTGTAGATGGTTCACGATGAGGAGGGCCGCGGCAGCGCCAGCAGGCTTCGAAGATGGTTCACGATGAGGAGCCGCAGCAGCGCCAGCAGGCTTGGAAGATGGTTCATGACGAGATGGGCCGCGGCAGCGCCAGCAGGCTTAGAAGATGGTTCACGACGAGATAGGCCGCGGCAGCGCCAGCAGGCTTAGAAGATGGTTCACGACGAGATAGGCCGCGGCAGCGCCAGCAGGCTTAGAAGATGGTTCACGACGAGATGGGCCGCGGCAGCGCCAGCAGGCTTAGAAGATAGTTCACGACGAGATGGGCCGCGGCAGCGCCAGCAGGCCTTGAAGACGGGTTACGACGAGGATGAGCCGCGGCAGCGCCAGCAGGCCTTCAAAGATGGTTTCACGAAGAGGAGCCGCGACAGCGCCAGCAGGCCTCCAAGGATGAGTTCGTCTCGGTGTCTCTCGACTCCAGGATACAACTGCCTTCCTGCTCTGGAGCTGCCCCAGTTATAGGTCTGGCGCCCTTTGATGTCCGGACCCTCGCACTTGGAGGTCGGGAGGTCCGGGATGAGGGAGTCCAGACACCCAGCAGGGGGGTGGAGCCAGCGCCCAGGGAGGCTGGGGGCGATCAACACCTGGCGGAGGGGAGCCATCGACACTCCTTCTCCCATTGACCTGCCAAGTGGTCTCTTCACCCCCTGGGCGGACGGTGGTGCCTCGATGTCGGGGCCTGGCTGGGCCCGAGGCCGAGGTCGACCCGAGGCCACGCGGCCTGGTCATGTAGGGTCCAAGATGGCGGCTGGGCCGGAGACCGGGGTTCTGGAAGGGACCCGGGCCAGCCGATACGGTGGGGTTCAGAAGCCAATGTTCCGTCGGGGAAGGGCTGGTGGATTGCCCCGGCGGGTTTGCACGGGTGGTTCTTGTCCGGGGAACAGGAGGAACAGGGATCCGCGACCCGCCATGCGGGGAGGGGACGGCCGGCCACGAGGCCTGTCCAACAGTGGAGAGGCCATGAGAGGAGACCTACCTCAGGGGAGTGCTGGGTGGGGTCAGACCTAGAGGCATGGCAAACTTGAGCACAGTAAATGGCACATGACTTGCAAGTCAAACGTGATCGAATGACCTGCAATTGTAAGTAGTGGGTAGTTTCCGATTTGTTAAACTGTTGCGACTCAAATGAGAATTGTGACTTGTACATATAGGTACATAAATTAAAGAGCTACAAAAAAGCAGTGTGAGGCACAGAAATGAGGGGAGAAAGCAAGAGCTAAAGGTTGTATCCACCGGGGGTTGGGCGAAGGGCCTGTCCGTAGGCAAGGTTGTGCAGCCAATTCCACTACGTATGGCTGAAGTCTATGCATATTTGTGGTTGAGTTCTCACAGCTGGTTGGGTGTAAGACCTGGCAGTGGCTGTCACCACTATGTGGCGATGTTTCTGACGGACTTTCCATTGAAAATACGTTTTTGATACACTTATAACTTTGGCCTCTATAGAACGATATTCAACAAAATTGGCAGTCACTAGGCATAGTCCGTTTTTGCGCAGTTCCACAAATGGAAGAAAAAAGAGTGAGGGAAAAAGATTTTTCCCCCTTTTTTGCTTCCCTAGGAAATTGTGCTCGCACCTACAATGTGAGAGGTGCCTCATCCGAAGTTAGTGCATGGGAGCACTCGGATCCTTGGAAAATGGTGATTAAAAAAGCTTGGGGGGGGGACAACAAGTTCCCCATGATAACGACTGCCATTTTATGACGGGCGGAAAAAGGCCCTACTCTGTGTAAATTAGCACAATTTTAAAGATGTCATAATGTTTTTTCTATATAATCTTTTTTTTTTTAAAACCAGGAAAAATAATAAAATAAAAAAATATACAACAGGAACTCCAATGTGCACAGCCAATGCAGCCAATGACGTGCACAGTGGGGGCATCAGAAGATGTCCGCGAGTGGTGGGTTAGACGTGGGGCCTAGCTCGTGCCAGTCCCTGCGAGTAACCCCTGCCGTTCAGTGGCCGTACACAGCTGGTGTGACCTCTTGTTGCTGCTGGTTAGGTAAAGGGCATGGGATTACAGTGTACCATAAAAATAACAAGCATTTACAATGCAATGGTCTCGGCAATATTATAGGTAGAGCTATTGGCATTGCTTATTGTTATTATTTTTCTTTTTTTTATCCCTAAGTAAATGTTATTGTCATTTCTATTGTCAATAGCTTAAGTGTTTGCATATGTGTTACATATTGCATTAGACATATTGCATTAGCAGAGAGAGAGTGAGGTAGCGAGATAGAGAGGTATTGAAATAGAGAGTGAGTGATGTAGTGAGAGAGTGAGGTAGATAGAGAGTGAGATGTATTGAAAGAGAGAGTGAAGTAGTGAGTGTTAGTGATGTTGTGAGATATTAAGATAGAAACAGTGATGTAGTGAGATAGTGAAAGAGAAAGTGTAAGTGACCTAGTGTATTTGAGAGTGAGGTTGTGAGATAGAGTAAATTAGTAATTTAGAAAGAGAGAGTGAAGTTGTCAAATATTCTACATATCCGTATGTAAACATGCATATGTATAATTGTTGCTACAGAGTCTATGATAGTGACTTTTTATTTAACATTAAACATTAAGATGCATTTTCAACGGGCAATGGCTTTGTAAATATACCTTGGGTGCCTTTTGATAACTCTACGTGGAATTCTGCTTTTGTTTGACATGTCCAGTTTGGTTTCTTCATTTCAAATTTCATATAGATCGATCAAAGGAGAACACTAGTAGTAAATACTCAATACAATGTCCGCTTGTGTATTCTTTGCTTGATAAAGAGGGTTTGTGTGACATTGTCTGCGAATGGTGAATCTTGAAAAACGGATCTGTATTGGCTATGAGCTCTGGCGTATAACGTGTCTGATTAAGAGGGATGGAGTTTGTGTGCGCGCGCGCCCAAGTGAAAATGGCAGTCACTGTATGTATGTATATATACTGAAGTGCACATGGAACTTGTGCATATACATAGACTGCATCTCAAAGCTATCAGTGCCGGTGTCTGTTCTCCAGTGACAGTAGAAATCATTGACAAATTAGTATACGGATGTCGGTCGCAATGTAAACGATCCCAGGATGTTTGTCCCCTCCCTCAGCCAAAACACACACACGGCTAACAGCCCCTCACCCCAAACACACACAAGCGATAACTTTACATAATGAGAAGCTACTGAGGGTGGAGACTAGATTTGCTAAGTACTGATCAGGGAAAGAGGAACGACCTGTTGTAGGCTTGACAGCAGCACTACATCGGCGTAGTTTGAATGTGTATCTAGTCAACGCCAACAAAACAATTGTGTGATGTACCGAACAGGAATAAATAGCCGCTTGGACGTATTAGCATGCGCTGCAGACATAATGCAGTGACATCTACGCACCGGCAAACAAGTGCCAAGTGCTCCGAACGAACACAGCAGACCTTAAAATATGCATGACCTATTGCATTTACACCCACACAGAGCCACACACACATAGTCATTCACCTAACTACGGCGGAAAGCCTCATTGAGGGAAACGGTGTGTGTGAGAGACGGAGGGAGCATTGTGTTATTGGGCAAATTACGTACAAAAGTAGTGGTTGTTGTTGGGGGAGGTGCCAAAATAAGCAGAGCATGCTTTTCCCCCATAAAGTGTTTGGATTCTGCATTTCAACATCCACAGTTCTTGCATATAGCACTTGATTTCTGTGACCTTATGTTTTCTCTCTGGGTCTTTAAATCCAGAAACACCCAAGAAAAATCTATACAGGCAAAGTCAGCGTGGCTCTTCTACTATGGATGTGGGTTTTCGTGTACTTTTTGCATTTCAAATGCAAGACGTGCTTTTCAGACAAACCAGTATGTTGTGACAACCCTTATATTTCCGGGCACCTGTAGGTATGCAGTAATTCAGAGAATGTTGCTTTTAATGTGCTGCTAGCTTGCATGCAGTGGTAAAGCGCTTACATGTGAACATTTAGGAGCGCCCAGGAGAGATGATCTACCCCAGTACAATGTGCACTTCTCGGGGGGACAGAAATTAAGAAATGCCTGTCCTCTCAAGCATATGGCAGTCCCCTGCACGCATGCCTATACGCAGCAGAGCACATGCCGCGTCAGGGGCGCTTACCTTCCCGGGTGGGCGGCAGGTCCAGGTCGGTGGCAGCCGGCGGGATGCAGAGGTCGTTGTCCTCGGGAAAGCGGCCGCACTCCAGCATCTCGGGCCAGGGGAAGCCGAAGGCGGACATGACAGGCGCGCAGCTATTCTTCACCTGCTCGCAGAGCGAGCGGCACGGCTGGATGGTCTCGTCGATGCAGACGGGCGCGAAGAGCGAGCACAGGAACTTCTTGGTGTCCGGGTGGCACTGCTTCTGCACCAGCGGGATCCAGGAAGAGGCCTGCTGCAGCACCTCCTTCAGCGTCTTGTGCCCCAGCAGGTTGGGCAGGCGCATGTTGGGGTACTCGATGTCGTGGCACAGCAGCAGGCTGGCCGGGATGGGCTTGCAGTTGCTCCTCTTGTACGAGAACTCGGGCTGTCCGAAGGGGAAAAGCCCGGTGACCGTGTCCATGCAATGCGCTGCAGTGAAGAGCAGGCAGAGGGCTAGGTAACCCCAGGTCCTGTTTCAGCAGTGGGACCGCAGGCTGCGGGGAGAAAGGCTGCTGGGGATACCTTGGGCTCGCCTGCGCGAGTGAGGTGCTGGACGAGTTCTTATGGTGAGGGTGGGAGTGCTTCCCCTTCCTCTGCCTTGCCTAGCTCAATTCGCCTGGCTTTCTGCTCCCCCTGCTAGCCTCCCTCGGCTCCTCTAACTAGTGCTCTTTAATCTTTGGTGGACAGGCAACAATGGCGGCCAAAAGCTTCTGAAATATTTCGGATTTGGAGGGGCGTGTTTTGCTGTCCTGAGTGATGGGCGATGTCACTGTCTAAAGAACAGCAAAACTTACGCCCCCAAATCCGAAAAAGACGGAGCCTATTCGGAGGGACGGCTCTCTCCTCCAATGGCTGGCCTCCGTTTAGGAAGCCAGCCAATGGAAAAGAGGGAAAAACTGAGGCGGGACTAATAGTCCCACTAAGAAACATTAATTCTCGGACTCCCGGTCTGCCTTTGGCAGACCGGATATTACCTCGACCTAAAAAACTGGGAATTCACTGAAACAACAGTTTGAAACCACTGAAATCAGTCAGCTATGGGTCAAAGCACAAAGTTGTTTTCTGAGTATTGGAGAAGGAGCTCTATAGTCTGGCTGAGTCGATGATTGCTTACCTCAACCTTTTTAACCCCTTTATGTGTGCTTCTTTTTCTTTTTGGCAAATAGGGTCATGCCCTTCATCCTCTAAATGTAGATGAAAGAATAATTTCGCCCTTGTGGGTAGGTGTTTATTGTAGTTCGGTCTATGGTCTTAGGTTTGCGAAAGGACCCAAAGTGGTTAACGGGACCTAAAAGCACCTTCGCACATTGGAGGCCTTTGTTTTTTAACTGTTAGACCGTGGATTAAAATGGCTGAGATAGACAAAAGCGATAAATCTTTCAAATCTATTAAGCAACGTCTTTTAACGTTAATTTCTCAAAAACTGCTGAACAGATTTACAAACTAACAAAAGCACTCTTTAAGAGTGAAGTTCTAATAGTATTTCCGGTTTGGCTCCACTGTGTGGTTATTGTTCCGATGCACGTTTCATTGAATAGGCATGTTTTGATTTTCCTATATTGTTAACATGTAGATGAGTTTGCACTAAAATTGGCAGTCACTTGGCGGGTGATCAAAAAATGTATGTTTTCCATTTTACTAATATAGGTAATTTTGCTTATAGCAAAAAACACATAACCGATTTTCACCAGTCTTTGAATAAAATTTGAATTTTACGTAAAATCGTGTTGCTATTGGCTTGGTGTAAATCAGTTCTCTAACTTTTGAGCAATAAGAATGCAGCAATACCATCAATCTGACTGACTGTGTGAAGAGTTTTGACTTAAACCAGATCGTCACTGAGCCAACTCACATAGGGAACCCTACTCCTGATGGCATTTTCACCAACTACGTTCGTATCATTTTTAACAGAACCCTACCCATGGCCTGGACAGATCATAGCACTGTATTCTTTGGGATAACCATCCCATGGCAGAAAATAAGTACACATGACTTAGACTCAGCCTTACGCTCCCACACTCCTTGTCTAAACATTGATCCCGACTCGGCAGCCCTCAATTTTATTGGCTGAATTGATTCAGTGGTCACCAAGCATGCCCCAGAAAAACATAGGTGTAACCACAGGAAGCAATCATCTGCACCGTAGTACACGCCCAAGCTGAAGGAACTTAACCTCTTGGCTGCTAATGACAAGGGTAATTCGTCATGGACTTTCCATTGATTTCAATGGAAATTATATGAGATTGATAATATTGCCTTAGCAGTAAAGGGGATAAGAAGCAGTGTAGGGCCCAAGAACGAATATGGAGGAAGGAATATTCCTTAGTGGAAAAAAAAACATTACAGAAAAATTAGTGGAAAGTACAAAAAAGCAATAATTTCAGCAAAGTCACACTTGTTTACTGAGAAAATTTGTTCTGCATAAAATTCAGCCAGAGAGCTTTTAAAACGGCCACTGCTTTCTCAAAATGTGCTGAAAGTAAACAGTTCATCCTGAACAAAGAATTTTGTGATAAATAAATTTTAAAAAGTATACGACGAGTTCTCCACTCATCAAGCTGGGGACAACCCAGATGCGCTGGGTCGCCTGGATCATGGCGAGGTAACTATACATGCTCGCCCTTAAAAGTTTAATCACCTAAGGCTCGAACAAGAGGAGAGGCTAATATTGTCCACCAAATCTGGATCCCCACTAGACCCCTGTCCCTGTCATTTGGTCCCTAGTACCGTTGGGTGCCACCCTTCACCCCTCCTGACCAATATTCTGGACGCAGGATCCTTTCCAAACATCTGGGAAAAAATCACTAGTACAGTCCATCCTGAAAAAACCTTCGCAAGACCCTCCTGAGTTTAAAAATTATTGGTCAATCTCTTGTGTGACGTTTCCATCCAAAATTTTTGAAAAAGCCCTAAACGAAGATCTGCTACATTTCCTAGAGACAAATGTCCAGATGAACCCAGCACAACACGGATTTTGGCCTTTACACTGCACAGAATCAGCACTTATTGCAGCCACAAGGAGATCCGCATCCAGCTATATGGAGGAGGGAAGGCAATATTAATTTTGCTAGACCCCTTTCGATGCGGTAAACCATCACGTACTCATCCGGCGCTTATCTGAAATGGGGATCGCAGGCGGAGCCTCCAATATACTAAGATCATTCCTAGGGAACCGAGAATAAACTGTATCGATGGGAGGACACAAATCTCATCCCTATGACCCCCCATGTAGGGTGCCCCAGGGAGCCTCGCTATCCCCAACTCTGTTCAATGTCTGTGTTACCCCACTAGCTAAACTCATCCGCTCTCACTGCTTTACTGCTATCTGCTACGCAGACGACACGAAAATAGTGGTGTTTTTATCATCAAAGCTGGATGACGGCAATGAAATTTATGTATGGTCCACATTATCAAATGCAGGACAATTGCTTACAGCTGAATACCGATAAAACTGAGGTGCTACTATTTGGTAAAAATACATCTTTCTGATACACATCCTGCTGGCCAGAATTAGCCGGACCATGTCCATCCCCAGTAAAGAAGGTAAAAGGTCTAGGAGTTACTCTAGACGATCAGCTATCCTTATCGGACCAAGTCAATCTTATTACATCATCCTGCTGCTAAACTTTGAAGATCCTATAAAAAAACATACCTTTTATTCGTATTGATCTAAGGAAAACCGTGATTGTAGCCTTGGTGTAATCAAAGATTGATTATTGCAATGCCCTCTGTCTGGGTGCAAAAAAGATGACCTTATCCAAACTCAATCACTTAAAAAAATGCAGCAGCATGTCTACTGCTTAAAATCCTCAAATTCAGTCCGGTGTCCCAAAGTATTTAAGATCTGCATTGGCTGCCGGTCCATGTGAGGGTCCAATTGAAATATCTGTGCATTGTTGACAAGGTCCTCCATGGTGCAGAACCTGCCTACTTCAGCAAATTCATTAGATGGCATGTCCCACAATGCAATCTACGGTCGTTGACTGCCTCTCTGCTGGTAATCCCTAGGGAGAAGACCGTACAATGGGGTAGAAGAAGCTTTTTTCATGTGGTCTCTAAACTCTGGAACTCCCTGCCTTTTTCATTGAGAAGCCAAACTAACAGACAGCTGTTTAAAAAAGCACTAAAAACCTGGCTGATTGCATACAAGTCTTAACTTTTGCTTGTTCCTCCTGCTCAAGTTTTATGACCGCCCTAGTGCAAAGTGCCTCGGCATACATGTGCTTCATAAAACCTTCTTTTCATTTCATAAGTGTTTAAAAAAAGTTGATGAGTGAGCTCTAGAGGGTTAACACGTTTGTATATCTCTGCTGTGGAAATTGGGATTCAGAAATTAACGGATCCTGTCCATCATTCCATCATAGTTGAAGCTTTATTAAATGTGATTGTCTGAGGAATTGGATTTTTTAATTTTTAATTTTAGTCCCTCTTAAATCACACTTTTTGTTTTTGTAAATCATTAATTGTGCACTGTGGAAAAAGAGTCCACAGCAATAGAGTTGGGCCACCGTTAGAGATGCCTGCCCCTATAGATGCCTGCCCCTAGAGATCAATGACACAAACCATTAAAAACGGGTTGCTGTGATAACATTGAATTTCTAATGAAAATAGCAATTGTATGGAGGCCATTTTTTGAACAGCACAAAAGTCTCCTTTTTGTGAGATTTTCACTTACAAAGCTATTTTGCAGTTTAAAAGAGAATGGGAAAATAATATTCTCATAAAAAAAGTAGGAAAAAAAGATTCTCTCATGCCACAATACATAGTAAGGGATAGCTGCCCGCAATGGCAACTAATGGCCTTAAGCTTGTGGCAAAACTCCGCTGAGATACAACTGCAGGCCGCTACACTGAGGACTGATTCACCCAGTGTGGATTCGACATGCCACACACCTATGCACTCTTATGTGTGTTGGGGTAACATTATATGCCCACCCTGTATACAAAAACATTACAAATAATTAACTGAGCTGCAGAGTTTCGTCATAATAATTCTCTCGATGAAGTCTCTCCCGATGTTACATGCAATATAATGAAATACATTGGACCGGGGAACAGTAGGCATGGTCCTGGGGACTAGGAAAACCAAGGCCTGGGAAACAGGTTTTGATGAGGCCAACAGACCATAAGGTGAGGAGTGGGCAAATCAGACTTGTGGACGAGATTCTGAACATGAGGTATCAGACACGAACACACACTTACAGAAATGAGGACTCAGAGACAGTCAGACATGAAAATAGAGCCACAGTCTAAGAAACTTTAGAAATATTCACTGGAATGAGGGAAAGGGGGACATGAAAAAAGGGCAATAGGATTACTGCTTAGATTGGGTCCGGGAGACACTGACAGTGGGACTAGGAAACTGTACGATCAGGACAAAGGATGACATTGAGAGAAGGATGAAGAGGTACATACTTATGTACAGATATCCATAGGCAGGTGTGTACAAGGAGAAATGGAGTCCCCAACTTGAAAACCATGGCTCAGACAGGGAACAATACACAAGGAAATAAAAAAGGCTTAGCCTGAGTCCACGTGACTATTTGCCAGACATACACATGTTGGTGAGCCAGACAGATATTGCATCATGGTAGGGATACTCATGGCTGTGAGGCAGGGAAATCCCTGTTGGTGACACATGCCGTAGGCCAGGGAAACACACCTACTGGGCAGATAGATACAGACTTAGAACAAGGATATATGGACATATGAGCTGTGGTGTCAGATGAGGGGACATGGTGACTCAGGCTGGTGAAAGGAGATATCGACCTTGACATGAAAGCATAGTGAATCGTATGTGGGGGGGTCAAGAATACACTAATGTAAAAATACAGTAAAAGATCTAGGGAGATAAAGTCCTACACATAAAATGGTAACAGTTAACTAAACAAGTGGAATGACTTACCCACTTTTTGTACCATTGCATGTTTTAAATGTAATGTCTATGTATTTAATCAAGTCAAGTCAAATTACTTTATTTCTAAGAAAGAAATTCTTACAAAAATATTGCACATTTCCCAGCTCATTAATATAACCAACTATGTATTTAATCAATTTAGGTGGATTCAGAAAAGTGGCAACAACCAGTGGCACTCAGGACATGGACCATGGAATCTCCTCACAACTACAAAAATAATTGTCATGATGTAACAGTCTTATTTTGTCCTGGAGCAACTTATTTCGAGGTTGAGTTTGATGAAAGGTGTGAAACAGAAAAGAGGTAATTCTGTTTCTTCTATGGTATCCATTTACATTGCTTCTTTCATTAACTAATATGTTAAATCTGTTTTGATAAATCGGGCTTCTTCCAACAAAAAATAAAATGAATAATAAAACATTCTGCTCCATCCTTCTCTATCTATTCATTCTTAGAATACTCCGTGCTGTCAAAGATAATTTAGTAAACCTGTCTGCAATAGGAGTAGCAACTTCATTCAAATCATCATAACAACGCAGCGTATTCAGTACATCTGCATCAATAAGTGTAAGTTTAGTTTTCTGTTTCATGCAGTTAGAGGGACTCCGTTTGTGATTCTAGATATAGAAGTAGCACTTGACGTAATGCAATACGGACATTGTCAGGCGTGCCACCTCCCAGTATGGATATGTCAAATGAATTAGACTGGTCAGCTTTTGACTGTCTCTTCCTATGGAGTCTGATAGATCTGAGTTTTGTTTGCATGCGGTCATGAAGCCAGTTGGTCTTTTAAATAGGAGTAAGATAGAAATTCATCCTTGGTAACCATCCACTTCTAAAAGACTCCATCTCATGGCATACTCCTGTTTGAACACGCTGTCCACGCTCCATCCAATATAAAGCATCAGATTCAGGCTAAGATTCTTTTGAGCAGTCTGAGCTGTGCTGCAGCTGATAGGAATATAGCTTATGGACAACCTGGTTATAGGCTGTTTAAGTTTCAAAAGAGTCCAGGTTACTAGGCACCTTTTGCCAGGGATCAATACAAATTGTTCCTGAATATCTCCTTTAAAAGATAAGCACATTTCATTTTTTTATAAAACCACATTAAAAAACTTGTAGGCTTGTTTTTTTATTTCCCTCTAGAGGACCAACGCTTTCATCTTTGTATCCTAATCCCTGTATCCTTCTATCATTTGATGCATTATCCAGATGCTGAATGTTTTCTTCTTGTACTTTTTATTGCCTTTCAGAATATACATTTTCAAATCACATTCTTGTTTTCTCTAGTTTATGCATGTTTACGTTATTAGACTTGTGATATTTGCAGTGTTAACACAAACTGACATATTTGTTGGCTATGCCTGGCCCTATATTTCCAACATCTGCATTGCTTTGCCCAATGTCTTATGTTCTGCATTTCATGGAGGTTACTTAAAATAATATCGAACTTATGTTTGCAGGCCTATCCCAAAGTTGAGACCTAATTCCTCAAAACTGTAGTTCTGTTAAGATTTTTTGATGTTTTAGTACAAAATTCACTATTGTTTGTGCAACAAATGTTACATGGTAAAGTACATTACAGATTAAATTAATATCGACACCTACTGTTCATTGTAGAAAAATGAAATGGTATTTCTGTAGCGTTCAGCTATACAAGCCTCAGTTTCCTGGTGCTGAATAACATTTTCTAGAACAGAAGGTGGCAGTAAGGAGAAAACATATAAGCTAAAGTGAAAAGTTTTTAGAAGATTTGTGTAAGTGAAGTGATATTCTGTGGAGCGAAACAAGGGGTCCATTCCATAATATGGCTGTGTAAAATTGGAAAGCATGGCCCCTCTTTCTGGAATGAGAAATAAAAGACGACGCGCAGTAGCCAAACACAATTGTCTTATATGGGGGTGTAGCTAAAGAAACATTTTCTGCAGATTAATCAGGTCACTATAATTGGGTGTTATGTTATGTTAACTGGTGTTAACTCATCTACTCAAGCAGAGTGTCCCGGCGCTATCAGACCCAAACACAGCATAACCCTGGCGGTGAGGGGAGATTATTGGCGGAACAGCCATGTTTTGAGCTCTTTTCTAAAGGACAGTAAGTTCTCATTCTTTCTTAATGACAGTGGAAGGGCATTCCAGGCCCGGGGCGCCAGAAATTTAAAAGATCGACCTCCGGTCCGAGCACACCTAATTGCCGGGACCGTGGTCAGTGACGATGACGCCGAGCGTAAGGCTCTAGACGGATGGTGAAAACCAATTCTCTTCCTTAAGTAAAGTGCACCGGTGCCGTGGAGTGCCTTAAACGCGGTGGTGAGAGCCTTAAACTCAATGCGTTTCCGAATTGGCAACCAGTGGAGAGACTTCAGCAAACCCGCAGCATGGGAACTACGGCTGAGGCCAAAAATTTCACGTGCCGCCGAGTTCTGCACTACCTGCAAACGCGATAGAAGGTACTCAGGAAGACCAAGGCAGAGCACGTAACTAAGGCGAATGGCCTTAAATTGGCTGCGCTTGGTGATAGGAAGCCAATGTAGAGAAGCTAGATGAGCAGTCATTTGACTGAAGTTCCTAAGTTTAAGAATTAGACAGTCTACTACATTGTGAACCAGTGGTTATCTGTAAAGAAGTATTTTAGCAACACAGATTAAAAGATCAGGGCTTTAAGTTGGATGCAAAATAGGGGGGAGGGGTGGGGAGTTATGTAATTAAGGGTGTGATCTCAACATGTAAACTGAATTTCTGTGGATACCATAGTGTTACCCAACCAGCATTTTGTTCCTCTCCGGGCTGTCTGTTGATGTTTCCAGCTATATAACACAGCAACTGACTTAATCCCTAAATTTAGCCAGGGCTATATTCTTTGGTTGTTGGCTGGTTAAGATGAATGAGTATCAACAATAATTTTTTTGTAAATAACATTTTCACTTCTGAAATTGTGAGACTGTGAATTGAACATTACTAAGGCCTGTGCAAGGGGTCGTGGTCTTCATAGTGTCTCAATCACTCATCATGTTCACGTTGTTAGACATGTATGCCTTGTTCCTCTCCACTTCTCCTTCATCTGTATACCGTAAACCTAATTTCTTTCCTCTTCAGCACCCTCTCTTCTCTCCATCCTGAATGCATCTCCTCACATTTTCAGTTTACCACACCCCTAACATACAATGCACTTGCTTCCTCTCGGTACCTAAATTCCATGTGAATTTGCAAATGTGCCATAATGTCTGGGACCTCAACGACACAGATGTCACAACTCTAAGCTTCAGTCTGGTCATGTGTTGACAAATGTGATTCTAGTTCTCAGATTGATCAGGAAGCTAATTGACCTTTTCGTTGACTGTAAAAACGTGTTTGATTCTTCAGTATTCTATGCAAAGACAACAGCTAGCTATTTCAGTTCCTCAGGAAGGAGGTGCTTGATGAAGAGTTGCTACTCCTCTTAGTCGAATGCACTCCACTCAAGAGTGAGGAAGGCTTTCCCTTCAGTAGGGAGTAACATCTATTCTGTATTGCTGCCATTGTTACTACCTTCTAGGCCCGTTCAGCATGAGTCAGCATCCTAATACGTTCCACAAGAGGTAGAGAGGCTCATCCTTTTAGGATCAATTGTGCTAGCCTCTCCTTCATAAAGGTTTACTTGTAATAAAAATGTTTATGATCCTACTCAACTTAGTTATTTTTTTTAATTAAATTGAAGTATTTCATCAGTGTAGACCTATCAACATGGACCGTGGAGTGCATTGTCATTAAAGTACAAACAATGAACAAAAAGATACAAAAATAGGGATATAAAGGTAGAGAGGGAGAAAGTTTTTTCTGGAAGGTGCAATCTGAGGAGGTTTGTTTTTAGACCGTATTCAGAGTGAAAGGAGATTGTGATTCAACGTAATTTAAATCAGATTATGTTCCATAATTTGAGTTCTAAGAAAGATGAGGCTTGTTTTGATGTTTGCTTCTTCTGGGTCTACATATTTCTAGAATACCATAATCCATTTTCTTGATGTTTATCTTACCTCCTGTGATTTGTTTTTCAGATAGTACTGTAGGATCTGTGTGGATACTAATATGGGCAGTCATTCCCTAACAGATTCATATTTCATTTAATTTAAGGGCATGAAGGTTGTTGTGGATATTAGGTAGCTAGAAATACTTTATTGGGGTTTTGAGTTTTCATTAGAATGATAAAATTTTTAGAGTGTTCAATAAAAAATGTAGCATGGGGAAGGGGAAATGAATACTGTAAAGGACACAAGAAGCATTGTTTGTTGTGTTTGAGCTTTGTTGTAGATGACAGCAGTTCAAAGGATGAAATTGTATGGGGAGTCAGTTGGAGTAGGTGTAGTAGTTCCTGACAATGAGTACAGTGCCACATCTGTGCTTGTCTGTTATTGTGAAAGACAAAGTAAACCGCTAGATCTATATTGCCAAATGATATTGGTGAAGCAGGTGTGGACCTGTTCCCCATGACTAATAGCAAATCTAAGCTGTGTGGTGCTAAGATGTCTGTAAGTTTTTTGTTGTTGTTGTAGCAAATATTTGAATTGCCATAAATGAAGTATTGAAAAATAACAGCATTTTTTATATTTTTTGTATTGTCTTTTTTTAAATTTTGGGTACAAAACAAGATTGCATTCAACATTGCACAATAATAGTTGGTCATATCCTCTGATGACAAGAACTGGAATCTGTTAAATATGTCCAAAGCATTATATATTATTCTTGAATAACAGGACTCCAGGTGTGTAGACTATCCATGTGAGTATCTAGATAGAGGGAGATGTCCCAGTGGTGGGTAGGGTGAGGAGTGGAATTAATTGTCAGTAGTCTGTTCTAGGGTGCGGAAGTATATGCAGCAGGGTAACCAGATGTCTTTGGTGCGTGATGTAGGGGGTTGTAGATTGGCATAGTCTTCTCCTATACTACCACATCTACTCATGTTTTCCAACCAGTCTTTAGTGGTGGGAGTTATGGCACTTCCCCATCGCAGAGCTATCTCCCTCTTGCCCAGTAGTAGTGCCATGGAGACCAGGTGGTGAAAGGCATGGGGCACATCATGGGTATAGGCAGTAGGGTGACCATTGGGGTCTGGGGTCATCACATTTCATTTTCGATCATGGCAGAGACATGTGTGCCTACATTTTCCCAATAGCTGGCCACCACGGGACATGTTCAAGTTAAATAGGCAAAGTCAGCTTCGGGGGGCTTGGCATTTTAAGCATCTGTCAGATCTAGTATGGTCGAATTTGGCGATATGCAATGGGGAGAGGTAATAAAGGTGCAAGTATTTGAAATGTATCAGTTTTGTGTCTATGGTTAATGGAAATGAGTGCTGTATGTGCACAACAATAGCCCCATATCTGGTCTGTGAGTTGGGTGCCCAACTCAGTCTCCCAGACCTCTTGTGCCCGTGTAGTTGTGTCCGGCTTCATGGCCATGCATGAGTGATAAAGTTTTGATGTCATATGTCCGCCCTCTCATGATGTGATTACCAAGGACAGGGGTGGGAGATAGTCAGGTGGGAGCGGATACATAGGTGTCAGAGACCGAAGGGTGTTCTGGAATCTCTTGAAGATGAAGCGGTTCATGTAGGGGATGCTTTGCACCAGTGTGTTGTCTGTCAGTTGAAGAACTTGGCCATTGGGAAATAGGTCGCCCATGGTGGAAAAGGAGTGATGTGAATCGTGAGTTTGACCAGTGCTTCTCGTGTCAGCAGGAGCCATGGGTTATCTAGCAACGGGATGGCGTTCGAGTAGAGGGGCCTACCACACAACATGCGTCACAGCCTGCGCCAATCCCAACAGGTTGTGGAGACTGTTTAAATATCTCCGGTCTCCAGCGGTATGCCCCGGGATGAGTGTAATAGCCCGTCCAGTTGAGCGCGCTCAGGGCAAATTTATATGGGGTACGTGCGTCTGGGTGATAGCAGTGGTAGGTATAATGGCACTGAGCAACAAGGTAGTAAAGGCAGAATTCTGAGACCCTGAGTCCTCTACGTTCATAAGGGAGAGTTAGTGTATACCAGCAGATCGTGGTCGGTCTCCCGCCCAGACCAGGTGCAAGAGAATGTCATGCAGGTTGCGGTAAAAGGTCTGTGGCAGAGGAATAGGAATGTTGGTAAATGGATACAAAAAACATTGCAATACCACCATTTTAATAATGACCTCTTGTCCCGCCATTTAAAGGGGTGACCTTATCCATCTGGCCACTTGTTCTGTGAGGGCTTCCACTGCCGGGCCATAGTTGCTCTGGAGGATCTGATCCCTATTTCTGTGCAGGTGGATATCCAGGTATTTGGTCCCATTGTTGGCCCATCTAAGGGGGTGGTCCACTGACAGTTGCTCAGCAGCATCTATTAGCGGAAAAAGCTCTGACTCAGCCCAGTTAATGCTGAGAGGTTTCCTATTCTAGCTATCTCCTGCATAAGCGGGAGTAAGATGTCCTGCAGGTGCCTAATAAATAGCAGGATATAATCTGCTTATAGCAATAGTAGTAGTGGATCATGTGTGAGTTGTAGCCCGCGGTGGGAGTGCCTGTCTTGCATCACCCCAACCAGCGGGTCCATCGCAATTATAAAGATGAGAGGGGACAGTGGGCATCCTTGCCTGGTGCCCTATAGCACAGGGATTGTATCTGTAAGTGTGCCGTTTATCTGGAGACGGGCTGTAGGCATAGTGTATAGGAGCATGATTAGTGTAAGGAATGGGAGGGAATTCCCAAAATTTGCAAGGACAGTTCTCAAGAATGACCACTCAAGTGAATCAAATGCCTTCTCAGCATCTAGAAGGGCCACAGCAGCTGATGTATCTGGGGCATCGCAAATATGGTTCGGAGATTGACGGAAGTTGAGCAGTGCGGGACGAATCCTGACTGGGCTGGTGAGATAATCTGTTCATCAATAGGGCTTGTTTAGTGGCAATTACTTTAACTAGTATCTTGTTAACAAAGTTTAGCAGGTATGGTGGATGGTAGGAGGCGCATCTATTGGGATCTTTGCCTGGCTTTCACAATATAGTCAGGACTGCCCCCACAGTGTGTGTGGTAGCTCACCAATAGTTAGTGACGCATTGTAGAGGGTGAGGTGTTGCCGGTCAGATGTTGCTTAAACGCTTTTTGGAAAGCTCCAGTTAGGCCTTCTAAGCCCGCCGCCTTGGACCCGTCCAGTGGTGTAATGGCCTGCGTCACCTCCTCCGGCCTTAGAGGTTCACTAAGAAACTCCTGCTGACTATTCGACAGCCAAACCATTGCAATGTCTTCGAGATATGTAGTGATCTCTGATGGAATGTCTTTGGCATTGTAGGTGTATAATTCCAGATAGTACTTTTGGAATTTGTGCAGGATGTTTACACTTCCTGGAATGATGGACCCTGAATCGAAGCATAGCCCAGCAATGTAGTTTAGCTCTCTGTTCGGGCGTGGTAGGTGCTCCAGGGTACGGCCTATTCATTCCTCTTCCCATAGGGGCGGGCTCTGGCATGCTTGCCCAAGTACGTTATCTCTCTCCGCTAAAGCGTTGAATTCTGCCAGAATTGTCGATTGTTGGTGTAATTGTCTCATTTCCTCTTCTACAGTCGCCCGGTCTAAGTCACATAGTTCATTTTTGGTTTGTTTTAGTTGGGTGCGAATGTCGCGGAGTATGCCCGCATGTTTGGGGATGCACACTCCAGGAATATATGCCTTAAAGGCCTCACATAGGGTGGCCTGAGTGGACACTGTTCCTGTATTCTGTGTAAAATACTCGATGATGGAGGTTAGCAATTCACTATGGAATACGGTATCCGGTACGGTCTCTACTTGGAACCTCCAGCTGTAAGTAGCGGGGCAGCTATATGAAATTGTTTATTGGAGCAAGACTGGGCTGTGGTCGAACAGTGTACGAGGGAGGCCCGTAATATCGATAATGAACTGGTGAACATTGGTCGATAGGAACCAATAGTCCAGTCCAAACGGGTGCACCACGCTTGTAGTAGAGAATATGAATCAGTAATTTGTTGAAAGATTTCCCTTCTCCCAAGGTTTGTCAGTCGGTTGTATACTAGTTGTGTCTTTCTGTAGACAATGTGGCATGTTAAGGTCGCCTCCCAGTATCAAGTGGTTAACCTTGAGGCCGTCAAGGCGGGTGTACAGATACTGAAAGAAGTCGGGGTCATCGATATTGGACGCATACATGTTGACTAATAGGATTTTTTATCCGTCAGTGTGCCTTGTAGGAGCTGATATAGGCTATTCGGGTCTGAGTAGTGGAGCTGTGGAATAAACAGGATGCTTTTATGGATCGATATGCATGTGCCTCGGGAATATGAACTATAACAGGAGAAGTACCTGTGGCATCCCCATTGTTTGGCAAATGCTGGGTCAGTGTGAGGGGATAGGTGGGTCTCTTGTAGAAGGGCAATTTTGATGTCATGCCTATTTAATTAGAAGAATACTTGTTTTCCCTTCCTGCAGGATGTTAATGCTGTGAATATTCCATGATATGATGGAGAATTCTATTTTCCTAGCCATGGCATGGGCTGTTCATATCTGAGGATGCAAGAGGACCGTGTGTCGGGAGTGATATGACTGCGTAAAATCAGAGACATGTGCTCTGGCGTAAGACAACAAAAGATTATCAAACTTTTTACAAAATTAAAGAATTCCCATTGAACCCAACCCCCTCTCACACTGGTCATCCCGTGATTCCCATATCAACTAAGAACACAAAATAGAGAATGAGAGAATATTCCAATACAAAACATTTGGCATTCACCAAAGGGGGGCGCATCAGCAACTCTACCCCAGCAGTCCACCTGGAGTTAGGTTAATGATGTAATATGAGAACAACCGCTATTAGTTATGCGGTGCAATTTTTGAGTTGTTGGTGCTGTCATCATGTAGCGGGGCCCTTGGCTATCCTGTAGAGGAAAGGTCTACGAACACTCCGGGGTTTCAGGATGCGGCGTCATGTGTTGCAGGGTGCAAGTGATTTAAATGTTCTGGCCTCGAATGTGCAGGTGAGGATTGTCGATGTGGAGGGGACCCAGTATGGATTGTCTTACAGAAGGCAGCCACCTCTGCAGGGGTGTCCATGATTTTAGTGCATCCTTTATATTCCACCGCAGGTGCACCAGGGGTATAGCATGACGTATCTGATGCCATGCTTACGGAGCATGTTTTTCATGTCGCTAAATTTCCGTTTGGCCTCCTGTACCATAGGCGTAAAGTTGGGGAATAGCGAGATGTTGACGCCTTCATGTCTGAGGGGGCCTTTCTCACGTGCCAACCTCAGTGTAGTGTTGCGGTCTCTATAATTAAGGAGATATGCTATTATATACCGTGGTGGTGCACCCTCTGGGGGTCGAGGACCAAGTGATTGATGTGCCTGTTCCATTGCCAATGTAGCGGAGAATCTGGGTTCAAACAAGTTTGCTAATAGTTGCTCGACAAAATCCTCTGGGTGTCCCATGTTCGTGATCTCAGCTATTCCTGAAATGTGTATGTTAGTGCGTCGTGACCTAACTTTGAGGTCGGAGACCCTATTCTCCGCTCCCTGAAGGCGGGCCCCATGCCTTTCTAGCCACTCACCCAGTCTGTCAATGTGGCCCACAAGTGTGTCAAATCGGGCATCCATTGCGCTGAAGCCCACCTTGAGTTCTGCCATTATGGTTGCCATATTGCTGGTAGCAGTGGCGTTGAGGCCTCTATCTGTTGGGTCATCGGTGTCAAAATGGGAGCTACGGCCCTCTGCAGGTTTCGTGCAGTCAAGCGTAAGCCTCTGTTCTTTGGGGTCTAATCGGCCCATGTTGGGGGTTCTGCCACACACTGCCATCAGGTCAGGGGTGTGCGGTAGCCTGGAGCGTGTTTATCGCGTCTCTGGATAGTGCTTTGCCTTCTGGACCTGGGTTATGTGTGCCCGCAAGCAGCAGAAGCAGGGCGCATGTGGAGGTGGGAAGCTCCCGATCCCGGCCTATGTACCTGTTAGCGACAAGGGCAGCAGGATTTCTCCTCCTGTGCCGTGTTTTCAGGAAGGGGAGTAGATCACGCCGGTGAGCCACAGGGTGTTCCTGAAGTGGTGCAGCTGTACTAGATCCTCCCCATGGTGCTCGCCTCTCACCCCACCATTTATTCCGTCTGTCCTCCCAGAGATGTGCTGACGGGCCGGTGTTCACATAGTACACTGAAGAGGGTTAACGCATGAACATTGCATTCACTGCTTCAGGTCCTGAACCACCGGGAGGCCTCTCTCCAGGTCCTGCTGGGTCAGCGCAGCAAGGCTCCCAGTGATCTGCAATCTCCTATCCCGGCGTCCGCAGGCCCAACAGGTGCCTGAGTCCACCTCCTCCTGTGAATCGTCCCGGAGGCCGCTGTCTTCCTCAACAGGGTGGGCTCCGGCCAGCACCGCACTCTGGCCGACTCAGCAGGACCGCAGACCCCTCGGCTGGATTTCAGAGGTTAAGAGGGGGTGGGAAGCCAATGCGCACACCAATGGGACCCGGCGGTCCCGGCCTGTCGCAGCGGGGCCTCTGAGGCACTATCTGCAGTGCTTCTCTCCGCCACCTTAACAACGTCTTCCTTGCCCACTGATCAGTAGTGACACGGCCCCTGCAGTAGTTTGTACCAGATTCGGACCACGGGTGCCAGAGCCTCACAAGAGTGCGGCCAACTTTGTGGCGGTCGCGGTTATGCCCCCCTCGTCAACTCATAACATCACATTTTTGGACTGTACATACTATATCAGTATGACTATATGTTTGGACAACATAAATGTATCAAATGTCAAACCTGTGTGAGACTGAATCCACACACATCAAGATATTTTGGCCTTACTCCTGGCTAGTTCTAAACCCTACAAGGTACTGGATGGTATGTGCAACCTCAGGACATGACAACTCTGACTTTCCAAGAAAATCATGGAAACTGATCAGTCCCTTTGGTTAGTTAGTCATGCATTTCCAAAGGGAAACACAAGAATTACTCGAATTGGTATTTCAAACATTTATTGATGCAATAAGAATCTTGTGTAAAATATGTGCGCTGCGATGATTAATAGAAGGAAACAAAACAGAGTAATCCCCATTATGAGAATTGTAAAGAAGATAAACAGTTCAACAATTGTGCTGTTATATTGAATAAATGCATTCACATATAATCACATTTATACTATTACCTAGCGCTTCCTAACCTAGTGGGTTTAGGTGGTACGAATCTGCCAGTACAACTTAGGGTGATCTAACTCCCCAGTTAACTATGTGTTTGTTTAATTTTGAAGCCCATTCTTGTGCAGAGCAGGCCATTATCCTTCTCAGGAAAGTAAACCGGATTCACTGTGCTGGAATTCCGGCATTGGCTGACCGCAGCAGTGACAATGAAAGTCTCCTCTGTCTAACAAAGGGTTGGTGTTGTTTATATAATACACTTCACCCATGTTACCATGCTGGAGTTCAAGTCAGGCCATCCGTATTCTACCCTTGCAGGGCTGCTGCTGAGTGGACAACAATAGTTACAACAAGGGGTGGTGAGGGACAGAGTCTCTGAATTAAGCAGAAAGCTCTCACCCAGTCAAGAGATCAGGGCTAGATCCAACACCGTTTTTTAGCTCACTGCACCATCCCAGTTTCAGAACCTGGCTGTATGCAAATTAGTCTGTTCCTGTCCCAGTGCATGATGGGAACAGGGCAAACCAAACTACAAAAGCCAATTCTTACACTGGGAAGGAAACAAGCTCCCGGGGACCGGTTTCTGGCATTACAGCCGTCTTCGGCCCGGTTTGCTTGAATCCTGATGGTGCAATGAGCAAGGGTCTCACATCTGAGAATACCCTTCCACGCTTAGGGTGGACAAAAATAGTTACAACAAGGGGTGGTGAGGGACAGAGTCTCTGAATTAAGCAGAAAGCTCTCACCCAGTCAAGAGATCAGGGCTAGATCCAACACCGTTTTTTAGCTCACTGCACCATCCCAGTTTCAGAACCTGGCTGTATGCAAATTAGTCTGTTCCTGTCCCAGTGCATGATGGGAACAGGGCAAACCAAACTACAAAAGCCAATTCTTACACTGGGAAGGAAACAAGCTCCCGGGGACCGGTTTCTGGCATTACAGCCGTCTTCGGCCCGGTTTGCTTGAATCCTGATGGTGCAATGAGCAAGGGTCTCACATCTGAGAATACCCTTCCACGCTTAGGGTGGACAAAAATAGTTACAACAAGGGGTGGTGAGGGACAGAGTCTCTGAATTAAGCAGAAAGCTCTCACCCAGTCAAGAGATCAGGGCTAGATCCAACACCGTTTTTTAGCTCACTGCACCATCCCAGTTTCAGAACCTGGCTGTATGCAAATTAGTCTGTTCCTGTCCCAGTGCATGATGGGAACAGGGCAAACCAAACTACAAAAGCCAATTCTTACACTGGGAAGGAAACAAGCTCCCGGGGACCGGTTTCTGGCATTACAGCCGTCTTCGGCCTGGTTTGCTTGAATCCTGATGGTGCAATGAGCAAGGGTCTCACATCTGAGAATACCCTTCCACGCTTAGGGTGGACAAAAATAGTTACAACAAGGGGTGGTGAGGGACAGAGTCTCTGAATTAAGCAGAAAGCTCTCACCCAGTCAAGAGATCAGGGCTAGATCCAACACCGTTTTTTAGCTCACTGCACCATCCCAGTTTCAGAACCTGGCTGTATGCAAATTAGTCTGTTCCTGTCCCAGTGCATGATGGGAACAGGGCAAACCAAACTACAAAAGCCAATTCTTACACTGGGAAGGAAACAAGCTCCCGGGGACCGGTTTCTGGCATTACAGCCGTCTTCGGCCCGGTTTGCTTGAATCCTGATGGTGCAATGAGCAAGGGTCTCACATCTGAGAATACCCTTCCACGCTTAGGGTGGACAAAAATAGTTACAACAAGGGGTGGTGAGGGACAGAGTCTCTGAATTAAGCAGAAAGCTCTCACCCAGTCAAGAGATCAGGGCTAGATCCAACACCGTTTTTTAGCTCACTGCACCATCCCAGTTTCAGAACCTGGCTGTATGCAAATTAGTCTGTTCCTGTCCCAGTGCATGATGGGAACAGGGCAAACCAAACTACAAAAGCCAATTCTTACACTGGGAAGGAAACAAGCTCCCGGGGACCGGTTTCTGGCATTACAGCCGTCTTCGGCCCGGTTTGCTTGAATCCTGATGGTGCAATGAGCAAGGGTCTCACATCTGAGAATACCCTTCCACGCTTAGGGTGGACAAAAATAGTTACAACAAGGGGTGGTGAGGGACAGAGTCTCTGAATTAAGCAGAAAGCTCTCACCCAGTCAAGAGATCAGGGCTAGATCCAACACCGTTTTTTAGCTCACTGCACCATCCCAGTTTCAGAACCTGGCTGTATGCAAATTAGTCTGTTCCTGTCCCAGTGCATGATGGGAACAGGGCAAACCAAACTACAAAAGCCAATTCTTACACTGGGAAGGAAACAAGCTCCCGGGGACCGGTTTCTGGCATTACAGCCGTCTTCGGCCCGGTTTGCTTGAATCCTGATGGTGCAATGAGCAAGGGTCTCACATCTGAGAATACCCTTCCACGCTTAGGGTGGACAAAAATAGTTACAACAAGGGGTGGTGAGGGACAGAGTCTCTGAATTAAGCAGAAAGCTCTCACCCAGTCAAGAGATCAGGGCTAGATCCAACACCGTTTTTTAGCTCACTGCACCATCCCAGTTTCAGAACCTGGCTGTATGCAAATTAGTCTGTTCCTGTCCCAGTGCATGATGGGAACAGGGCAAACCAAACTACAAAAGCCAATTCTTACACTGGGAAGGAAACAAGCTCCCGGGGACCGGTTTCTGGCATTACAGCCGTCTTCGGCCCGGTTTGCTTGAATCCTGATGGTGCAATGAGCAAGGGTCTCACATCTGAGAATACCCTTCCACGCTTAGGGTGGACAAAAATAGTTACAACAAGGGGTGGTGAGGGACAGAGTCTCTGAATTAAGCAGAAAGCTCTCACCCAGTCAAGAGATCAGGGCTAGATCCAACACAGTTTTTTAGCTCACTGCACCATCCCAGTTTCAGAACCTGGCTGTATGCAAATTAGTCTGTTCCTGTCCCAGTGCATGATGGGAACAGGGCAAACCAAACTACAAAAGCCAATTCTTACACTGGGAAGGAAACAAGATCCCGGCTCCTGAGTGGACAACAACACACATCATCATTTGAAGCAGTGAATTTAAGCCTGGTACAGACTCTTCAAGGCCCTGATAATATGCCTATGTAGAAGTGTAAATGTAAGCAACTCCTTTTCAGAGAATATTATTTCATAAGGGCGCCCAAGCAAAATGTTTGACAAGAGTCCACATTGAAGAACAATGTCAACTTAAAAATGAACATGTAAAATGGTGGTTTCCCCGTCCGAGGCCTATATAACCACATAATAGTGACATGCAAGTCCAGCTTGGGCCCATATTTAGATACAAATGTTAATTGCGATACATACACCAATAACAGACAATACTTCTATATGAGAAAGGGAAAAAAAGAAAGAGGTGTTAAATAATAAGCTATAGAAGGAAAAAGGAAAAAGAAGGCCAAAGAAATAAGAAGGGAGGGAAGACAGAACTACGAAGCACAGAAGAGAGTAGGTCAGGTGAAGCCCAAGTATAGTATTGCGAAGGATAAAGGGAGGCGGGTGCAATGATGGTGATGAGGAAGAATCAAGAGTCAAAGGGAATTGGTGGCGGAGGGACATCCTGCAGAAAGAGGGATCATGTGAGAAGAAAAATATCTGCCTTGTCAATTAAATTGTAAATTACCTTTTCATAAGACGCAAGCCATTCCTCACTCAATGGTAAGTGTGGAGAACTCCGGTGTCACAGAATACAGATCTTGACAGCTGTAGGGCAGTGACGAGCAAGCGACGTGCATGGGGGGCCAGCCTGGAAAGGTCAGATGTAAATTGATACTTGTATAGCGCACTACTCAGCGCACTACTCAGATAAGTCATGGAGGAGAACTAGGGGGTCCGGAAGTCCTTAGATTACCGTAGTGTAGACCCCACTGTAGTCCAGAAGAGCTGATTGGCAGACAATCCAGTAAGATATGAACAATATCACAGGGCGCTTGATCGCATCGCCAGCTGGCACAGTGAGAAAGCAACCCTGCAACCTGAAGCCATGCCGGGGTGCAGTGCTAGCCCTGAAGGATCTTAAAAAGACTGATCTTCATCCGTGCCTCACGGATTTCCCGTTCCAGGGCCTCCAAACTGAGAGTCCCCCAAGATGGCAGCACCGTGAGGAAGACACAGGAGCCCCGAGACGAGGTGGCCCACAGAGCCATGGGCCGGAGAAGAAGAGGCAGAGCAGAGGCAGCTGTGAGCAGAGGCTTGCGTGCGTTTGCCGCCCCACCTGGAGCGGTGCATCGGGCCGCTCCACAACGCCGGAGAAGAGGGGCAAATACTGCTCCAAAATGGCAGCTTGTGATGGGACGGAGAGACGCTCGCATCCTAAGCTGCACCATTAGGTGCAGGTGCCTTCCACCCCTCCCCCGCCTAGGTGCGGCGGGACTGTCAAAGGGAACTGTACAGGGAAACTCCAGCAGAAGACCAGGCACATCCCTGGAGGCATAGCAAGCTCCCCAGCGGCCACGCTCCTGAACTTTGGTAGGGCTGCATGGGGCGGATCTGGCGGCAGCTGGGGCCCAGACCGGCCCAGTCCCCCCGGGGCCAAGCAGGGGAGTGACCATAGCCAAATATCGGGCCTGAGAAGGGAGAAACGCTGTGTGAACTGGAGCTGCAAGATGGAGAGACAGCACAGTGGTGAGTTCAGTGTAGAAGATGGAGGCCGCGGACCATGCAGCCACAAGAGGAGCTCCCCACACGGATTAAGTCGCACACTGTGCCAACAGTGATGCACGCCACCTGGGCCTCCGGCATGTCAAATTTATGAGCCGACAAGGGTAGCTGACAGAGGGTAATAGTAAAGAGTGTGCACCCATCTTAGAGTGGAGGACCCTGATCTCAAGACGCAAACAAACAGGAACATAAAATAATACAGAGGTGGAGGGAACAATGGGGAAAGTTCCAAAGAAGTGGGACAAAGACGGAGCCTCTGCTGAAAGAACGACAGAGTAGAGCGAGGATCCTAAATCCTGAGCAAAGTGCACCAAGGATCCGATGCTACAGGATATATTACAGGTCATAACTTCCTCCAGTGACCAATTAGAAGCCAAAATAGACTCCATAGGGCTGGATCTGAGCATACTCAGAGATCACAGACAGCTGACAGTGCCGTCAAACGAGCACCAACTGGCAGAACTCTCTCCAGACATAGCAGCTTTGAAAAAACAGTTGGCTACCCTCAAAACAATAGTGCACATGCTTTAATGGCGATCTGAGGATGCAGAAAACAGATCTCGTAGAAATAACAATCAAGTAGTGGGGCTACCTGAGAAAGTAGAAGGCACCAGCGTGGTGCATTACCTGGAGAACTGGATACGTCCAGGAGTAGCACAGGAAGGCCTATCAGAGTCAAAAGGTGCAGAAAAAAGGGGATAACAAGGTGAATAATGCATCAGTAAGACTCTTCCCGGATTTCTCGAGGAAAGTACAGAGGCAATGAGGCTCCTTCCAAAGCGTGAAGTAAAAACTCCTCCACCTGAACTATAAATATATAAATCTCTACCTGGCCCAATTGCGAGTGACCACGCCAGAAGGAGCTGAATTCTTCCATACCCCCTCAAGAGGCCTGGGAATGCCTGGAGGCCCAAGAGGGAACAGGACGGACGCGCAAGGCACCCCAGCGAAGAAGACGCAGCAGAACTGAGAAAGATGCATTGTTCCCCATGCAGGAAGAGTCCTGAATAGAAAGACAAATGGTGATGAAGGTGGTAGCGTTGATAAGCGGGAAGGAGAAGGGAACCCACAATCTGAAGACAGCAATGTGACGATGGAGACAGATTTCAAACAGGGCTTCTGGGAGTCGGAAGCCCGGAGCACATCACTCCCAGATTTGACGCCAGAGACTGCTGATTACATTAGTTGAAAAGAGATACTGGGGGACATTCGATTCGGCTGGATCAGAGACAAGATATTTGGGTTGCTATGGGAGGGGGACCGGCGAAGCAATAGACCAACCCCCTTGATTACACAATCTGCAAGCAACCACTTGGAGGACTAAGTTAGCAGTTTGGATGGGAGGTGTTTTCCTACTTGTCCTGCGGCATGGGTGTTGGGGCAATTGTTCACAGTTTATACAAAGGGAGGGACTTGAGTTGCACCGCTTACAGAACCCGCAGCAGCACAGATTGAGTTGGGGGCGAGTTGAGGGGAGGGAGGCAGGGGGGAAGACGGAGAGGCCTACCCCTCACTCCTACTATGGCACCTAATGGCAGGCACACAACCATACAAATACATGACTTGGAACATTCGAGGGATGCACACTATGGCAAAGAGATATAAAGTATTCTCCTACCTCCGAAAGCGGGGTGTCAAAATAGCCTTCCTTCAAGAGACACACCTCATGCAGAAAGAGGGTATAGCGCGGCAAAGGCGCTGGAGGGGACAGGCCTACTTTACCAAGTACTCGGTTTACGTGTGGGGGGGCTATGATCCAGGTGGGGGTCCACTTCTAACTCAGACACCCTATTAGACCCAGAGGGGTGCTTCATGACCATACGAGGACGCCTGGAAAGTCGTGACTTGAGCATTGAGTGTATATGTCCCAACACTGACCAACCTGAGTTTTTTGACCAACTAAATCACCTCCTGGCCCCTTATTTGACTGGTGTTACGATTGTGAGGGGAGACTTTAACAGCCAGGGTGATGTCCATCTGGATAGGTGCCACCTTCCACTAAGGAACTTCTTGACGGTGTGTGCGTCATAGGCATTTAATAACTGGCGACATTGATGGGTACTGCTAGACTCCTGGATAACCCTACACCTTGGGGATAGGAATTACTCTGACTACTCAGCAGTACAGAAACTGCACACGAGACTAGACACACTACTGTGCACTGCAGATGTACAGAGCTTAATGCACACTGCTGGACACTCATGCACACTGGGAATACAAGATTTTAAGTAAAATACTGGCAACCCGGCTGCTACCACACATGGCAGCGCTGGTCCACTCCGACCAGGCAGGATTTATACCAGGGCAGAACACAGCCATAAACATAGGCAGACCCCTAACCGTCATGGACGCAGAGGACTAGGTTAGACCTGAAGCAGTGGTTTATGTGGTGGACATCAAGAAGGCCTTTGATAGGCTCAAATGGCACTTCTGTACGAATTGATGACTGTGATGGGCTGGGTGGCGCATTCTTGACATGGGTAACTTTGCTCTACACAAGCCCATCGGCCAGAGTGCGTACGGGAAGTCTTATCGCCTCCAGACAATGGAACGTGGAATGAGGCAGGGATGCCCCTATCTGCACTGCTATTTGCTCTTGCTATGGAGCCACTATCTTGTAGAGCGAGAAAGGGGCAGGATTACAGAGATTACAGAGGCCTAATGATAAGAGAGACGCAGCACCGCATAGCCTTATATGCGGACGACCTACTGCTATTCCTCCGAGACACGACAGCAGATCTTGAAGGAGCGCAGTCCATGTTGGAGCAATTTGGTAGATTATCTGACCTGAAGGTCAACAGACAGAAATCAAAGTTGTTTACCATGGTGCCTAAAAGACCCCCACCTTTAGACTTGGACGGCCCCCAATGGGAACCCAGCTGTCTGACATATCTAGGGGTGAGAGTATATCATGGCCCTGCTGAACTTTTAGAGGGCAATATGATTAGGACTATACCCTTGATTCTATTCTCTGTGGACTTCTGGAAGTCGTTACCGATGTTAGTCGCTGGGCGAGTAGCCATACTGAATATGGTGGCACTACCATGAATGTTATACTTCTTTGGAACACTTCCGGTGTGGGTCCCCCGAGCGATATTTAGGGACTTAAATTAAACGATCACCTCCTTCCTATAGGGATCAGATTGCGGCCGGTTGCACTTGCCACGCTACAGCACAGGGGCATCTTGCAGTCCAAGACTTCGAGGCATACCATATAGCAGCGCAACTGAGCTGGTTGATCAAGTGGCTTGCAGCTGAAAGGAACCCAGACAGAGCACAGTGCATGTTTGCGCTGTCGGCTCAGACACTAGTGAATGTATTACTAAAGGTGCAAAGGAGCATGGTGGGGAAAACAACTGAAGTTAAGGTGGTGACGAGTTGCTGGGTAAGATATTTGAGGCGAGTGGGCAGTAGATTGCCCAATTCTCCTGACCTGCCTTTGGGCCTGCTCCTCTATCTCCCAAAGGGGGGACACTGGGCGGGACTAGATGCCTGGAAAGAAGCATGGCTGAGAGTGGTGGGATATCCCTACCAGAAGTCTGAGCAGCTCCCTTTCGGAGAACTACAGGCTCATAAAGAAAAGGAAGGTGCATCAGAATGAAGTCAGTGCGCTTCAAATGTATTCCAAAATATATATCCTTTATTGTAGTTTCAGTTTAAAATTGGACATAAGCCAACGTGTTTCGTTCTGAATGGAACTTCGTCAGGGCTGAAAAAGTACACAAATAAAACCAAACTAAATTACACATAATACATAAAACAACAAATCAAAATTACAAACAAATATAGAATATATATGTAACATTAAGCACATACCTTATTGACATTTATAGAAAGGCACAGCGATCAAAACATCTGACATCTGACATAGATATATGTATCCGCACAGAAATATCTTAAACAATAAAGAAAGGGCACAACGTATATATACACACACACATAAATTTATATATGCTGCTATGAGTCATATGTTTACATACAGCGCTGATTTGCACACAATATGAATAGATGCAATATGAAGATGTTTACAACACTGCTCATTTTGCACAAACAACTTTTAAAATTATTTTTTATTGCGTCTAATCAGATATTGATTTTAAATGATGCACTATGCACTTTATTATGCATTTTTGCACTGCAATATCAATTTGTATGCTGGGGCTTTGACTGTAAATAATTGGTATTATGCAATATAGGCATTTTATGCATTTATTTCTTTTTTATTATTTTCCATGAATTACACCTTTTAACAATGTCGCACTATTTTTGGATTTTAACCATGAATTGCACTCTATTTCCGAATTTTTCTTAAATGTGTAAATGTTTGGAAAACAGACTACGATATGCAGTATTGGTAGTTTGTCCTCTCTTTCCATAATCACGTGGTACTAAGCAAAAAAACGGGAGAAAAAAATGCATTTTCACTGTTAAGCATTGAGTATTTAAATGTGGCCATTTCCAACACTGACTGTCTGTGAGCAAGGGCGGATGCCCGAAACGCGTCAGATTGTTTGGTTCAGCTCCTAAATAAACTTGTGCCTGAAGTAAGCTACATCGGATCTGCGTGATTTCCTGGGTCGCTGCGGTTGAAGCCTGGGAGGTTACACTTGCTGGATATATATATATATATATATATATATATATATATAACGGCAGTGACTAAAAACGAAAGTCTATCAAACACAAACCTAATTCATAAAGCCCAATTTAAGTATACAAAACAACATTTATTATCATCCCAATTTTAGAAAAACACATGTGTAGACTTTAGGAAAAAAACACAATAACCTATTAATAAGCTGGAAAAATTAATTTCTCATGTAGTATACACCTAGTAAACCATCAGTGTGCCATAAACTCAGTAAAAAAGGTGCAATACATCCTCTAGTCTCAAAGCTTACGTTTTGCACCCTTCAAGAGGGGAAGAGACCATAGAGCAAAATTATAAGAAAAATTGTAAGAAAAGTGTACCAAGAAACAGCACAAAGACGGTGAAGTAGAGAAGGGAAAAGAGGGTGTGTGTGTGTGTGTATATATATATATATATATATATATATATATATATATATCCAAAACAATCCACTCCGTGAGGAACAGAGAGAGGCCACACAGGGGATATCTTTGGAACACCTTTATTGAATGCCAGCGTGTGCATAATGCATTTCGGCCCAACGGACTTCCTCAGATGCTGCTGTTTAGGCTGCCTGTGATTCCACCCGCACATTCAAATGTCCAGAAGCCCTGCCATTGAAGGTAATCCGCTGACCTTTGGGTCACATGGGTCAGACTTCACTGCAGCTCTCTCACAACTGCAGCGCCCAGAATGCATCAAACCGGGTAAGTGTGAATCGGCAGAAGCTGAATAATTCAAGCCCCCTCAGTAGGTGGATTTGATGACTGGAAATGTGCGCAGTGTCCAATATCGAATTGTAGCCCTCATTCCTCGCTGGTCTTCCTCCGGTCCCCATCGATGTTACAAACTCGTGGCATATATATAATATAATATATATATATATATATCTATCTATACTATCTATATCTATACTACTATTATAAAGAGAGAACTGTGTCCTTTGAGCCAGGTAAACTCGAAAAGTACACCACCAATCGCAACACCCAATACAGCGTTGGAAAGGGGAGGTCCTGTAGATGGACATAGGCTATAAAATAAATAAAAATAAACGTTAATTAAAAAATAAACAATAAAAAAAGTAGTCCCTAAGAAGTAGCGCCGGCCGTGTGCGCTAACAACGTGGACGTGCGTGCTGACATCATCTAGCGCGGGGAGGAGCGGCGGACAGCAGCGGTGAAGTCGGGCTGAGATACATGAAGCGCGGGGAGGAGCGGAACATGTGCGGCTCAGAGAAGCGATGGGAGGAGGCGGAACGAGGAGCGGTGAAGTCGGGCTGATGGGAGGAGGCGGAACGAGGAGCGGTGAAGTCGGGCTGATGGGAGGAGGCGGAACGAGGAGCGGTGAAGTCGGGCTGATGTGAGGAGGCGGAACGAGGAGCGGTGAAGTCGGGCTGAGGTAGGTGAAGCGCGGGAGCGCTTGGTGGAGGTGGAACGTGTGCGGCTCAGTGAAGTGCTGGGAGGAGGCGAACGTGTGCGGCTGAGTGAAGCGCGGGGAGGAGTGTAAATGTTGTGGTGGGCGGGGGCCGGGGCGGGAGTGCACGCAAGCCTGAAATGCTGCCCCCAGCCCCGGGCAACGCAGGGGCGGGCTGCTAGTATATAATAAAGAGAGAGCCCAAACCTTTGAGGCGGGTAATCTCAGGAACCACAGCACCAATCATAACACCCAATACAGCATTGGAAAGGGCAGTTGCAGCAGAAGGACATAGGCTATGCAGACGCCCACAATATACATTTAAAAGGTAAAAGAACTGTGCCAGCAAAGTAGTCCCTTGTGGGCGTGTCTGCGTTGTGCTGTGGGCGTATGCTGTGAGCGTGACAAACGCTGGGGGCGTGTGGTACGTTCCGCCCTTCATGCCATGTTTTATATCTGCTCCCTTTAAATACCCCCGCACCCCATTATCATAGCCCACCCTTACTCCTTAAAATACCCCAACACCCTTAAACACTAACCCATCTTAACCCTATAAATATACCCTGTACCCTAAAAATACTCCTGTACCCCAAAACCCAAACATAGCCCTGAATCCTATAAATACCCCTGTACCTCAAAACCCAAACCTAGCCCTGAACCCTAAAAATACCACTGTACCCCAAAACCCAAACCTACCCCTGAACACTAAAATACCCCTGTACCCCAAAACCCAAACCTAACCCTGAACCCTAAAAATAACCCAGTACCGCAAAACCCAAACCTACCCCTGAACCCTAAAAATAACCCTGTACCGCAAAACCCAAACCTACCCCTGAACCCTAAAATACCCCTGTACCCCAAAACCCAAACCTAGCCCTAAACCCTAAAAATACCCCTGTACCCAAAAACCCAAACCTAGCCCTGAACCCTTAAAATACCCCTGTACCCAAAAACCCAAACCTACTCCTGAACCCTAAAAATACCCCTATACCCCAAAACCCAAACCTAGCCCTGAACCCTAAAAATACCCTTGTACCCCAAAACCCATACCTATCCCTAAACCCTACAACTACCCCTGTACCCCATAACCCAAAACTATATCTGAACGCTTTAAATACCCAAACACCCCAAAACATATACCTCAGTACCCCAAAACATATTGTAATTGTAATTGTAAATCGATTTGTTAAGCGCGGTTGCTGCCCACGGGCGTCCAAGCGCTGAGTAAGTAGACAGAGATGGGGCGGTGCAGAAGAGTTAGAACTCGGAGGATTTGGCAAACAGTAATGTTTTCAACTGTTTGCGGAATGAGAGCAGGTTCGGGTTGGACCGGAGTTGAAGAGGAAGAGCATTCCATAGCTTTGAGGTGTTCAAGGAAACCATCCTGCCTCCGGCCCTGGCTCTCTTTACTCTGGGAATCACCGCCAGGAAAGCCTCCGTGGAGCGAAGGTTTCTATTTGGGTGGTAGGGGATGACTAGATTGTCATTAATTGCTGGGCCTGTCTTCCAGAAGGCCCGATGCGCAATGCATAGTGCCTTAAATGCCACTCTCTGCCTTACTGGCAACCAATGTAGACTTTTTAGTCCGGGTCTGGCTGACTGGGTTCGGGGGATCTGTAGCAGGGTACGGGCTGCGCAGTTCTGTACCACCTGCAACTTCCGAAGAGTCATCTCAGGAGCCCCTACATATAGGGCATTGTTTGAGTCTAGGCGGGACTGGATCAGGCCTTGTACTGCCACCTGTTTGGCTTCCAATGGTAAAAGCGGGAGAACCTTCCTCAGGGTTCTAAGTAAGCCAAAACATGTGGCGGACAACTTGGTGGCCTGGGTGGAGAAGGAGAGATTTTTGTCCAGCCATGCTCCTAGGTTCTTTACACTTTCCTTAGGGGTGGGAGGAGAGCCCAGACAGGGGGGCCATAAGGAAGTGAAAGGCAATGGCGAGGCGGGTCCCAGGAGCATGAGCTCTATTTTTTCTCCGTTTAGTTTGAGGGAGGAGTTAGTCATCCACTCCTTGACGTCCTCTAGACATTTCAGCAGACCTTCCGGGGTCTGCCTGTTGTTCTCTTGTGCCAGCGAGACCACTAGTTGGGTATCGTCGGCGTATGATACGATTTTGATACTGTGCGGTTCGACGACCCCAGCCAGTGGTCTCATGTATACATTGAATAGCGCAGGGCTCAGGGAGGAGCCCTGCGGTACTCCGCAGCTTAATGGTTTGCTGGATGACACTGTGTCCCCGTCAAAGATCTGAAAAGATCTATTGGTCAAGAAGGAATGGAGCCACCTCAATGCGTCGCCTGATACTCCGATGTTATAGAGACGGTTCAGCAAGGTGGCATAGCTGACCGTATCGAAGGCTGCACTTAGATCAAGGAGGATCACTGCCACTGATCCTCCCTGATCTAGTACCCTTCGAGATTCTTCGGTAACCGCTAACAGGGCGGTTTCAGTACCGTGCTTCTGTCTGAAGCCTGTCTGGGACGTGTCTAGTAGTGAGTTGTTCTCAAGGAACTGGACCAGCTGGGCGTTTATGTACTTCTCCAGAACCTTGCTTGCCCAGGGGAGGAGTGAGATGGGGCGGTAACTGGAGTGATCGTCTGGATCCAGGTTGGGTTTTTTTAGTAGCGCCCGCACCATGGCTTGCTTCCAAGCGGTGGGCACTGTACAGGCGGAGATGGAGGAGTTCAGTAGCTCCAAGATTACAGGCAACGTGGCTTATACCCATACTTACCTTATCCAAACATTAAACATGCTTTTACCATTCATGCATTTACAACGAATTTAGTTGTAAATGTATGCGTGGTAAAAGCATATAAAATGTAATGCCAAGCGTTATAATGGCATTGCGGAGTCATTGTACTTTCGTAATGAAAGTATGCGGAGTGATGGTATGCGGAAAGAAAGTTGCGGAATAATGGGTGTTTACCCTCCCCCGGTAAGTACATTGGTGGCACGGTGGCCCACATCTCCAGCAACATACTCATATTTTTTCACCACCCATTTGAAAAATGCACAAGTCTCTCTCATTGATGGCCAGCACCGACATACACTTTTAGACACACCTCCTGCCACAAGGTCTAGAATTGCGAACTTTAGAGCTGGGGAGCTACGTTCGAATCTCGGCATCAGCTCAACATCCTGTGATTCCAGGCAAGCTTTGTCTCCCCGTGCCTACCACAAATGAATGTGTTCTTCTGTAATGTAAATTGTGCTCATGCCATGTTGTCGAGTTTGCGCTATATAATATTGCAAGGAAAAATAAAGTAGGGAAACTCGAGTTCACACACTACTGAACGCGCACTCTTAAGTGCATCAGCAGTGCACTGTGAATCAGAGCGTTTCACAGGCGTGTCACAGATAACAAGTGCTATCAAAACGAAATCCTGCAAAACAATATACTACTGGCCGGTAGCAATTCATACCCGGACAACGTCAGGACGGGATATATATATATATATATATATATATATATATATATCTCTCCATCCATCCATCCATCCAACGGTCTCCCCTCAAATTTCTTAATCTTGGTCCAATTAATGTATATACAACAGTCAATAGACTCCAAAAGATTAGTCCAAATAGGGAGAAGCCTGGGTTCTAGTTAGAGGGAAGACCAAAGGATGCTACCAGGTATCAAAACCATGGCTCCAACTTAGTTTAAGTGAAACTGACAACTAAGTATTCAGACTATCACATGACCCCCTACTAAAGCACTGTTAGAATCAATAAAGTAAATGCATCTTATCGCAAATCAGTTGCAGAGTCCTATAGTCTTTCAAACAGATACAGATAGTCCAAAGAACATTACCCAGGTCCTAACACAAGGAGAATGTAAGACATCAGTGCGTGCGGTTTATCCCTTGCACACCCTAATTCACATTGTCATAATTATGGAGAGTGTCTGGCGGTAATCGTGATAAAGCAGAACATGATCTTACCTCCGTATCCACAGGGAGTCACAAACACTAGTCACTCTGAATATTACAGGGTCCAAGGGCCAAGGTAGCAGCCAACAATCCTAATAGGAAGAATGAATAACAATCTGAGTCTCCAGTCGCACCCAAAGTAACAGGGCGTCAACGTAATACACGTCTTCCAATTTTGGTCTATCAATATATGAGCTAAGGAGCCCTTGACCCTTAGCCAGCAGTCCGACCTTATTTAGAGGCTTGGACATTGTGCATGAGTAAATGTTAGGGCATTATGTATAAGTAAATCGCCCATAACACCTGGCTGGCAGCCCTACCTCGCTCCAATGTTAATGTGCCTGCATAATAAGAAAGTTGTTGCACACATATAGCGTGTATCCAGAGGGGCGTGGCTAGCAGCATGGCCGAGTGAGTCGCACTCTGCGCCAGCTCCGGCTAGCCTTCCTGATCCGACGTTATTAACTGCATCCACATACCTTCTGGAGGTCATTCGCAGCAGCGGAACGCCTGCTGACCCCAGCGACCACGCCAGAGAGCCATTGCACTCCATCTGTGGCGAGAAATCCGCCGAGGTCCACACTCCGGTTCGGATTCGGCGCCGGCTCCAAGATGGCAGCGGCTGCGACTGCCCACCGAGAGCCCCGGTGCACGCGCTAGAAGCCGTGCGGGGACACGGAGCAGGGACGGCGCTGCGGTGCCATACGCCTGCGGGAGAACTGCTCGGCCCCCTGTGACTGCCGGAGAGACTGGGCCCGAGGCTGCTGCAGAAGTAACGCGGCCAGGAATACGCCGTGACTGCGACCCCCTCCCCCACCCTCCTTCCCGGGCTGAGCCCGGCCCTTGTGTGCATCACGCCGGGCCCTGAAGGTGAAGATACGGCGCTCCGGAGAGCGGACCTCTGGGAAGATCCTGAGGAGGTGAGCGGCTATAGTACGGACCCTGGGGGGAGGCTGCGATATAGTGCTGTCCGCTCTCGTACCGCAAGGTGGACAAGTGAGCCAACGACCAGAGACTGCCCGTGAGCGGTGATTGAGCCCAATACCAACGTGGGGGCTGAGGTCTATGCCCGGCGCGAGGACTGCTCGCCCTGTACACCCACCACTCTGCCCGGGGGGTCCTGAGGCTGTGGCGAACCGAGGGACAGGCACTGGGGTATTGGACTGCATATGATTGCCCCAGGAGGAGTCGTCCAGGTGGGGATAGCGCGGCCCCACTAACCATAGGATATAAGGGCATTGCCACAGTGGGACTGGAAATGGACTGTAGAACTGCGACACATGTCTCCTGAGCCGAGATGCCCAGCCCATTGCCAGCTCTGGCCGCTCATCACTGCGGCAGCATAGCACCTACCCCCGTGGACGGAGGCAGACCTGGGGGGCCCTGACCGATACATTTAGGGCCGGGGCCTAAGCAACACGACATAAGAACCAGTGTACAGGTCCAGGCGCCCAGGGGACTGGCACAGTGGAGAGTCGGAGTGGTCGCCGGACAGCGGTGCAGATTATAGATCCCCCCCCCTTCGGAGGCCAAGAGGCCAGACCATCATGGGGAAGAGAGACACGGCCCGAAGACCCCGAAGCAAGGCCTCATAGATAAATTTACGGTGACGCCACAGCCCGGAGGCGTGGGGGAGATGGGAGCGAGTTCGGACACTGCCCTCCTGATGAGTGCAATCCAAGCTTCTAGGGGGGATATCCAGGCGTCCAGGGCGGCCCTAGAGGTGAAGATTGGAGAAGTAGGAATGGAGGTCAACCTACTGAGGCAGGACTTCCGCAACCTCACAGAAAGAGTCACCACGGTGGAGAAGAGGTTGGGAGAGACGGAGGAGGTAGTCCACGATCTACGGAAAGACGTTAAAGACCTGCAAGATGCCCACAGACAGTTACTATGGAAGGTGGATGATGCGGAAAACAGGGCACGACGGAACAACCTCCACTTTGTGGGTTTTAGGGAAGGAATTGAGGGGGCCAGTATGGCGGGGTTCCTGCGCTTCTGGCTACTTAAGACATTTCCCCAAGCGGCATTCTCCAACTGTTTCATTATTGAAAGGGCGCACAGGGCACTGATGGCCAAACCACTGGTGGGGCGTCGGCCGAGACCGATCATAGCGAGATTTCCCAACTTCGCTGACAGAGACTTGATTTTAAGAGAGGCCCAGAAGCTGGGAGAGATCAGACTTGAAAACTCGCAAATCATGATCTTCCCTGATTACAGCCAGGAGGTGCAGAAGGCGCGATGCTCGTTTGACGCGGTCAAAGCGAAATTGAGGGACCTGAAGATCCAATACATGCTCCTCTTCCCGGCAAAACTAAAGGTCATTAACAAGGACAAGACGCTCTTCTTCTCACACCCAGATGACGCTTGGCAGTGGCTTGAGGAACGCCCGACCTCCCGGAATCGAGAGGGGAGAGAGCATACTGAGCCGGCGACGAGCCTGGCGGCCGGTAACCTGTGAGAGAGAGAGTACAATCACAAAGAAGGCGTAGACAAAAGGGGCAACGGAAGACTCAGGTGACACCGTTCCCCTCGCAGCACGGATCCCCAAGGCAGCTGCGGGACAGTAGCTCACCTCCACCGGGCAGTCCAATGGGATCCAGATTTTCAGCTCTCTCCTTAGAAGAACACGCTGAGAGGGAGAGTGAAACAGGCGGAAAAGTGTCGGAGGTGGAGGAAGGCGATGGACAGTCCCTCCACCCGCTTGTAAGGGCTATTCATGAGCTGGAAAGCGGATCCGCCGAGAATGAGGACCCGCTCCAGTGGGAGACTGGTTCCCGCAACTCTTGAATTACATAGAAGGTGGATGGAAATAGATCTCGGCTAGACCACATGGGAGCACGCAAGTGACTCACACGTCTGCTGAGTTTGTTTGTTTGTATTTGTGCTTTCTTTTCTCCTGCATTTGTTTTAGATCTTTCTCCTTATAACGAACTTCCACGCAGTACTGTGGACTGGTTGATACGCAGCCTCTTTGGCTACTGATTGACTAAAGAGTTGGGATAGTTCGATAGGGGTGGGAGATACCAGGGTGGGCGACAGGCCTTTTCCTGCCAACAAGTCCTATCGAAGGGAGGTAGTTGATGGGTCTGCTGGGGGTGGAAGGTGGGGTGGGGGGAGGGGGGCTGGGTTTGGGCACCTTACAGTTCAGAGCGTATCCAGAGCGCCGGGACGCCCCTTTGCTGGGGCAGCTGTGCGCAATAGAAGTGTGCGTAACATAACATAACACAACAGTTGGGGGGGAATGCAGGCATGTACACGTAGATACACATTCCAGTGTTTCACGATACACTTTCATACCAGAGATCGACAACACCTTTCAATTTGTGAGTCTGAATGGCAGGGGACGATGACACGCAGAGTACAGACTATAGGGGTTCAGTGTCCTGACATGTAATGTCAACGGCCTTTGTAACAAGATCAAGAGGGGGTTGGTGAACTCTTATATTAAGCGTCTGAATCCAGACATAATCCTGTTACAGGAAACTCATCTCAAGGGGACCAACTGCGCCTTTTTAGCTAGAGGTTGCCACAAAGTTTTAGCACACGCGGGATACACTACTGACTCGAGGGGGGTAGCCATCATTATTAAGAAGACCACCCCGTTCTGTGTTACCCGCACTTGGACGGACCCACTGGGGACTTATGTGGGGGTCAAAGGGACATGGAATCGACGCACGTATATGATTATCTCTGTATACGCCCCCCCCCCGAAGCTACAGGCGAATACACTCTGAAGAGTAGCTGATATATTACTAGACACAGCGGACACCATACAGATATTGGGGGGGGACTTCATTGATGTCATGGATTTGGGGCTGGACCGGTCCGGAACACCTCCCGGGGCAGCGGCTCGAACCCCCCTGTCCCAATTAATCGCCAATATAGGACTTACGGATGTTTGGAGATGGCTGCACCCCACTCGGAAGGCCTACTCCTACTCTTCGGGTGCGCATAGGGTCTTCTCAAGATTAGACTACATTTTTATATCCAGGCAATACTTGACGGTGGATGACATCGCGGACTATAATGCGAGAGGGATTTCCGACCATGCCCCCCTGCTGGCCAGGATGGGTTTGGATAGGAATACGTTGCGAGCTTCATGGCGCCTAGCAGCGTGGGACTTGCAAAACTCAGATGTCCTACGAGGACTGAGAGCAGACTTGGCAGTATATGTCGCAGAAAACGAGGGTACAGTAGAGTCGGGCGTGACCTTCTGGGAAGCACTAAAGCCTGTTATGCGGTATAGGATACAAAATAGACTGGCAGAGATGCGGAGGAAACTATACGATGAGGTAGCGTCAGTGGAGGTGGCTATCCTTGAATTAGCGAGGGACTATCAGACGTCCAGGAATGCGGACACGCTACGGAGACTACTGGACCGCTGGTGACTGGTGAGGCTAAGACTCAGGCCCTGGCCACCCTATATCGCCTATATGATGTGGGGGACAAGTCGGGCAAACTACCGGCGTGGCTGAGCAAGAAGGAGCGCGCAGCCAGATGGCTGGAACAAATTAGGGACCCCAATGGGACGATGGTCCGGTCTGATGCCCAAATTGCCGAGGCCTTTGGAACACACTATGAACTGTTCTACACACCCAGGGATCTGGGGACGTGTGGGGATGCCCTGAGGTATCTGGAACAAGTAGACCTACCGACTCTGCCTCCTGAGTCCCTTAAGGCAATGGAGTCTGACATTACCTTAGACGATATTTCTGAAGCAATCGCCCGACTGCGCCCAGGCAAAACTCTGGGGCCCAATGGCTTCCCGGCTAAGTTCTTCAAACGCACCGCAGATCTCGTGGTCCGCCACTTAAAGGGATTCTTCGAACGGGCCCTGCAGGAGGAGGGGCTCCCCCCGACCTTGCCGCGGTGACAATTATTCCCATCCATAAAGAGGGGAAACCGAGGGATGATTGCGCATCCTACCGCCCCATTTACCTTCTTAACACGGAGGTGAAACTTCTGGCGACAATCCTGGCGCAACGGCTGAGGTCAGTGATACCGGATCTTGTACACTTGGACCAGACGGGATTCCTTCCTGATAGGGCTACCAGACTGAACCTCCGACGTTCCCACAACTGGCTACAGGAGGTGAAGGTAGGGAGGAGCCCCATTGGTTTCTCTCCCTCGACGCCGAGAAGGCATTTGATGCCGTTCACTGGACTTTCCTAGAGGGACTTTTGCAGAAGTTCGGCTTTGGATCGAAATTCCAGAAATGGATACAGCTCTTGTACACTGGCCCCAGGGCCAGAGTCAGAGTTAACGGGAGACTTTTGAGGGAATTCCAGATCCAGAGGGGAACCCGACAGGGATGCCCACTGTCCCCTCTCCCCTTTGCACTCACTATTGAAGCGCTGGCCGCTAGGATTCGACAAAATGCGGACATCAGAGGTTTTAAGAGGACTGAGTTGGATTCCAGGCATGAGAAAATATCCCTCTACGCGGATGATATCCTCCTATATATTACATGCCCTAAGACGACCCTGCCTGCACTGTTCCACGAACTGGAGCGATACGGGAGACATGCGGGGTATCGAATCAATTAGCATAAGTCGATACTTTACGACCCCAGGAGGAAGGGAGACTGGGGGACACTACCGGGTTGATTGCTGACTACAGTGGAGGGCTTTCAATACCTCGGAATTTATATAACCCTAGATAGAACACTATCGTTCCAACGCAACTTGGAGCGCATAATCTTGAACTCCGTGACTGATATGGACCGCTGGAGGCAGCTCCCACTTACACTCCTAGGCCGAGCAGCTAATTATAAGATGATTATCCTACCCAAGTACCTCTATGCCCTACAAAACGAGTACTACCCTCTCCCAGTAACGGTGCTATCCAGAATACACGCAGATCTGAGGGCGTTCCTCTGGCTGGGTAAGCAGCCTAGAGTAGCCTTAACAACTCTCCAGAGACACCAGTACAGTGGGGGAATTTCCCTGCCAAATCTGGAGGCCTACTATTGGGCGGAGCATATTGCCCCGATCAATGACTGGATGCACGCCCCAGCTGAGCACCCAACGTATGCCCTTGAAATACACAAACTGTCTTCACGAAACTTACTGTACTATCTCTATGGGGGCACTCGACGAGAGTCTCTCCTCCCGGCAACGGTTATTACCCTACTTTTGTGGAATAAAGCTACAAAACACCTACTCGACAGACGCCACTCTGGCACTGCAGGTGGCTGACGGAACTTAACAAGCTGACAGGCTTCCAACAATGGGATGACATTGGCATCTCCACCATAGGGGACGTGATAGCTAAGGGGGCATTGAAATCCTTCGCAGCATTGAAGGTGGACTTCGGACTACATCCCTTGCAGTTTTTTAAATATGCGCAGCTGAGACATGCTTGGCAGGCCCAGAACGTCCAGTTAGTCGAACTCCCGGAGTATGCACCATTAGAGGGAAGACTACTACAGGAACATGTACAGGGGAAAGCAGTCTCACTCACATGTAAAACCTTAACAAACAACATGCTGGGCGATCTGGCGAAACTTAGACGGACGTGGGAAAGCGAGGTGGGAGACATGGACAATCTTGATTGGGACATAGTCTTAATGCACCCCAGAGACGTTGCAATTAAGTCCAGACTACGCCTAATCCAATTTAATGTGCTCCACAGAACATATTACGACAGAGTGCGACTCTATAGAATGGGAATAACGGAGGACAAGAAATGCCTTAGATGTAAAGTGGAGGGCGGGGACTTTTACCACCTTATGAGAACATGTGCTTCGATCTACCATTACTGGGCTAGCATTTTTAAGGAACTCAGCGAGGTCGTGGGGATCCCCCTCCAGCCGGACCCCAGACTAGCCTTATTGGGTATGACCAACGATCTCGACCTCACTAGGCCTTCATTGACCTTCTTGGTGTTGGCGCTAGTGGTAGCCAAAAGAGACATTGCGAAACACTGGGGGTCCCCTGAACCCCCGGACGTAGAGGAATGGAGACGTACATTGCAGCCGAGAGAGTGACTTACAAGGCTAGAGGGTGCCCGAGGAAGTTCCGTAGGATCTGGTCTAAATGGAGATACTATCATGGCTTGGATGGGGGTGTGTAGAGGGTCTGGTATATGTACTAGATTATTCAATTCCGTGGGCACTCCCGGGAAGGCTTTGACTGGGATATTATGGGGGAACCATGCAATGCTCTTATTGGTGCCAAATTGGCCCGAGATGACTCTTGATGGAAATGGACAACTCTGGAAGGGGTGGGGAGGGGACCTGGACATGTGTACAGTTAATTGTATGATTGCCATGTTATGTTCTGATAAAATGAAAATAAAAATATTTTTTAAAAAACATATAGCGTGTATCCCCATTAATTAACACAACCACCCAACCACACCAACCAGTTCTTAATATAAAGCTCCCGTCCCAAATGACAGGTAGAGTAGTCACCTGTTGAACACATTATCTTTACACAGCATGGTAAACAAGGTGTGCTAACACCAATATTCTGCGTTATAATACCCTGGTCTGTCGAGCGTATATTGAGTACGGAGGAACCACAACCCCCCTCCCCCCCCCCCCCCCCCCCCCCCCGTATTACCTGGTCAATGTCAACGCTCCCTGTAGGAGTCCCTCATCCGGACTTTCAAACAGGCGCGCCATAATTCACCCACGTTAAGTAAGGCTTTCCGGACCGTACGCCCGCCCAGCGTCAAGTGTCATCAATCACGTGTGTGCCAATTAATTATTTCAAAGAGCGCACGTCACCATATTGTAATGGTGACTCCTAAATGTTAGTTAGTGGCAGAGTAAGTTAAGTGCGAATGAAAAGGGATCGTTTATATACAAACATGTTCCCAAAAACACATTTTGAATTATAAAGCAAATTGCTAACAGTTATGTACCGGTTACTAGATTATAAGTTATTAGTCCCAAAAGTTTCTAGAATTATGCGTCACACCGTATACACCACAGATGACACCAAGTAGCGCCATCTTGGCAGCACTTTCCTATGGTGAGGCAGAATATCATTCTGGGGTTAGTTAAAACATGATACTGCGTCGCACATATGATACGTCTAGAAAGAAGTCCGTTGTTTATATTAAAGGCAGTTTATATTTAAGTATTTTATATTGTATTAAAAGAAATTAGTATATACATTAAATACAATTTATTCGAGCTAAACCGGTAAAAAAAAAAAATTTAAAAAAGATAGAAGATTGTTGTGTGCAGATCATCGCACGGCAAGCCGATGTCGGTGTTACCTGATACGCGTAAGTGTTGGAATAGTGAACCAGTACGAAGAAACGGGGTCCCATAGACAAACATGTCTAGCCCCCATGGTAATAACACCTATGTATACGCGCTACAATAACCACGTAGTTACCATAAGGTACCACACACTGTACCAACGTCAAGGGGGGAGCGAAGAGATCTCATATTGATGTTGCCAACAGCGATAGGCATGTGTTCAAATGGTCCTCATTCTATGTCCAAAAAGTAAAAGGTTTCTAAACAGTGATCCTCAATAGGACGATTGCGAAAAATAAAAATGAAGAATGCACAAATTATACTTGTACTGAGTATGATCGTGAAGCACAACAAATAATATGTTGAAAGCAAGATTAGACAGGAGATAGACAGGGGAGAGACTGTAGACCTAGCCTTACGGATGAGAAAGGGAGAAAAACACAGATCGGTCTTTTAATCCCATGTACACAGCAACTGAAACCATCTCATCCGTTGGTATGGGTCTCGGAGGATGACCCCAAAGTATTTAAATTGGATTATGAAACTAGATGTTAGTACATTTTGATATGCATAACACATATTCCACGAAAGGGGGAGATCTATCATCACTCCAATTACCCCCGACTCCAAACCATTCTCACCTTAGTGTTTCTATCGTGTCTATAAAAAATAGTGCATCTCCCCATCGGTATTGTGCCCTAGGCCGGCCAATCCATCTTGACTCCATCTGTCGTAATAACAGTTCCCTGTTGCCTCCTCTTGTTTGCACCGGTACATGATCTATTGCGTGGAACCAAAAAGTCAAGTCATCCGGATGTTCACTAGAATAGTGATTTGTAATTGGATACCTGTCATCCTTTATTTTGATGGCCCGTCGGTGTTCCTGTATTCTCAGCTTGAGGCAGCGAGTAGTGCTGCCAACGTAAATAGTACCACATCTGCAGCCAAGAATATAGACCACATGTGTGGTATTACAGTTTAAGAAATGACCTATAGTACATCGTTTTGGTGTATTGCAACAGAAAAACAAGGTCTTATTTCTGCCCAAAGGGTATATATTGCACATCCCACATATATAAAAACCTTTTGGTTTTGCTGGTAGCCATGTGTGTGTCGTTCCTGGTGTCGTCACATAGCTAGGACAGAGGGAGTTTCTTAAAGCCACCCCCTCCTGTATTGTGATGGATGGTCTATTCTCAATAGCATCGTTGAGACCAGGAATTTCTGTCAATAAATGCCAATGTTTACGAAAGATGTTAAAAATGGCACTACTATGTACTGTGTAATAAATGGCAATACTATGTACTGCGTACTGTGTTACAAATCTTGAAGAACTGCAGGCTGAATATGACCTGCGGGGAGGCCACTTCCTTATGCACAGAGCGGTCACACTGATCATGCAGAACCACTTGGGCACCAGCACCACAAAGCCAAAAGCATTGAATGGCTGCAGATATGTAGCACTTTCGCCAGGAAGGATAAAAACACTTTCTTGCTCCCATAAGACGATTCGCAGTGACATGCAGAAACCTCTGGGGCAACTAAGATTGCAGCGGAAGGAGGACTTGGGAAGGCCGATCCCTGAGGTATACTGGAGGGCATAATAGAGAGGACCCCAAAAGTATCCAGGAATGCGAGTTTCAAATGAATAAAGGATTATGATCTCTATAGGGCTCACCTCACACCGACACGTATTAGTAGATATTTCGGGATAGACACAGCAGTCTGCCCTAGATGCGGAGAACGGGATGCACATATAATGCTCATGTTCTGGGATTGTCCTTTAATATGCATGTTTTTGGAAGAGGTAAGATATAGGAGAAGTCATTGACAAAGAGATACTTCAATCACCAGAATCCTACATACTGGAGTGGTTTCTGCATGCAGCTAAGATGAAAATGACGGGGAAATTCCAGGATCTAGCATACCTTTTTGCCAAAAGGGAAATGGCTTGGAATTGGAAGGCATCAGGGGGCCTAGAATAAGGACATTGAAAAAAGAGTTGGCAAAGTGGGCAGGGGCAGAAGGAAGACTACTGCTTAGGCAAGATGCGGCATAGGCAAAATAGATAGAGCACGAGTGTGGGAAAGACTAGAAGGAGAACTAGCAGATAACGGACAAGAAGAGGAGAGGGAGGAACATCACTGCCTGAAACACTTACCGGAAGAGGGGAAGAACAGAACAGATTTGAGACAGCTGAGAGCATTCACTCTGCTCCAGGATGAGTCGCAATAGCAGGAGACATGTGGAAGCCTGTGACACATGAGCATTACCAGCTTAGGGGACTTGTAAAAGCGAGTGCAACTCAATGCGGGTAGGCAGGAGGGACGGGATAGTTCTGAGTTACTGTTAAAAGAGCCAACCTGTATGGAGATAAGAATGCATAGCTGACACTAATTTGTAAGATAAGTGATGTGAACACTCTGAAAATCAATAAAATCTGGGTTGAAAAAAATAAATCATATTCAACCTGCAGACGAGTCTACCAGGTCATCCTGAGGGTAGCCAACTGTGGCTGAGAGAAGAGATGGCGAATCGGGAGATTGTAGAATCCAGACATCATGCCTTTAAACGGACCCCAAGTTTTAAGGAAAGAGAACTCCGGGCAACAGGGGATGGTCCAGGGTTGGGGTGTAGCTGCACAGTTGGTGTGTAAGAGTTATGATCCCAACTCTGTATCCCATGTGGATACCAGTATTATTCCAGAGGGGAGCTTTGTCATGGTAATGCGCGTCCACCAAATAGTGCTTGTGAGCCCGCATCTAGGCGGTATGCATGGCTTTCAACATGGGTCTGGGGAGCAAGCGGCGATGGGGCCATGAAGATAGAGAGCTTGTAATCCAAGCGAGGTCTCTTAGAGTCTGCGTTCTATCGTGACCTGGGGGGCAGGGGGTATTGAACCTGGGGGTGCATGTATGCCATTTGCGCCAAATGTTTGGCTAGGCAGTAGTGCTCCATAGAAGGCAGACTGAGTTCCCCTGCTGATCTATGAGCGATAAGCTTCCCAATTGCCAAACCAGGTCTCTCTAAATCCCAGATGAAGGCCTTAACAGTCTTCTGTATCTGACGGAGGGTCGAGAGGGGTATTAATTGGGGGAGCATGCCCAACACATGTCAAACGGGGAGGGTAACCATGTTTACTGCTTGAGTGCCTCACCAGAGTGAGAGATGCACCAGTTCGCGAAGTCCAATCACTTTCGCTCCATAAGTTGGTCCAGGTTAACCCCCACCATGCGCTCCAAGCCCCTGTTAACTAAAATACCTGGATACCTGAGCCAGGAAGTTTTCCACTGGAATGGGTAACTTGCGATGGTGGCGCATGTGATGATACGTGACGGCAGTAAGGCTTTGCTCTTTCCCCGGTTCACCATGCAGCTGGATATTGCCACAAATTTGATAAGCTTGTGCTTGTGTGTGATCGTGCGTTAATTAGAGCACAAATTAGATCAGTAGTAATACCAAGGAGTTACTAAGTGTGGATCCGGTTGGTGTCGATAAGTGCTAGGTTTTCAGTATGGGTTCCTTGCCTTGGTTTAGTTTACATATGTTTGTATTTCATTGTGTGTCTCAGAACTGGAATAGGTGATTCATAGACTTCGGAGAGACACATTTTGTGGTGATGCAGCGTGAGTGACTGATGAAGATAGTAAATGAATGTAGTGAAAATTAATAACACACTGACTTTAGTGCTTAGTATGGGTGGTAGGTATCTCTCGAAGAGGTAGGAAACACCTTAGGATGATGTAGAGCGTAACATAGTAAGCTGTGTAGACTTTGCCAACAGTAAATCAAAATTGCAAATAGTATGTAAAGCATGCAATACAATCAGTAGATGTTGTAGTGTGTGCTACATTGAAATTAATGTAGTGTATGCCATAGTGAAACTAATTACTATGTGCCAAAGTGAAAATAGTTATGATCTTTCTCAGAAAATGATTAGAATATTTAGATATTTGTTATTAGTTATTGAGAACCCTGGAATGTAGAAGGGCTTCTGTAGGTAAAGGAAGTTAAGTCTGATCCATGTAAATAGTAATGGCTGAATAATTGAGTGACTTCAACAAGGCTAAAGTCCACTAGTACTGTAAAGCAAGGCAGCAATGTCTTATGCAAGCTGTTCTGTCCCAAATTGATGTTTACACTCAAAATGAGTTCCTCTCATTGTGCATGTTCATAATGCTGACCTGGGATTCGATAAAACCGTGATTTCAAAAATATATTTACATTTTGCATCTGTAGTACATCAAAAAGTAAGTCAGCTGAAGAGATGTGGGGAAGGAGTTTCACAGTCGCAGGGTCTGCTGTGGATAAGATGCCTACTTCCAAGTACCTGCCTTAAAGGAACAGTTATTTCCTTGAGTTTGCAGTGAGAAACATGCACCACCAGCACGCTGCACTGCCATTTGTTCTCCTTCCTACCCCATGGGTATTTAGGAAGATCCTGCCTCTAATGGTAGCCTTTGTGAACCAATAGAGAGTCCTCTGCTATGCTTGCACAGACAACTATCCTCTGAGCACAGTTTGGTCTAGCTCAGAAACTCAATAGCATCTACAAACTTGGATTCTCAGTGAACTACCCTAAACCCTGCTTGGTTTCATCCTAGGGATGATTCTGGTCATCGTAAAGATCTTCTCTGCATCATGTATGGAATTGCCCGTTAGCTATGCAATGTGACACATCTTGACGAATGACGCCATGAAAGTCTGGAGGTTCAGGAGGCTTCTGGGACTCCAGTGTTTCTGCTGAGCCATGGCACTGTACACAATCTACATTGTATTCCATTGTGTTCCTTGTAACGCCATCTGGCTAAGCAACTTTGCTGCAAAATGGAGCGGTGCACATTGAAAAGATATCTCCATCATGGTCTTGTGGGGTAAATCAATTGGATCCATGCACATAAATGTGTAGGAGCTATAGCAGATGTGGTGCTCGCTCATTTGTATGTCCTCCAACGTGAGACTCCTTGACCACATTAAGTGTTCTGCTTAATTAAAGTTGAAGAGGTTTACTCATTCCCACCCAGCATCCTCCACCCAATTTCTAGACGTTTATGAATTTTTTAAATAGAACAAGAATGGCTGTGAAATTCTCGTCTTGCTTATGTTATCAAAGTCAGTCTTGTCAGGACTACCTTAGTCGAGGGTCTCCTGCTGAAAAACATAGAAGACCATTCAACAGTTGTGAAATGACCTTCCCCTTTTGGGGAAAATAACAGACCACCCTTAAGAAGTTGAAGTTGAAGTTAAGAGACTTGTAAAGCGCTCGATCACCGTGCGGTTTCTTGGCGCTAAGGACACAGACCCGAGTGAGAGGGGGTGGTCAGCTAGGGCGAGAAGGCTCGTGAAAAAAAGGAGAGTCTTAAGGGCTTTGCGAAAGTCAAGATAAGTGGGAGTGGACCTTAAGGCTTCCCACGTCTCAGTGCTTCCTGACTCCATCATTTGAGGTAAAAGATCAGGTGAAAGCACTACAAGTAACACTGAACATTATATGTCTAAAACCCCTACTGTCTTCGTTGACCAAACCAGCCACTTTATGAACTCTATATAAATGTTTTATGTTTTACCCCAAACCTTCAGGCATTGGGTATTGATCTTTATTTAATTTGCATCTCTTCCATCAGTCACCTTCCGATTTAGCTCCTTCACTCTTAATAATACCTAAAAGCCTCAGGTGTCTAGAACTTGCTTGATGGCCATTTTTTGAAGCTCACGAAAGCCTAGCTGCAGTTATGTGCCTGACATAGACTCTTTCAGTTGTCTCAAGTGGTGCTTTAATCTACAAAGAGCTAAAGTTCCCCAGCCCATCACCCTCTCAGTAATGCAGTACCTTGGTAGTGTCTTTCATTGTAATGTCCTCTCTCACTTAGCTACATATCATAAATTGCCTGTCTATAATCATGTTTGTGTGACGGTGTATTTGCTATTGGATCATAACAGACTGCTCTTTCTCGGTTGTGTGGCACCTGTCTTCTTTTGGTCCTCGGTTTCTAAGGCCTCTATCCTCTGTCCCCTGCTAGAACCATGTCTTGGATCTACAGTGTGATAACAGGTGTGCTCCTTCTGCCTGTTCATTTTCTTTGATGTGATGTGACCATGGCACCAACACTCCTATACATGCACACGGTTTTATTCTTCTTTTGCTCCAAATACAGTCGTGGGTACGTAGATAAGGGAACACTTAATTGGTAGAATAGTATACTCAACCCAGGGCATTTAGATTATCAGCTCTTGTGGAGCTTAGGAATCAGGTAGGAATCTTGGACTGTAACCAGCTACACCTCTGGTTAGCCCTCTTTGGTACTTGGGACTGGCTTCGCCGTTGATGTGTGAAGAGTATTTTGACTTGCTCATCAGTGCCAGGGACTGTTGCCTCCTTTTCTGTGTCCGTCTGTCCCTTATCAAGGCTGCATCATCTTGTGGGTTTGTGTAACGGCGGAACTAAGAATGGGCAGGAGACGTGTCTTGGTTATGCCTGGTTTTATTTTCTCCAGCAAGGTATCAGTACAAGTCTTTCGCGCCGCTCCTCTTCGTGGGGATCGACTGCATTCCTGTCGGGTTTTCCAGAGTACTCCCTCCTCCCTTCTCCGGACGGGGCTCCTCCTTCTGCTGGGCTCCGGAGGCTCCGTTATGTCCGCGCTCGCCCGGCACCAAAAGGAAACAGAAGAGAGGCGCATATCAGTATACAAGCGGAGTATGTAGCAACACTCAGGGTAGGGGAAGTGAGGGAATCACCCAGTGCAAGTACCAGTAAGTCGTGAGTGAGGGGGGGGTTTTAGGGCAGGAATCCCAAGCTGTTAAGGGAGTCTACTTTATCTAGGTCAGGCGTCTGCCTTTCTTTCTCCACCACCCCAGGAAGCGATTACGCACCTCTGCTAGCCGTACCCCTCCTGGTGTACGGCTGGGCGGCTCGTGGTGTTGGCCTCCGGGCTTTTCCTTTTCGTCCGGTCCACTCTCTTCTCTTCCTCCCGACGGCTCCTCGGTCCCAGCTGGTTCTCGGGATGACGGTTCTGTTCTCGGTTCCCTGTTCTCCGGTCCCTCCGTCTCCGCTACGCTCTCCTTGCTGATCCACCGTACTCCGCTGCTCCACTCCTCCTCGCTGCTTCCCGCCACTCCGCTCTGCTTCTCACTGTCCGCTCCTATGGTGTAGTAACACACCTGGGGGTTATCGACACCGCCCTTTATCAGAGTCCAGGGCTCCTCCTCCTCCATCGGGCCATCGGTCCAGTTAAAGGGCCCACACTCTTCCTCTTCATCGCAGCTGTATTTCTCCTTTCCGGACCATACTGGGGGTTGCGGGGGCTGTGGAGATAAGAGGAGGGTTACAAATGGTCAGTTCGCGCCCTGCATCGGGGCGCTGCGGAGGGCCCTGGTTACAGTTTGGCACAGAGATCTTGCTGTTTTGCGCTTCTGCCATGTTGCCTTGCATTTAAGTATTTGAGAAGTAATGGGGCCAGCACTAAAGGCAGGTGTGCAGCAATCAATTAACTTGGCATGCACGATTTATACATTGGTTGGTTTGCATGCTACATTTCTAGTATGAAGTCTAGTGATCAACCATGCACTACAGGGTTTGACTAATTAAAAACTTGTTGGGTTGGTATCTTGCTTCATTGTATGCTTTTGCTCTTGATTTCCGGCCATGTAAACTTTGTCAGATTTGACTTAAGGATTTGGTATGTTCTAATCTAGAGCAACATTTTTATTTGTTGTGTCCAGCTTGATTGGTATTAAGTGGGGAAAAGCAAGATGGAACAGTATATTTGTAGTGCTTTTATGTGTCTTCTACTCCTATGATGAATAATTTTTTGTGGTTTTAATTACTAATTACTTAACAATTACATAGATTTTAACCAAAGCATTGCTCTCACAAATCACATAATGTAATTGTATTATAACATTAATAAACTAGACAAAAGGAAAAACAGTTTAATTTATTTGAACGCTTCATTGCAAATCAGGATTATTAATCAAGGGGTACTTCAAATTAAGGGCTCTAATTGCACTTTGAGCTAATTTTTGATATTGTATACACTCTCAGTGCTATACATTATTTTGGATTTTTGGTCCTGTCGTCACTCTGTACACCAAAATCCAAAAACAGTCCGTTGGCATTCAGTGTACTATAATTAAATGAACGTTACAGCTACAAAGTCCATAACATTGCTCATGTTGAGTTGAGCTTTAGATCATTTCATTGGCAACGATAGCAGCATATATTGAATTAGCACAGTAAAGATCAAATTGAATTCAACTAGGCTTTAAAGAGTTTTAAGATTTCCCATACATGTTTAATTGATTTGCAACTTAGTATAAGTAATCAAATTGTCTTCCTTACAGATATGACTATCTGGAGTTTACTGATGCTCGAGATGTAAAAGTTCGCTATGACACAAAAGTTGGTACTGAAAAATGGCCGAAGGTGGGTTTATGTTTTATTTTTTTTAACATCTGTTAGTATGTTTCTGTGCCTGTTTTAGGTCAGTTGTAAGATCTTGGTAACCACAAATAACCACTGTGATGATCTTGGTTGCTAGTTACGGATAGCAGTGTCATCTAAAACTAGAATTAATTTTGAAGTCAAGAGTTTGTGAGTAGAAGTTGAAAGAAGACCAGGGGTCATAAGTACAGTGTCATTCACTCAAATCACATGAAATACAGCATATTGAAGTGGATAAAAGTCTGTTGTGGTGCAATATCTTGTGTTTACCCTAGGAACAAACAAGGACCATCAGAGCTGTTAAACACTATGCCAAAGGTTAAAAACATAAATGCACTAGGTGGCTCATGCCTCCCAATTTTTCTTTTTTTTTGTTTAAATGTTTTTATTAGTTACAGCGAAATCATGTGCATAAGCAGGACAGTACTTTATAACTTACACAGGTTTCCAGAGCTGGACAGTTAGCAAACAAAATTTGTACATTACATATAATCTGCACTTTCTGTACGTTTATGCATTTCAAATTCCACCATTGGGGACACCACAGGATCCCCTCAACATTTATTGCAGTTCGACCATTTCCAGTCCCATTTTTTTGGGCACCCCCTTGCTATGAAGACTTCCGTTTCCTCCAGCATGCACCTATCAAGCTCTTTCGCCCGCATGTGGACGCTTGGTGTGTTTGCTCTCCCCCACCCTCTCACTATCTCCCGTTAAACCAGCGTGTGTCTTAGCGTCGTAAACTGTTTTTCCACTTCCGTCGGGTCAATTGCCTCACAGATATTTAACAAACCCAGTCGTGGCGTCAGGACAATCTCCTTATGTAAGGCCTTGTGCATGTGCTCTGAGGCCCCCTCTCACAGGACCCTCAACCATGGGCAGCTCCACAAAGTGTGGTAAAATGTGGCCTGTTGGCCACATCCCCTCAGACAGAGATCATCAGATATAGAACCTATTTTCATAAGAGTCTGCCCCGTCCTGTATGTGCGGTGCAGAGTCCTGAGTTGGCTCAACCTAAATTTTAGTGTGGGGCTGCCTCCTAAGGGGTCACCAGGCCCCGCTGCCATTCCTCGTCACTAATCCATCCCAAATCGTCCTGCCACCTCTTCCTGAGTCTCGTAAAAGCATCCAGAAGGTTATTGCATAATGTCTTAAATTGAGAGAAATTGCTTTCGAATTCAAAGGCCCGTCCAACAGTCTGTCTTCAAGCGGTGAATAGTCTGGTATGTCTGTAAAAGAAGAAAAGGCCGCCTTAAGGGCATGGCGAATTTGCAGATATCTATACGTTTCTCCCCGAGCCAGGTGATATTGGTTCTGGAGTTCCTCAAATGTGAGTATATCCCCCTTTTTGACAAAATCTTTTACTGCCGAGATACATATAAGGTCCCACTTGTCAAACCCGGGCTGGTAGCATAAAACACCCAATTTCTGCTTATACCAGAGTGGAGCAACCTTTGTAAGGATGCCAGCCCATCCCAAGCGAGCATGCACTATACGCCAGATCTCTAACGTGTGTAGGGTGGGCCAAAAAAATCGCCCCTTGTTTTTCTTATCACTAACATACAGGGCCCCCAAAAAGCCAGATCGGTCAGTTTGGTATTGGTCAAGAGCGTTCGCGGGGTCCTCCGGAGGACGGTATATCCATCGGTCAACGGTCACCAACTACGCTGCCCAATAGTAAAGTTGCAGGTCGATGAGCACAATGCCTCCATCATACCAACTCTTCGTCAGCTTCTACAATGCCAACCTTGCGGCCTTCTCATCCCACAACAGCGTTTGGACCTCTTCCTCCACCGCTTTGAAATATGAATCCGGAACTCTGTACGGGCAGTTTTGAAGGATGTATAAGAAGCAAGGAATGGCCAGCATCTTAAAGAGCGCCGCCCGGCCAATCAGCGAGAGCGGGAGGGACCGCCAATGTTTCACGTCCGCTCGCAGCCTACCTAGCAGAGGAGCCAAATTGGAGCTGTAGAACAGATTGGGATCTGACGTGACATAAACCCCCAAGTATCGAAACCCTTCCTCCGCCAACACTATGGAGCAGCCTGTCGCAAGCCTGGGAACCTGTCCCCTCAACATAAACAATACAGAATTATGCCAGTTGATCGCAACCCGGCGTATTTGCCGAAATTTGTAAAGATGTCGAGCACCACAGATATGGATTTGTAAGGGGAAGCCAGGTATAGCAGGATATCATCCGCATAAAGAGATATGTGATAATACTTCCTCCGCCCACCTCATCCCTCGTACCATGACATCTCAGCGTATCAATGCCAGAAGGGGTTCCAATAGAAGGGCGACTATCAATGGGGACAGAGGGCATCCCTGTCTGGTACCACATTGCAATCTAAATGTCCTAGATGAATAACCATTGATCCGCACTTGACCCAAAATATCTGTGTATAGTAACCAAACCCATGCTATAAACTTGGGACCTAGACCCACCTTCTCTAAAACTTTAAACATGTTCGGCCATTCTAAGGAATCAAAGGCCATAGAGGCATCAAGAGACAACAACGTGGCATCCTCCTCAATGTACTGTCTACGGACCATCACATTATGTAGGCGCCTTAGATTAAGGGCTGGATTTCTTCCAGCAAGAACCCAGACTGATCTGAGTAGACTAATGTTGTGATAACCTCCCTCAGTCGGTTGGCGAGGACTTTCGCTAAGACTTTTGCCTCAATGTTAATCAACGAAATTGGCCTATAAGAGCCACCAATGTCCGCTGGTTTACCTGGCTTTTGAATCACCACTATTGTAGCTAACCTCTGATCCTCTGGTAGCCGTCCCACCTCCTCATACAGGGCCTTCAAATGTGCGATCATTCGAGAGGCAGTAGCTTTTAGGAATTCAACCGGGATGCCATTGGGTCTCATTACCTTCCCCGATTTAATCTGCCCTGTAGCTTTACCAATTTCCTCATCCAAGTGATCTCCATCCAGGGTCTCCCTATCCGCCTCTGAGAGGGTTCGAACGTCACTATCCCGGAGGAGCTGGCGTGAGTTCTCAGCTGTGTAGAGCGTTGAGGGGGAATATACCTGTTCTAGGTGGGCAGCAAATTCCTCCACTATTTCCCGTGGATGTGTCACGGAGCCCCCCCTCCCGACGTTGTCAACGTATGTACCCATCTGGATCCCTGTTCTCGCTGCTCTAGCCAAGCCAGTGTCCTGCCTGCCCTGTCTCCCATCTCATATATTCCATGCTGAGTGTGTCTGTACTTAGCCAACATGTGTTCTCTGGTCTTAATCCGATACTCATCCTGCTTCAACTGAAGCCTATGAACGATATCAGGCGAGGGATTCTGTGCATGTTCCCGCTCTAGGTCAAGCAAGTCCGTTTCCGCCTGCACCAAAAGCTCGCGTTTCTTAGCAATGTATCCCATCTTCAAAGATAAGGCCTCCCCTTTCAGAACTACCTTGTATGCTTCCCATATTGTCTGAGTGGATGTGACCGAACCCTTATTTTCGGCATAGTAATTCTCTGTTTGTTTACGAAGTTACTCTCTATTGTCCGGTACGTGTAGGGGCCATGGGTTAAGAATGATGGTGGTGCGTGCCTGTCTCTCCCAGTGTGTGTACTCCACCCAGACCGGGGAGGGGTCAGATGTACCCCTCAGTAGAACCTGGTAGTTGACAAAATTCCCTACCGCTGACAGGTGTGTGAGGAAGTAATCAATATGTGACCAGCTTTGGTGCATATTAGAGAAAAAGGTGAAGACCTTATCCGTAGGCTGGAGCACCCGACCCACATCCATCAATCCCATCTCCTCCGTAAAGTCGACCATTAAGGTATTGGATTTCGCCTTTGACCTCGGTGGTTGGCGGTCAACTGTGTCATATAGCATCATATTATAATCTCCTCCAATAATCAATGTGCCTTCCTGTAGTCCCGTCAGCTTCCCACCTAGGTCCTCCAAAGCTAGTTTACCCAGAGCAGCCAGCAGATAGACTGAAATTATATTGAGGTCCCTACCATCCTACTGGGCCTCCACTCCTACGAACCTCCCTGCCGAATCCACCCATACCTTATGAACAATGAGGGGCACGGACCTCTTTACCAGAATTGCTGTCCCCCTTGACCCAGAAGTGTAATCAGCATGGACCAAGAGTTTATACCCTCATCTAGTGAGGGCACTAGTCTTCTGCCCCACCATTTGTGTCTCCTGTAGCAGTACCACATCAGGAGAGTGCCTTTTCAAATACTGTTGCACTATCCCTCTCTTAATCTTGTCCCCCATCCCATTGACATTCCACGTCATTACAGAAAGTGCCCTATCTCTATCCCCCCATCCCAAGTCACAAAAGGAGCAACAATTGAACAGATCAGTGAGGTCGGCGAGTGAATTGTAAACATCCTGTCTAGTGTTGTACGTCCCAGCTGCACATTTAAAGATTGAACCTTCAAACCCCCAAATCCCAACCCCCCCTGCCTCCCTGCCCGTGAATATAAAACTACCCACTCCCAACTCTCTCTCCCCCTGAAATGCCGTAACTGCACAGGATGATCTAGCCCCCCTTCCCGCATGTACACATCACAATTAACTCTTAATTTAGCCATCTACTTGTGAATATTGTCCACTCCCATTCAGGTCACAGCTATAAACCCATTAGTCTGCTTTATTGCAAGAAGTCCTCTTTTTAGGAAGTCCAGCCATGATGGGTAGTTCCACCCCTCCCCCGTTCCCCCTACTTGCGCTTCCAATCGGATGCCCGCCGGAGTCACGCCAGAGTCCAGCCCGTCTGCGCCCGTCCGCGCTGAGGACGCGCTGGGCGGCTGGACTCTGGACTCAGCCGAAGCCATTGCACCCCCCTCCCCCCCCCCCCCTAGATACTCCCTCCAGGAGTTGCTTCGCCTGAAACCTCGAAGATCAGGGTGTTCGCACTCCTATGAGCCTGACTAACTCCTTTTTCCTTTACGATGTGGCTGTCACCACACGCGTAGGCCTTCTATTTCTGTCCCCCGTCACCTCTCCCCTGGCCACCCCGACGTTATCAGCCCTGGGACAGTGGGAGTAGAAGGCATGTTGATCAATGCCCGCTCCCTTGTCAAAAACAAGATAATGTTCAGGGAGATGGTCCTAGACAGAATGCCTGCCCTAGTGTTCGTCACTGAAACATGGGCTAAAGACTCATCTGGTCCTGACCTAACCGAAGCGGTCCCGGAAGGGTACTGCCTGGCTAGACTGGACAGACAGGGACGAGTGGGAGGGGGCATAGCGATCCTTTACAGAGACCATCTGCAATGCCACACTGTGCCTATACCCGACTTCCCGGATTGCTTCCAAGCTCTTTATTTCACAATAAGGGAAGCGCAATGTCCCTTCTTTAATGGAATCCTTCTATATCGACCTCCTGGCTCGAGGACCGATTTTACGCACAACTTCCTCCAGTCCCTGGAACCCTACTTTGGTCGAGAAAATTTCTCCATTCTAGGTGATTTCAATTACCACTTAGAACAACATGATTTATCTGATACATCATGTCTTATTGAGGCTTTGGCGTCCTGTGGACTCACGCAGCGAGTTAGCGGGGCCACACATCGTGCAGGCCACACACTAGATGGTATTTTCTCCAATGACCTTCGTTTAACCATCAAGGATCCGGTGCATCTATCTTGGTCCGATCATCTTACGATTCCATTCCTCTTGGAATACCACAGGATGGATGGTAGTAAAAAAGGGATTCACATAATGGAAACTGCCAGAAATTTTAGGAATATCAGCAGTGACTCCTTTGCGCCTTGGGCTGCCAGCCTTTCTATTTCTGGCTCGGACTGCGTACAGACCGCGGTCAGCCGTTTCGAACAGGTCACTACTAGGGCCTTGAATGAACTGGCCCCAGTACAGACCCGCCGCCGAGCAAGAAAGAGACCATCTGCCCCATGGCTCTCTGATTCCCTCAGACTCCTCAGGCAAGAAGTGAGGAGGAAGGAGAGGCTCTGGCACTCTAGTTGGGACCTTAAGAACAAGGAAGCCCATAAACTCCTGGTCAAGAAATACAAAGCTGAGATTGTACAGGCCAAACAAGATCACTTTGTGGCCTTGACAACTTCGCTCTCCTCGCCGAAGGAACTTTTTAAAATCGTTGATTCCTTAGTCAACCTACAAGCCCCTGACCCTGTTGTACCATCGCAAGATCTATGTGATAGGATTGCCTCCTTCTTTCACACCAAAATACAGGACATCCACCTGGCTCTCGAGGAGCAAAGAGCATATACCAGTGTGCCTCCTGCCCGGGTTTTGATGAATATGACCACCATTGACATCTCCCCATCATGCACTTTGGACACCTTTCCCCCGCTGTCTTTGCAGGATCTGGAGATCTTGCTTAATAAGACCAAATCTGGTTCCCCCCTGGATACCTGCCCACTGAAAGTCATCAAGCAGTGCAGGGAGACCTTCTTACCTCCTCTGCTAGAAATAATGAATCTAGCAATGAGAGACGGTATCTTCCCCTCGGAGTGGATGAGCGCAGTAGTGAAACCCCTGCTAAAGAAGGCCTCCCTTGATCCAGAGGTCCTAAAAAACTTCCGTCCAATCTCGCTGCTCCCAGCTCCAGCGAAGATGCTAGAGTCACATCTTAACAAGCATCTCGATGCCTTTGTGGAAAGCTCGGGTTGCTTGGACTCCTCCCAGCACGGATTCAGGAGGGAACATAGCACCGAGTCGACCCTCACCATCGTGCTTGATAAGACCCGCACGACAGTAGATGGGGGCCAGACCACCCTCCTGGTCCTACTAGATCTAACTGCTGCCTTCAATACGCTCTCCCCCTCAGTACTCACTTCTCGCCTGAGGGATGTGGGGGTGAAGGACGCAGCTCTAGATCTATTGACCTCCTTCCTTGATGGGCGGGAACAAAGAGTCAAGCTGGGGAAGTTCCTATCTCCATCCCGACCAGTGCTGTGTGGGGTCCCACAAGGGTCGGCCCTTAGTCCGACCCTATTCAACATCTACGTGACCCCACTAGCCAGACTAATAAGAACTTTCGGGATGGAGGTAGTATCCTACGCAGATGACACCCAAATACTCGTCTCTCTCCCCCATTCAGATGTACAAACTGCCTCCAAGTTTAGATCTTGTATGGAGGCGGTTGGTCATTGGATGATCCAGAATTCACTCAAACTGAATGGGGAGAAGACTGAGGTTATGGTGTTTGGAGGGAAAGAGAACATCTGGTCAGCCAGCTGGTGGCCTGACTCGCTAGGAGAGTGCCCTTCCCCCACAACATCTGCTAAGAATCTTGGGGTGATGATAGACCCTGCCCTGGATATGGGCAGGCAGGTGAGTAGAACCATCTCCACCTGTTGGAGCTTAATTCACACCCTACGAAGGATCAGGAAATACCTTTCTTTACAGTCCAGAAAGCAGAAAGCAAATAGCTGTCGCACTCATCGGCTCACGTCTGGACTACTGTAATGCGCTGTATGCGGGGCTAAATAGGAGCCTCCTGCAGCGCTTACAGGTAGTTCAGAACGCCACAGCCAGATTTGTTCTGGATGTTCCCAGACGCTCCACGGCCACGTTGGCCAGGAAAACGCTGCACTGGCTACCGGTAGAACATCGAGTACGGTTCAAAGTCCTATGCATGACCTATAGAGCCATTGCAAAAAACAGCGTTTTGGGAGTTGGTTCCATCATCTCCCATTACATCCCCGGAAGGAACTTGCGTTCCTCCGGGAAATCGCTCCTGACAGTTCCCCGCATACGAAGAGCCAAATGGGGTGGAAGGGCCTTCTCCACCCTAGCCCCCAAATGGTGGAACGATCTTCCTCTGGATCTTAGGTCTCTACCCTCCCTACAGAAATTCCGTAGTGCCCTTAAAACTCGCCTCTTTCTGCAAGCCTATATGTAAGGATTTATGTTTCGATTTTCTGATTATATTGTTAGGCGCCTTGATACCTGCGGGTTATTGTTCTGCGCGTTATAAATTTTTATCAAATCAATCGGGCATGAGCTCTCCCTCTAAGCAGCTCTGGCCGGTCAGTCCTTAGCCTGCGGCTGGCCCTCTTCCTCTATCAATCCGTTGTGCACCTTTTCCTTCCGGGGCCTTCTTTTTGACCAGGTCTGTCCGCTCTGTCTCGTCTCCGGCTTCCCACTGTGCTCCAGCCTCCCATCCATTCCCATACTGCCTCTAGAGAGTCAAAAAACCACGACTTGCCGTCCGACCCCACTCTCAGCCTCGCCGGAAAGCTGCGACGTTGGGCCTGAACCTTGGCCGTGAAATCCGCGAAGAAGGCCACCTCATTGTTATCTATCTTCAGGGGGGGATTGGAGCGTGCAGTCTGCCGGTAGTTGAACACCCTAGCAATAAGGGGCCTCAGAGGTGCTCCTGGTTTTGGTCTACCCCTGGTACCCTATGGGCCCTTTCAATAGAAAAATAGCTGGACAGAGTCTTAGGTTTTAGATGCTTCATAATAAGATCTTCCACATAGAGGTCCGCTGCCGGCACCTCTGTTCTCTCCGGAACCCCGGAATCTCCGGAATAACGGATGTTATTACGGCAGGCTCCACCTTCGTAATCATCGAGTTGTTGCGACATCCTCTCCTGCTTCTTCTGCATTTCAAGCATTTGCGTCTGAAGTTCCGATGTATCCGTCTGTAGGGCACTAGTGACTATCTTGAGCTCTTTGACCTTTTCGTCCATCTTCCGAAAATCCGCTCTAATAAGTGAGATCTCAACAGTGACTGAGTCTACCTAGGCTCGCATCCCATTGATGGCCGCCATGACATCATGTAGAGTAAGCTCCGGGCCTTGTTTTGTGCGCCTCCCCCGCCCCCACTGTCCTTTTCCGATTGCGGCGAAACCCCTCTTTCTCCCGTCTTGGACCATGCAAATTTAGCGAGCTGCTTTTAAGCGTCGGACTTAGGACCTCTCCCTCCCGCCGCCATGTCTCCGCTGTAGCAAACGGCCTACTAGGTGTAGGCCCAGGGCAACCCCGCACTTATAACTGCAGAGCATCCGCAGGAATGACCAAGTTTGTGCTTGTTACTTCTGGAGCCGTCACCTCCGTACCTCAACCACCAGGTGCTGGTTATGCAGGCTGGAGACCTCCACTTGCGGCAATGCTCGTCAATCTGGCTTAATCCTATGCCCCACCTCCCTGTGTGAGGTTTCACCGCCCCCAATTCAGGCCGCTCAAATTCATCAGTCTCCTGGGGGGCCAAAGATCTCAGCCCCTCTCTCCAACAACAGAATCTGGGCAGTTGAACGCCCCTGTGGCTCCAAACCCCAGCTACCGCAGCACCAGTCCAGCCGCAATTTATGCAGGTGGGTAATTTGTCCCGGCACTACCCCACCTGTCCAGAGCAGCGATACACACTGCGCCCCTTCCTTGCCACCAGTGAAATTAGCTGCACCAGCACATACCAGGGTCATGGAACCATCAGGGCCAACCTCCAGCAGTTTAAGACGTCTCACACAGCCCTCAGTTGCTGCCACCTCAGAGGTACATGCCTTCAATGCGGGCCCTAGTGCTACCCCCACTAAACGATGTCAGCCCGGTCCTCCGCAAAGCCCCTGCTGTCGGATTTCCGCGGCGTGCCCTCAGCGTTAACAGGCCCCTCCAGTCACAGCCACAGTCTCATATCAAGTCGCCCCAGCTTCCGCTTCAATGCCTTCTTCCGCACACCTCCTTGCCCACCAGGCTGTAGGTGCGGCCGGCCTGTCAAACGGCACGGTCCCAAATGACTTCAGCCCTTAGCTCACCTCCGTGCCTTCACACTCCATAGGGCCTCCGGGCACTGCTCCTCACTTTATTGCCTGCAGGCCGCAACAGCCAGTGCCTCCGCCTCAGTACTTGTCTTGTGTCCCGCTCGCGGAAGGGCTGCAAGCCGGAGCCTCAATTTTGCACCTGGCTGCCCGGGCAGCATCCGCTAGGCCTCTCCAGGCTCCTCTCTCCGCGCGTCTCTAAAGCCAAAAGAAGTCAGGCCGCTGATTCGGGTCCCACTTCCGACCCGACACTTGTCTGGTGCCGTGTTATGGGGCCTCCGCACTGTTATCTCCCGGTCCGGGAGTCCGCAACAGCTCGTCCCATCACCTAGGCCCCGAAGCCGGGGCCTCTGGTAGCCTCGTCTCCTGCCGGAGCGTTCTGCCGCCTTACTCCTCGCCGGGCGGAACCCCACCAAGTCGCTACCTCGGGCACTCCTCTTCCACTCCTGGTAGCAAAAACACCTTGCAGCCGGCCTCGGAGCCCTCCGGGTACGATCCCCGTAACGTCTTGGGCCTCTCATCACTCCACTTTCTCCCGGGGAGCCGCCATTAGCAGCAAGGCCAGTATGTGGAAGGGACGATAACAAGCCTCTTTACCTCCGCCAGCAGGACAAGTTTCCCCAGGGGGGCCGGGAATGCGATACATTCACTGCTGTGCCATTTTCTTTCGTGGATTGCACAGGATGGGGCCAGGATAGATGTCGGGAAGGTAGGAGCTCGGTTAGGCTGCAACCATTCTCGACCCCTACTAGCCACGCCCCCCCCTCTCCTTCCAGTCTTTCTTGAATTCTCATCAGCCTTTGAAGCGTTGAACAATGAATGACTCATGAAAAATTTCAAAGAAGAAATCAGCCTATGGAGCACCTGCTGCGCTTGATTCTCTAATTTCCTGGAACATCATACTGAATGCATTGTCTCAGGTTCTTAGTGACGTTCCATCCTCGATTTGTCTTCACCATTGAAAACTAGGGTCCTGATTTATAATTTGGCCGACAAGAGTTTACTCCTTCGGGATAGTGGAGGACAATACCTCCGCCATACAGAGGGACCTCCGTCTGCCAAATTGAGAGCGGTCTGCTGGTCCTGCAGGCAGCTCTGTACATTGACAGAAGCAGCATTATGGCAGTTTCTCCTACTTTATTAAAACGTTGAAAGATGGTATCATCAGCCATGACAGCAAGCAGTTAAAGTATTTGACGATTTTTTTTTATTATAAACAATCTCCCAAAGTGGTAGTTTTGGAAACACACTTAAGGAAACACACACGGAACATCACTGTCCTTGCCTATCTTGAAGGATCTGATGAGGCATTCTGGCAACATTTTTGAGAATCCTGTTGGAGCACGCATCCTGACACCTAGAGTGGACAACAAATATGAACCTCCACCATCTGACCCAGTTTTTATTAAGACCCAGTTGCCTTTGGATTCTTTAGTGGTCTCTAATACCGGTAAAAGAGCAAATTCACAAACCTCAGGGGAGGCATCACCTCCAGATAAAGAATCAAAACGTATTGATGCCTCAGGGAAGATAGTAGGTGCTCAATCAGCCAGCCATTGGTGTATAGCCAATACAAATTGTCTAGGTATAATAGGGCACACTGGGACGGGATGGAAAAATTATTACAATATCTCCCGGAAAAACACAAAAAAGTGGCAGGAAATAGTGCAGGAAGGGAAACCTGTTTCCAATTCCTCTATCAGATGTGTGTTAGATGCTGCAGATACTGCAGCTAGAGGAATCAACACTAGCATTCATACTTGTGAGACATGCATGGCTCAGAATTTCTGGTTTCAAACCAGAAGTTCAACAAACTAAGGAATGCTTCTTAGGGCCTCAAATCGACCAATCGCTTGAAAAAATGAAAAAGGATACAGAAGTGGCAAAATCTATTGTAGCACTTCAGTCTTCTTCTATTAGAGGTTCCTTGCATCGCTCCTTTTACAGAGGAGGCTCAAAACTAATACAACAGATGTGACTGCATCTTCATACAAAACACAGATACAATCATCACCCTCCAGAGGATTCTATAAGGGTGAATATAGGGAAAACAATTTTAAAGGGAGAGGTAGGGGTACACCAACATGCACCTCTCCATCAACTAACAAGCAGTGACTTGCTATCACTTCCCTGCAATCATTCATCACCTGTTAGGAGAAGATTACAACAAGTTCTTTCCATTTGGTAATCAATAACATTAGACAAATGGGTGTTGCACATTATCCAACATGATTATTGCCTGGGGCTCACAAGCCATCCTCCCAATATTCCATCTCGTATTCACAGATTTTCTTTAGAACACCAACATCTGCTTAAACAAGAAGTACAAGCTCTTATAACAAAAGAAGCTATAGAACCTGTTCCAATACAACAACAAGGATCAGGGGTATATTAATTATACTTCCTAATTCCCAAAAAGGATGATTCATTAAGACGAATCCTTGATCTTAGGCCAATAACCTATAAATCTTATCAGAACACTTTTATATGTTCACGCTGCAACAGGTACTTCCGCTTTTACAGCAAGCCCACTTTATGTCAACACTAGACTTAAAGTACGCGTAATTTCATATTCCCATTCACCCAGCACGTCACAAATACCTCAGATTTGTTATAGGAAACAACCATTATCTCAAAGTACTTCCATTTGGAGTAACAACTGCACCTAGAGTGTTCACCAAATTCCTTGCAGTAAAAGCAGCACATCTACGAAGACAGCAAATCCATGTCTTCCCATACTGTGAAGAGGTGGACGGAGCCCCACCTCATTCCACGAACGCCGATCTGGGTGTGAGCGCTGGACGGCAGAGGTTAAACATTGTACCTCCCTCATCCCCGCAGGAAGAAGGAGGTGGCCTGGGAGAAGACAGCGAATGGGCCGCCCGTGACGACATAGAACAGGCTGGACAATTAGCCATAAGGAGGACGACGTGGGAGGAAGAGGCGTCTTGGAGGCAGGACCAGGAAGACGCCGAGCCCAGCAAGGAAGCAGCGGATCGGAGCATGAAGGAGAGATTGCCAGAAGACCGGAGGATCATGGGGTCGGCAGCGGAGGACAGCGGGGAGGACGTGGAGAGCGGGACCGAAGACATGTGGACACCCCTGGAAGTTGCTGAAAAGCAGCCGCAACTCAGGAGAGTTGCGGCAGACGCAGTGAGTGGAGTGGAGTGGAGTGGAGCTGAGGGGTAGGGAAAAGGGGGGTTTGCTGTAATGGAATCAGAACACCCTTGCCTCTAACAAAAACCCTCACTACTGGTAACACCCCCAAGAGAGTGAGATCGGGGGTTTGTTTGTTTATTTTTATTATATATTTAACGTCCTGCTGAAAGGAAATGTTCTTCCTGTACTGTCGCCCATTAACAGTGGCATAACCAAGTTCACGGCTCCTGGGCGAAAGAGGCCTTTCAGTCCCCACACCTCTTCCACATCTCTTTTTTTTCCTTCTTTCCCTCATTTCACTGGCCTGTGCTTTATGGTTTAACTATTGGGTTGAATAGGGGAGGAGATGTCCACTGACCCACATCGATTTAGGTTGAAACAGAATACCCCTGGCATCCTGTCATAGACCCACAGTTATGGTCTAAGAGTAAGCTTTATAGTTTTTTTCCTTTTCTTATTAAGCCAACACTTGGGTGTGGTGACGGTTAACCTCATAAGAGATAGACCAGTCCACTTACCGCTCTTCTTTTCTTTTGGAGACTCCAGGGAGACGCCATCTGAGTCTGGGTATGACAAGAACTCCAGGAGAGGAAGAGAAGCCTGAAGCAGCAGCAAGTAGCTTCAACAGGAACATCCTCATCATCCCGGATCAAACTACCACCATTACGTCTGGCCTCTTTACATCCACCGATACAAAAGTGGGTTAGACCGCATACCCAGCTTAACATGGAAAGAGCGGTTGAAATAGCCAGTGCCTTTAGTAGGGCTCAAGAGTTGCAAAGAGGTAAAGAAGAAACTCATTGAAAATCGTCTGGAGGTACCTCCACAAAAGTCAACTGAACTTCTAAGAGCAGGAACCGATGGAAGTAGGACTTACTCAAACTCTCTATTGTACTAAACAAGGGCAAACACTCCCCTACCATAAAACTGTAAGGGTAAACAGAAAGGATAGAACCGTCCTAGTTGACACAGAGTGTTTACACAGTGTTATGAGACCCCAAAGTGTGCCTGGGGGTAATTCTCAACCTATGGGTATGGTGAACATTCAATGTGTCCACGGAAATAGTAGGCAATACCCAACCACTGAGATACAGGTACAGCACAAACCCTCAATTTAACCCATTCCTCTACGCTTAGGACTTATCTCTAAGCTGCCAGAGCCTTTTATTCAGGGAGGGACTATCCATATATGGGACAGTTACTGAATGATGAAACACAGCAATGGAGAAAAACTGCCCCGTTCTCTCAAGAGCAGGACCTTAGGTTTCCCCCAGGAAAAGTAAAAATCAAAAGCGAAAAGAAAAAAGGCATGTGGCACTATGACCAAGTGTCTACATAGCGCAAAGGGAAGACCCAACACTAAGGGAAGCTTGGAAAAAAGCCACAGAAGTAGAAGATCCTAAACAAGTAGGTCCCCAATTCTTTATAAGGCGGGGCTTGATATATCGAAAAGGGAGGGAAGAACCAAAATCCTCAGTTGCTAGTACCTCAAAAGTATTGGGGAAAAGTGTTGTTTCTAGTACATAGTCATCTGTTGGGTGATCACTTCGGAAGTGAAAAAAACGAGAAAGACATTCTAGAAAAGTTTTAGTGGCCAGGAATCTATCAACAGGTTCTCCAGTTTTGTAAAGAATGTTCCATATGCCAGAAGAATAGCTGAAGCTTTCCCCCTAGAACTCCCCTTCGACCCCTGCCCATAATAGAGGAACCCTTCACCAGGGTGGGGATGGACATCATAGGCCCCTTTCTTCCCTCCCGTAGCGGATGCAGATATGTGCTGGTCTTAGTGGATTTTGCCACTCGATTTCCCGAGGCAGTAGCTTTAAGACATCCCAATGCTTTACAAAAAGCCAAAGCTATGGTTTCTATTTTTTCCCGAATAGGGTTTACCCGGGAAATCATAACTGATCAGGTCACACCTATTATTTCCAAGCTGATGAAACAGGTATGTCAACAGTTAAACATTAAACAACTGAGAACATCCGCTTACCATCCTCAGACTGACGGGTTAGTGGAGAGATATAATGTGACACTTAAAACCAACTTAAAGAAACTCGTTGACCTCGAAACTAGAAAATGGGAGGATATGCTAGCCCTCTTCGCCATCCGGTGCAAACAACAGAGGAGTACGGGGTATTCACCATTTGAGTTGTAGTATGGGAGACAACCCCGTACCCTGCTTGACATTGCAAAAGAAGAATGGGAAGAGGAACACAGAGGTAAACCTCTGCCCGAGTATGTCATTAGTCTAAAAACCCACTTACAACAAATACGTAGCATTGTTAAATCCCACTTAGAACAGGCCCAGATCTCACAGAAGACACAGTACATAAATGTACCAAAACCTGTACCTTTGAAGTAGGTATTTTGTCTTATTAATGCTATCTACCTCAGACCATAAAATGTTAGGTCAGTGGCAAGGCCCTTTCAAGATAATAGAGAAAGTGACACCAGTAACCTACAGTTTGGAATTAAATCCAAATAAACCCTTACACACCCAGATTTATCACATAAATCTATATAAAAAATGGGAAGTACGCATCCCAACTTTGGTGAGTTTGACTGAACAATCCTTTGTACCTCCAAAGCAAAGACCCCGAACTTCCGGTCAGTCAGAGAAGCGAGCTGTGTGCACATCTACTACCCTTACAGGAAGTGTTTTCCCTATTGCCAGGTAAAACAGACGTAATGGAACATGAGATCCATACCATTTCAGGAAAGAAAGTGAAATTACGGCCCTATCGTATCCCAGAAGCAAGGAGAAACACAGTGAGAGAGGAAGTACAACAAATGCTCCGGATGGGGATAATGGAACCCTCCACCAGTGAGTGGAACTCATCTATTGTTTTAGTGCCGAAACCAGATGGGTCTATCAGGTTCTGCATAGACTGCAGAGAAGTGAAGAACATTACCCAGTTTTATTCATACCCTTTACAGAGAGTCAACGAGATGATGGAGCGAATAGGAAAAGCTCGCTACATAAGCACTCTCGACCTCCGCAAAGGGTATTGGCAAGTCCCCTTGAATAAACGAGATAGAGAGATGACCGCTTTCTCCACTCCCGATGGGCTATTCAATTTTACGGTCCTTTCTTTTGGGCTACATGGAGCACCCACCACTTTTCAAAGAGTAAGGAACACTTTTCTAACACCCTGTGCTGCATTTTCGGCAGTATACGTAGACTACATAGTTATTCATAGTGAGACCTGAGAGCAACACCTTCAAAACCTAACAGCAGTGATTCAAGCCCTGAAAAGGAGAGGGTTAACCATTAATCTGTCCAAGAGTAAATTAGCAGCGAAATCCGTAAAATATCTTGGGTATTTATTAGGAGAAGGACTGATAAAGCCCCAAGAGGAAAAAGTGGCAGCCATCACCAACATTCCATTTCCCCGAACGAAAAAAGATTTGAGAGCTTTCTTAGGTGTTCTTGGTTATTACCGACACTTCATCCCTGACTTCTCCCAGATAGCTAATCCTGTAACGAACCTCCTGAAGAAAGATGCTAAAACCGAAAAAGAGTTGAAATATCCTTCCTCTGAGGCACTACACGCCTTCCACCAATTGAAATAGTTCGTAACTTCAAAACCTGTCCTTCTCAGTCCAGATTACACAAGCCCTTTATATTGCAAACTGACTCTTCCAAGCATGGGCTAGGGGCTGAACTGGCTCAAACCGATTCACAAAGGCAGGAAAGACAAGTACTGTATTTCGGCAGAAAACTGTTTCCCCGAGAGAAAAGGTATACAGTCATAGAAAAAGAAGCCCTAGCCATAAAGTGGGCCATAGAAACACTTCGGTATTATCTAGAAGGTCGGGAGTTTGTTTTATTTACAGACCATGCCCCACTGGAATGGGTGGCTGAAAATAAGGGACATCACAATAGATTCCTAAGCTGGTTCTTGACCTTTCAACCCTATCGATTTCATACTTTGCACCGAAAAAGGAAAGGAGCAAACCAACGCAGACTTTCTTTCTAGATATCCCCTTAACTCATTTCTTGTGGGCAAGAAAGTTAGGGATGGGGGATGTGAGGGGGTGAAGGAAGCCTCACCTCATTCCACGAACGCCGATCTGGGTGTGAGCGCGGGACGGCAGAGGTTAAACATCGTACCTCCCTCATCCCCGCAGGAAGAAGGAGGTGGCCAGGGAGAAGACAGTGAATGGGCCACCCATGACGACATAGAAGAGGCACAGTAATGGTCTAGGAGCAGACTTTATAGTTTTTTTTCCTTTTATTATTAATCCAACACTTGGGTGTAGTGACGGTAAACCCCATAAGAGATAGACCAGTCCACTTCCCGCTCCACTTTTCTTTTGAAGAGACTCCGGGGAGACGCCATCTGAGTCTTGGTGTGAGAAGAACCCCAGGAGAGGAAGAGAAGCCTGAAGCAGCAGCAAGTAGCTTCAACAAGAACATCCTCATCATCCCGGATCAAACTACCACCATTATTTCTTGAATCACTACCACTATTCTGTTTTGAATAAGTCAATATAAATAAAAAAATTCAACCCCCAATTAGGCCTCCGAAGTTCTGTTTCCGCCCATCTCTCCGACACATACCTAGACCATTGGCTCATAAAAGCCAACACACATCCTACATATGTGTAGCACTCACAAACTACCATGAACCTTCTGCATCAGTTGGGATTTACACTTGATGCACAAAAATTGCATCTTCAACCCACTCAAATACAACCCTGTCTAGGAGCCATTCTAAACACTCAAATGGCTCTGGCATATCCCTATGCTGCCAGGATTCATAATTTTCAAACACTGTTACTCTAGTTCCAAAACAACCAGTATGTACCAGTTACAACTTTCATGCAGTTACTGGGGATGATAGCATCATGCTTTGCCATAGTGCCTTATGCAAGACTAAACATGTGCCCTCTACAAGAATGCTTAGCGCATCAGTGCTTTGCCATAGTGCCTAATGCAAGACTAAACATGTGCCCTCTACAAGAATGCTTAGCGCATCAGTGCTTTGCCATAGTGCCTAATGCAAGACTAAACATGTGCCCTCTACAAGAATGCTTAGCGCATCAATGGAATCAATCACAGGGTCAGCTAACAGATATAGACCGCTGCACTCCTCGCTCTCTGCAGTGGTGGAACACACAAAATGTATCAAAGAGTGGCCCTTTATTGATCCTATTCCACAAGTCGTACTCACAACAGACACATATCTCACAGGGTGGGGGTCACATTTACAGCATTTGACAGTTCAGGGCCTTTGGGATACCACCCAACTGACCCATGTTATGTTATGTTATGTTAATAGGAACTTTTATAGAGCTCGTTCACCAATGGTTTCTTGGCGCTGGAGGAGTTGCCTTCCAGAAAGAGTTACTGGTAAGGATAGACCTGGTCTAACTGTATGCTTGGGTGAAGAGCCAGGTCTTCAACATCTTCCTAAAATGAAAGAGGTCTGACTCAAGTCTCAATGGGGGCGCAAGAGCGTTCCAGAGTTTGGGTCCTAATATTGAGAAGCGTGAGCCTCCTGTTCTTTTGCGTCTAAAAACTGGGACCGCTAAGTAGTTCATTTGTATAGATCTTAAAGTTTGGTGGGGGATGTACTTATGAATTTTTGATGAAATGTACTTAGGGCCGGTCCCATGCAAGGATTTAAAAAGAATACAGCCAGCTTTGAACTTTGAGCATTGCTCCGCTTGAAGCCAGTGCAACTCTTTTAGCAGTGGCTTGATGTGACATCATCTGCCTTGTTGGAATATAATTCAGGCTGCCTGATTTTATATGCGCTGTAGACGATGTAACTGATTGCGCTGAAGACCTAAGTATATAGAGTTAGCATAATCAATTCTTGACATAATCAAATAGATGACAATTTGGATACATGCCTCTTTACTGAAGAATTTTCTTATTTTCCTCAGTTTGCGCATTTGGAGGAAGCAAGAGGAGGTAACTGCTCCAATCTGTGTGTTCATGTTTAGGTCTGAGTCAATGTGTATGCCTAGGCTTTTTGTCGAGTTTTTTAATGCCGGAGGCGGGCCTAACTCGGAGGGCCAGTGGGCGGGGTCCAATGCTGGAGTTTATTGTTGGGGGTGATGATTTCTGCTTTTTAGGCATTTAGTTTTAATTGATTTTTATTCATCCATTTCATGATGAACAGCATGGATTTTTTAAGAAATTCCTCGGACCCTATAGATTAATTGATGGGGAAGTCTAGCTGCATATCATAGGCATAGTTGTAGATTTGCACTCCCATCTGTCGTAGCGCAACGATACGAAGATGGATATATATATTGAAAAGATGTGGGGATAGAGATGAGCCCTGTGGCACTCCACACTTCAGATTTACTGTGCCCGATTTATACGGAGAGAGCCAAACTAACTGTTTTCTATCAACAAGAAATGATTGAAACCGTTTCAGGGCTGGGCCGCTGAGACCTGCTGCAGCCAGATTGTCCACTAAGATGTTGTGGTTGACTGTGTCAAAGGCTGCAGACAGGTCCAGGAGAATCAGTGCTTGAGTGCTGTCTACATCTGCCTTCCCCTTTAGGTCATCCATTACAGACAGAATAATTGACTCCGTGGAGTGGGCTGCGCGGAAACCAACCTGATGTGGGTCTAAGAAGTTTGTTTTTTCAATGAATGAGCGGAGAGTCTTTGCTATGTGTGTCTCCAACACCTTAGTCGAAAAGGGGAGGAGAGATATTGGCCTATAATTTTCCAACCTCTGGGGATCAACTCCCTGCTTTTTCTGAAGTGGAATAATCACTGCTTCTTTGAAAGCTTGTGGGACTGTCCCTTGAGTTAGATAGATACAAAAGATAGAGGCTGATCTTAGGGAATGCTTTGAAAATTGATTTTTGTACTTCAGGTGGACAGACATCATTTGGGGAGCCCGATTTTATTATGTTTAGGTACTCCAAGAATAGATCTTGGTCTATGTACGGAAAGGTGGTCAAGATGTCGGTGTTGGTATTTACAACCCAATTTTACATATGCTGATGTTTGGTATCTATGGATTCCTGAATTTTCTCTATTTTTTTTTAATGAAGAAATTTCTTAGGTCATGTCAAAGTTTCTGAGTAGCAGGAATTGGTTGAGTGACACGATCAGGGTTAGATAATTCCCTTACTGTGTTAAAAATATCTTTAGTTTTTTTAGGTGAGTTCTACACTTTATTGGAGAAGAATTGTTTTTTTGCCTCCAATATGGCGTGTTTATATTTTCTGAGATTAGTTTTATAGTGTTCTTTGGATTCAGATGAGTAGGAGTTGCGCCATTTTCCCCTCTGCCTGGCAAGTTTGAAGATTGGTAAATCTTAAGTCTTCCGTAAACCATTTAGGTGCTTAGTGTTCCCTAATGCAGAACGTTTGAGATTTTAGGGAAGCATGAGAATTGATAGGTTTTCTTTGCCAGTCTGCAATTTCTCGCTTCAGATTATCTACATTATGCATAATTTTAGGAGGTTTCTGTTTTAAGGTGTCACATAATGCTTCCAAGTTTATGTGGTGCCAGTTTCTCGATAAGGTCTTTTAAGAAGGTGTTGTTCTGGACATGTGATATTGCCTACTGAAAACCTGATTATATAATGGTCAGACCATATACATGGTTGTATTTCCAAATTATGGAGGGTCAAATTGATCGACCATACTTGGTCAAGAGTGTGACCTTTGTTGTGTGTTGGCGCTGAATGTGTTGTGAGAGATTCAGACTTTGTAGGGTGTCGGTCAATTCCCTGGCACTTTGTCCCCCTGTTTCTTCATTTACCCAGTGATTGAGATCACCAATAACCAAGACTTTGGAAAAGTCAATTGTCAGGGATGCGATACAATTTGCAGACGTTTTTGGGAAGTTAGGCATAGCAATTGGAGGTCTGTACACAAGTACCCATATCATGGTGTTATTGTAAAAGTCTAGATTGAGGACTAGGCTATCCACTAATTCTATCTCCAACATTGATGGCGGATCATCCTTTTTTTTATAGCAGCTGCCACTCCCCCTCCCCTTTTTTTCCTGTTCTATTTGCAGAGAGCAGGTAATATTTGTCTGGCAGTGCAGCTAAAATATCAGGCGTGGCTTCTTCTGCCAGGTTTCTGAAAAGAACAATATATCGGGTGAGTCAGTGTCAAGTAAGTTGAACAATTCTAACTTATGCTTTACTACAGACCAGGTGTTTAAGTACAGTATGCTTAGTTCTTTTACAGAGTGTGCTGTGCTTAAGCTGTTTGGTACAGTAATCTGGCTTGAGATTTGACCAGGATCTCTATTTTTGCTGAACTCAGTTGACTGACCAGATTGAAGGAGGCTGAGTACATCTATTAATTGTTGACAGTCCAAGTTTGAGGGGTGTATATTCCATGGGGCTAAGGATTTGAGTTCCGTTATGGTGTAAGTAATTTTTTGGCCATTGTGACTGGCCCCTGGTCACGGCTGGCCGTGGACGGACTTGCCTTAGGCACACGTCCGCTCTGCGCAGAGCAAGTCTGGGTAGCCAATGGTAGTGCAGCTGTTCTTCTGAGGCCAACGGCGGGAGAAACAGTCACTAGTGATAAACTGGCTAAAAAGTACCTATTTAAATGTGCAATACGAATTAAGAGCAAAATTCTAACACTTCTATAGTACAGCACAAGTTCGAAACTATCAGCTCAAAGAAATTCGGACGTGGTCTCCAATCACTCAGATCTCGACAGTACAATTTTAAAACAAAGTTGTACTGTTTCTAGCAATACAGCGTGAGTTAAAATTATCAATTTCAGGCAAGGTCTCTATCTAGCCAGTGCTTTCTGTAAAATGACTCTTAATTGACCCATCACATCAACTACCTAGAACTGCAAGCAGTTCAGCTAGCTTTAAAAACATTCCTACCTCACCTGATAGGGAAAGTTGTCCTAGTCCGGACAGACAATATGATAACAATGTACTAGGTACAAAAAACAGGGTAAACACACTCTACAACGGCCACACCTCTCTGACGATTTGGCGTTGGGCAATTGATCATAAGATCCACCTCCTGGCAGAACACCTTCCAGGGACAGACAGCATCTTTGCAAACCTCCTCAGCAGAATGAGGCATCAAGTACACAAATGGAAACTTCACCCACAAGTTCTCCTTCCGTACTTCCAAAAATGAGGATTCCCACAAATAACCTTCTTTGCCACAGCAGAGAACTCAAAGTGCCCAGACTTCGCCTCCAGGTTCCCACACCCTCTGTCCAAAGGTGATGCCCATTAGATCAACTGGCTAGGGATATTTGCTTACACTTTTCCGCCTCTCCCTCTCTTTCCATTTCTGGTAAGGAAACTGAGACCAATATCTCTCACACTGATTTTGGTGGCTCCCACATGGGCTTGTCAACCATGGTTCACCACACTATTAGAACTCTCAATAGTTCTGCACCAGAATCTTAACATAACTTCAAACTGTCTCTCTCAGAACCATGGAGAAATCAGAAAACCAAACTCCAAGGAACTTAACCTAGTGATTTGGCTCCTAAAGTCAGAGTTTGGAAAATTAAACGTACCACCAGATTGTATGACAATTCTTAAGGAAGGAAGAAGACCCACCACTAGGGCATGTTATGAAGCAAAGTAGAAAAGGTTTGTAATCTATTGTAACACAATTGATCCGCTAGAGGCATCTATTCCAAATGTTATTTGTTATCTTTTGCATCTGCAGCAAGTTGGCTTAGCCTACACATCCATTGGACTACACCTTGCATCAGTAGCTGCATATCTTCAAAAGAGACATTTATCCTTAATCAAAGTTCCAGTAATTAAAGCCTTTATGGATGGCTTTTAAAGAATAATACAGCCCGGGTACCTCTTGCACCTGTCTGGAACCTTAACATTGTTCTCACAAGGCTTATGGGTCCACCTTTTGAACCATTGAACAATTGTCCATTTGAATTTCTATCATAAAAAGTTGCCTTTTTAATTGCTATTGCTTCACTAAAACGTGTTGGTGAGCTACAGGTATTAACTTTAGAAAAGAACATTTCTTTCAACTGCATAAAGATAGATTGGTTCTTCGTACAAACCTAAAAGTCCTTCCAAAAGTGGTCTCTGCTTTTCATATTAACCAATCAGTTGAGTTACCTGTATTCTTCCTTCAACGTGATTCATTTGCAGAAAAAGCTCTATAAATACTTGATGTGAAAAGAGCACTATCCATCCATCCATATCCATAGTAATATAATAAAGAGAGAGCCCAAACCTTCGAGGCGGGTAATCTCAGGAACCACAGCACCAATCACACCACCCAATACAGTTTAGGAAAGGGCAGTTGCAGCAGAAGGACATAGGCTATGCAGACGCCCGCCATATACACTTAAAAGGTAAAAGAACCGTGCCAGCGAAGTAGTCCCTTGTGGGCGTGTCTGCGTTGTGCTGTGGGCGTGTGCTGGGGGCGTGATAAAAAGGCTGGGGGCGTGTGGTACGTTCCGCCCTTCATGCCATATCTCATATTGTGTGCTAATCCCACCCTGCTCCCTTTAAATACCCATGCACCCCATAATCATAACCCACCCGTACTCCTTAAAATACCCCAACACCCTTAAACACTAACCCATCTTAACCCTATAAATATACCCTGTACCCCAAAACCCAAACCTACCCCTAAACCCTAAAAATACCCCTGTACCCCAAATCCATCTTAACCCTATAAATATACCCTGTACCCCAAAACCCAAACCTACCCCTAAACCCTAAAAATACCCCTGTACCCCAAAGCCCAAACCTAGCCCTGAACCCTAAAAATACCACTGTACCCCAAAACCCAAACCTACCCCTGAACCCTAAAATACCCCTGTACCCCAAAACCCAAACCTACCCCTGAACCCTAAAAATACACCTGGACCCTAAAACCAAACCTAGCCGTGAACCCTAAAAAAACCCTGTACCCCCAAACTCAAACCTACCCCTGAACCCTAAAATACCCCTGTACCCCAAAACCCAAACCTAGCCCTGAACCCTAAAATACCCCTGTACCCCAAAACCCAAACCTAGCCCTGAACCCGTAAAATACCCCTGTACCCCAAAACCCAAACCTACCCCTGAACCCTAAAAATACCACTATACCCCAAAACTCAAACCTAGCCCTGAACCCTAAAAATACCCCTGTACCCCAAAACCCATACCTATCCCTAAACCCTAAAACTACCCCTGTACCCCATAACCCAAAACTATATATGAACCCTTAAAATACCCAAACACCCCAAAACATATACCTCAGTACCCCAAAACTTATACCCTATACCCATACTTACCTTATCCAAACATAAAAAAAACAAAACATGCTTTTACCATTCATGCATTTACAACGAATTTCGTTGTAAATGTATGCGTGGTAAAAGCATATAAAATGTAATGCCATGCGTTATAATAGCATTGCGGAGTCATGGTACTTTTGTAATTAAAGTATGCGGAGTGATGGTATGCGGAAAGAAAGTTGCGGAATAATGGGTGCTTACCCTCCCCCCGTAAGTACATTGGTGGCACGGCGGCCCACATCTCCAGCAACATTCTCATATTTTTTCACCACCCATTTGAAAAATGCACAGGTCTCTCTCATTGAGGGCCAGCACCGACATACACTTTTAGACACACCTCCCGCCACAAGTTCTAGAATTGCGAGCTTTAGAGCTGGGGAGCTACGTTCGAATCTCGGCATCAGCTCAACATCCTGTGATTCCAGGCAAATCACTTTGTCTCCCCATGCCTACCACAAATGAATGTGTTCTTCTGTAATGTAAATTGTGCTCATGCCATGTTGTCAAGTTCACGCTATATAATATTGCAAGGAAAAATAAAGTAGGGAAGCTCGAGTTATTATTATTATTATTATTATTATTGTATTTCTTATATAGCGCCAGAATCGACCCCCGAAGGGGTATCTCCGCGCTTGCCTTGGGAACCCGTCCTGGTTTTTCCCTGTGAGATAGCCCCTACAGGGCATCCCCAAGGTGAAAGCCAGGCATCCCGCCGCGGGGGGCCGTTGTGGAGATTAAGCAAGCTTAATGCCCAGAGTTGCAGAGTGTGAACCCATGATTAGGTCAGGCACCGAAGCGAGAATTATCAAGTCCGTGGACATTTGAGCTCAACACCCTGCCGCGTCGGGAATCGAACCCTGGTCCCGGGTCTGACCTCTGCTTCAGGGTCTGCCTGCTCTAACCAGTGAGCCACACTTCACACACTACTGAACGCCCACTCTTAAGTGCATCAGCAGTGCACTGTGAATCGGAGCATTTCAAAGGCCTGTCTCAGATAAGAAATGCTATCAAAACGAAATCCTCCAAAACAATATACTTAGGCTGTCCTGTTTTCAGTTTCTATTTTTGGTAAATTCTGGTGGGGTTTTTTCAGTGTTTTCAATATCTTAAAAAACTGTTGTTATCAGTGGTTACACATTTTCACGCCACTAAAAACAACAGAAAAAGTGTTTTTCCGGTGTTTATGGAACGTTTTGCTTTTATCATTGCTTGCTTTCTGCAGTGAAAAAACATGGTATATAGACAGTGTACGTAGAGCGTATATGAGGTCCAAAGAGATTTTTGCAAATGAATCTTATTGTAGTACACCATACAATACTTCTTCAGTGAGTCTTTGGTCATGTGCGCTCGTGCTTTCCTTCCCATGTAAACTTCTGTGAAAAGGCCCTCTCAGCATTCATAGCCCCTTGGGCTGAGAACCGTCAGCTAAGGGACACAGTTGGGATGACTCTTTCTTTGATGCCACATAAAGCACGAATTGATAAATATTTGCATTTTCGTTCCTGGGCATAAGAAAACAGTGCACCAGAATGAACTAAAAAGTCAATAGCATCCCTCATTAACTGTGAAGATTGTAAAGATGTTTTCAGCTTACCATCTAACAAGTGGAAAGGATCTCCTACAGGGAATCACTTCAGCTCGGGTATCAATTTTGACAGGTCATCACACAAATTTTTTATATACGTAGCTGAATCACTACAAATACAAACAATATCACTCCAATCTTTGTTGAACTTGGAAAGAACCTTTTTTGCAAAGCATAACAAGTGACACTGCGTTCCATGTTTTCCAAAAGTCTGGTGTCACGTTTTCACTACTATCCCATATGCTTGGTGATGTATATACTTGTCACTATACCTTGCATTTAATGTTTAAAGCCTGAGGTGTTGGCAATTCACTTACTATCAATACTGTCCCACTAGAAACTATGCTCAGATGTAATAAGGGTTGTTACCCATTCTCTGTGGGTAAATGTGATAACACATATTAGGAAAGATTTGTATGAACCAAGCCGTTTTACCTATCAGTGAAAGAATAAAATGCAGGCAAAATATCAAATGTGAGTTTGATATGTCCTGATTCTCTACAGTTTATAAAATAATTAAACTAAACCTAAAACGTGAAACTAAACCCTGCATCTTTAGACCAAAGGCCATAAAACTGAAAAAAGTAATAGGAAGAAGAAACAATATTTTAGTGGCATCCCCAAAGAACAAAACTTAAGCAGAATAATGTTAGCCAGTTTTTCTTACTACTAGCTTGTATAACAAAGTTACATTTTATTGACCCCTTCAGTAAGAACAAAATGAATTTTCCACTTTCTTTTTCCTTTCTTTGAATGGCATTTAGTTTGTGGTTGTGCAGGTGTTTTTTCAGTGTTTATATGTTTTCACCGGTGAGGGCTATTTTTCTTTCAGTGGGGTTTTATCAATTATTATAGGTTTAAACCTAAAACCCCACAGCCTAAATATACTACTGGCCGGCAGCAATTCATGCCCGGATAACGTTGGGACGGGCTGCTAATTATATTATTTTGACAGGACAAAAGGTTTTTGCAAATCAACTTTTTGTTGCTTTTGCTCCACCTCAAAAAAAAAAATCTGATCTCTAAATCCAGTATTTCTAGATGGATTATTAAATATATTCAAACTTGCTATGTTAAAGCTAAAAGAACTTTAACTATACCTCCTAACGCACATTCTACTCTTAGGCAACATTCGCATAGATGACATATGTAAGGCAGCTACATGGTCTACATGACACACACTTTTATTTTTAACAGACTTTATTGAGAGAGTGAAGACAATGTTTTAACCTAGTACATTACAGCATTTTCGTTTTTTGTTGTGCCATTTTAGCCAAATAACTTCTTATTTGTAGATTAGTTTGACTGGTTGTGAATGATAATCCATCATGGTATAATCCTAATAAAAACTAATGTAAGACCAGTAATGCATACTTTTAAGGTACAATGTTATCTCTTGGAATGGTTGCATTTTAAAATACCTTTTGAACAGTTACGTTAACTAGAACTACCCCTTCCCTCCCTCCATCCTCCCTCCTGGTCTACTTTTTTGTTGTTGTTGTATGACATTCAGCCTAGTACCATTCAGCTGTCTAGATAGCTTTTTGTTTCCAATTGCTGGTAGAGCGCGGTCTGGGTGTAGATATGGCCATAAGAGGTCTGTGTTGTGTGTTATGTAGTGATATGGATACATTATGGAGTAGGGGTGACAGGCTCAGGTATAAGGTCTAACTTTCTAAAATCCTCTAGCATGCAGTCCCATTCCATTGAAATGGGGAGTTTCCGTAGCCCTCTTGCCTCCTCTCGTCTAAGTGATGCGCTCTCTGCCCCACACCATCGGATCACATCTTCCTGCCACATAGTTAATGGGGGGAATCTAGATTTCCATCTCATGGTAATCCCTCTTATGGCTAATATAAGAGCTATGTCTAGGAAGCGCAACTGGACCCTCAGGGACCTGGTACATTTGCGGAGACCCAGCAGACATTCCAGGGTGTTGTCATGGATTGTTAAATGTGTAACCTCTTCGAGTACTCTTCGGACCCCTCACCAGTATACACCACACACACTTAACAAACATTATTGTGTGGATGTATTAGCATATCAACATATTATTAGCATATCAACAAGCTAATGTGGGCCACGCAGTGCTAAAAACACTTTTTGAAACAACTGCAACACCCAGTGGTTAGCCACTACGATACAGTCTATGCAAAGCATGCGTATCTACAAGACACATGCCTCGAATGGATTACGTACTTACCTTGTAAACATCTGATATTGCCATGTAGAACTGTAGATTCACATGTGCCCTTCCTCCTCCCTCGACACCTATGGTTGTTGCAGTTCTTATTATTCACATTACATACGCATGGACATCTCAATACTACATTTACTTAGTCCATTCTCAAACTCTTGTGGGAAAACATTCTAACAATGGAGTTGATACCCATGCGCAGTATTACCGAAATGAGTAGTTACCTTACCTTGTGACTGTAAAAGACTTCTTCGAAGAAAAACAACTTGCAAACATCCGGACCCAACTAGATGACAGGAGTATGCAAAGCATATGATTCTACAGCTCTACATGCCAAGAACAGAAGCGTACAGTGTATGTAAGATAATCCTTATTAACTGATCTCCATGATCGTGAGTCGTGTGATGGATATTGTAGAGGAGGGCTTAAATGGGATTGAAAATGGATTGAAATGAGCCGATGATCTGACAAGCCACCTGATTAAGACGATCCAGTCCTGCCAAATTTATATTAGAAAAAAATAATCTACAGTGTAACCTGCCACATGCGTGGGCAAATTGATCCATTGGTGGAAATGTAAAATCTCCTAAAGCTATGAAATTAGCCAACTTCTTTGCACAGAGAGGGGCCACTATCTCCCCAGTGGACGGAATATCTCCCAATTATACCCTCTCTGGGGTTCTTGTCTATCGTCCAGCCAGGTCAGGAGTGGGATTTATTAATAGAAAAACCAAGCCCTTCTGCTTGCAGTGCGTTATCTAAGAGAAATGCATGGCCTTGAAAACTATGCTTGAATCTGACTGCTACTCCACCCTCTTTGCGGCCCTCTCTATCCAGTTGAAGATTTAAATAATTTGAAGGGAGCATCAAACCAATCGCTTGGTTGGAAGCCTCTCTGAGCCAGGTCTACATGAGTAAAAATAAATCAGTTTGGAATCCGTGAGAATGTTATAAATGTCTGTCGAATGTTTGGTGAGTGAGCATACGTTAGCCAGGTAAGTGGTTAATTTACTACTTACACCAGAGTGTTGAAGATCTAGGAAGTCCTTTTAAGGTCTGATTTTCTGAAAACAGACAGGACATGCAAACAGGTTAGTAACAGCGGCCAAAGAGAATTTAAAACTGCAAGTGTATTTACCACAAGACTGTGATACCCACCAAAATAGGACAGACTGAAAGCCACTTTGGATTGTTATGGGGGATACTCATCTCCAATAAAAGGCAATTGGCACTGGTTTATAAATACTTGCTGATAACCCTGTAGAAACGTTTTGGGGTGCCACCTGGACCACCAGTGATCTGAGCTCTTCCACCACTAATAGCTTCAATACTTGTCAAGTCTGCAGACTGGTTGACAGACGAACCCACCCCCAGGAGTTGGGGGCTGGAATGCATTTGGACGAAATATCATTCTTGATTTTAGATCAATCACAGATGACTGACTATGTTTGTATTTTATGTTTGTTCGTGGACTGCAACCCGTTTAGTTGCTGAAGGAGCGTATTTGTGTCCACCATGTTATTCTCACATTTGTCATCATCTTCAATACTCTTTATTTCGCTATATATTTGTAGCATATAATGTGCAAAAATATATATTACAGTACAAATTTAGTTAAAAACCTACTACAAGTAGATTCCTTTATAAATAAAAGAGCGCAATAAATAATTACTTAAAAACCTTACATCATCATAAACATTTTTCCAGGGCATGCAGTTGTATCGTTAAAATCATGTAAACAATGACTCTGTAACTAGCTGCCTCTTTTATCAGGCATCAAAGGGTATCTGGGCTCTCCTAATCTTCATTGCGACCCGAGTGAATTAAGCCAGAGAATACCATACTAAGGGATCAGCCAAAATTTGAAAGAAATATATAGCGGGTTGGCAGCGCCTAAAGTTATATTTACACAAAATTGGAATAATAAATCTCTTCCTACGGGCATCAAAAGAACTGCAGAAGAAGAATACATATTAATCTGTCTGCATAATAGGGGGTTAGTTGAGGTCACTCTCCGAATGAACGTTGCTGGGATAACCCAGCATCAAAGGGATATAATTTAGTCAAAATCCCGTCAAAATGAACCAGTTTAGCGGTTGGAGTTGGAGGCTAAATAAGAATCGATAAACTGAGTTATGGGAGGGGAACTTTTGGTAGAGTATTACCATGGCTATTGTTCGGTTATACTCCTTTCAGATTTCTTTAAACCCTTCCATGCTGATGACGGCCGGGAGCCGTCATGGCCCACAGTGCTCGTGTGCTGATGACGGCTCCTGGCTGTCATGACTGCAACCGCGATCGGAATGTGCCGCGCAGAATCGCGGCCGCGCCCAAGGGGTTAATCCTCACCTTAGAGATGAGGGCACAACTCAATGGGTTCTCAAATTTTTTTATTTTTTTTTACAGAGTTTTATGTAGCGCGAACTTGACCAGAATCGGGTATCAGAGCGCTTTACATAGCACCAGTTGCAATACATGAGGACACATTCATTTTTTGTTAGGCATGGGGAGATTTGCCCAGAATCACAGGATGTTCAGTGAGACTCAAACCCAGTTCCCCAGATTCGAGGTCAACCGCCCTAGCAGTTAGCGCAACTCCTCTCCCCAAGTTCCCAACTCCTCTGTTTCAAGATGAGGCAGGAGAAAAACAAGCAACAGGCTGTCACCACACCGATTTTTGCTAAAATAGGTTACAATGTACAATACGGCAAGCGGTTAAAAAGCACCACTTGCCATTGTTAACTCACGGGCAGAAAAGGCAGCTCTAAAAAAATCCATTCATTTGCAGTGCCCAAGTGCGTGGGCAAAGATATTGCTCAAAACAAATATTGCTCAATTCTATTAGCCTAAACAGTCAAAATTGCCATTGAGCAGTTTGTGGTTTCAAATTGTTAAAGTGCGACCATCCCAACTGCTTAAGTCCTAACCGTTTCCCAATTGAACAAACGATAACTTTGAGTGTTTGCAAAAAGGTCTCTAAAAAAGCAATGTTTTGGCTATTTCCCATCACAGTTTAGTTACAAAACAAAAATGTGTCACTTTAAGTAGACTCCATCAAGTGACACAGCTGAAACACAAGGTTACGTTTTCGTTCACTTTGTCAAACGTGGACAGGAAGTGTAGTAACTGCAAGAGCTGCTGACTTTGGAACTGGGCGCCAGGTTTGGACCCGGGCCAGGAAGGCGAAGCCGGACCTAGTTCTGATAGAACAAGAGCCCTCAATGTGCAGCTACATGATCTTGCGGTTAGATCCAACCTTAAACAATCCCTCAGAAAAATCTGGTTCAAGCTCACCAGCTCCCTGTGCCATATTGAGTTCCACAATAAGGTGGGAGTGAGACAAGCAATGTCTGAAAGATATGGGGCAGCTAGTTCAGCATGACAATTATAATTTGAGCAGCTACATGGTGCAGCTATCAGCCTTTTAATAAAGCTGTCTTCCTTACACTGGAAAGAACCTATGTCCGCTATGCCCCATACCCCTTCCCCTTATGTGGCTAAAGAGATTGCTTTGCCTCATACACTGTCAGTATTTCTGGGATAGGTTTAGAGCCACGTTTTTAATAAAAGAAAAGATGGCCAACTCTGTTGTCCACCATGTGTTTCTAAGGGTGTTTACTGTCAAAGAGGATCCCCAGGTGAGAAAATGTTTCAACCACCTCCATTCTTCTAGAATCTAGCAGGAAAGATGAAAACCTATTCAATCGATCCCCAGCCGCTAATACAGACGATTTTGCCACATTAACACGCAGGTCCAAACCTTGCTTAAAACTAGAATACTCTTCTGTCAGTTTCTGCTGTGCCTTCTCAGTTCTAGCTTTGAGGACCACATCATCATGATCTGGGTAGAGGAGTATACGCAAAGGGACACATTTGATATGCAGTATGTCTCCACCACTGGTATATAATAAAAATAAAAAAGGGGACACCTCAATGAATCTCGAAGGGCCTTGTGCACTCTCCATTCTTCCCACATGGGACACAAGCGGTTGCCTGGGAGTACATCTGGCGGATAAACACAATGATAGTTTTATCTATGTCCATACCTTCCATTACTGACCACAGCTTCGAATGGGTAACGCAATTACAGAGGCCAAAAGGCCCAGAAAGACCATTTATATTTGACCTTTATTTGCCGCTATATGTTTAGCGATTACCATGCTTATTGGTTTATTGTCCCACTACCTTTTTGAAAACCATACTGTTTGTATAAGAACATTCCTCGCTTCAACCCAGTGCCCTAATCTATTTCACTATCAATGTAGCTCTGCCATCTAGCAAGGAGATAGGTCTGTAGTTAGTAGGTAATGCCTTGTCTCCTTTCTTGAAGACCGGAATTAATATTGTTTTTTTCCAGGATACTGGTGATCCCAATTTTCTTACGGCATTAAAAATGTTGGTTAATAGTGAGGCCTAGAGATCCTGCAGTTCCAGCAAGCAGTCTATAGGATCCCAGTCTCGACTGGGAGCGTTAGCAGTACTACACTGAGCAAGTTCACACCTGACATAACCCAGTTCAAAGGCCAGGCTACCACCTTGGCCGGTCAACCCCAAGTTATTTGGGTATGCCGAAGCCTTGCCTTTAACTTATTTAGGAATGCCGAAGACTCACCTGTCATTTGTTGCCTTAATGCACTATTGTCCTCCTGAAAGGTATACAAAATCTGGGCCAAACTGACATGGGTTGCCCTCTGGAAATCTAGACGGACCATGCCCAAGTTTAGACAGACCGAACAATAGGTTCAAGCATTCAGAAGACAAAGTGTTTTTTCAGCTAAATTCTTGCAGTAGTGAAAATGATTCTTCCATCCCGCTGCTGCATTATTTGTCCTAGATGGACAACAGCTGCCTGAAGTCACAGACTGGGGAAAAAGGAATGGTAAGAAAGAAGAGAATGAACCGTATTGCTGTTGCTCATGGGTAGACTGAAACTCTTTAGGGGAAGCACATAAATACAGCATGCAATACTTGTGACACATTTTGTGTGGCTAGAGAAAGTCACACCAGCATACTTTACTCAAGAAGTATGCTTTTGATAGATTCAGTCACTTACTTGTTTATAAACTGTATCTACCACTTAATATGGAGGGAAGGGTTTGGCTCTCGACCCACTGTATCGATAGAAATGTCAGATTATCTACTTCAGCGGAACAAGCATTAGACGCTTCTTGTTTGCTCCATCACAGTGCATCTCGTGCATTATGTTCATACTTTTACACTGTTACTTTGTGCACTCTATAATATGATGGATGGAAGGACTGTCTGATTGTAAATGAGTTGTGAGCAAGAAAAGAAACAGAACAAAACCCAAATATGAGACAGATCTTGTTTGCTTCTTTCCCAGAAACCCACATGTGACACACCAACCATTAATCTGCATCTTTACAGTGATCAAGGCTTTCATCAGAACCCATTTGGAATGCTTCACTTAAATCCGATAACGTCTCTGATATAATAAACTGGCAACTGGAATGCCATTATTCAGTTATTCACCAACAAAAGACCAGGTCTAGTATTAACTTAATAGCACAGACGGGTTACTGCCATCTCTCACTTCCCCATATGTGGTATATTGGAGTGGATCTCCTTAATATTGTCCCCTCATACAGATCTTTCTAACAACTTTACCAACCACAAACTTTCGACATATGGGGATTACTTTTCTCCGTAGCAGAATCATTAACCCTCTTGCTTGAGAAGCAGTTGCAGCCATTGTCAGTATATTCCCTGTAAAACTGGAGTAATACCCCATCATTGGAAAAAAGCAAAATGTAACCCTGCAGGCCATGCCCTCATTAACCCGCAAACGTAGTCAATATCCAATCAGTAGACCATGTTTACATCAGTACAATCCTACAAGACTGCCAATCTGGTTTCAGACCACGCTCCAGCACTGAATCAGCAAGCTTCCGAGTCATGGAAAAAATCGGCACACAACAGGGCATCGTACTGGGCATGGGCTCCTGCTTCATCTGTGAGCAAAATTAGATAGCACTGACCATCCTAAGTCAATAGTGTCCTTTCACACATGTTATTGAATAACAGTGCACTATGACAGTTCTCCTATCTTTACAACTAGCGACTAGCCCATATTAGGCACCTCCAAACCCCACAAGCTACTGAAAACGTAAGGTGTATCTAAATAGTACTAGCTGTGATTCCTTTGATTACGCTAAGCCCACAGCTGTGCAATTTTCCTACAGATATGCACAGAACCGGCAAAAGAGAATGGCAAGGCAGCTATGAGGCACCCACTTCATTAGCTACAGCAGGGGTATTGAGGCTTGGCTGTTGCATGTCGGTGTCACGTTAAGCCTTTGGTCAGAGATGCAGGACTTCAAGCAGAAGATCATAAATAATGGTGCAAGAGAATAGAATTTAGGACCTGAAGCGTTGGGATGTGAAAAACAGATGGAAAAAAGCAAGTAAGAAAAGTGGACTTCAAGAGACCGATAGAAATAATGACAGGATAGGATGAAAACTAAACCTTCAAGTGTGTAAGAGTGGGAGGATAAAAAGGAGGTAAATAAATGCAAAGATGTAAGAAATTAAAGGATTGGAAGATGAAAAAATTAGGGTAAAGAGATCAGGAAGAATTAAAAGGATTTAACTAATGAAGATTGAAGAAATTAGATCAGAAAAGTAGGATGAAAGCCAGACAAAAACATCTGAAAGGGAGGGTTACTGGATAAAAGCAAGACCAGATACACCAAAGATGAATTCAAAAATGAAAGTAGGTATACATTAAAGAAATAAAGTAGTTAACAATGAAAGGAATGAATGACAACATGGAAACAAAACCAGGAAAAGATGACTAGAAAAATAAGGAATATGAAAAGGAATGTGATATAAAAAAGATGAAAGGAAAGAACTAAATATAAGGAAAGAAAAAGAAAGTGAGAGAAAAGGAAGCAAAAAAGAAATAAAATATGTGAATGTGAAAAGAAAGAAAAAGGCGAAAGAAAGGGGAAAAAAGTGAGGTGGAAATAGGACATAAGTTGAAGGTTGAAACAAAAAATGTTCAAAGGCAAAAACAAAGACAAAAACAAAACAATTCTGTAAAAAAAAGGATAATGGATGTTAGAAAAAGGAATAAATGAAATATTTTCCATCATAAGAAAAATGCAGATTGAATAAATTAATATGGGGAAATGTGAGGGTAGAAAGATGGAGATGTGTTAAAAGGCAACACAAAATAAAAAATAGTGAGCCACATCGGAAAGAAAGCAGAAGAAGGTCAAAAGGTTGGTAACCGAAAACAGCTTGTTGAGTAAAGGTGAACAAATTCGAATTGGAAATAAAGGCAGGGTGGATTGAGACAATGAAGAAATTGGGTGAGAATGGTGAGTGCACAACTGAGGATGAAAGAAGGAAGAAAATAGTCATGGGAAAAATTGAGCTGGGAGTCCGGAAAGAAACATTTATTGAAGGACAGTGAGTTGTGAGGCAGGAATAGTAATTTGGTGGTGATAAGATGGAAACTAAAAGAGCAAAAGGTAGACAATCAGGCAAGAAACAAATGTGGAGGTAAGTGAAACTGATAAATCAAGGTGTTCGAATAAGAGAGATGGCATTAAAATCAGTGTTTACTTAAGATCTGACTTTTTATATCATGACGGCATACTTATTGACTCATATCATGAGCCACTGATTAGAGGGTTATAAAGAGTCAAGCCCAGTGTACCCATGTTTTTTATGTCCCAAAGAGCCAGTGCTGGAGCAAAATAAGCTATGCACCGGTAAAGGTGGTTCTCCAGCATTGGTAACTCTTACAGATTCTCATGATTCTTTCCCAGACTCCCTGGTCAGTTGTTTACTTTTGGTATTGCTTGTCTGTTTTACATGCTTCAGAATATAAGCAAAATGGGTGCCAGATGGCGTAGTCACTGCTGGAGAGGGAGGTATGGATATAGCTAAGATGAACTAACTTTAGAAAATAATCCTTTTAAACTGCTTATGTTTTGAAGGCATATTACTTGTTTCATTTTCACCCGACAATTCACATCTAAAACAGTTAAAAGTAACAATATTGGAGAACATCTTTTATATATATATGTAACATTCTGTTCACTTTAGAGCTCATAATCATTTTTATGTTACAATGAATTCCCATTAAGTGTTCTTAGACATAAGAGATAGCAATACTCCATAGATGGCTTCCTAAAGTATTTTTCCAAAAAGGATGACATTATAACCAAGATTTTATAGCTCTGATTCAGACTCCACAAAAATATATTTTGTGAGATAGATATATACAGTAAAAATGTTTCCTGTTGTATATTTCCTAGTTGCTTACATTACACATGACCTTTGTTACTGTTTAAAAAGACATCTTCACCCATTTCGATGGCTGTAATTGAGGACTTTTATTTTAACCCAGAATTGTAACTACTGCCTCTTTTCTTGGTAGAAAGTGACCATCAGGGCTGGTCCGCGTCTGCAGTTCCTGTTTCATTCAGATAGCAGCAATAATGAATGGGGCTACAAATTCACAGTTGTTGCTTATGGGCTACCCGATGTTGCACTTACCTGGGGATTAGATCTGCAGCTTCTTCTGGCACGGCTAATGGGGCGCCTGGCTTCCAAGACCTTGGGTTTTAAATCCTCCTGTGGTAAGTGGTTGTCATGGATTACACTAATGTATTTATCCGCGGTAATGTCTGCTTACTTTGGATGTAGGGATTAAAATTTACAAGAAAACTCAGGTTGATTTTTTTTTTTTTTTTTTAAATATTGATTTCAAAGTATTAGCTGCATTACCAGGTAGGTTTTTTACGTTTAAAGTTATGTAATACTTGGTAAATTGTACATAATGGAAATGTCATAATCCTTTTAGGATGTGAAGGGAACAGTCACTTGCTTTGAGGCCAGACATTTGTGAATCTGCTAACATGCCCCAAAGCCCAACATATTTGACACACCCTTAACTGACCAATCACAAGTGAGCTTGGATTGACCCCTGAATAAGCAAAAAGGATTCAGATTGCCAATGAACTGGGGCAGAGTCAAAGATCCCTTGAACTAGACTATTAGGGCTGACAGGAAAGGCACTGGACAAAGTTATTGATGGAGCCAGTTATAGCTACAGTAAATCAGGGTGCTGCAGGGCAGCCTCGAGGAGCATGAGCATATCTGTATATGAATTTCACTGACCGAATCTCATTATGTACCATAGGTCAGAATTCAAGTGCCTTAGGTATGTAATCCCAGTGCTACAGTTGCATCAGTCTTGAAATGTTCAGATTGCGGTGCATTGGAAGAGTTGCATGTGGGATCCTAATTTAGAATAGCAAAGTTGTTACCGATCAGAACAGAGGAATATTGGTTAAGTTGTGTACAGGTCTCAATATTGGAATAGGAAAGGATCATGTAGCTTTGGCTTGAGTTATAGCTGAGAGAAGTGTGTTTGGCTAAACATTGAAATTACTAGTGCATCTCAGCTGTGATCTGTATCCGGAGCTATATGGGTGTAGAATAGCAAGTTCTGAAATATCTGGAGGTGCTGCAGGTCAAGACTGAAGTGAATGGGTTGGGTTTTATGTAGTGTCCTTATTTGTGAATGGTCCGTCAATGAAACGCTTGATCTAGCTAATGATGTCACGTAGAGTCTTCGAACATGGCATAATTTTGCACAGATCTTTTGCAGAGAAAGAGGCACAGATATAATGCACTTACAGAAAACTGTATTCACTGTTCAACAAAACTACAGTAATTGAAGAGTCATTAAAAACGTCCGGAGACTGAATGATAAACCCTCCAGTAACCAGGATCTCATCTACTGTGGCTGAATTTTGCAGACAAGGAGAGGTTATATTGAGTTAGATGTCTGTGTTCAAGCTGACTGGCAGCTTGTCATTGGGATCATCAATTTCTTTCCAACACTGCTAGGCTGGCCCTTGTTGGGAAAATCTAAATTGTAAGTCCCCAAATCTAAAGTTAGGTCCACTAAGAAGCCAGGTGTTATTGAAGATCACGAAATAGGGTTTGTTTGTAATACATTTTCACTGGAGAGAGGAAGCTCCTATTCTCCTTGACTAGAACAATCATTCTCTTCATGCTTGGATAGGGTGGAGGTGTAGCGTGGTGTAGGTGTGTGGGAGAAGGCCGGTGTAGAAGAGAGACCCATCTCCCAGAACTGAGGAAAGTCTTCACTTCTTATAATGTGCAATGTGACTATGAGGAGTTGTGCTGAGGAGAATTGTCCATGTCAGGAGAGGGAAGAGGGTAATAGGATAAGGGCAATGCACAAAGATTATGTGGGTGAGGAGAGGGAAGTAAGGAATGGAAGAGGGGAATTACAGAGAAGCACCTTAGGGATTGGGAATTAAACATTAGAGGATGAAGTATTACGATGAAGCAGTTAACATCTCTTTCCAAATAATCTGTGCAAAATGGGGCAAAGATAGGATGTTGTTCCTAGCACGGTGAAAGGGTGGGAGAGGGACAGGACAGCAAAAGGGATCAAAGTCGAAAAGTCAACAAACGATGGCTGGTTGTGGACCAGAATGAAGACATGAGGGGACTGAGGTGGAATTAAAAAAAGAGAAGGTGCCGGGGCACTGCAAAGTATGCGTAAAGTAATGGGTCACACTGGTATAACCCAGAAGTGTTTTTTTTTCCTAACATGTTGCCGAAAACTAATTTGCCTAGAACAAATTAGTGTGTGATTCTTAAATTGATGTTCATTGCAACCTGAAATAACTTTATTTTGTTAGAATAAAAAATGTGACAAGTTCTTTCCCAAGGCCCCACTTGTGCAATAAATATGTTAAATTCTACGACAAGGAGTGGATTGAGGCATTGCAGAGCCCCAGTGAGATTGCTATAAGGGCTTGGTTTTGCTTGGTGCAGCTACAGATACAATGTACCAGAGGGTCTCAAAAAAGTGCCCATAAATGTAAAGAAACTACCCAAGTCACCCTCACCACTGAATCAATGCAACACAGGAATTTCTCAAAGGATGAGGAAATTACCCATCAGTCACCATTCGGATCCGCCCTTCATCATTTGGGATTTTATCCGAACCACCCGTCTGAGAAAAATCAGTGCCACAAACTGAGGTCAACCCGGTGGTAAGGGGGTCCCTCAGAGGTTAAGGACACTAACAGTGTGGTCTACCACTCGATGATACTGAGTGGACAAAAATATGGGACTGGGGTGTGCAGTGCAGGAAAAAGTGAGTAAGGAAAGAAACCAAGACAAAAGAGTGTGTTAAAATTGGTTTAGAAAAGGCACAAGATAACATTTATTCTATGCGTGCCTCATACACCAAGATTAAAAATATGTGCGACCTTAAGCAGTCTGATTATGTAGACTGCCTGAGGTAGGGATGGTCGACATGTTTCTGCAAAATGGGGACTATTACGTCCTTGCATTCATCAGGGCCAAAAACTAAACAATTAGAGCTACTGCACAGCGTGAAAATAATAATAAGTGAAGTGAAAAAGGTGACACAAGGAAATATAAAACAAGTGCTAACAGTCACCTGAGTAATCCGAGTGCCCTTACAGTCAGTATAGATCACTGTGGAAAGAAAAAAGGGGATAAGGGGTATGGGTAAAGCTATCAAACATTCATAGGCTATGTAGTGAGTCCATAATCTATGGATCAATCTTAAAGTCACACCATAGTAGTTGATCAAAACGCTCTTAAGAATAGAGCCTGATATTTATACAATTGGGAAGAATACTTCATTTACCCAATGTCGTACAGTCCTTACCTTGATCTGTAAGGTGGACTAGCCTCACCCCACCTGGCAGCGGCTCAGGGGAAGATGAAGCACCGCTCTACAAAACATGTAAACCACATGTCAGTTACAGTTTGCACAGAGAATACAGAACACCTCTCTTTACCAATGGCTGGTTGTCAAATGGGACTTGCTTCTCTAATCAAAGGTGCCTTTTACTAAAATAAACGGTGCCTTTCATTAAAATAAACGAAAAAGGTCTCCCCCGCATCCACCGCACTAGTGCCAGTGTGTAATAGCATAGCGGGGAAACGGAGGCGCTGCTTAGCGGAAGACGAAAAGGGCTCGTCTTGCCTGTTGAAGGTGCCTTTCGCTAACATAAACGAGAAAGGTCTCCCCCGCATCCACCGCACTAGTGCCAGCATGTAATAGCGTGGCGGGGAAACGGAGGCGCTGCTTAGCGGGAAAAGAAAAGAAAAGAAAGGGGCTCTTCTTACCTTACCGTCGGTACTCCGGGGCCGGCGTCCTGGCCGACTGGAGAGGTACCAGACGTAAGGCGCGAGACTAGTTATAACGCGCGTTGCCATAGGACACAGGGTCACGTGGGGTGTTTGAACGCGCGATATCATTGGTTGAAGTGATCTAACGAATACAAAATGCGCGCTCATTGGTTAATCGCCCTCAGGACATTGATAGGTCATTGACCGACCATGAGGGAGGAAAAAGTAAACAATAACAAAAACGAGCGCATCCAGGGCCAGATAAAATGAGGAAAAACTCCCAACTGGGTGGCAGTTCATCCCATGCTGCTGAGCACACGGTAGATCTATGCAGGGGGACAGAAGTATGTATCTTACTGCTAGTGTGTTATATCTGTGGCAGAAGAGCCAAACGTGAGGGTGTCGCTTCCAAAGTAATGAACATGCCACTAAGGGTATAGTAAAGAGGGCCAGTGTGAAAATCTATGGAAAGAGACAAAAGTGTATATCCTACTGCTAGATTTGTTATATCAGTGGCAGAAGATCCAACGTAGTAACAGGATGTATAGCGGCCTATGGGTAATAAAAGAGAGACTGCAGTGTGGACCAAGGGATATCATCGTTTAAGCCCTCTTTATGTGTCTTAAGTTTCAGTACCCATCTTTGCTCTTTTTTCATTAGGTATTTAGCCACATCTGCTTTATGAGTGGGAATGAAAGGTTGTTCCAAGACAGTCCACTGAAATTCAGTGGCTAGATGTTTTGCCTCTAAGAAATGAGCAGTTAGTTTTGTGGCTTGTCTGGCGCAACGGATAGTACTCTTATGTTCCGATATCCGTATACGGACCTTACGTGTGGTCATGCCCACATACTTGTGGCCACAAGGGCAGGTAATAAGATAGATCACATGATCACTGTTGCAGTTAGTAAATTTTAACTGTTTCCAGGGTCTAGAAGTGCCAATATCAATCTCCAGTGATTTTGTAGTTTGGGCACAAACCTGACAATTGCCACAAGGGTGGTGTCCCTGAGACCAGAGGGCGAGGAAGAGTAAGTCGTCCAACAAGGCACTAAAGGAAAGCCTCCCCTTTAGCCAGTTCCTACAAGTTCATAGGAACTGTTCTACAAAGGCAGCTTTCAAAAAACATTCTGATGCATTGAGCACGCAGCTGGTTGCCCGTAAATACCCCCCTCGACTTGTGCAAAGGTCCATGAAAAGGGCAATGAACAACAATCGTGAGGCTCTGTTGGAACCTAGGCCCCCCAAGGCTCCTCTGGATCGCCTCTCTTTTGTTCATACTTTTGGGCATCTTTCCAACAGTATTCAGAGCATGGTCAAGAAACATTGGCCAATACTAAATTCGGGACGACTTACTCTTCCTCGCCCTCTGGTCTCATTTAAGAGGGGCCCCAATCTTAGAGACAGACTGGTGCACACCAGACCACGTGAAGACCCTCCAAGAGCCATAGGTTCACTGTGGAATCTCCCTCCTTTTAATGAAAGGCACCGTTTATTTTAGTAAAAGGCACCTTCGATTAGAGAAGCAAGTCCCATTTGACAACCAGCCATTGGTAAAGAGAGGTGTTCTGTATTCTCTGTGCAAACTGTAACTGACATGTGGTTTACATGTTTTGTAGAGCGGTGCTTCATCTTCCCCTGAGCCGCTGCCAGGTGGGGTGAGGCTAGTCCACCTTACAGATCAAGGTAAGGACTGTACGACATTGGGTAAATGAAGAATTCTTCCCAATTGTATAAATATCAGGCTCTATTCTTAAGATCGTTTTGATCAACTACTATGGTGTGACTTTAAGATTGATCCATAGATTATGGACTCACTACATAGCCTATGAATGTTTGATAGCTTTACCCATACCCCTTATCCCCCTTTTTCTTTCCACAGTGATCTATACTGACTGTAAGGGCACTCGGATTACTCAGGTGACTGTTAGCACTTGTTTTATATTTCCTTGTGTCACCTTTTTAACTTCACTTATTATTATTTTCACGCAGTGCAGTAGCTCTAATTGTTTAGTTTTTGGTCCTGATGAATGCAAGGACGTAATAGTCCCCATTTTGCAGAAACATGTCGACCATCCCTACCTCAGGCAGTCTACATAATCAGACTGCTTAAGGCCGCACATATTTTTAATCTTGGTGTATGAGGCACGCATAGAATAAATGTTATCTTGTGCCTTTTCTAAACCAATTTTAACACACTCTTTTGTCTTGGTTTCTTTCCTTACTCACTTTTTCCTGCACTGCACACCCCAGTCCCATATTTTTGTCCACTCAGTATCATCGAGTGGTAGACCACACTGTTAGTGTCCTTAACCTCTGAGGGACCCCCTTACCACCGGGTTGACCTCAGTTTGTGGCACTGATTTTTCTCAGACGGGTGGTTCGGATAAAATCCCAAATGATGAAGGGCGGATCCGAATGGTGACTGATGGGTAATTTCCTCATCCTTTGAGAAATTCCTGTGTTGCATTGATTCAGTGGTGCGGGTGACTTGGATAGTTTCTTTACATTTATGGGCACTTTTTTGAGACCCTCTGGTACATTGTGTTGTTAATAATTTCTTTGGGGATTGTATCCAGAACGTGGTCTATAAACCTCCCCTAGGTCCTCCTCCACCTTAGTGTTTTTGCAGCTACAGATACTACATAGGGCCTACCTCTCCAGGTCAAGTGTGTTCAATATGTGTTGTATCGACTCGGCCAAGTGTCCCAGGGGTTGTGTTGGTGTGGGCACGTTCTATCACACACTTTGGACCTGTCCACATATCCAAAACATTTGGACTGAAATAATTGAGACAACGAGGGAGGTGACCGGCCTACCTGTGCTGCTTGAGGCCAAATGGTTGCTGTTGGGATTGTCGTTGGTAGAGAAATGGCCCAGTCATGTTAATACTTGGCTCAACATGGCTGCAGGTGTGGTGAAATGCAATTTAGCCTGTCTATGGGTTGCAGACAGGCCCCCTGTGACTAGCGACTGGAAGGAGGGCCTGGACTGGGGCCTGCTTGCGGAAAAGGTAACATACCGCTCCCGAGGCTGCCTGCGCATTTTCGAAAAGATATGGGGTCCATGGAAACAATGCAGGGGCACAAATTGCCAAGTAATGGGCGGAGAGGGGGTAATCACTAACACATAGCCGATTGGGGGGTAGAGTTTGCAACAGCTTCAGTGTGTGGGGGACTACTCCAAGGATTTTGGAGTATTCTATTTATGATGTGCAAAGACCCAATGCAAGCAGCCCTTAAAGTGAACATTGCTTTGCTTTTAATAGCTCCAACGCACAATGAATGCGGAAGCTTGCACTTTTGTCATATAGTTACTGCTTATCTATATACCGTGTTAAGTTAGCATGAGCTTATTAAATGATTAAACGCCATTTTACCTTTTGCTGCTTCTGCACACGAAACATAATTATTGCTTTCGCTTTCAGCCTAGAAGAGCGTTGTGATTTATACGAGAATAATATGTTATTGCTCTGATAACATTGCTTAGTATACGGTGTCTGTACAGTGAGTGCTGAAGCCTTGAAGGATAAGTAAACACGATGTTATTGTAAGGTCTGATCTTCGCACTTTCCTAGACATAACATAAATGCAGCTGCTGCCAAATCTGGCTTTAGGCGCGTTTTATATTGCTTTGCAAAGAACACACAAACACACTTGATGGGGTTTTGCATGCAGAGAGCTGGTGGAAGATGATGTGATCCTCTGCCACTGAGCGATTGAGGTATGGGGTCGCCCTGCTAAAGCCCAAAGAGACCTTCTTAGATATAATATAATATGCTAGTTAGGGAGGGTGAGAATTAGGTGTTGTTAACTCCTATTCTTTTCAACATTTTAGCATGTTGTCACCTTTTGCTTTTTATGGACTAATAACTATGCTGATAACTTTGCTCATTATAATATGTTTGCTTGTGTTATCTAAGATACTGCGTTTGAGAACCCTGCATTAGTAAATAAATATTTCAAATATGCACGCGTCCTCATTTACTCCACGTTCTGGTTTGAAATGATAGTATAACGAAAGAGTGTCTATGTGTTCCACGTAACCTGAGGTATTCTAAGTTCATGTTCTGGTTTGTCTAAACATTGGGAGTTTGTTATGACCAATGAGACACTGTAGCTAGCTCGGTAAGGGGATTTTGGGTACTGAGGTGAGTTTTGGGCCATCCTAATTCACTGAGGTTCCAAGTCTCTATGCACAGTTCAATAAGAGAATGGAATCCCTGCTACATGGCACCCAACGTTTCTGGTGGTCTTATATCATGACACTTGAGTAGTATATCATTCATTCCTTAACCCCTTCGCTGTCGTTTCCGGAAAACAGTGGTGTCGGAAAAACCTACCTGTTTGTGAAATAGTTCCTTTTCAAGCTTGATTCTTCCTAAACGGTTTCTTGAATTACTACCCAGTTGTGCTACAAAGTTTACTTTGTCCTTCTATATTTCTGTGCCGTCATGGCTGCCGTGGACATTCTGCAGCATAGTCGCATTGCGGTGCGCAATCATTTGCAGAATTATGAAGTTCCAGTTGATGGCATGGTCATGATAATGGTGATGAGTACGGAGACAGCTTACCCATACGAGATCTTTTATTCGTGGGTGACATTTCCGGCTGTGGGCACGAATTCTGGTGTGTTCCACACTTACACTCCCTTTCCTGTACCGAATGAATATACACCGTACAGGGCACTGGAAGTACCTAATGATGTTTGGCGGCATAGAGTTTGGTTTGGTGGCGCCCTTCCCCATTCTTTGTCCGCTCCGAGGTTAGGTCCTTTGTCCATTCCAGGCGCTAGTTGGCCTGTTTTGGCTGCATTTACGCCTCATCCTCTGCATGGAGTGTGTACCGTGGCAGAGTTGGGAGAAGACTACATGTGGTCTCCATTAGCGTTATTCGAGCTTTGGTGCAGTACATAACCCGCAACCTTCCGGGTGGGCCGCCGGGGGGTGCGGCGCTTGCGGCAGGACAGGGCAGTATGAAGCTCAGTCCCGTGATGGTCACGCTGTGATGGGCAAGCGTCCCCAGGATAAGGATGATTTTCCTTTCTGGCTTGCCGAGAAGATTGACCAGCTGGAAGCTGTATTTCCTAATACGTCTCCTGTTGAAAAACACAGGATTATGACGATTAGTATGCCCAAAGACTTGACCCCTGAACTCGGTGACTGTGAGTCCTGGCGGCGGTCTATGCGAGGTGTTACGGCACTCCGTCAATGGCTGTCCTTCCTACGTTCATTAAACGTGTTCAAGATGACCACGGACGGGAGTCTGGGGTTGAATTGGGTATGCGCCTGTGTGGCTCCTTTGTTGTGGTTTGCGATCTCGTTCTTGCTAATGTCAAGGGGGATGCAGTAAACTTTCAGGTTGCCAATGCTTTGGCGGCGCTTCCCGATGCCGAGAAACCCTGTCAGTTAGCGAGGATTATTGTGGCGGCTTATAAAACCGTGGGTCGCAATAGTAGGGGACTAAAACCTTTTTCGACTAAAGAAAAAACGCAACCCCAAGGGCAGAAGTCTGAAACGGATGTTCAGCCCAAGTCCAAAAAACATAATTGGCCTAAAAAACAGAAACAGGGAAAGCAACAGCAACAGAAACAGGAGTCTCGCCCTGCGTCTCCATTGCCTGCGCCCACAGAACGTGTTTATGACTTGCGCGATCGCGCGATGATTAAATCACCTGATCGATTTCAGGTTTCTGATCAACGCTTTCCTCGTTCCTTTCAGGACTCATCGGCCTCAGCGACCGGTGGAGGAGGAGGCGGAAGGGGTCGGGGTGGCCAGCAAGGACGTGACCAGCCCCGCCCGAAAAAAGGCGCAGGAAAGCTGGACGGCTCTACGCCGAAAAGACCGCAGTTTTAGAAGAAGAGTCGCCGCCTTGACAACGAAATATGCCACAGATAGTGAGAACGCGGCTTCGGAATCTGACATGGGCTCTGACCTTGCTGGACAGCGCGGCGGAGATTACCATAGTGCGGGAGGCCCTGCGTCCACTACAGAAGGTGACAGCGACTGATCGTTATGTTGTGATCGAAACAGCTGATACTAGAGTTGCTCCCCCTGACAGACTTTATGAAATAGTCCTGCTTATTGAAGGTGATATACAACGTACCATAAAAGGGGTATTTTGGGAAAATCTTTCGTCTACAAATGACATTTTGCTTTCGGAGGCTGACTGGCCCCCACCTTTTGTTCTCGCAGCTCCGCGAGGGGAGGAGGTGATCCTCCCCAGTTTCGCGCACACAGTCTTGAAGGAGCATGCGCTGAATTTTGCAGAAGAGTGGGCTAAGGCTCTAGCGCCGGCTCTGTACCGTACACATTGTGGTTGGGATACATTTTCCCCGAGCCACAAAATTCCATTACGGTCTCAACCACAGCCTCAACCGCAATATCCCATACGACGTGAAGCAAAAGCTTCCGTCGCGGCTATCCTTGAACAATTGGAATATCAAGGTGTGATTGAAACGTGTGTCACCTATGAATAACCCTCTTTTTACTGTGACCAAGCCAGACGGTTCATATCGTTTGGTGTTGGATTACCGGCATTTAAACTCGCATTGCTGTGCCTGTGCAGTACAGAATACTCAAGGCTCTGCTTTAGTGGATAGTCTTGAGCGTAAGCGTTTTAAGATCACGCTTGACATTTCCAACGGTTTTTATGCTCATCGATTGGATGGTCTAAGTTCCCAGTGGACCTCCTTTACTTGCGGCGGTTTCCAAAAACAGTTTCGACATTTGCCTATGGGCTATAAGAATAGTCCTGGGATTTTTACTGCCCGCTTTGTCTCTCTTTTAGCGAGAGTAGACCCGGATGCATGCTCGTATGTGGATGACATTTATCTCACAGACGACGAAGTTTGGGAGTATCTGTGTCACGTTGACCGCTTGATCTGTAGCTTTGCAGACATGGGTTACAAATTCAATGTTGCAAAATCACACATCGCAGAATATGCAGTGTTGTTCTTGGGCTACGAGCTCAATGATGAAGGTAGAGGTTTGGCTCCTCACTTCCTGGAGAAATGCGCACAACTGTGCGCTCCGACAACTCTGAAAAAATTAGAGTCATTATTGGGCTTTTTAAATTTCGGGAGAACATACATTCCGGAATATGCCCAGCGTATCAAGCCTTTGTATGTTTTGATACAACCAACTTTTACCAAATCATGCTGGCTGCCTGAGCATTCGGCTATTCTGCAATCTTTGCAAGCTGAACTGCTCGCTTCTAAATTTTTACTGACACGTGACCACCATACCAACCTGGTGATAAGAATCATCCCTGGGACGGTGGGTTTCACGTACCTTACTTTTAATGAAGGCGACACAGTACCTATTGCTTACAAGTCACACTTTTACACTTTGGATGAAATGCGATTTTCCACTGTGGAGAAAGTTTTGACAGCTGTACAGATGGCGATTCTTAAGGAACGTGCTCTGTCACAGGGAAAACGCATCTTGGTTGATACACCGTGTCCTGCCTTGGAGGCAGTTACGAAAGCCAGTGTACCAAATTCGAAAGCTTTGCACCCTCGGTGGATACAATGGGCTGCTTCCTTGACGTCCTCGGATGTCACGTTTATTTTTGACGCCTCGTTACGGTCGCACGCGTGTTTGCAGTATGAATTTGTTCATCCAGCTCCTTTAGCTATGCGGCCTTTGGAGGATTTCCATTGCATCATTTACACTGATGGTTCGGCGCAGGTTGCGCATGGCTCTAAACATGCCTACGTTTCCGCATGCGCCATTGTGGTCGGTGCCATGGTGAACGAGAGTTCAAGTCCAGAGTCGTGCATACGCAGACTCTAGGGGACTGCACTGCACAATTAGCAGAACTTCGGGCTCTTTTGCTTGCATTAGAGTACGCGGATCCTAGTGTGACGACTCTAATTGTGAGTGATTCCTATTACTGTGTCTTAAAATGAGAACTTGTTCTTTTGGATTCAGAATGACTTTCTCGATTCCAAAGGTAGCACAATAAAACATAAAATGATCTGGGTCCGGGTGGCTGAGCTCAAAGAGCGGTTGCCACTTGTGTTTGTAATTCATACTCTTGGCCACCACCATGTTGGAGTTCACGCTGTGGGTAACTCGCTTGCTGATGAAGCGGCGAAATCAGCGGTATCTACATATTTAGTTGCCGCAGTTACACGGTCCAAAAGTAAGATAGATGATGACATCTTGGCGGCGGTGGCTGCCACTGAGAAGAGAGGTAAATATCCTACGGGTTTCCCTTCGAAGTTCACATACCACTTAAGTCCCGATAAGGTTCCTTATGTGAAACTACCTAAAGTCGGGGATCGGTTGATTCCCAACTCTGACTGCAGGAATACATTGATTACAGCGGCACATGAAGGTGTGGCGTCTGCGCATGCGGGCGTCTCGGCCACTGTGTCACAGTTGCAACAACGTTTCTGGTGGCGGGGACTGTACAAACAGACGCGTGACTATGTCCTTCAATGTGACATTTGCCAGCAGATTAAGCCTTCCACTGCAGCGCGTCCGCCACAGACACAGTTGTATATATCTAATAATATCACTAGGATGCGTTTATTTAGATCACTGCGGTCCTTTCTCCTCTGATACTGCGTATAAGTACATCTTAGTAGCAGTTGATTCATGCACACGCTTTGTGTGGGTCTGGCCCCATCGCAGCGCTGATTCACGGACTGTCATAAGAGATTTGCATGTCTTTGTAGGGATTTTTGCCTGTGGTACCTTACATTCGTAACAGGGTCCGGCTTTCGCCTCTAAGGGGTACAAGGATGCAATGATTTCAATGGGGGTCCAAGTCAAGTTTTCGTCTCCATACAGACCTGAGGGTAATAGTGTAGTGGAACGAATGAACCGTGACTTAAAGCAATCATTGACAGCTCGAGTTATAGGCACTGGCAGAAACTGGCTGGCCCATCTCAATGGCGTGCAGCGTGCTCTTAATAATATCCCTAGAAGGTCTCTGGGTGGGCGGCCCCCATACGAGATGCTCTTTGGTATCAAGATGTATGTCCCTGACCATGACAGTCTAGACTTCGTGGCCCAAGCCACGGCCTTTGACGTAGATGAACATTGCAATGTTTTACAGGATTTACAAAAGACGAGAGACAGTTTCGCAAAGGAACACTTGCCCTCCACATCCTATGATGCGTTGCAGATCCCGGTAGATGGCTGGCTACCCCAAGTTGGAGAACTGGTTCGAGAGAAGATCGATAACAAGAAAGAATTTGGTCCTTCATATCGGGCTCCGGTTCCAGTGCTTGGAGTGAAGGGCTCAAGAACAGTCATTTTAGCAACACTTCCAGGTCGTAAGGAAAACAGGTTCATCTCAATTGACAATGTCAAGATACACAGAGTGGCCGATTCTTCTTAGTATGACACCGACGGTCTCCTGTCCTTCGATTGTGAGAAATTCTGTTTTGGCCACTGCTTCTGATCCTGAGCCAGAGGTGGCCATCGAGATGCCTACAATTTCCAGTCCTTTATAAAGTACTTTGCCTGGTACTAACGTTGAACTTGATTACACATACCCAACTGACTTATCTATGCTTGATTTGCAAACACGTTTGGCTACAGAATCCAGGTTTTCTTTTGACACTGTTTCGCATAACACAAAGACTCCCTCACGCCTTTGCAGTCTATGCCAGTTTACATCAAAAACACTTTTTGATTCCCCCGTGGACATATATTGGGCAGGTGCTTTTTTCGATTTACCTTTTTATGTCAATTGGTTTTGTATTTTATTTTTTTCGAATTGTCAATGGACACTATGTCGAGGAGCGAACATGCATTCGTCATCTGAATGGAACATTGGCCCCCCTTTCCTCATTGCATTCCGCACATAGACTGAAGAGAGACTTAACTTTTGTTAATATTACTGCTTGGCCTGTCCTTGATGGGATTGTGTGGGATGCGGTTAAATTTCAAATCCATGGCCCAACTGAGGTTGTTAATATCCCTAATGTGCTCAGAGTGAACATGGGGGATGTGGTGAAACAAAACATATGTTCTGATGATTGGGATATTCAGGCCGTAGAAGCGTTGTTTTCTGATTTGAAATATTATGCTGCTTTTGATCCTGAAGATTTGTACTTTGAATCGGCTAATTATGGTGATTTATTTTCCTTCCAACATTTTGGTAATCATTATTTGCATAAAACAAGTTCCAGACGAAGTTCTGTTAATTATACACAGTGGGAATATTGCCCGGCTCCTTTACATGGCAGTTCGGGTACTTTTTTTTTAAAAAGTACACTTATTTTACCGACTTTAATCAGTCCAATCCCGAGTCCTTTTATTTTAAAATGACGCAGAAGTCCATGTCCAAGGTTCGACTTACCGATACAAAATTGTTGTATTCGAAGTCCTTTCTAGACAAGTTGGCTGTGGAAGGCTACGAGTTGTGGAAGGAAACCATTGACCTTAAATCCGTTTGGGGTTCTAAAAGTTGGCAGGTACAAGGCACTGAGGCTTTGCACCGTGCAGGTCTCATCCCAAATCATATGTTGTTTTTAAATTCTACCATTTTTCAAACCACATGCTTTGGATTGGCTACTTCTAAAAAGTTAAATTCTCCTGCCCTACCTGATTTGGAAGAATATTCTGGTTGGAGTAATACTACTGATTTTTCAATTGGAGAATTACAATTTTTTTTGCAAAATTTGTCTTTTAATATATCCAGTTTGAACCTAAAGGGTTGGCTAGTGTGGCACAGAAGTGCAGATTCCTGGCAACATCGTTTTCTGGGTTTAGCTGACTGCTTTACTCAGGTTAGGCCCGATCCTCGTTTTGAAACTGGCTATTCTGTCAACACTTATTCAGTAGGCAAATTATGTCCCAATTGGCTCAAACATTCTACTTTGGCATCTGTTAGACTGCATCTATCCAGGCTGACAGATGATGTAGATTTGAATGATTTCATAAAAGGCCCGGCTAGTGGTAGATCGAAAAGATGGATATATGCGATTTATAATGAAATCTGGAAGACTTCACAGATTGAGGCAGCAAAACGCCTTAGGGCCATTGATCAGGCTAATTTGGAAAAAGTGCTTGCAGTTGTAGATAATAGCATTAATATGCTTTCTTCCCGCATTTAGATGTTAGATAATATTGTGTCTTCTGTTGTTGATATTGTACAAGATGAATTATCTGTGTTATACCATGGTCAAAATCAATTGCATTCCATTATGCAATTTGCATGGACCCTGCAGACACTTAAGTCTGGAAAAGTGCCTTGGATTCACATGAACGTGTCCTCCCTCTTTGCCCCTTTTAATTTGACTGAAAAGCAACGTTTACTTTCAATGAGGGATGCATCTTTTTCTATGTTACACATTGAGAGGCTGGAGTCCTTACCGTTTTCTGTGGCAGAAACCACTGCTGCAACGTGGCTTCTCCACGGGTTAATCACACTATCATTTGCTCTATTTAAATTTACAAATTGTATGCGATAGGCCGATAAAAACCACTTGGTAGTGCATTTCTGCACGAGGCCTGGTCACTTCAATTTACATACAGATGTCTGAAATATGGGAAGGAGGTTTATCTTAAAGGCGAGGAGTGCACGGAAACACCAGATCACTTATTGATGTGTAGACATATCCAATTACATGGTTCTTGCAACCAGGAACGTCCTCATTTGGCCTGTGTTTTAAAAGGTACACTGGTTCCAGCAATCGTTCCAACTTTCAGATTACTAGCAAACGGTAGTTATTTACTTTTAAATAATGAAGATTGTTGTGGGTTAATCCAAGGCATTGCTTATGTGGTAACTGTATCTGAACGTGTGGTGTGTTGCAAAAACGTTCTGTATCCTCCTCCGCATGGGAATTCAGATGTTTCCATCTGGCTGCGAATTCCAACCTTGACGGCAGAGTTCAATGGAATGAGTAGAATAAGAGCCCCTTTGTCTCAAAAAGAAGTGGCCCTGAGTTCGGCTCGTGAAACATTTGTCCTTCACTTCGCAAACACCCGCACAGAGGTGCAGGCACTTTTGAATACTGACTTACCATTGCATTTCAGTAAGCTGATTCATTCAATCTTTAACGCATCCTCCACTTCTGGCCTCGCACACTTTTTTAAAATAGTTAGCAGTGGTCTGGTGACTTCCTTTGAAAAGATATTTGGAGTCATTCCTGTTTTCTTCCATTTCATATTCTCAAGCTTATTTGGTGGATTTCCTGTTTTGCTGGCGCTGGCTGCAGGCGTTCTGGTTATATTTTGCTTTATTAAAAATGGATGCCCGTCCTGTGTTACACGCCGCGCAGCCCCACCTGGCACTGTTCCGCAACAGGATGCTTGAATACTATGGCTCGCTGCCGCTTGCGACCTTAAGCACGGCATATGGATTATCGTTTCGATTTTCCTATTTCACATGTGTCCAGCCTGTGTTTCATTGCCTGAGCTGCGATTTCGACTGGGCCCTTGATTTGTGTCTCTGCAAGACGGTGTCTCCTGACGTCGATTTTAATCATCTGATGAGTCCCATAGTTACTCACGAGCTGGTTTGCTTTGGCGGAGGGATTATGGCCATAGCAGCGATGCATGGACTAATGGGTCATTGGAACATACTCGCAGCAGCGCAAGATTTCTTGGCACACAGCTTTATTGAAAACCCAACGAGTTGTCCTCTGATGATGCTAGAGGCTCCGGTACTTAAAGAGCACGTATGTTCTTTCCCACTATTGAATTGAATGGCTGAACTGTTTTCGGATGATGACAGTGAGTTCATGCTGGAGGCTGTTGCTGCATATTATGCATATTCAGTCCTGTCCTGAGAGCCTTTCAAGACTATTGATTAATTGCCCCGTCTTTAATTACAATGATTTTTAGAAATTTTTTGAAAATTATGCGTGAATTTTTCGTTACCCAGGCCTATTGGCTTGAGCAGAAATGAAAACTGGGTTGACGAGTTGGATTTTTTCTAAATTGACTTACAAATGCGGTTTTCGTTGAATTTTTATAATTTGACCTGGCTCATTGTTCTTGAACTCTGTCTTCTTGATGTGCCCCGTGCCTTATCTTATCTCATCTTATCCGTGCTCGGATCATGGAGGGATGTCGTATAGTTACTGCTTACCTATATACCGTGTTAAGTTAGCATGAGCTTATTAAATGTTTAAACGCCATTTTAACTTTTGCTGCTTATGCACACGACACATAATTGTTGCTTTAGCTTTCAGCCTAGAAGAGCGTTGTAATTTATATGAGAATATGTTATTGCTCTTATAACATTGCTTAGTATACGGTGTCTGTACAGTGAGTGCTGAAGCCTTGAAGGATAAGTAAACACAATGCTATTGTAAGGTCTGATCTTCGCACTTTCCTAGACATAACATAAATGCAGCTGCTGCCAAATCTGGCTTTAGGCGCGTTTTATATTGCTTTGCAAAGAACACACAAACACACTTGATGGGGCTTCGCATGCAGAGAGCTGGAGGAAGATGATGTGATCCTCTGCCACTGAGAGATTGAGGTATGGGGTCGCCCTGCTAAAGCCCAAAGAGACCTTCTTAGATATTATATAATATGCTAGTTAGGGAGGGTGAGAATTAGGTGTTGTTAACTCCTATTCATTTCAACATTTTAGCATGTTGTCACCTTTTGCTTTTTATGGACTAATAACTATGCTGATAACTTTGCTCATTATAATATGTTTGCTTGTGTTATCTAAGATACTGCGTTTGAGAACCCTGCATTAGTAAATAAATATTTCAAATATGCACGTGTCCTCATTTACTCCACGTTCTGGTTTGAAATGATAGTATAACGAAAGAGTGTCTGTGTTCCACGTAACCGGAGGTATTCTAAGTTCATGTTCTGGTTTGTCTAAACATTGGGAGTTTGTTATGATCAATGAGACACTGTAGCTAGCTCGGTAAGGGGATTTCGGGTACTGAGGTGAGTTTTAGGCCATCCTAATTCACTGAGGTTCCAAGTCTCTATGCACAGTTCAATAAGAGAATGGAATCCCTGCTACACTTTATTTTCATTGCCTAAGTACAGCTCTGTCTCAGGGGTGCTGCGCCGACTCCACCGGCTTCCCGTGGCGCAAAGAGTCCGGTTCAAGGCACTCTGTGTCATCCATAAAGGTTTGACGGGCTCCTGCCCGGCGATCCTCAGAAACCTTGGTTGCCACTTTGTTCCCTCCCATGCTCTGTGGCTCTATCTGATGCGAGTGCCTCGCTTCCGTAGAGCCAGTAGCTCTTCTCTATCCCTGCTCTTTAGCGCTGAGACGTCCTTTTGCTGGGACAGCCATGCGCTTTATAGATCACATAACATGACTTGTGTTCTTAATCAACTGCGTAATAAAAAGAACTGATAAAAAAATTACATTCTGTTGAATGCATCTAACCACAGATTCCTATATTCCCCAAACAGAATGTGTCCGTAAACTCAAAAGCAATACTCGTGAGGACTGGTAAATGGAATCATGTGGCTCTGCACTGACGCTCCACTCCAGAAGAAACAAATGTGCTGTATATAGATGCCACCCAAAAGTGCTGACATAATGTGCTTTCTATCCCCGCTTTCAGATGTGGGAATCCAAAGCTTAATAGTTTGGTTTACGATGAGTATTTTTCTCCAAAAACGTTCTTTAACCAGTGTGGAAGTGATATGTCATCTCCCAAAATGACAGGATTTAAACCTTTCAGGAAGTGTTGCAAACAGATGTCTGTAACAGATACCCACAAGGCATGTCTGTGGTGCCTAGGGTCGGAGCATGACTCCAGGTTCTGCATTGATTGAGCTCATATCTTGAAGGCTATACAGGACAGCGAAGCAAAACTCTAGTGTCCAAGCTTCGGAAAACTCTGTGCCATGACCGTTCAAAATCGAAAAGAAAGCCCTGTTTCTGCTCCTGAAGTCGCTCCTTAGGCAGGTCCTCACGGTCTAAGTCTTCAGGTAAGTCTACAAAGAAGTAAAAGAAACTGACTGGGAATCCACCCCTTGCCGCCACTCTCTTACTTCAGAGAGAGTGCAAAGGCGTAATTGTGTCTCCCAGTATCACTTCTAAATGTCTGAGAAGCTGATCTGGGATTTGGTCCTGATGCACCCGGCAGCCCAGATTTACGGGTCCATCTGAGACGTTGCAGTAACTAAAGTCCTTTACAGAAGCCAAGCTGCATATATTTGGCATGCTTTCCGTCTCCCTCTGGTGTGCCTTCTGGTCCCAGGATTTTCAGTAGCCTTCACTCAGGATACTGTTGACTGGCTTGTCCTTAGAAGGGCACGCGCCTTTTGAACTCCCATCGGGTTCTGCACTGGCGCCAATGATGCCAGAAGAGAAGCCAATACCCATAGTCGTCTTGGGCTCTAAGCCGGACTCAATCTCGGCATGGCTGCGCTACGATCAATCCTCTAGGGGCACAACCTAGGACAATCCTTCACACTTACCCTTACCACAAGGTAGAGATTATACTTTACATCAGCTCTTTGGATTAGGCTTTGATAATAATGATTACGATGAAGGGGACAAATTCACCCCTCAATATGATGAGGGCAATCAGTATACCAAACTACAGAATGCCAGTGGTCTGAACACTTTCCCAGACACTGGGCTTGTCTCTCAGCCAGTCCTGCCAGTGAGGAGAGTGCCTGTTTTGTGATTGGCATGAGGTGGGCTGCAGAGGTCCTTGAAGTGCAGCCTCCTACTCTGGAGGTTAGATCTAATGTCTTGACTGGGGTTCTTCAGCCTGTCCAGTACCCCTCTGAACCGCTACTACCATTTAATGAGACCTTAACAGATAACCTCTTGGGCAGTTGGTCAAAGCCATGTTTAGCCCCTCTAGTTAATTAATAGGTAGCTCGTCAATACAGGCCGGCACCCAAGAATCGTAACTTTATGATGCAACACCCTACGCCCTGCAAATCTTATGTTCCAACCTTCCACCTGCAGAGTCAATCAACCCCAGCGCCTTTTCACAACTTCGCCTAGCTGTGGATCGAAGTGAATGGAAACTTGTCAAGCACATGTTTTCTTCGGCTGGCCTTGCTTTGCTATAACTTAATGCCAACTGCCTCTAACGCTGCTACAGTCAAGCATTATGGGATGCTGTTGATCAAATCTTACCGAAAGTTTCAGTGGATATACTGGTGCCTTTAGTCCTAACCATAGGATGCAGTTGTTATACATGTCTGGCCCCAACACAACTGGCTGATTGGGTTGAGCAATGGGCATGAGTGTGGTGCTTAGGCGCCATGCCTGAATGAGGTATAGGGACTTATCTGTAGATGTCCAGGCATGTTTGATGGACATGTTATTTCATGGCTTTTGCATTTTTGATAAGAAAGAGACTACCTTGGAACACTGTAAAGGAGAGTCTTGCCACCGAGTATTCCCTGTAACTGTCTGCCTCTACTGTACAATTACCTCAGCAGTATTACCCATTTTGTGGCAATACTAGGGGTATTCCATACCACCCACACCAGATCTCACTGCAGAGACAACAGCTAGCTCAGTCAGTTTATGGCTGAGGCCATGGTACCCAGAGACAATGTTGAGGACATTGAGGACAATGTTCAGCTCAGTACCCCGAACCTCCAGCAACCACAACTGCAAAGACGCTTTAGTGTGTCCTTTTTGACACACACTGACCTTCTAGGAGGCAGGGTCAGACATTATCTCCTATGTTGGCAAAACATCACTTTGGACGCTAGGGTCCTCCAACTTGTCTATTGGGTTATACCTTCCAGTTCCTTTCTACTCCACCGCACTTGCCAACGCAGCTGCCTGAGGAACACATGTTCATTGTTCAGCAGGATATGCAGGCTCTTTCTGCCAAAGGAACCATAGAAAAGGTTCCAGCCTCAAAAGTAGGAATTAGGTGCTTCTCACGCTACTTCCTTGTTCTGAAAAAGGACAGAGGCCTTCGTCCTATTTTAGATCTATGCCCTCTCAACGCCTTTGTGTGGAAAGACTAATTCAAGATGCTCACACTCACCCAGGTTTCTCACCAGGCAGTCGTAGACCATATCCAGACGATTGCCCACCTCCTTACACCTTTGGAGTTCACTATCAACATGCCAAAGTTGACCCCTTCTCAGATCCACCCTTTCTGGCAAGATCCGTCCGTACTCCTCAAGATCAGAGTGAATGCTTAAAGGGGTCCACCTCCCCACTCTCTAAATAGTGATCAACACACAGAGCATAGAGGTAATCTATGCTCTGTGAGGAAGGGAGGGAGCTGCAGTGGAAGGGATACCTGAAACGAGAAATTACAATGATGAGGGCACACCCTAGTATCCTTGCTACTCATCAATTCTCGCTAAAATAACACACACCTAAGTACAGCTATGGAGATGGACTCTTCCTACGTCTCAAATAATAAGATGTCTGTTCTGCATGGAGCAACCTCCTAGAATATCAAAACAATGATTAGAGATACCTTCATGTAACATGCTACACACCAATCAACACAGGTATGCCATATACGTACCTAGGCTCACACTCCCCTCTATTTTGAATGATGAACAGAACCCAACTCAATAAGTCTTGAGAAATGGAGAACATCAATAAAAGAAATAATGCACGACGCGGCGCAGCCACGAAAGGAACATTGGGACACGCCGATACGAACTGTTCTGTTCCGTTTGCAGAATTCATGGTTTAATTATAGAAAAAATTGTAAAATAAGACGTCACTTATGGAACTGTTTATTTGCTGAACAAAAGTAATGTGACTGTAATACTTGAAGTCTAGCATGCCAGAGACAAGTGGGGCGCCGCAGAGCACCCTCCCCTGCAGACCCTCACCCTTACGATCTACCGCTTTTTTGCAGCAGGCCCGCAGGGTTGTAGGCTTTGCTATATGTACTGCACTTTTGAACACTAATACACGTCTAACAAAAAAAAAAAAAAATCAATAAAAGAAATAATGAAAGTTCGAATCTCCTCAGCCAAGAAGATAGAAAAATCACAGGCCAAAAACAAGTCTTTGCAAAAGTTTAGCGTAATACAATCCGTAAGAGCGATTCCACAATAGTCAGTCTAAAGTAAAGAATCAAAAGATAATCCGATAGTTGCACATCCAGCCAGGATGTGAAGTCTTACCGAACCTAAGGAGACTTCCCCCAGATGCGGAGAGATCCAAAGAAAGTAATTCAGAAAAGAACACGAGCCTCGCAGGACTCCGACAGTCTGTTCCTTGCAGCAGCCGCTAGCGGGATAGGCACAGACTTCTGCCCAGCCAAGCAGAACACAGCCCGAACTTCAGGCACGAAACATCAGGACTTGAGTCTCACCAGACTCGGAAAAAGTCAGGAAACCCGCAGCAGCCGCTAGCGGGATAAAAGGGTAAACTCTCCTGCTCAGCCGAGCAGGAAATGGATTCAAATCCAAAGACTCTATCAGGGCAACTTCCCAGCCGGGAAGCGAAACGAAAGCGGGACAAGTCAGGTGCGGACCAAAAGGCGTCTCCACAGATTCAGAAGTACTAAGAATCACGTACAACGCACTTCCGCGTCAGGGGGTCTATTTATAATCGTGTTCCTCCCAGAAAGCCTTCTGGGATTTGTAGTCCATATCAAACGAGGTAGGCGCCGCTGTCAGTTCCTGACACTTTCATTGGAACAATCCTGGATAAGGTGCTGTGTTGAAAAGTGCTGAAAGGAAAGTCTGGGACTTTGGTATATGATCCTTATTTTTCAGCCAGTGATATGACCTCATGAAGATGGTGTTGAGGCTTTTGGAGCTCCTGATCTCCTGTATCCAACCTGTCCAGCATGCCAGATGGCACATGTAAGCTCTGCAGTGGGATCTTAAGTCCAGTGGGCCCAGCATTAAGGCTTAGCTTTGAAGGTCTTCACACCATCCGTCGAGGAGAGACTTGTACTGGAACTCACAGACCGCACTACTGCAACAAACTGGAAGAAGTGGTGTCTGGAGCCTTGTGCCAGGGGACTCTTCCCATCTTTAAGTGGGCATTGCTTTGGTTGTGAGCCACCTTGCGGGATATCTGAACATCAGATGAACAAACTCAGTTGTGCACGCCTAGCCGATTATGAATGGCAGTTACACTTGGAGATGGTGCAGTGCTTATTCCCAAAATTTGGAGAAACCTGCTGAGAATGCCCCATGTTTTTATTTTCTTGTGCCAGAGTTCCTTCTGCCTCTACCAGTCTTGGCTCAAATCCTGGAGAAGATCAAGACTGACTGACTTCAAGTCACCTTGTTGGTTCCATATTGAACCATGGAAGTGTGCTATCCAGAATTGTTGGGCATTAGTACCTGTCTCCAATCAAGCAGCCGCTTTTGGAAGAATCTACTGTCACAGCAACAGGGCAGGGCCCGGCACCTGGGCCTTCTCACTTTTCACCTACATGTGTCAAGATTGAGTGGTGACTGCCATTCTCCTTTGATTTTCATACCAAAGTTGTTGATGTGATTGTCAGCTGAGCATCCACCTTCAAAATCAGTGTATACCTGCCAAAGATAGCAACATCTTTCCACACTGTGAGCTATCTCTTTTATGTGTCTCTTTACCCTGCTTCACCCTGCGAAAGAGGAGGAGAGACTGCATCGTTGGACCTCAAGACAGCGCTCCGGTGTTTCTACATTGATTGAATCGGGGACTATCGGGTGGTTGATCAACTGTTTGTAGGCTTCTCAGCAGCCAAGAAAGGCAAGACAAGGAAGTACAGAAACTAACTAGGTGGATAGTCCTGTGCATTAAAATCTGCTATGTGCTAGCCTAGAAGCAGCTACCTTAAGGTTTGAAGCCTATTTCACTCGAGCCAAGGAAGCTACTACAGTGCTAGCATGCAGAGTGCCTGTCCTGAATATCTGTCCGAGTGCTACATGAGCATCAGTGCACACATTAAAAAGAAAACTATTGCCTTGACAGTCAGGTTCGCTGGAAGAGCATTTTGTACATTTGGTCCTGCCGAATCTATTGATTTAAGCCATTTCACATTTATATTTAATCACAACTGCAACACATCCTCCAAACCTGGAGCCGAACCAATCGGCATCGGGGCTGAAGCCGCCGGCGATAGTGCGGAGGGCCCCACCGGCGTCCCAGGAGGCTAAGAAGGAGAATAAGAAGCCAGCAAGGCCTGCAAAGCCTCCGCATATGTCTCCATTTGGGCTTTCAACGCCCCCTCACCGGGGAACGGTTGATAGGGGGACGAAACGCTGGGCCACATCACTCGTGGAGAGAGCTCACGCCCCCAACAGGCCAGAAACCAGCCCTCTGGGACAAACTGTGACACTTACTCACAGGGGAGCGACGCTTTTGCGGCACAGTAGATAGATGAGGACGACAACGACGGCCGCTCTGAAAACCCTCTACAGAAGCTGAGCGAGTAGACAAAGCCGATCTGGACATGCAAGCCGAGAGGAGATTTATGCGGCGTTCCCGCCGCAACTTCGGCTTCAATTGCTGACACACCTCGCAGTCCGTGGAGTCGTGATCCTCCCCCGAGCACCCCATACAAATGAGGTGAGGGTCCGTCGCCGACATCAAGCGTCCACAAGACGTACACGTTTTGAAGCCTGAAGGCAACCGCGCACTGTTCCCACAATACACCAAGATCGAAGGAAAAAGGGCCTAAACAGACTCCGAGCAAGAACCGGATCCGCGTTGCACGCGGAAAAGAAAGAAACTGATGTAGGAGCGCCGGGGTGGGACTTGTGACCTCGCTGACGTCACGTACGCGGGCGGAGCCGCGTGATGCTGTACCACCGGCACGCAGGGATGCTGGGAAAAGGATTTCCAGATCCAGTCTCACGCCTGGGGATAATTCTACGTTAAGGAATCTGCGTCTAGAATCATCTCTACCAGATACATAGTTACCGAAGGAAAGTAACTCGTACTGCAGTGGTGGCTAACGGACCAGGATTGGGTCAACAGCAGATCCCTCTCCCTTCCCAAGCCAGAGTTCACAGTGGAGACAGATGTGTTACTACTGGGATGAGGCGGCCACATAGGAGAGACAGAGATCAGAGGCCTCTAGTCTCGGCAGAGTCCGGGCTCCACATCAACCTTCTGGAGTTTTAGGCGATTTGTCTTGCACTGAAGGCATTCCTTCCTTCTGTCAGAGGAAGAGTAGTGCAGGTGTTCATGGACAACACCACCCCCATGTCGTACTGCAACAAACCAGGCGACGTGTGGTCGTGGACCCCATGTCAGGAGGCTCTTTGTCTCTGGACATGGCGGGAACATCGGAGCATGTCCCTGGTGGTGCAACACCTGGCAAGTTCCCTGAACGCCAGGGTGGACGAACTCAGCCGCCGGCTCATGGTGGATCACGAATGGCGTCTTCACTCGGAGGTGGTGGCAGGTCTCTTTCAACAGTGGGGAGAGCCTTGGTTAGATCTGTTCACCACCGAAGAGAACGCGCAATGTCAGCTGTTCTGCATGTTGGGATTTCCAAGGTGGCACTCGCTAGGCAATGCTTATCATCGCGAGTGGAGTTGCGGTCTGTTGTACCCCTTTCTGCCTATACCACTTCTGCCCAGAGTGCTGAAGAAGATCAGGCGTGACCGGGCCCAAGTTACTCTTGTGGCTCCGGACTGGGTTAGAAGAGTTTGGTATCCCGAACTACTCAGTATGACCATCGATCCCCGATTCGTCTGCCTCTTCTGCAGGATCTTCTGTCACAGCAGCAGGGGGACGGTCCTCCACCCGAACCTGTCCAGACTCCACCTCTTCGCATGGAGATTGAGCGGCGGCAGTTGATTCCTTTCGACTTGCCTCCTGAAGTCTGTGATGTCATTCTGGCAGCCAGGCGTCCCTCCACTAAGATGGCATACGCCTGCAGGTAGAACAAGTTTGTGGCATGGTGCACAGCAAAGGCAGTGGATCCCTTTTCTGCCCCTCTTTCATAAGACCTTCTGTTCCTTCTTTGTTTGGCCCAGCAGGGCTCTGTTCTGGGCACTATCAGGGGCTACCTTTCTGCTATTTCAGCCTTTCTAATGCTTCCTGATCAGCCCTCTCTTTTCAAGTCCCCTGTTGTAAATCGATTCCTCAAAGGCATTACCCTTTTCCCTCCTATTTATTTATTTATTTATTTATTTATTTATTTATTTATACAACTTGTATAGCGCGCAAATACCCTCAGGTGTCTCTGCGCTGCTGGATCCAAAGCTCAGGAGGGGTTCTAATTTATTATTGAGTAAAAAGCCATGTTTTTAGCAGTTTCCGAAAAGTCATTAAGGATGGACTGATTTTTATATATAGAGGGATAGAGTTCCAGAGTCTAGATACAGATACTATGAATCGTCTATCACCCCAGTTCACTTTTTTTGATCGCGGAACTGAAAGCAGGAGAGCTGCAGATGAACGTAGCGTTCTTTTGGGCAAGTAAGTCCATAAAGCTTTTTTTTTTAATTCTGGGCCTGTATTATTCATAGCTTTATAAGTAATACAGAGCGCCTTAAACTTGATGCGACTCCTGACCGGGAGCCAATGGAGTTGGCGAACAATGGGGGTGTTGGAAGAAAATTTTGGTGTGCCTGTCAAAATTCTGGCGGCCGCATTTTGAATTAACTGCATTTTATTCAGAACTTGTTCTTGGGCGTTTAGTAACAAACCATTGCAGTAATCAATTTTAGAGAGTAGGGGAGGCGCAGCGTGTGCACAGAGAAGTGCACGGAGAAGCCCACGGACATACCTGGAGGCAGCGGGAAGACTCGGGAGGCGGCGGCCACACCCCCTTGCTACCGGGGGATTGAAATCAGACCCCGCGTCTCTCGCTTCGCGGGAGGCGCAGCGTGTGCACAGAGAAGTGCACAGAGAAGCCCACGGACATACCTGGAGGCAGCGGGAGGACTCGGGAGGCGGTGGCCACACCCCCTTGCTACCAGGGGATTGAAATCAGACCTCGCGTCTCCCGCTTCGCGGGAGGCGCAGCGTGAGCACAGAGAAGTGCACAGAGAAGTCCACGGACATACCTGGAGGCAGCGGGAAGACTCGGGAGGCGGCGGCCACACCCCCTTGCTACCGGGGGATTGAAATCAGACCCCGCGTCTCTCGCTTCGCGGGAGGCGCAGCGTGTGCACAGAGAAGTGCACAGAGAAGCCCACGGACATACCTGGAGGCAGCGGGAGGACTCGGGAGGCGGTGGCCACACCCCCTTGCTACCAGGGGATTGAAATCAGACCTCGCGTCTCCCGCTTCGCGGGAGGCGCAGCGTGAGCACAGAGAAGTGCACAGAGAAGTCCACGGACATACCTGGAGGCAGCGGGAGGACTCGGGAGGCGGTGGCTACACCCCCTTGCTACCAGGGGATTGAAATCAGACCTCGCGTCTCCCGCTTCGCGGGAGGCGCAGCGTGAGCACAGAGAAGTGCACAGAGAAGTCCACGGACATACCTGGAGGCAGCGGGATGACTCGGGAGGCGGCGGCCACACCCACTTGCTATCGGAGCCTATTTCAGTCAACCTTCACTTCCGGCCCCGCGGGACGCGCGCGGGCGGGCGGGCGCCGGGCTAAGCCCGGGCAAAGGGCGGGCCCTCTGTGGCCCTCAGAGGCTGCAAGAGGCAGGGCAGGGCCACCCCATTTGCATCTCGCCTGATTTCCACTGGATAAAGGAGGTAACACTTATAGACTCATAACAGTGACTGCCTTGACTCACACTTGGGCTAACAGAAAAGGACTATTGACGTTATACATTGGCCCAGCACTGGTGTTTGTTGTTGCTTCCATATTTGTCTCATATATATAAACATCCCACATTATGGTTGGTAAAGGGGCCATAAATAATACTAACTCCCATGGGGGGCCTGGGAAGGGGACTTTGGACAATTTAAAATCCAGTAGTGAATCCCCTTTGGTGACAGCTAACTACTGCCAATCACTATCCTTAATGGAAGAACTCAACGCGCTTTGTAAAACTAATTACACCGGGATTGAAGAGGGAAATAAGCAAACAGGCGCCCCAATAATTATAAGTCCTAAGCATAACACACCACCCAATCCTAAAGTAATCTACCTGGGAACCCCCTCTCTAACTTCAGTTAAAGATAGCACTCTTTTAATAACTAACCCTCAGACTCCTCCTACTAAAAGAAAGCGGTATGCAAGTTCCCCCTCAGCCACTAGCAATACCCCGAAATCATTCAGGGCATGCTCAACTTCAGATTCTCCCCTATCTATCATACCAACTGACCCATTGGCCCTGATTGAACTTATTGTCAAATCTTTAATATCCCCATTGGTTAAAAGAATTATGGTAATAGGGGAAAAAGTAACATCTATAGAAGAGACAATGAAGGCAAACGCAATACTTTTAGAAAGTCTGGTAGGAGCTAACAAGGTAGAACCCCCAGCCACTGACGATCTCCCAATAACTTTGACACAAAGCAGTACCCCCCCAACCCAGTCATCTGCCCCTAAAAAACCTAAAAAGCCACTAATATCCAATACTCGGCAGACACCACCAAAAATGGTAATACCACAGAGCTCTGATAACAAAGTAGGGTCGACCAATGATCCAACGCCCTTAGTGGGGACTCTCTCCAACAACTGCTATAGGCAAAGAAAAATCAACCAAATTGATCTACCGCCGGAGGCCGCTCCATTTGTATGTATTCTTTCAGGTGTGCCCGAATTAAGTAACGGTAAGATCGAGGGACAAGCGGAATTGACAAATAAGGTATCTTTCTGGCTAACAAAGATCAGGCCCCTCCTACCAAACATCGTCGGGAAAATTTTGAACGTCAGAAGGGTGAAATGGTTGGGTCCTCTAACTAAATATATAGCGGGTGATCTGATCCTCGTAAATTTTAGGGATCCCCGTGTCGTCGCTTATCTGCAAGGCTGGCAGCCTCAAAGGGGTGACGGCCCAATAGTTATAAGGGAATTGAGAGACTTTTACCCCAGAACCGCATACATGCCCCAGTAAGATTAAAGACAGAAAAGAATCACTGTAGGGGCAATAAAGGCCATACACCCAGCAATTATAATTTACCCACTCTGAATCGTTTTTCTGTTCTCTCCGATACAGATTGGGTGTATTGACCTGATAAACTGATCCTTGAATGGTCTGATAATAAAATCCTGATGCCTGGGGTTGTCTATTACCATAGTTAGTGCTACACCAGGAGAACTGCAGGGGAGGCGGTATTAAGTGTGGGAAAGTTGCTATGATTAGACTGTTTACATCTAGATTGAGCGAGGGTTGTATCCCCCTTTTTCAAACAAATGAAATTTCTTGCTAATGCACTTTGCACTTTCGCATAATTTAAAACCATTTTGTAATACTGTGGTGAATCTATTGTATGTATGAACTCATCTTTTTTTGGTATGGTATCTCTTTTTATCATGTATTGATATGAATGTATTTTAAAAATTGTATTGTGCTTTTATGGTTGCTTTGTTTCAACCGAATAAAGCTTATTGATTGATGATGATGATGATAGAGAGTACTAAAGTACACATTAGGGTTTTGCCTGCGCCAGAAGGAAGAAAAGGTAGTAGTTTCTTAACCATCCTCAGAGTGTAAAAGGATGAGGAGACTACTGCATTAGCCTGGTTCAAAAAGGATAGCTTATTGTCAAATAGTACCCCCAAATTCCTGACTTTGATAACAGGTATTGGGGGGGCTCCTAGGTCCGATGGCCACCAGACTGGGGACCAAGACGGGGTCAGTTTTCCAAAGACCATGACCTCCGTCTTGTCAGAATTTAATTTCAAACAATTATGATCCATCCAGAAGCTGATAGCCATCATACCTTCCTGAAAATTAGCCGCAACTGTTCCTCCGTTGTTGTGGATGGCCAGTACCAACTGGGTGTCATCTGCTTATTATGTCACTCCTATTCCATATGTTTTAATGACCCTCGCCAAGTCCAACACATAGATGTTAAATAGTGTCGGACTTAGCGAGGATCCCTGGGGGACACCACATGGTAAGGTAAAAACAGGGGAATAGAAACTACCCTGTTTAACAGAATGATTGCGGCCAGACAGAAAGGAAGTCAGAAGAGATTTGGCTTTACCCTGGATGCCAATATGGGCTACACGGTCGATCAAGATGTTGTGATCGACCGTGTCGAAGGCCGCAGACAAGTCCAATAAAATCAGGACTGCTGCTCCTCCCTGATCAAAATCACTCTGACTTCATCTGCTGCTTTAATCAATGCAGTCTCCGTCCCGTGCCCTTTCCTGAACCCAAATTGAGTTTCATCAAGAAGATTATTTTGATCAATGTAATCCGTCAGTTGACAGTTCATAATCTTCTCAAATATTTTAGAGGGAAAGGGAAGAGATGCAATCGGTCGATAACTTTTAGGTTCTAAAGGATCCAAATCTGATTTTTTCAGTAATGGTTTTATGATCGCTTTCTTCCAGATTGACGGGTAAGAGCCTACAGGAACATAGAATTACAAATATTTGTAAGATTTGGGGCTATCAGATTGATCACTTTTTTTTCACTTTCAAGAGGTCTTTATTCGATTTGCATCATAAAAGACAAATACATGTTAAAAAGCAGTTCATACCCTTACATATAAGATAATAAATATATACATTTTTAAAAACAAGTTAAGAAAAGTATTACATTTTTAGACAATGATGTACAAAAACAAAAAGACCCCTTACTACATAAACAATACTACATTCGAGCTAAAAGATATAAAAACATGTACTGTGGGAACTTCATTTGCCAAGGTTGCGAGAACGAATTGACCATGCCCAGCTCACAAATTTTGCTACACCAATGGCAATAGGGGTTGAAGTATCTGTTTTAAGAATCCTAGTCGCTGCCGCTGCCACTGCCGATCTGGTACCTAATAGGCGACAGACTGGCAAAAGCCAAACTTTCCTGGGTAACAAGTACTTAGGGCAACAGAAAAAAAGATGTTCAATATTTTCTACTGCTGTTACACAGAAGGGACACTTGTCGCTACCACCAGTTGACCAGGAGTGCGTAAGCTCTCTCACGGGTAACGAGCCTACTCGTAATTGGTGATACAGTTTGCGATCGTTTGGCTTTGTAATTACGTCCTAGTAGGCTTCATATTTAGGGACATCCTTTACAACCAGAAAAAATCACTGGTTTAAGAATCAGAGGGGGACATGGGTCCAAAGGAGACCCTGACTTAATACTAATCATAAGTTCCTCTAACTGCAGTTGAGAAATTTGCTTAAATTCATTGAAAATTGTAAGAGAAGAGGGGTCATTCCTATTAGAACTAATGGGTTCAGTGCTCATCTTAGCCGCAAAGTTGGAAAAAACATCATTTACCTTGGATTTAAAAAAATCTGCTAGGTCATTACACAGATTTTGGGACGATTTTGTAGTAATACTTACTGGTGGAATGGATAATTTTGTAACAACTTGATAAAGTTGTTTAGTAGAATTTTTAGCTAATTCTATTTGCTCAAGATAGAACTTTCGTTTTTCTGTAATTAGAAGCTTTTTATATTCAGTCAAGGCTTTTTTATATAGATCTTTATCGTTATCATCATAGTTTTGGCGCCACGTCTTTCTAAATTTCTGCAACGTTGCCTCTCGAACCTAAGGGTTTTTGTGAACCAAGGGGCAAACGGTATGTTACGATTGGGTAGCATTTTTTTTTAAAGGTGCTAGCGCAGTAAAAGCGTTATTGAGCCAAACGTTATAATTCTCTGCAGCTACATTGGGGTCTATTATTTCCTTTGGTTGAGTGGAAGCCAGAGTAGATTGCAAAATAGAACCGTCTATGTTCTTCCAGTCTCGGAATTGGCCATGAGAACGATTATTAGTCTGTAAATTTTTATAATTTCTGGTTACAATTGTGAACATTACCGCTGCGTGATCTGTCCATATTAACGGTTTCACTGAAGACAGTGATATTTGAGTTATTAGTAAATATACCATGAAGGGTATGTCCCGCTTGATGGGTGGGAGGAGTAATCAATAGTTTAAGACCCGCCGAGGCGAGATAAGGCCTGAAGAGTCCCTATCATTGTTAGCTTCTAAGTGAAAATTAAAATCTCCTAATATTGTGTAATCAATGTTAGCTGCTATGGGTTCTAATAGAGTGTTGATACATGCCAGGAATGAAGAGCGAAGGGTTGGTGGACGGTAAAGAAAAGTACCTTTAAAGGATTGCGCAGGGGAAAGCATAATGGAAAAGTTTACTGCTTCAGCAGAATCAATATCAATGGATTCTATCCTTGTTTCAAATTTTTTTCTATATACAATAGCTATACCACCGCCTTTCTTCCCTGAGGATCTATCCTGCCTGACTACATGGTATCCATCCGGCACAGCTATACAGAAATCTGGGCCAGAAGCTTGGTCCGCCCAAGTTTCGGTAATGAAAAGGATATCTATATTGTGACTACTTATTAGGTCATTAATCTCCTCTTTATGTTTGATAAGAGAACGGGCGTTAATGAGCGTTAATGAGCGCACAGTAAGTATGTTTGGTTTTTAACTTTTTTCTGTGGATGTGGAATGCGTATTTTGAAAAGGAAGCGTTAGTTTAAATGGACAATTTGAGCATTGAGAGGACTGTTGATTAAAAAGAGTCAGAGTGAAAATGAGAACAATGGGAACCTCCCCTGGTATTTCTTAGGCCCCTTAGTTGAATGCTGGTATATGTAATTACCTCATTTCCAAAGTGAGATAACAAGGGGCCAGGAGTAATGGCGCTAGGCGCGTTCTTAGCGCGGACGGGCGCAGACGGGCACCACTTTGGCGCGGCTTTGGCACGCAGACGGCACACCCGCTGCGCGTTCCCTTTATTATGCCACAGTGGGACTTGAACCTGGTTCTTACATACTTGATGTGCGCTCCCTTTAAGCCTCTTCACAACTGTCATCTTTGTCTGTTAACTTTGAAGACTACTTTCCTGGTTGCCATCACCTCTGCCAGGAGAGTGAGTGAGCTCCAGGTTCTTTCTTGCAAACCTCCTTTTCTGTCTGTCCATCTGGACAAGGTTGTGCTCAGAACACGTCCATACTTTCTGCCAAAGGTTGTCACTGCCTTTCACATCGGGCAGACCATCACTTTGCCCACCTTCTTTCTGCATCCTTCCATAGAGGAAGAGAGGCTCCACCGTCTGAACCCAAAACGTGCGCTCTCGTTTTACCTGAATCGCACACAACAGTTCCGGGTGGATGACCAGCTCTTTGTTGGCGACGTGGGCGCCAAGAAAGGTTGGGCCGTAAACAAGTGGACTATCTCCTGATGGGTCGTCTTGTGTATTAAAGCCTGTTATTCTCTGGCGAAGAAGGAGCCTCCGGTGGGGCTGCACGCCCATTCCAACAGGGCGACGGCTGCCACATCTGTCAGGCAGCTATGTGGGCCTTGTTGCATACTTTTACTAAGCACTATTGCCTGGACAGCCAAGTCCGGAGAGACCGCTCCTTTTGCAGTACTGTTCTCGGGGACTTCCTGGTGTGATCTTGGTCCGCAGACCCACCATTGTATTGCTAGGGTATCTATTCTAAGGTAAGGAATCTTATTGCTACTTGTTTGTTTCAGATGAACAAGTTACTTACCTTTGGTAACGATATATCTGTAAGAAACATTAGTTAGTGATAGATTCCTCACCGCCCCACCCATCCTCCTCGTTCTGCGAACTGATTTCTAGGGTTACGGTCATCGCTTTCAGGGCCCTAGTTTCAATGCACCAGTGTCCAGTATCTTGCATGGCGCTGCGTTCCTGGCGTGGAAAGCCGTGTACAGAACTGACGTCCGAGCGTGATGGCGGCGTCTAAGTAGCTGCTGCTGCGACGTCATCTCAGCGACGCAGAGCCACACAATGCTGCCTTCTGGCGCGCAGGGGTACTGCTGACAACTTTCCAGATCCAGACTGATGCCTAGTGGTAATTTTAAGGTAAGGAATCTCACTAACTAATGTTTCTTACAGATATCTAGTTACCGAAGGTAAGTAACTTGTTCATTGGGCTCTGCCATTTTTTTAAATTATTGTTGAATACATTAAGCACTGGTGTTGTACAAAGACCGCAATCCTACATGTACAACACTGTCCATGCCAAGGGATGTTTGGATATTTTAATGTAGTGCAAATGTAAAGGAATATAGATAAGAAACATGAATCTCTGAGCTTTAAATTCGCTCCAGATTTGAACCATAAATTTCAGTAGTTAAAATGATTGAAGCCTCAAAGTGGTCGCTCAATTGGGCTCAGAATACAAACTATTGTTTCTAAATTGCAGAAGAAATTATTTAGTTGTTTTCTTTAATTACATCGCTGAGTGAGCTCTAACATTTAAATTTGCATGAGAATATATACTTGCTAGATAAATCATGCATACATGTGTATGAAAACCTGATGACATGCTATATATTGTTTTCTGTATTATTTGAATAATTCCTTTTGCTATAATCATGTATGCAGTGACACATAGACTAATAGAGTTAGTTTTCATTTAATTTGTTTCAGAGTTGGGTAATGCTGCTGATGTGCCACCTGCAAAAGTTACATCAGTTCTTGCTTCTCCTTTATGGAAGCCTATTTTTAGGCATCAAATGAATACAGCACAGAGTTGGGTCGATGGTAATTCCAGTCATCAAGAAGCTGAAGAGGTATCTCGTTAAATATTGTTTTTGGGTTGTTTTAATTCTACTGCCTTACTATCTTTTTTCTTGGCTTGAGATTTGTATTTCTTTGACAAACTTTCCATGTAATACTTGCCAATATCATGTGCTCACTTTATGAAATGTGAAGTGTGATTATGAAGCTTTAAGGTATTCTAATTGAACAGTGCATTTCTTCACCAACAATTGATTTATTGCATTTACATATGGACTTTATTAATAGTGCCCCACAGAGCCCATCATACCTAACCAACACGGCAAGAAACATCAAACTTAAGTGCCCATCTTCCTCCCTCAGTTCAAATAGTGAAGTTGATATACAAGTTACTCCTCCCCAGAGACCACATGTACTTTTGAAGTTCTCTCTCAGTGGAATACTTGAATTCGTATTTGAAGTTAATAAGAGTTCCAGCAAATTGTCTTGCACTTCAACAGTAAGGTTAGTAGCTTGCCGCCAAAGGTACATACAACACTTCAGGCTGTAGAGTGCTCTTACTTGAGCGTGGAAATCATAACTGAAGGCTCTCTTCGATAGACCAGTACCAAATGTGTGCTTGTTGGTAGTGCCTCTTACGTTTATCCAGCATACAATAATAGTTTCCCTTGTGCAGGAAAGTGCACAAAGGAATCCATTATGCAAGAAACCAATTGTTTGTGATTTAGTACTGCTCTAAGGAAGATTTTAACAGGACTTCTCAATGTAACAGTGGGAGTAATTCAAAATGTAAAACTATAAAAGATTCAGTTCTGGACAAAGGAGTGTTCTCAGTACCAGAAAAGAGTATGAGTGAGTCACTTCGAATTATAAATGGATGATAGCATTAGTTGCAAAAGTTATATCTTTTAGAAAGGTGTGAGATTTGATCATTGTTGACGATTTTACCACCTATAGCTGTAAAATAAAATTGTTCTCATTCTGGAGTAGAGGCACTTTTGTAATATTCATTGCTGGGTTTAATTGTAGTATTTCTTTAGTGTGTATTTCAGTACTTGACACAATTGTTCTTGGCTCCCTCTACCTGTCTGTAATAGAAACCCATTGACTGGACTTCAAGGACATGGAGAAACAATGTTCTTTTAAACAGATCTTTAACAATTAGATAAACCTGCCTCTGCATCAACATTTTCTACCCTGTTTTGCAGAGAAAAAAGTAGAATTACCATATAAATTTCGGAGATTATAATTTTTTTTTATATTTCATTTACTGTTATAATACCCTTTCACTATGGTGAACAGGATTTTTTTTAAAGTGATAACTTACTGCAAGTGTGGCACGACTTTGGTTAACACAGCTCATAAACCTCTGTTGTGACGTACTACAGTTCAAGTGCGCCACTCAACTGTCTTCCGGCTGCCATTACATGTCTAACGGCAGTTACCACAACAAAAAAGATATCTCTGACGAACATCCAGTGCGGTGGACTACATTCTTATGCTCTATCTTTAAAAAAAAAAAAAGAATTTAAAGCTCAGTTCATTTACTCCTCTCTGCTAACAAAATAATGTGAAACGCGACTAGCAATTGCCAGCTGAAAAGGATAGACCTGACAAGCATTTCATAGTACGCCAGTCCACAGAGCCTTGCTCCACATGGCGACTTCAAAGAAAAGTCAAAACGTCACGTTGCTTCCTTGCTCACGCTGTATTGAAAAGCGAGAAACTGTTGAAGATTGAGCAGACTGTGATGGTGTCTGTCTACTCTCTACACAGATAATTCAAAGAGGAAAATCTGCAGGCATTTGCAACTGGGCAATTCTACCTCGTCATGCAAGAAGTTAAATACAAGGAAATACGTTAAAGAGCAAAGTACTTTTCAGGAGGAAAAGGCACAAGTCAAAGGTGCCCCAATTTTTAAACTTAGAAAGTTACACTATATAATTACAGGAACTTACCAGAATAAAATGCACCAAAGAAACTGTTAAAGACCGTTCTTTAGGGTGTTTCTTGTTATAACAAATATACATTTATAAATGACACGCTGAAAGCTTTAGCTCAGTTAGACTCAAGTAAATAACCCAAAGTAAAATGATTTCCTGAGTCACAAACCACTGCCAGTATACTACTACTCAAGTAAAAAAAATACTGTATAAGATAGAAATGGCCTCCTAGAACTTTGCAGACTTAACAAAGGAATTATTTCAGGGCAAGAAATAAAAAAGAACATTTTTAAACTAATTAACCGAAAATAGGAGGGCAAAGTAGATCATTAAAAGTACTGGATGAACCCATATCCGATTTCACCTGCTCTTTATCTAAACAAAGTTGAGAAGAATATGAACCATCAACTGTGCAAGGAATATTAAGAAGCTTAGGCAGACATTTATTTGTGATAGAATATCCACACACTGTAGGAAGCTGGCTGTCTCTGTATAGTGCACTAAAAAGAAGAACACTGTGCAAGGGGTCCAGTGAGTCCCTCATTGGCTGACAGAGGAAAAAGAAGATAATACTAACGCACTATGTGTGGTAGTGTGGATGAGCAGTTGGGCTTATAATAGAGTGGTATTTATTGTACTCATAGAGGCAGTTAATATGACACCCCCTCAAAGAATAAATCCGTGACCAATTTAGAAAAATAATACTTATTTGTGTATATTTTGACAAACCAAGAACTTTGTTTAATGATAAGCACTGTTTGAAAAATAGTTCACAGTTGTGCTCAGTTACGCACAATGGATTCCTACGGGAGGAAAAGCAGAAATGCATAGAAAATCGGGCGGTTCTAAGGGTTCATCTTCTTTGTTCAGAGTGGTAGTAAGCAAGGTACAACGTTCTGCCAGCAGTTTATCTGAAGAGTCCCGGATTCGACTGGGAGCACACTGCTGAAGGCATTGATAAATGACGTGCTAAGAAGAAGGGGGGCTACAGAGCAACAGACCGGCTCTGAATTAGGACTTGTAGACAAGTCTTAGAGCTCCCAAGCGGAGGCTCAGATCGCAAGGGACTCAGAAGCGCAGGAGCACAGCCAGTTTGTCGCTACCCAGGCCTGGCGGTTTGGGTGCTGAGCAGGTAGGACGGCTGGAATCTGTGAGCAAAGGTGACAGTCAGGAGCAGACAGTTGGCAGGAACGATTTCAGGACTGCTGGGCCACTCCCGGAGTGGGTCTCAGGGATGCTGAGGTCCCTTGACAGTTGTTGGCTTCCTGGGAAGTTGAAGTCCTGACTGGACTCTTGTGGTTGGTCTTGGTGCAGGGTGTCCAGTACCTCAGAGATTGGTACTGCTTGGCTCTGGTTAGTTCTGGTGCCTCCACACTTGAGGGGGAGACAGATCTGTCCTTCCAGGGCATGAGTGCCTCTTTCTGGTTGGTTGCTTCATTGGTCGGGCTGGTGAGCCACAAGTCTGTGGACCGGACTCTGTGGTTTTCAGTGCCTGTGGACTGCAGGGACGTAGCCCCTATACTCCAAGGGAGTTCTTGGCAATTGGCGAAGGCTGGTGTTCCTCTGGGGATCTTAGAGGCCACACAGCAGCAGGACAAGACAGTTCACCTCGATTGTGGAGTCTTGAAGCGGTAGGCAGGGTTTGTGCCAAAACTCCTCGGCAGGGTCTCCATCCTTGGGTTCAGCAGCTCTTCTTTGTCCTTTTCTTCTTTAAATCAGTTTAATCTAAAATTCTGGGTCAAGGGGTACTACCTAAATGTTCAATTTATGGGTCTAAAGGGGAGTACCAGATAGTAGCCAATAGGCTACCTACCTTTGGGTGACTAAACCCTCTAAATGACCTCTTCCTGTGGGATGTGAGCATAACCCTGACCCTAATAGGCTACATTTCTCAACACAAGATGGAGGATTCTAAAAAGTGGGTTCCTCATCAGCTGCCCTACCTTATGGGTGGTGCTGGCTAGGTGTGGGCCTACCTCCTAATCTAACTAATTTTCCCATCTGTCCTTCCGCCGAAAACTGGGGTCAGGACAGGGGGGTTGGTATCTTCCACTATCTGGAGAGGCCTGGGTTGCTTTTCAAAGGCGGCATTGTCTTTAAAGCTCCCCACCCTGGAAGGCAATGCCTGCTTGGACAATGTATGAACATCTCCGCCCAGAGCAGGCTTTGTTCCTGGCCTCTGGGAGCGAAGGCTTTCACCCCAGGAGTCCAGAAACATGTCTAGTAATGGCAGGCTGGCTGAGACTAGTCGGCAACCACACTTGTCAGTCGTTGGTAGGTTTTCAGGGGGAACCTCTAAGGTGCCCTCTGTGTGTACTTATTATTAATAAATTCGACACTGGCATCAGTGCATGTGTATTAAGAGGAGATGTTTGGTATCAAACATCTTGGATTACAGTTAAGCCATCATGGAGAGGGGACTTCATAATGACCAGTGTCCAGCCCATGTACTCGTTATGGTTTCCCTGTTCACTTACAGTGTCTAAGAATGGACTTCAACATTGTAGGGTCACATCTTCTCAGGCAGATATGTCCACACATGGGATATGGTGCACCCTGCCTTTGTGCTCAAACGCTTGCTGTAGGGGTGTCTTACCTAAATCTCATGCAGTGTGTGCAGGCATGGCACACAGGACTGTGTGCCATGATTTTCTACACCAAGGCACGCAGCCTGCAATGGCAATTTGCTCGATCTTAGTGAAAAGTCCCTAGGGTGGTCACATTTGTGCTGCAGCCCTAGTGGACCCTCTTCAGTCCCTACGCCCTAGGTACCCGGGGTACCATTTACTAGGGATTTACAGGGGGGCTACCAGTGCCAAATGTGAAACAGTTTAGGGAAAGAGCACTGGTGCTGGGGACATGATTGGCAGGGAACCAGCACTCAGTCAAAGTTGCAACAGATACCAGGTAAAAAGTGTGGGGGGGGGGTGTACTGCAATAAACATTCCCTACATACATCATTTACTGGGAAAACACAATTAATTCCATAATACAGCGCAGATACTGGTTGCTAAACAGATGCATCTTAAAAGACTGGGTAAAGGTAACCGATCTCGTTAGCCAGATGCCATGAAGGACAGAGAACTTACACCAACTTTCCAAATTGGCTCCATTGATCTATACAACCCAAATTCTCTTTTGCATTTGTTCTTTTCCTGCATTTCAATCCACTTTGAACTCTGTACAAGGGAGCATTAAAATCTAAAATGTGAAGACCTACAACTAATGGAGGATAAAGAAGGTAGAAAATACCTTTAATACAACAAAAGACAAACCAAAACTTCCACAGGAACAAACACGAAAGACATTTGACCAGCACATACCAGGAGGTATTGAAACAAAATGAATTTCAAAGGTTACTCATCATATATAAAATATGAGGCTAACAGACCAGAAAATATGAAAACATTAGATTCGCCATTTTACTTTGCTTCAGACAGAGACTACAAAACTTTTATTTTTCTCTGGTACAGATCAAAGATAATTGGTGAAAATAAAATATGGCTAATTATAAACACCTTTTAACACAGCAGTATTATCTGCAGAAAATCGAATTATAAATCATAGCACAAGAAAAACAGCTATACAAAAACTAATGGACAAAGATTTCTCACTCACCGTCCGGCAAATTTCAGGGCACACAAATTTACAATCTATCAGCAATTTCTCCATCCTGTCATAGGTAGCGCAAATAAACATTTTAAATAGAACAACTCAAAGGAAAACTCAGCCTAATGTTACTACATCAACAACGCAACTTGTAATTAACATGCCATTCTCAAGTATTAGTTTATCACGATTGTTCCAAATATCAATTCTTCCTCAATAAACAAATGTGGATGTAACAGATTTAATGCTCTTATAAGTGAGTGAAAATATCAAATTGATCTTCACCAAGAAAAGATGTAATTTAATCTACTTCGACTCTGATTGAGATTACGAATGCTTAATGTCAAAAACTTTATTTAAAAATTATAATTGCTGATTTGTTTTTCTGTTACAATTCGAATTTCCTTAACAACAAACATAAGCTAAGCTAGCTGTTAAATATTAATCATAATTTTGCAAACTTTTGTACTTACAGTACCTTATGGCTTTTAGAAAACACTGTTCACAAAGTGAAAGGGTATTAGAAGTAAATATAGAATACAATTATAGATGGGTAGCCATCAATTAGGGGGATGTTTTTCACCCACGACTCTGAATGACCTAGACAGTCACTCAGGGCTCCTCAATCAAAAACTTCTTAGTCATTCACTTACCCATCTGTAATTCTATATGCTATGTATAGCAAACATTGGAATTCACTATTGTGAGTAACAGATTATCAGTGTGGTTATTAACTGCAATGACGTATCGGAGGGAAAAGGTTGCAACCCAGCATGTCCCCACCAGACAATTACACCAACAATTTTGCTCTCCTGGGGTTTCCAGTTTCACCAGCGACAAACTCCCTCCTCCAACCCAGCATGCCTTTCAGCCCTTTTGTGGCTGAGGCTGCGGTTCTTAAAGACAACCCCCAGGAGAGCAACATCAGCATGCAACTCAGTCACCTGCACCTCCTCCAGCAGCATTCGCAAAACCTCTTTAGTGTGTCCATGCCGGAACACAGTCACTCTGTCGGAGACATGATCTGATATTTTCGCTAAGATTCGCAGCCATCACTTCAGATAAGTGAGTCCTCCAAATTGTACATCAGGCCTACACCCTCTATTTTCTTTGCATGCCGCAGGACCTTCCATCATTATCAGAATGGGAGACGAAGGACCACCTGTTCGTCTTGCAGCAGGAAGTGTAGACCATTTTAAACAGGGGGACCATGGAGAGGGTTCTGTCCTCGGAAGAAGGAACTGGGTGTTACTTCTGCTACTTCCTTGAGCCAAAGAAGGAAGGGGGCATTCATCCAATTTCAGATCTTCACCCTCCTAGTGCTTTCCTGAGGAAGGACTAATTCACGATGCAAGATATCTGCCCTAGATCCATGACACTGGATGTTGTTGTTAAAACTGCACAACACACAGGGGCGTGGCTTGGACGGCAGTGGGAATAGCCGCCTAACCTGGAGCTCCGCAACACAGGAGAGCGACTACGATCTTTTCCCATTGTACTCACGACACGACTCGATTGGAAATTGAGGAGTCTGATGTCCAACAATATGTGTAGCCCTCGGAATTCCTGAGCTGGTTCTGTGGACCCGTATTTTCGGACTTTCAGCAGGTTTTCAGCCCTCCACGCGCCGACGTCGGAAGACATCTAAAATGGCGCCGCACTGTCACAAGAGATAAGCCTAACGGATTGCGCTGGTTCCGATCTCCAATGCCAGCGTTCGAGGCCGGCGTGACCTCGCCAAGCCTTTCAGCAACCTCTTTATAAGGTGAGGATTGTCACCAAAATCAGCCGCGGCGTCGCATTGTTCTGCACGCCCTGCCTGACCTTAAAATGGCGGCTCCTCCTGATACGCGATCACCTATTCTAATCGTCTAACACCTAAATAACCAAAGGAAACGAGAAACGAACAAGTTACCCCAACACTAAACAAGGCCCTCTGTCCAGCCCTTGGTCCGATTACTACAGGTCTCTGCTCCCAAATAGCGCTACGCACCGATACCATAAGCAAAGCCCTTTTCCCAGTACAAGTTCTATGCTTGCCAAAATCCTCACTACTGCCACCAAAAGGGGAGGAATCTCTGCCCGCCACGAGCCCTCACCACTATAAACATGAAGAGTACCACCAAAGCCCTCGAACCGTTACCAAAAAGCGGAATCTAAGACAGAAACCTCTGCCAGCATAAGCCCACCGCCCAGCAATAGCCCTCATTACTTCCAGCATGAGGCGCGAACCTTACTGATATGATTATCAGATACATTGTGAGCTCAGTACCTACCTCGCGTCCGCAGCACATGGCCGCCCACTCTGTTTGATGCAAACACACTGCTGATCTCCGAGCCACGTGGAGGCGGTCTCCTGCAAAGTAGGATCATATACTACTATACTCTACTGTAGAGGTCACTGCCTAACACAAAACCACCGCAAACGGAAAGTGTTCACCTGCCCAAAGCTCCTGTGTTTCCGGCGATTTGTTCGTACCTCCGTCTCATCCTTGGGACCTTGGTCACCAGCTCTCGTCCAGACACCGGTCACTGGCCATTGTGTACCCTCGCTCACTATCTGGACCCTCCTGAGTCAGCCTCTTCCTGCGCAAATCAGCGGTTGCTACTAGCGCTAACCTGCCCTACTTTAATGGCGAACAGAGAAGACAGGAACAACACAAAGAAGGTGAAACCAGAGCCTTTGATTTCCGACTCTCCCATTAAAAGCAAAGCGAACATGGCGGCGACGATGGAGATGATCTTAAAGAAATTGGCAGACCTCACTGATATCTCCAAATCAACCAAGGCTAATACAGACTCAATGCAACTCGAACTAACGGCTGTCAGGGCCGACATGAGTGCTCTAAAATCAGGCTTGGGGTCAGCAGAGCAACGCATTAGCGAAGTAGAAGATGTATTGCGCCAGTCGGCAACCAAAATCCAACGCCTGGAAAATGTCACCGACACCCTCAGACGTCACAATGCTGAGTTGGAAGACCGCAACAGGCGGGGGAATGTTTCTTAGAATCATGGATCCCCATGATCACCAAGACTGAATTCCCACATGGCCTCGAATTGGACAGGGCGCACAGGATCCCTACCTTCACGAGCAATCATACTAAAGGACCCAGACCGATGATATGCAAACCGCTTAGATTTCAGCACGTTGAACTGATTCTCCAATATGCAAGGAAAAACCACTCCATCATCTGGAAAGGTCACAAGATCATCTTCACACAGGACTTCTCTAAAGACACGGTGGAAGTACGCAAGGGTTTCCTGGACCTCCGACCCAAGCTTAGATCCAAGAACATCACCTTCTCTTTTGCAGGGCCCGCCAAGTTCAATGCCATGATAAATGGTCGCCCAAGATTCTTCACGGACCCGAGAGACCTGGCACGCCATCTCGAAGACTGCCCATCTCAAGAAATGGACCAATCAATTGGACTATCCAACAAAAGAAAGACCACATGTCTGAACCAACACGACGCAGTCCATTTGGATCATTGACTTTGGATGTTTCCCCTGTGGAATCTCGCCGGCTGCCTCATGATGGACCTTTCCTCAAAGAACTCTATCCGGCTCCTGACTTCCGGCCATAAAACCCGACGTTCAGTCTCGCCGAGTCCTCAGTACCGTGAGTTTATAGACTAGGCCACCTGGGCAAAACCAGTGACTTCTTGTATTGGAAGACTGTTTGTGTTTTCTTACTGAATCTTGCTCTGTGCAGCTTGTTACAACTAGTACAATATACTCACCTTCAGGTAGCTCCCACATACCTCGATCTAATACTTCCCCAACTTCGGCTTTGATATGGGTAGGTTAATTCAGCAGGTACACTATGCTCGTGATAACGCGCGTTTCACATGTCAAGTAGGTCGCTGCCTACATAGCTCCATTGCCTTACAAAACAGTTCTTTTCCTACTTGTTTCCAAAATTATATCAATACCCAAGTTTGTCTCGCTTAATGGTATTTGTGCTAACAAAGTTTACTCTGTGGCATATGCTTGTTTGATATACAATCCAACTACGTTCAACATTGGGATTGCTAATTTGTCATTACTACTGTTATTGTTACTCCTGTTTTGCGTAGCAAGGTACTGTCGTCGTACTCCCTACGTACGTATTTGGGGGGCGGGAGGGTGGGGGGAGAGGGAGGGGCACCTGGGGGAATTGGAAAAGAGAGAGTATGTAGGAGTTAAAACACATCAGAGTTTGAGCTTTTTACTTCATTTTCTATTGTTTTCTGTTTTTAATGATGTTTGTTCTATACAGAGATAACACTCACAACCCAGCACACCACGTCCGTTTGCTTCCCTATTGTATCCCCTTCCCTGTCTGTAAGCTTGCATCTCACCACACTGCCGTATACAGCCTATTCTTAAGTTCCACAGTAAAACTTGACCTACATGTCCAACTCACTGCGCGTGAGTCTGTCACGACAACTCGCTCATCACACATCTCTCCGACAGCTCTCCATCTAGCGGTAAAGTGTAATACCAATGTCTAACACCAATTCATTAACAGACGATCTCAACATAATCTCCTTAAACGTCAAAGGACTTAATCATCCTGTGAAAAGGCGGAAAGTGTTTGAATATCTTGCTAAAACAAAAGGGGATATCGTCCTACTGCAGGAAACCAAGCTATCAGAGGATGACTTGCGCTTCCATAACATCCACTGGTCGTCCCATGTCCTGTCCTATCCTGCGCCACACAAAAAGAGTGGAGTGATCACCCTGTTGTCAAAAAAGTCCAATCTTGCACTATTATCGCACACTCACGACACAGAAGGTAAACTACTAGTGACCCATCTACGCAGAGAGGATGACCCCATCCACGTAGTGAACATTTACGGCCCTAATTCAGATGACCCCGAGTTCTGGGACTCAGTCTCTCGCTCAATGGAGCATATCCCACAAGACGACCTTCTGATAGTGGGGGGCGACTTTAACCTGCCCCTCGATCCCATACTTCACGCTCGTATGAGGCCCTATTACGTCTCTGCCAGCGTTACTGCCTTAAGGACTCATGGCGGCTCCAGAATCCCGATGGGAGAGACTACACCTTTTACTCTGCTCCTCACAACTCCTACTCGCGTATTGATTTTATCCTAGTCTCCACCTCATTCACACACCTGATTGAGGAAACCGATATTGCCCCCAAACTGGTTTCCGATCATGCCTGTACCAAGGTTGCCGGCTCCCGCTCGATCGTCCACCTAGAAGATGGCGCTTTAATGAGGAAACCCTAACCAACCCCGACGACAAACTTCTGATAGCAAACGCCATTGAGGAATACTTACTACTAAATAATATCCCAAATACCGCGCCTAACACCCTATGGGACGCTCTTAAAGCCACGATCCGTGGAGTCATTATAAATATCAGAGCCAAAGCCAACAAGGCACTGAACAAAGACCTCGAACAACTGGAACTAGAAATCAGAACTCTAGAAACCCAACACAAAACCAACCCCCAAGATCCCAAACCCCTCGACCTCCTAACCAAAAAGAAATATGAATACAATGCCATAACTAGTAAAAGAGCGGGTGTATGGATCAACCGTTTCAAAGCCCTAAAGTTGTGCGAGGGGAATAGAGCGGGTAAATTGTTAGCTTCATACCTCAAACACAAACAAAAGCTGTCAACCATATAATCAATAAAAGATTCCGCAAACAACACCCACACCAACCAGACCAAAATCTTAGACACATTTAAAACCTTCTATGAAGAGCTTTACAAGAATGACAAACCCCTGGACATAGCAGCTTGCACCGACTACCTTGAGTCTCTCGACCTCCCTAAATTATCAGAAACTGACAAACTAAAATTAGGATCCCCCATCAGTAAAACAGAGATCTCAGTAGCCATCAAAACTCTGAAAAGCAACAAAGCCCCCGGTCTAGATGGCTTCTCTGCATCTTTTTATAAAGCCTTTGAAAACCAACTTACCCCTACGCTCCAAACTGTTTTCAATTCCACCGCGTCCAGTGGGAGTATTTCACCCTCAATGAGTGAGGCTACAATAATTGTAATCCCTAAAGAAGGGAAAGACCCTCTCCAAACCAAAAACTACCGCCCCATCTCTTTAATAAATCTTGATTGCAAGATATATGCCAAGATCTTAGAAAATCGTTTAAACGCTGTTCTCCCCAATCTGATAAGCCCGTCGCAAGTTGGCTTCCTGAAACAAAGGATGTCGAACGACAATACCAGACTCCTGTGCCATATACTAGAGAAAGGTAAAAACTGCCAATCTCCAATGGTCGCGATCACCCTAGACGCTGAAAAAGCCTTCGATAAGGTTTCATGGTCCTTTCTTCAACAATGTATGCGCTCATTCAACCTAGGTCACTCTTTCATCACAATGGTGATGGCCCTATACTCCTCCCCCTCAGCTCGAATAGCACTCAACGGCACCCTCTCCAACCCATTTCGCCTCTACCAAGGTACTAGAAAAGGTTGCCCACTTTTAATTAATTAATTAATTCAGTGATACACAGATAAAATTAGCAGCATATGCTGATGATATATTGATTGCTACAGAAAACCCGGCCAAAGCAATCGGGGGACTCATGACCTCAATCAGCAAATATTCGGCCCTATCTGGGTATAAGCTAAACAAGGACAAATCCGAAGTCAAACCACTAAATATCCTCACCACCAAAGAAGTCCCTGGTGACTCGGGTCTAGCATGGCAAACAGAAGTTATAAAATACCTAGGGATAGAATTCACCAATAAACTACTGAGTACACTCAAACATAACGAGACAACCACACTAACAAAAATTAAAAGAATCCTTGATGGCTGGTCCCCACTTTTTATCACATGGTGGGGTCGGGTAGAAACTATAAAAATTATGATATCCCCACTAATCAACTACCTGAGCACAATGCTACCCCTTACCTTCTCGAAAAGAAATCCTCTCCAAGCTTGACAAACTGATTTCCTCCTTCTCTTGGCAAGGGAAAAAGGCCAGAATTAGCCTGAAAAAACTACGTCTTGACAAAACCTTGGGAGGCGTCAATCTGGCGGATTTTAAACTCTATCAAACTGCTTTTTTGGCCAGACAGGGTTCATTCTGGCTAACTCCACACACAGACTACACCCCGGTGTGGCTATCTGTGGAAAAATCCCTTCTTCAGGGCCTTGATCCCTCCGCCCTTCTTACCACCAAACTACACCCCACTTTAAACTCAGGAACCATCTTCAAACACACGAAAGCAGCCCTCCTTCATGTAAGCAAATTTTTACCTCACCAATTCCGTAAATCCAAGTGGGAATCGCTGTGGCACAATAACAACCTAATATACAAAGGGAAACCACTAAATAACCCTACTTGGAAAGGAAAAGGAATACACTTCCCTCACCAACTGTTTGAAGGCTCGTCACCACTCACTTTCTGCGAATTACAAAATAGATTCCAACTCCAACACATAGAATTCTACTATTTCTTGCACCTCAAGGTGGCACTCATCAGAGCAGCTCTGAACGACATCACCCCCTCCCTCCCTGGCTACCTAAACACACTCAATAGACTTGGCCATCAGGTGTCCAGAATATACAAAATGATCCGCCCACAGAGGTCCAACCTGACTAACTCCACACAGTCATCCTGGGATTCATAATCATCCACAACAACCTCAGAAGTAGAGTGGGCCAGAATCTGGGAGTCAACCACACAACACAAAATTAGCCCTACACTATCCCAAACGAAATTCTGGCTACTCCACAAAGCCTTTTGGACCCCCAGGAGACTCTTCTTGCACAACATCAAAGACGATGATTCCTGCTGGAACTGTATGGCGGAGGGTGGGGACCTTGAACACCTAATATTTAAATGCCCTTGTGTCACCGCCTACTGGGATAGAATCTTCGAGTTCATTACCAAAGTCCTACATATTTCTCTCCCGAGAGAATTTGCAACTTTCGTCCTGGGTTTTACCAAAGCCGTCACTCTCACTGATAATGACAAAGCCCTACTTGACCTACTTCTGACGGCGGCGGTCAAAATCATATTGAATAATTGGAAGGATACAGGTAAAGCCTCTTTCCCCCATTGGCTCAATTGGATCTCAAACCTTAGAGGTGCCGATAACATAGCGCTTGCCTCTACACCATGGCGTCCCCCACATAGGAAACTATGTTCCTCATTTGATGCTCACTTTGACCTTTTCAAGCCCCCGTGACTGTCTGATGTTCACATGCACCTCTCTCGATAGCGCCCTTTCAGTACCCCATATTTGTAATTGCTGATGCATACTTTTCCACAGAATTTCTTGCTCCCCTACCCAAGATGCTGGTCTTAATAGATTGTAAGATTATTTCGCACCTCTTGTTGTTGTGACACCTTCACTGTGAACTGATGCAATGTCTACTTTCCTTAGTTTCTTTATTTACTTCATCCTCCGTTTGTTTTCGTTTTGCTTTCATCAATATTTGAACCATGCCGGATATATGCTCATGACTGTAATGCTTTCTGTTACTCTCCCAATAAAACTTTTGTGAAATAAAAAAAATAAAAAACTGCAGAACACTTATTTCCATATTCCTGTCCTGCAGGCCCACAGGCGCTTCCTGCGGTTTACAGTGGGCCAGGACCATTTTCAAATTGCGGTGCTCCTTTTAGGCCTCACCAGTGCCCCTCTGGTGTTCATTAAATGATAGTGGTGGTCACAGGGTACCTTTATACGTTGGGTCTTCCTGTCTTCCCCTTGCTCGATGAGTGGCTGCTTAAGGAAGGCTTGCCCAGAGGTCCGTCAACCATCTACGGGCAATTGTGAACCTGCCTTAATTGTTACGTCATACCTACCCTTTTGCAGACGCTACCGTTCATTAGAGCTATTTTGGATATGGTATGGTTTTGTGACTTACCCCCAGAGCAGACAGGACGAGATACTACATTGTTCGGACCTTAAAGGGCACTGCATTTTTATATAGATTGCACCAAAGAACATTGGCTGGACAATCAGTACTTTGTAGGGCTCTCTGGTATGAAGAAGGGCAAGGCAGTGCACAGTAGGTCATCTCTTGATGCCTGCTGCTTTGGCATACTAGTACCTTTCCTAGACATTCGTCAGAGGACTATGGGCGTACATATATATGTTCAAAAAGCACTACTGCCTCGAAATCCAGTACTGTTGAGAGCTGCATTTTGACCCACCTGGAGAGGTACTTCTATGGTATCTATTCACAAGTTGAGGAATCTGTGTCCATCAGAAGAACCAGTTACTTCGTTTTAGTAATGATCTTTCTGGTGAATGCTTTTTCTAACCGCAGATTCCTCACTGACTTTCTACCCTCCCTGTTATGTGAACTGGACACTTTTCATCTACAAAGTTCCCACTTTAGGGATATGAACACAGGTAATGCCAATTTGATGATGGACTCTGTGCGGACAAGACATTCTACATAATATACTGACGTCCGTTCCTATGGATGGCATCTACATGCGGTTCTACTGATCACTTCTGGAGCGGATGATGTTGATGCAGAGCCAAACATCGCCACCTACCGGCATGCAGAAGTACTTCTCTTAAATTTACGGAGTATCCACCACATAGATTGTTGACCAGCGTTAAGTAACTTGGTTATTTTGCAGAAACCCTGTATAACATAATATTACCATCCTGTTACTACTAACACCCTTGCCCTATGTCTTCATGGGTTCTAAATACATACGACTTTCAACGTGTAATCAAAACCGTAACTTTATTGCATAATATCACTGTATCCAATCACTTTCTTTCATAACATATTTCCATTATCTTTAAGAAACTCACCCTTTATTTTGAAAAGCCAGATCTGTCAGCTTCGCCAATGCTTATCTTGTTTTAATAGCTCTTTTATTGTCTACTGACGGTGACATTTAAATGTTGGAATTCTGAGACAATCAGAATTCTGAAACAATCTAGTATCCAGTTATGCTGCATACCACTTTTCCACCATGTATTTGCCACCATTCCATAAGCTACCCTTGCCTCTCCCCTTTCTTTTGTGTGGAGTTTATATAGCGCTAACTAGCCCCAAAGGTATCCGAGCGCTTTACACAAATACCAGTTACATTACAGACAGGCACCTTCATTTTTGTTTGGCTCTGGGAGATTAAGTAATTTGCCCAGAATCGCAGAATGGTAAGTGTTCCTGACGAGGCTCGAACCCGATTCCCCAACTCCGAGGTCAACCACCCTAGCCGTTAGGCCACATTCTCTCCTGCATGTGATTCACTGCCCTATTTTTTAAAAAAATAAATAAATGAAAAGATTGCATTGCACTGTCTCGTCTGATGTTTGACTGCATATCAAAATTTCGGAAGCACCCTAAACGTGTTAATGCTTTTCGTTCTTAATGTTCATCGAATGAAGTAAATAATTGTTAACAAAACTGTGTTATCTATTTGCTCATGACTCCCCCATTCATCAAGGAGCAATAACAAAAAATCTCCTAAATATTTCTTTCACACATAAATGTTGTATCCTGACATGGCTCATTTGATTACAGACTGATCAATACCCCATGTGTAAATATTTCTATAAAAATTGCATTCTTTCATATGAATTGTTTTTAGATGAAATATTACAATATTTTGGTGATGCAGTAATTAAGAGAGTAGTTATTGTTGGCTAAGTAACTGTTCCATAGTATGTACTCCTGCAACACATCGCATTTTTTTAAATGCATTGTTTATATAACCATGGAATCCAAGTTGGTGGAAGCCGAATAGAATCCACTAACTGCGTGTTCTATTCAATCATACTTGTTCCTGGGCCCAGGCGATTAAGAGTAGGAGCCTTCTTTTTATGAATGTTAAACATGTGTTATTCGTTTGTTCGGCTTTAAAACAACATCGCCTCAAATGGTTGAGACCTATCTGTTTAAGACTAAATATTTTTTCTGCTTCTGCTCTTCTCGATGCTATCTGTAATCTGCCAAATGAGAGGTTTTGTTGTATAATTTTTAACTTTTTAAAAAGTTTCTTGGATATATATTAGATTTATCTTTTGTAAATTGTTGATAATGCTTTAAAAGTCAATGTTGGATGATTTTATGTGGACCTCTGTAAAGAGTTCCAAAACATAAATAAAATAAACTTGAAACTTGAAGTTGACTGCGGCTGTAGTCAACTTCTCTAAAAAAAAAAATTGGGTAAAAGGCCCCTGAAAACCTCCTAAAAATGTATCAGGCTAAATGAGTGAGCATAGCTATATTTGGGTCGGGAGTCTGGGGCTTTCAGGATTGTTCACCCATTCAATACGATGAAAATGCATTTTTTTTTTACTTGTTTTTATTGAATTTTCAAAGACAAAAACATAAAAAATAAAGACAAAAAGCAATACATATCTGAAAGAAATAGACAAAACAGTAAGCAAACAAAGATCAAGTGCATATCTCCACTAACATCACTCTTGGATCAAATAAACAATACTGATAAAGAAGGGATGGGAGGGGGGGGCAATGAGCATACCGGTGGGGCAAAACGCCTTAGGGTGTAAAGGGATTTGAGGGGATGAGTAGGCAATCTAGTAAATAGATGTAATAGGGTGCAGATCGGAGCATAGGCCTCTTACAGCCAGATAAGGAGGGTCAGCAATAACGGACAACACCCACCAACTCACGCATAGAGTGAAAACAACCTTTGGCAGCAATTAGGCTTCAGAAGCGTCCGTATTAGACATTTGGCGTGCATGATATTGAGCATAAAGACCCAGGAACTCCTCGGGCGATTGCTCGGTGGTCTCATCTCATTGTAAATCTCTGACTGAGTATGACAGTATAATATATCACGCTCCCATTCCACTAGGGTGGGCAATGGTCCCCTCATCCATCTCATCGCCAGTCTGTGCTTGGCTAAGAGGAGGGCTAAAGCAACCACTTTACGCATTCCCTTTTTTAGAGGATTAGTGTAACCTAGCAAAGATAACAATGGGTCAGGGAATAAGGTTGAACCAACAATGTCACTGAGTTTATGAAAGATAGAAGCCCAATACTGCACTACTGGGTGGCAGAGCCAAGCCAGATGATAAAAACCCGCCGGGGGGGGGGGGGGGGGGGGGGTGGAGGGGGGGTTGCGTCACACCGCTCCCATCTGTCATTTTCCCGTAATCCAAACTGCCACAGACGTAGTGGGGAATGATACACCCTGTTCAGAAATTTAAAATGTGCAAGGCGATGTCTTCCATGTATTGAAATTTGACGAGTAACTGTGCAACGGTAGAGCCAGATGTCGTCCGAGATAGGGGCGTCGATTTCGTATTGACACGCTTGTCTGGCTTTGTTTTCGGGATGTACCTTCGTAGCCTGGGCCACAGTGTACAATTTGGAAATCAGCTTGCTCGGGCTCTGGGTGCCTAAAAGTAGTATTAGAGGGGGAATGTCCAAGGGTTCCTGAAAGTCCTCACCGAGAACCGCTTGCAAGGCGTGACAAATTCTGAAAAAATCAAATTTTGTCAGTGCTGTGTGGTCTTCGGTAGTCCTCTCTACCTCCTCCCATGTGCGCACCCGCCCACCTCGAAATAAATCTCCCATAGACTTTATAGGCAACTCATTAAGGGAGTTAAGAACGCCCCTGTCCGAGCTGGGTCCAGCCATTGGCACCACTCGGCTTGCAGCCGAGGGGAATACAGCTGTGCGCCGTCGTACATATCAAGGAGCGCATTCCATGCGTGAGACACAGAGTTAATGGAGTCAAGTATTACACATCTACGGGAGGGGATCTGTGTTAACAACCGTGGCAGAGGGTGTGGAGCTGCCACAACCCCCTCCACATGAAGATGGGGTAACCCTCGAGGCCCATGTATTCATCTACAAGCGTGTGCGGCCTGAGCAACTCTGTGGTACAATTCCAGGTTCGGGGCATTTAATCCTCCAGAGTAATATGGGAGCATAAGCGTGTCCAGCGCCACTCTTGGGGTACCACCCGCCCATGCCAGTTTAGTCCTTAGTGAGCGAAGGTTCCTAAACACGTGCTGTGGGAGGACAATAGGTATATTAACAAATAGGAATAGTAGGCGCAGGAGGACAACCTTTTTTTTTTTTTTTTTTAAAGTTTCAAAAACCTTTATTCTTTTGCAAAATATTGTACAGGGTGTGCAGCTAACAACCCTGGGGCCGGCAGCTGATGTTCAACAAACACATCCACTCATACCAGGAAATTCCTACACAGCCTGTTAGCCGACATCCCGGAGGCTCGGCGGCGTTCAATTAGAACATGATGTAAAAGATTTCCAAGTATATCAACAGTGTCACGGTCGCAATATCGTCTCATGTCACCTGCTACTATACATTCGCTTGCTTACAGGCAATTATCACGCCAAACCCAGCACATTGCAGGACAAACACAGCCTACATTTGAAGCAAAATCCCTAAATTCCCCCACCCGCAACTTGCCAGCAGTTCGCCTGTCCAATCCACGTCCCAGAGAAGTATTTTCTAGTTCCCCTCCTTTAGGTATAGGAGGGGGAGACGAGTACCCCGCTTGGATTCTAGTCTTCTACCCCATTCCTGCAGTACCTCTCAAAAACTCCCCTCGAAGGTTATCGGGAGGACAACCTTTTTCATTAGTGCGATGCGGCCTCTCAAAGAGAGAGGAAGACGTATCCAGTGTTCAATGTCATCTGTTAATTTCCCTATCACTGCACCGTAATTGACCCTCAAAATCACATCGGCATCAGAGTGGATTTGGATGCCCAGGTATTGCACGGGTTCCTTAGTCCACTGCAGCGGGTATTCTAACGTGAATTGCTGTGTCGCATGTGTCAAGCGGAATATGAGAGACTTGACCCAGTTAATCGTTAGGCCGGAAAGGCCCACAAAGCGGAGGACTTCCCGAACCACCGGAGATAGATTGACTTCGGGGTCCCTGACATATAGGAGGGTATCATCAGTATACGCAGTTGTAAGAAGCTGAAATTGGGGGAATCATAGTCCCCTGTGGTTGTGATATTCTCGTAAAGCTTGCAGCAGTGGTTCAGCTGCAACCGCATACAATAGTGGAGACAGCGGGCACCCCTGACAGGTGCCCCGGGAAATTAGAAACTTGGCAGACACTGCATCGCCGACTCGGACTCTGGCCACAGGAGGGTGATACAGTGCTGAAATCAACTGCAGAAATACACTGCCAACACCCATTCGGGCCAATATTGCCTTCATAAATTTCCATTCGATTGAATCGAAGGTCTTTTCGGCGTCAAGAAAGACTGCCGTGGCCTTGACCTCCGGCTTCACGTGCTGCAGGGTGCCGAAGACTGTACGGATATTCTGCGTGAGTGTGCGACCAGGGATGAACCTGGCTTGTTCTGGTCCAATCAGTTGGGGGAGAAGCGGGGACAGACGATTCGCGAGGATTTTGGCGTATAATTTGGTATTGACATTCAGGAGTGATAGGGGGCGGTAGGTGGAGCATTTACGTGAGTCTTTATTAGGTTTTAAAAGAGTAATAATGAGCGCCTCGCACATGAAAGGGGGCATAGAGCCATTAGCGGCAATGTCGTGAAATAATGTGATAAGATGGGGAATAAGAAGGTCGCCGAAGCTTTTATAGAAAGCTACCATTAGGCCGTCCATACCAGGGGCACTCCCTTCCTGCATGGTTCCCAACATGAGGCGAACCTCAGCTACCTCAATAGGTCGCATCAAGAATTCGCGATGCCAGTTCTGCAACCATGGGAGTTGTATATATTCCAGGTATTCAGCAATATCCTCGTCGCTAGGGGAGAGCCTAGAGGTATACAAATCTTGATAATAAGACTAAAATCGTGCACCGATTGCAGCATTCTCCCTCAGCAATGAGCCGTCATCATCTTCTAGCTCAACAACCGCCCCAGCTCCCGCCTGGCGCCGCGCCAGTGCCGCCAGCACCGAACCCGGGCGATCAGATTCGCCATAGACTCTGGCAGATGCTTACTTGCCCAAATGTTTGATTTCCCGATCTGCTTCCTCGTGGAATTCGGCTAGAGTGGACTTAAACTGTTCCCTAAGCGCAATGTCATCAGCTCTGGTCAGCCGTGTCTCAAGGTCGGCCAGCCGAGTCCCTAGAAGAGTTAAGCTGCCACGGATAGCGCGGAGGACTCCTGTATGCTTGCTGATAGCAACTCCCCGGATATATACCTTAAACGCCTCCCATACTGTAGCGAAGGAGTCCACCGTGCCCACGTGGTTAGTAAAGAATTCGGAGATTGCTTCTTGCAGGTCAGAACGGAAAACAGCGTCTAATAAGGAGTAAGGGGGGAATCGCCATAAAAATGAGGGAGGGGTGGCGAGCGGAAGCAAGAGTGGGGAATGGTCCGAGAAGATGCGAGGAAGGACTGAGCAGTCTGACACCCTAGAAATCAAGTCGCGTGATATAAACCAATAGTCAATGCAGGTATAGACATCATGTGATGCTGAATAGTGCGTATATCCTCCCTGGATCTGCGAACGCGACCTCCACACATCAGCTAGCTGCAATTGCAGAGTGATATCTAACACAGTTTTAGCTGTGGCAGAGAGCGGGCGTGGGGGAGGACCCTGTGACCGGTCAAGAGCTGTGTCCATGATGCAGTTAAAGTCGCCCTCTCAGATGATCTGAAGGGAGCTGGATTTCTCGAGTAGTGTGAATAAGAACCTGTAGAAGCTGGGGTCATCGTAATTCAGGCCATACGTGTTGACAATGAAGAATTCCCATAAGGGGCCAAAACATCTTGATATGATGTATCTGCCCGCCACATCTGTATGCAGAGGCTCGAGTCGGAGGCCTGCTTTATGATTGATCCAGGTTTAGACACCCCTGGAGTGTGTGGAGAAGTAAGCCGCATGGGAGGAATTGGCCAGGGCGCGCTTTGCTGGGAGTGCCCCCCCCCCCGGACGCAAGTGTGTGTCCTGGAGCAGCGCTACGTCTATTTCCCTGCGCTTTAGGTATGCAATAATCTTGCGTACTTTACGACCATCGTTTAATCTCCTCACATATCAAGTTAATAGATTAAGGCGCCGTAGCGCTTCAGCTTTAGAAGGCATCTATAACATGCGGCATACTGAAGCGTAGGGGAAAAAAAGCATGCAAAGGAATGCCTCGTCCACCACACCCCAGATCATGTGAACAAAGAATGGTGATCCAAGTATAAAATATCAAGCAAAAAATTAAAACAGCACATAGACACACACCTCCCCCCACCCATGCCCTGCATACCCCAACAGTGCTGTGGCAAGCCATCACACACCCAACCCTCACTGAGATCGAAATCAACTGTGAGGGTGTCCCACCCACCACTACCAAAAAACACCCAATGAAAAAAAGTACAACAGCGGGTAACGCAGTGGGGAGGATTTTGCCCGGGTAAACAAACTGAACCAACCCCCCGCTCTAACACCGCATGCATATTCTATTCCTGCAGCAGCTGATCAGTAAGTTCTAAAGAGCAGGAAGGGTACAGACCAACTCCGTCTGTGGAAAAGCAAAATATTGGTATTGAAGCAAATTTCCTAAAAGACAGCCGCTTTCTAGGCCTCATATCATATGCAACCAGTAAGTCATCTTAATAAGGAACCCAAGGCATATAACATGTTGTCTTGTACAATTCTCTAGCTAAAGGGGCCCAGTCGAACTTCAGTAAGTGCCGCAACCAAACTAAGAACAAGTGGCTATAAGAGCATAATAACAGCATCACAAACAAAGGAAATATGACCAGGCTCTCAGTCATTATTGTCTAGAGTTCCAGCTTCCGTATTCGATGGCGAGGAGGCGCGTTGAGTGTTTGCATGCTTGTTGGCCCTTTCCCATTCTCGGAGGGCCTTCTGAAGGGATTGCGGGTCTTGAAAAATACGCGGCTTCCCATCAAAAAGGACTTTGTCTGGCGGGTAACAGCATAGCATATTTGATGTGATGATCCTGCAGTTTCCGTTTCATTGGGTTAAACTGCCACCTCGCCTCCTGCATTTTTAGGGTGAAATCGGGAGAGAAATGTCTGATCCTTCATAGCGCAGGGGCCCCAACTCACGTGCCTTCCTCAACGCAGCATCTCTGTCCCGATAGTTCAGGAGTTTTGCAATAATTGGACGAGGCGGGGCTCCTGGTTGGGGTCGAGGTCCAAGCGGCAGATACGCCCTCTCAACCACAAAGAGAGGAGAGAACGTCTCCGCACCTAGAAGGGAGGTCAGCAGGTGCTCAACGTACTGCTCCATTCCCACTGTGGCAGTGGACTCCGCCAGGCCTGTGATGCGCAGATTGCTGCGGCGTGACTGGGCTTCAAGATCCTCATCTTTCTCTCGGAGTGCCGTGAGGGCACGTTCCATCTGCTTCCGCGTGTCTCCCGCGCCAACCTGAGCCTCCTCCACCTCAGTTATGCGGCGTTCCGCCATGTCTAGGCGCTCAAAGTGTTAGTCTACACGCTCGGAGACATGGTCCATTCGTTAAGCCAGGGAGTCTATCTTTGTATCAATAGCAGTCAGACCTCGTTGTATGGAGGCAATGATCTGTTTAATATCCCCTACCGGGTCGTCCGTCTCAGCGTCCGTCTCTGAGGGGGGGGGACCCCCTTCTGCGCCCTACTTGTTGCGCCTGGATTTGTGGTGCTCGAATTGGAGCTTAAACTGGGTCCTATCAACTTTCCCCATGTCGCCAAGTGAAACAGGTAGGTACTCTCTGCAAGTGATAGGTTAGAGACCTCAAAGCCCCAGGAAAGGTGGCCGCTCCGCGGGTAGTCGCCCAGACCCAAAGCTAGGGGGACAACACAAGGTTCTGAGGCATAGGTGACAGAAGGTTACGCGTGTGGGGGTGGAAGCAGTCTCCACGGCAGTAGCATCCACCAGGGAACCAATAGCTGAACTGTCCGCCCTATATGCCACCGGCAGTTAGAATAGCGTGAGTTCTGGCCAGCTCATCGCTCCCAGGTGGGCAATAGGCGAGTGAGGGCACCTGGAAGACTGCGAATCCACACCAGGGCCAGGGGAGCAATTCGCCTCACAGCGCAAGGGGCACGTACCTTCCTGTAGGCTCTCCCAGTCCGTGCGCAAAATGGCCGCTCCTACAGCTCCAGGCCCCTCCACAGACTCACCCCCCCCCCCTGCCACTGAGCAGGTATATCGGGCTCCAGGGGGATCCAGCAAGCAACGATGAGCCACAGCAGACCCCCCCCGCCGAGCACCCCCCCAGGGTGCCGCCTCTGCCGCCACTGTTAAAAGCGCTGCTGCAGGGGCGCCCAGCGAGACGCCAGGAAGTCAGGCTCAGGGGCTAGGCGCACCGGGCACCACCAAACTTTAGCCCCGGGATGCACAGGCCACACCGCACAGTGGACGTCAAGGTCCCGCAAGTCTCAGTCAGCGGCATCGGGATGCAGGCGGGCGCTGTATCGTGGTCACCGTCAGCCAGGGGACTGGACCCTACACTTAGAAAAGAGCCGCTGCAGGATTCGTGGAGAATCGTGGAAAATATCGGCGTGTAGGGCGGAGCTCTAGCGGGCTGCGGCCATCTCTGATCCAGGAAAGCTCCGCCCCGAATGCTTTTTTAAGATTTATTGTCGCTGCACCTGCAAGTACTCCAGTTTTTAATTGTCACAGTGAGTTGGGGGTTTTATACATCTCAGATGTCATTAAGATACAACCTGTGTTACTTTGGCACCGAATTTGGACCTCCGATAGTACAGGCTTAAACAAGGAAATACTAAAGGACTCAATGAAATTGGATCACGCAACTAAGATCACCTGATTAAAGTATGTAAAAAACTTTTAATGTGATCTTGGGCGTCCAGATTACTATGCCAGACCAAAGACTTTGAATTCTATCTGTCGGAAGGAATTTAAATTAAATTGCATGACCCACCTTGAGGAAAGCAGACTAGCATTGGAAATGAACAAACCTTTGGTTGTCCAACATCAATTGTCTGTAATAACATATGATATCCAACCATATCTTTCACGCTGTACAGGGGGATATGATATGTTTTAACACGTTTTAGGTTCGGAACTGTAGTGTAGTTCCTATATTCCCAATAGGCTCTGCGCATTGGAATAACATAAACGGTAGTTTAGACGTAGGACTGAGGTCATCTAGGTCTCTACTGAATAGGTTAGACTTAATTAGGTATGCCAGCTAGCTCAGAGGTCACTAGAAACTTTCTCGAGTGAAAAGGAAGGAGTTAACTTTCCTGAATATACAATGTGCCTGGTCTATGGAGCCCTGTTTGGCGAAAGCTCAGAAAGCATAAGATCTCTGCTGGTTCCATATACCCCCAGCAGAAAGCTTCGTTCTTCCAGCAAGAACCTCCTGGCTGTCCCTCGGGTTTGCAGAATCCGGTGGGGAGGAAGGGCCTTTTCCTATGTGGCCCCTAAGCTGTGGAACACCCTCCCCCCTGAATTAAAAGTGCAACCCTCCATCAGGCGGTTTAGGAAAGCATTAAAGACATGGCTTTTTGTCGAGGCATATATGTAATCTGGCGCTTGGCTCCTACATCATGTGTATTCTGTTAGGCGCCTTGACGCCCGTTGGGCTAAGTTGCGCTATATAAGATGGTCTTCATTCATTCATTCATTCATACCGCTTAGTGAATTTTTACAGTTGTGTCCACTAAGAAATACTTCTTTATTTCCCCCACTCCAACATCTATGTGTATAAGGCAAATTCCAGGTTGGCTTGATGTATCCTTTACACAACCTTTCATACAGGCCTGCTGGTATATACTTTTGGCAGTATTGAAACTTAAAAGTTGTTATCGGGATTGTAATTGTAGCATGTATTATCCATTCAATGACAGGTGTTTCTGACATTGTCAATGGTAATCTTTCTAGTTTGTCAATGCTCAGCATCGTATAGTCTGCCCCTCTTTGTGCCAAAGAGATTTGTCTATCAGTAAGGCTAAAGATAGAAAATAATGACGTTATGTTGATTAGACGCCATGGCACATTGCCTGAACGCAGATTTTGTAATGTCCAGCCTAGCTGTACAATAGAACATAATTGTGACTGACCATGTTGTAACATTAGCATATCCGGTTCTATTATATCAATAGCAGATGATACAATGCTGTCCAGTGAATAAATTCTGGAGGACAGTCGTTAACCCATTGTCCACTACAGAAAGTGATTTTTCCAAATAATTACGATCAATTTCTCGTAATTTTTCTGCAGTTTCAATTTGTGTCATTTTCCAAGCTTCATTGTAAGCTGCGTATATACTGGCGTATATGAAACGCTTTTGACGCTGTTTGCGAGGTCCCAGTAAGAAATCTCGCAAGTCAGCACCTTCTTTAAGTAAAGTCAAGTGTTGCTTAATTTCGGGTAGTGTGGATTTCTGTAGCCATTCTAGGCAAAGTTTTCCTACACTGTATGTTGTTATAATCCCTGGATGTTGTCTCTGGGAATATCTTGGGTCTGGCCTATTCTGTTTGAACCCCTGTATTTTGTTCAGGAATCTATCTTGACAGTTATTAGTGTCTGTGGGCCAGATCAACCATTTGTTCCAATCAGGAATAGTTCTGTTTTGTTTTAAAATATAGGACACGTCTAATCCCTCATCTGTAGTGGTGTTTCTATCAGGCATAGGCTTTGGTATAGACGGGTTTTTTAAATCTTTTATCTTGGCTAAGCCAAGACAGGTTGTTTGCTGAATGGTGTCAATCAGGAACATTATTTGTTCTGAGATCATGCAGGCTCTAAATAATGATTCTAAACCTTGTACCTGCCATTCTTTTGTACCCCAGACAGTTTTTTTTATCTCAATGTTGTTTTTCCAAAATTCAAAACCAAATGTAGACATTTTTTCATAAAACTTTTCAGAGTAAATCAATTTAGTATTTGTCAACATGTTTTTAACTCCTGTCTTATTCATAATTTTAAAATAAAACGTTTCTGGATCAGTGATATTAAACCCTGAGAAGTATGGGAATTTCTCATAAAATGTTTTTGAACTGCCTTTTGGCGGAGTTGGACAATGTTCCCACTGATTATAACTGAAAACATTTCTAGGATTAGCAGATTTATGCAAATAATGATGCCCAAAGTGATTGAAGCAATACATTTCTTCATAATTCGATAAACCCTGTAAATGGTCATGTTCTGTACATTTTGCTGACATTTCTAAATCTGACATCACATTATTAATATTTTCAAAGCCCCAATCATCATAGAAAGTACTAGGTGATACAAAGTCACTTAAAGAAAGCTTGAATTGATGTGGATATTTCAAGAGCTCAACCGGGCCATAGATTTCGTAATCAGTTTTGTCCCAAGCTACACCACCAGGTATAGGAATGGCTGTGATGTTCTCTGATGATAGTTCTCTTTTTTCTATGTGAGAAGATCGGTGTGGTTTTAGGACCAAGTTGATGTTCTGACTTGCTGTGTCCATTGTACTATATGTTCGAGGCATGTGGGCTGCTGAATTCATATCTGTGCATAGATCGCCGCATAGTGTTAGGTCCTGATGATTGCACATTGTTGTCCTGGAAGAGAGACTTCGAAGTATCATGAGATAGGTGGCTCCTCCCCTGGACTACAGTGCGCATGGGCATCCTCTCCATCCTCAGATTGTTTTTTTCCGCCATTGGGTTCGGATGTTACTATCTTAGCTCAAGTTAGGAAAACTTTCTTCAAAGCCAAAAGGCTTTCGACAGCGTCGGTATCGTTCGGTATCGGTGCCTTTGTTTCAAGAGGACATCGAGGACTCAACAGGTTTTTCTTTCCACTTTCGACCCGATCTTCGATCTCAAATGGAAAGAAGTCCATTCAAGAGGTGTCCCCTTTGCAATGCAAAATACCCGCACATCGATGTCCACCCGGTGTGCAACAAGTGCCTGTGCCCGGTTCAGGTCGAAGAAAACTCTCAAGATTCGACGCGCGGCTCGATTGGAGTCAAAGAAGTCAGCGCCTGTTCCCGTGAACAACTTTTGGACCGAAGACGAAGAGGTCGTTTTTATCTGGAGGATCAGGAACACTGCTCCGATCCGGCTTCGGGCCATGACTCCGAGTATGACGCCGAAGACGAAGAGGTGCAAGACGAAGACGAAAACATCGTTGATGAGGTCGGAGACGACGTGGAGGCCTTTGGGGCCGTAGAAGATAGCTCAGGCGAAGAGCTAGGCCCATCTGGCTATACGGGGGCCGAAGATGACGCACTCAATAAGGCTCAAGTCGAGGGATCGCCACTAGGCCTTACCCAAGATCTACAATCTCGTTCTACAGCCCCGCATAAAGGCCCGGCTTCGAACATTACTAAAGAGCCTTCGGTTTCGAAACCGCTATCGGTCGATACAAAGAAATCGAAACCGACAGCATCTTTGCCGAAACCGAAAGACCATGTGACTCTAGTCGGCTCCAAGGCCTCAAACCCCTCGGAGCCGAAGAAAAGGAAAATGGCCGTCGATGCCGGAAAGCTCAAGAAGGTCGTCGAGCCGATGGTTGGGGCACCGAAGACCAAGGTCAAGGCCGTCGAACCGCCAAGGCCGACGCCGAAGGGAGTCGATTCGCCCAAGAGGCTTGAACCGAAAGACTGGATCGATCCTCGGTTGAGGCCTACGGACAAGTCGAAGACTGGCTTCAAGGACCCTGTTGAGTCGACGCGCCCCAGTCCATTCATAGCCAAGGAAGTGTCGGATTCACTCCAACGCATCAAGGATAACGCTACAACGGTTGGACCGAAGAAGGCCCCGACGCCGAAGCTGGTCGGACAAGTTCAGACCGCGTCGACACCTATCAAATTCGGGTTACCACCCTCGGTGCGTCCGAAGACGTTCGAGCCGAAACAATCTATCGGCGCCACTAAACAAGTGTCGGCGGAAATGGAGGCTGCAGAAGAGCCTGAAAACCAGGAGCCGAGGCAATTCATCGACTCGGAAACTGGTAGACTGTCCATATACAAAAGAAAATTAATGCCAGAAACTCCCATGGAATCATATAAGATTCCCTTGAAGAAGAAGAGAGTTTCAACAACATCTCCAGGTCTTGTGGAACCCCTCCATCACTATGGACAGGAACCTCAAAATTTTTCCCCAACATACTCCGATGTGGATGCAGGGGATGATGAACATGAGGATGACCTCTAGCATGTGGACACTGATCCTGATGATCAAGACCAACAATGGACGGACCCTGCTGACTCAAGGGATCCGCAGACTGGCCCGGACACTCATGTGTACAGTGTGAAAACATCTCCTACTGAGGACACAACTGCCTTTAACGCCCTTATTAAAAGGGTAGACAGTAATCATGACGTCGAGCTACATGCTGACCCTGTGGATGAAGACTTTCTGGTCGACACCTTTTCCACTTCAGAAAGGGCAGTCAAAACCCTACCCATGTTTAAAGGGGTCCTTAAGCATGCTGGTGACATTTTTAAAGACACCACTAGAGCCAGGGTGTTAAACCCAAGGATTGAGAAGAAATATATACCGGCCCCTGTGGACCCTCCTTATATAAGGGGACAGTTGCCATTGGACTCATTGGTTGTTTCTAATGCACGTAAGAGAGCAAACTCCCAGACTACAGGTGATGCTCCTCCTCCTGACAAAGAGTCAAAAGTTATGGAAACTTCAGGAAAAAGAGTAGCTGCGCAGGCAGCTAACATCTGGCGCATTGCCAACACTCAGGCACTCTTGGCCAGATATGACAGGTCACATTATGATACCCTTGAGACACTGTTGCAACACCTACCTGATCAGTACAAGGAGGGGGCAGAACTACTCATCCAGGAGGGGAAACTGATAACCAATGCTTCCATCAAGTGCGCTCTAGACGCAGCTGACACTGCAGCTAGGGCCATCAACACTAGCGTTATGTTAAGCAGACACGCCTGGTTGAGAATTTCAGGATTCAAACCTGAAATACAAACTTCTATCCTCAATCAGCCAGTTAACCCAGACTACTTATTCAGACCTGAGGTTGACACCACGCTTGAAAAACTTAAAAAAGACACAGAGACTGCAAAGTCTATGGGGGCTCTGCAGTCACAGCAGTTTCGGGGTGGCTCCTTTCGTCGCTCCAATACTAGGGGCCCCTCAAGAGGCTAGTCAACACAACAGACACAATACAACAAGGGAGGTACACAATCCACCTACAATAAGAACAACCGGGCGGATATCGTGGCAACAACATCAAGGGCAGAAGGCAGAGGAAACAACAGTTCCACATCCTCTGCCAATACCAAACAGTGACGCCCTGTCACTGCCCCCGACCATATAACACCTGTCGGAGGGAGACTACAACAGTTCCTGCCAGTCTGAAAGTCCATCACCACAGACAGGTGGGTGAGAGACCTTGTACAGTACGGGTATTGTCTGGAATTAACGCCCACTCCACCCAACATCCCACCAAGACACCGTCCTATGTCCGCAGAGCACTTACACTTATTGCAGCAGGAGGTCATCAGCATGCTGCAAAAAGGGGCCATAGAGCTCGTGCCTGTAGAAGACCAAAGGTCGGGGGTGTACTCTCTGTACTTTTTAATACCCAAAAAGGACGGGTCTCTCAGACCTATACTGGACCTCAGGCCTCTAAACAGTTACATTCTGTCAGAGCATTTTCTTATGCTCACCTTACAGCAGGTTCTGCCGTTACTCAGTCAGGGAGACTTCCTCGCAACACTCTATCTAAAAGATGCGTATTTCCATATACCCATACACCCATCACACAGACAGTATCTCAGGTTCACTATTCAACATCAACATTATAAGTTCAAAGTCCTCCCTTTCGGAGTAACGACGGCACCCAGGGTGTTCACAAAGTGCCTGGCAACAGTAGCAGCACACCTCAGGAGACAGCACATACATGTCTACCCTTATCTGGGCGACTGGCTTATTCAAGCAAAGACGGCCCAGCAGTGTGCCAGACACATGTCCCACACCATTCATCTTCTTCACAGTCTGGGATTCTCACTGAATTATCCGAAGTCACATCTTCAGCCTGCCCACGTGCGACAGTACCTGGGCGTGACAATCAACACTCTGGCAGCCAATGCTCAGCCAAATTCAGCGAGAATAAACAGCATGCAATTGCTGATACAAAACTTCAGACCTCAACACTCGCTTCCGGCGAAAGTGTTCATGCAGTTGATAGGCATGATGGCCTCCTGCATTTTCATAGTCCCGCACGCGAGGCTACACATGCGTCCGCTTCAGGAGTGCTTAGCACGTCAGTGGAATCAGGCTCAAGGACAGTTAAAAGACCTAGTGTTGGTGAGCGGTCGGGCATTCAACTCTCTGCATTGGTGGAACCCACGAAACCTTTGCAAGGGCCGACCGTTCCAAGAGCCTGTGCCACAAATTGTACTGACGGCGGACGCGTCTCTCCAGGGATGGGGAGCTCATGTACTCCACTACACAGTGCAGGGACTATGGACAGCACAGCAAAAGAAGATGCACATCAACCTTCTGGAACTGATGGCAAACTTCATGGCGATGAAAGCTTTCAAGGTACACTTGTGCAACAAGGTCGTGTTGATCCGGACGGACAACATGACTGCCATGTACTACATACAGAAGCAGGGAGGAACACACTCTCCACAGTTGTCTCATCTGGCTCCAAGCATGTGGAAGTGGGCCATTCAGAGGAACATCTTCCTCATGGCGGAACACCTCCCGGGCAAGGACAGCCAGATGGCGGATCTGCTCAGCAGACACAGCCACCAGATGCACGAGTGGGAGATACATCCATCAGTGCTCCAACCGTACTTCCAGCAGTGGGGTCATCCACAGATAGACCTGTTCGCCACAAGGGAAAACGCAAAATGCCAAAGCTTCGCAAGCAGGTTCCCACATCCACAGTCGCAGGGCAATGCGATATGGATGAACTGGTCAGGCAAATTTGCGTACGCTTTTCCCCCAGCACCTTTGATACCGCTGGTGGCGCGCAAACTACGGCAACACTCGATGACCCTCATCCTGGTTGCTCCAATGTGGGCACGCCAACCATGGTAGACCGCGTTTCTAGAACTATCCGTGGTTACGCATCAAAGGCTACTCCTCACACCCAGGCTTTTGATGCAGAGCCATGACGACATTCAGCATCCGTATCCGCAACACCTCAACCTGGCGATCTGGCTCCTGAAGTCCTAGAATTAGGCTACCTCAACTTGCCGCCAGAATGTATGAATATCATCAAGGAGGCCAGACGGCCCACAACAAGAGCATGCTATGCGGCTAAATGGAAAACGTTTGTCATATATTGTACCAACAATGACACTAACCCACTGGATGCATCTATTCAGAACATTATCTTTTATCTGTTACATTTATACAGATGTAATCTAGCGTACAGTTCCATTCGTATACATTTACCCGCCATAGCAGCCTATCTTCAGAACAGGCTGCACCTCTCATTATTCAGAGTGCCTGCCATTAAAGCTTTTCTGGAAGGACTTAAAAGAGTGATCCCTCCCAGACACCCACCATCACCAGTCTGGAACCTGAATGTGGTCCTCACCAGATTGATGGGACCACCTTTTGCACCTCTACACTCTTGTGAGATTCAATTTCTGACCTGGAAAGTTGCTTTCCTAGTAGCCATTACCTCATTAAGGAGAGTTAGTGAACTCCAGGCACTAACCATTCAAGAGCCATTCATACAGGTCCACGCAAATAGGGTTGTATTACGCACCAACCCTACCTTTATGCCTAAGGTGATTTCGCAGTTCCACATGAACCAGACCATAGAACTGCCAGTTTTCTTTCCTAACCCAGAAAATGTCGCTGAGAGATCCCTACACACGTTAGATGTCAAAAGGGCTCTAATGTACTATATAGACAGAACAAAGGATTTCAGAAAAACAAAACAGCTTTTTGTTGCCTTTTCTCCACAACACAAAGGCAACCCCATTTCCAAAGCAGGGATAGCCTGGTGGATCGTTAAGTGTATACAGATTTGCTATGCTAAGGCTAAACGCACACTAACCATTCCACCATGAGCACACTCCACACGTAAGTTAGGAGCGTCCATGGCTTTCCTGGGGAATATTCCTTTAGAAGAGATATGTAAGACAGCCTCAAGTGCAACCCAGACAAATCCGAGGTGCTTTTTTTCGGGTGTCAGGCTGACCCGAGCTGGCAGGATTGGTGGCCGGTGAACATGTTCTTCCTCTCTGGTTGCGAAGAACTTAGGGGTCAAAATGGATAACAACTTGTCGTTTAAGTCCCAGATCCTTGGACTGTCCGGCACCTGTTATGGCCTCCTTAAAATGCTGCGTAAATTTCTTCCCCTGCTCCTGCTGGAGCATAGGAAAACTACGGTCCAGGCACTGGTGTGTTCAAGGTTGGACTATTCAAATGTCCTATACCTTGGGCTTCCCGATTATCTACTCCAGAGACTCCAGGTAGTCCAAAACTCGGCGGCACGGGCGATTTTTGGCCTTCCGCGCCGAGCAAGAGCCTCGGATCTCCTTCACTCCCTACACTGGCTGCCCATTCGGAAGCGGATTGTTTTTAAAGCTCTCACGCTGGCGCATAAGGCACTCCATGCTGTGGGTGCGGAATATCTTCAAAAACGTCTTGCTTTTTATAAGCCAACCAGATCCTTAAGATCAGAATCTCTAGGTCTTGCCGTTGTTCCTGCTGTCAAGAAAGCAAGGGCGGGGGGGGCAAACAAACACCTGGCGCCCCAGCTGTGGAACACTCTTCCTTTGCCACTCCGCTGTACTTCGAATCTGTTGACCTTCAGAAAGGGTCTGAAGATGTGGCTTTATGCACAGTAATTTGCCTGTTTCCTTCTTCCCTTTTATCTGTCTTCTTGTAGCTGGTTGTGGGTTTGAAAGCGCCAGGACACTCCTTGGAGTAGCCGAGCGCTATATAAGACACCCATAACATTAACATTAACATTAACTTGGTCCACCACACATACATTTACGAAACACTACTGCGTAGATGTGCATTCTAAACAGCAGGCAGCTGTAGGACAGGCTGTTCTCAAAACTTTTTTTCAGACTGCTGCAGCTGGCACGGGCAGCCGCCGCTAACAGGAGGAACTGCTATGTAATCTATGCACAGATATGAATTCAGCAGCCCACATGCCTCGAACCGAATATGCTACTTACCAGTATGCATCTGTTCTTGGCATGTAGGGCTGCTGACATTCATATCGCCCACCGTCCTCCTCGGCGCCTGTAGCAGCTGTAGCATTCAGAATTACCATGTAGCATGGACATCACTCACTGTATTACACTCCATCTCTGCCACAATGGCGAAAAACAATCTGAGGATGGAGAGGATGCCCATGCGCACTGTAGTCCAGGGGAGGAGCCACCTATCTCGTGATACTTCGAAGACTCTTCCAGGACAACAATGGGCAATCATCCGGACCCAACACTAGGCGGCGATCTATGCACAGATATGAATGTCAGCAGCCCTACATGCCAAGAACAGATGCATACTGGTAAGTAGCATATTCGTTTCCATCAATAAATCTACCCAAACTTAAAACCAAGATGAGCCAGAGCAGGAGGAAAAGTACACCTAACAAAATCCATAGTTCAATCCAAGGTGAAATCAGATATGTTTCTCCAAGTTGATGAAAGAGTTCTGTACTTTTTTCTTTGAAAGTTTTTGTTGCTGGCGTTTTTTCATGTTCATTTGGATCATCAGAAAAGTCATCGAAGTTGATAAAGTAGCCAGATGCAGTTCTGTCAATTGTTTGGATGGCTTCAGGACTGTTATTAATCTTTGGATTTGCTTCTTCCTTTGTCTTATTAGAATAGTCAAAGGCTACATCGTTGTAGACAGGTGTTTCTTGACGAACTGTTGCAATTTGGGTTTCAAGCGGCACAAGTTCCATGGCTTTGTTGCATAGTCCTTTTTTATTCACTGCAGGTTTATCAAAATTGATTAGTCTTTCAGTTTGAACCTCTTGGATTGTAGCAAGGTTTGGTCTTCTGCTACTTCTTGGGAGTCCACTGGGCCTACTACTTATTATTGGCCACATGGTTGTGGTTTTACCAGGTCGATTGATACAACTCGGTTCTCCTTTTTACCAGCAAGGGGCGGTAGAACTACTGATCTTGTTTCGCTGACCGCTAAGACAGGTACTGCTTTTCTGTAAGAAGGTCCAAATTCCTTCTTCACCGCGATCTTTTCTCTGACCAAATCCCCAATCTTTGGAATCCAGACAGGTCTTGCAGGGACAGGTGGATTTTCTTCAGTGGCAGTTGGCTTTAGTTTTTCGTTACGTAGACTTCTTCTTGTTTCATTTAAGTCCTGTAAAACAGCCAAACGATCTTTGATATCAAAGGCTTTTTGTTTCACCACTGAAGTCTGACAATCCAGGTCCTGGATGATCATGCTAGTACCAAACAAAAGTTCGTACGGACTGATACCCCCTAGAGAATTTCTTGGCAGGTTATTAAGACTACGTTGGACACTTATTAGATGTTTGACCCACCCATCACCCGAACCTAATACCCTCGCTGTTATAGATTGCTTTATGTCACGTTTTTTTCTCTCCACTACCACATTTCCCTCGGGATGGAATTGACTAGAGTACCGCAATGCAATGCCCATGCTGGCCATGGCCTCCTTATAAGCCCGAGAGCTAAACGCAGGACCCTGGTCAGAATGTAGCATACCAATTGCGTATGTGCCGATAAAGACTTGCAAATCTTTTATAACAGTTTTGGCGTCAGCCGAGCGCTGGGGGCCTCATCTAAATGAATCTCGTCTTAATATTTATGGGACCGCATACTTCCATGTGGATGTCTGCGTGTAGATAGCCTAATGCTGTCTAATAGAGGTGTCTGGGCATGTGTCTGGTCCGGTTCACTACTGCGATCTCTGTTGCAGTCCTGACAATTCATTGCAAAGCTATAAATTTGCACGCTCATTCCCGGCCACCAGTATCGTGATTGCAATTCTATTAGAGATTTCAGGATCTCTTGGTGCCTCAGACCCAATGCCATGTGTGCATCTTGAATCAAGAAGACTCTCCGGTTCGTGTTTGGAATTACTCTATCCCCCACTCCAGGGATTTAAGCAAAAGGAACGGAGTTCGCATCAATTATGTATGTATTTCAAAGTGGGTAGTTTAGAGGTAACGCTGCATAATTGCCCTCCATGGAGGCTCTTACTGCTAGTAGCGTTTCACCGTCTATTTGTTTTTTCGTACGCTTTTTTGTAGCTACGGAAGCCTGTTGACCAGCTGCCGCTGTGGCTTTATTAGCCAATGAATTCCCTGCAACGTGAACGCCATCACGTTGAAGACTCTGCGTATGTATCACGTGAGTCTTTCGTAGTTCTTTCTGCAAAAGAACGACTTTTTTCCCCATAGTTTTTTATATTTTATTGTGGTACCTGTCATCTTTGTAACCGTTTTTTAATCCAGGTCTGCATGGAATTATTGTAAGATTTGACGCAGTAATGCGAACCGCACACTATTAGTGTGGGGAATTCGCGATCGGCGTTTTCAAGCGCCATCTTTAAAAATCTTATTTCAGCTCGCTGAGCTGTACAATTTCTGAGTGATTCAGTTTTAGTGACCATCGGTCTAAATTTCCCCAGGCGCCAGTGACCTTTAACAATCGCGCACGCAGCCTTGTAAATTTGTTTTTCCACAACGTAGTGTTGTGCAAATCTGTCCGTGTAGATAACACAGGTGTACTGTTCGAGAGGCAGAATTTCGATTGACAGAGGACGTTCATGTTCGTATTCCAGATCTTCTAGTTTTTTTCATTTTCGGATCAAAAGCGTGTTTCACGTCTTCTGTAGCAAGAGAATTTTCCCATTGTATCCATTTTGGATCTAATGCCACAGCATTCGGAATGCATGGTCTTGTTACTGCCTCCAGGGCTGATACTGCTGTCAAAACAGATAAGCTTCTTCCTTGGGCTAGGGATTTTTCTTTTGCTACAGCAGTTTGAACCGCAGTAAATTTTTTCAGTAGAACTGAATTTAATTTCAGCTTGTGTGTACAAGTGTGATTTGTAAGCTAATGGTACCGTTTCTCCCTCATTAGAGGTCAGGTATGTGAATCGGCATCTTCCTGGGATGTATCGGATTACAAGGTTGCGTTCGTTTGCGCGTGTTTGCAGTTTTGTTTTAGTTAACATGTCTGTTTGTAATGATCGTAAAATTTCTGTGTGTTTCGGAGTCCAATTAATTGCTTTGAAATCAGGTTTTATGAATTCGTAGAGAGGTTTAACCCTCTCTGCATAATTTAGAATGTATGTTCTTCAGAAATTCAGGAAACCTAGAATTGATTGTACGTTCTTCAGCGTTTTTGGAGCTTGTGGTACTGCACACGTCTCTAAGAAGTTGTCTGCTAGGCTTTTGCCTTCATTTGATAATTCATATCCTAAAAATAGGACTGTTAGGTGGGCAATTCACGACTTTTTAAAGTTGAATTTATACCCTTCAGATGCGAACCCAAGTATGATGGTGTTCACTCTTTTCAAGTGTGTCTCCAGGTCATCGTCTGTAAGATAGATATCATCGACATAAGATAATGACTCCTATTCATACATTTGTAGTAACTCTGTTACCCTGGCTGAAAATAATCCTGGGCTATTCTTGAATCCCTGTGGGAGACGACAAAATTGCCATTGTGCCCCCATACTGGAGAAAGCGGTCAAATACCTGCTTTCAGGTGCTATGTTTTGACAGAAGAAAGCATTTGAAATGTCTAATGTGGTTTTATATTTTTTGCGCACAATGTTATTCATTAGTGCTGCACTGTGTGAGTTTTGTACTGCAAAGGTTTTACAGCAGGAGTTTAGGTGTCTGTAGTCCAAAACTAGACGATATGAATCGTCCGGCTTGGAGACAGGAAACAAAGGATTCTTCATTTGTGAGGTGCATGTTTCAATCACCCCCTGATATTCAAGTTGATCTAAGATCTCTCTGACTTGTTTTTTAGCTTCTTGCTTAACTGGATACTGCTTCTGTGCAGTAGGTTGAATTTTTAACTGGATTTTATGGTAGGAGAATCCTCATCCCATCCTACATGATTTTTATATAAAGCAGGGGCTTGGGCCACTGCTCATTTTCTAGCAAATGTGTATTTTTTATGAATTGGAATGTGATTTGAGAAGGCAGGCATAAACATTTCTTCGCCATGTGGGCACTTCCTGACAAACTCTGGTGGGCAGTCTTTCTCAGCTAGCAGGATATCATAGCCTTTAGATAAGTTATCCCAAAAGAGACCTCTTATCTTCCTAGTTTTGTCCCCTTCTATACGTAATGCTATTTCATATATTTTATGGGGCACACTAACTCTGGTGTCTGCAGTTTCCACCTGAATGTATTCATTCGTGTTCACTGTCTCCATAAGATCCATCAGGATCTTGCGAGCTATGGTCACTTCTGCTGCGCTGTCTAGCATTGTCTGGGCCCACTCTCCGTTTTTCAGTTGTGTCCTCAGAATCCTCGGCATGTTTTATTTTAATGCTGGCTACCTTCTTTTTTGGAAATTGTAATTTTTTACTTTGATGAGCAGGTTCCTTGTCTTTGGACTTGACGTGCTCTTCTTTGTGTTCTGACCGTCCTCTTCTTTCCGATTTCTGTGAGGAATTCTGAAAAGATCGAGAGGGACATGTATCAATATCTTGATATCTGTCAGGTTTTCTCAAATTATCCCTATTTCTAAGGTTGTATCTTTTTTCAGAGGGCTCCCTTTGAGGAGACTTGCCTCCTCGTTCTGGAGATCTATCTCTTCGTTGAGGAGACCTTCCTCTGGACTGGAAATGTTTTTCTCTGGGAGTGGTTTGTTTATTACCCTCCCACCTCTTTTTTGGAGTATTGAGATTATTTTTGATAAAGGTTTTTTATGGCGGATTTTCAGTTAGTTGGCGTTTTAGTGGTTTCCCACCCAAACTATCTCTACCTAGTTCTTCATAGGATTTTTCAATTATTCTGGCAAGTTCAAAAGGTTGGTCTGCTATATCTGTTTCTTTTAATTTCTGGCGGTAGGTTGTACCGTCAATCGTCAATTGAACATATTGTGTATATACATTTGTTAATTCTTTTATTTGAACTAAAAGTTCTTTGCTTGACATTTTTTCAATGTCAGGATGTGGTGTATAGTTGGCCAGAACCGGCCATGTGGCTCCTGGTCTACCTAGTGGACCGAGCCTGGTAATGTGATTTTGATGCTTTAGGGCGCCTTTAAACCAGAGCTCGTGCTCTTGCTATGTTAATGGAATTTCAACGTCCTCGAAAGGGGCGTATTCCTCTGGAGATTCCTCTATTTTGTAGTAGTGGAACTCGCGTCTCACAGCATGTGCTGCTGGAAAATGTATCCAGGAATAGAATACCTCTGTCTGCCGATATTTATGGGCCTCTACCACAAATATGACCGTACCACCTCTCGATGATACTCCATTTTTTATAAGTTTCATAGTTATTGTTTTTCTTATATTGACCGGGATTATTATAGCATTCTGGTCTTCATTTTGGAGGCTTGTGTCTTCCGCTAAGAGTTGAGCTGCTAATTTAGCTCTCTCCCTTTCTTCCTCACTATCTGATATTTTTACTGACAGAAAGTTTGCAGAGTAAGTTTCAAGGAAGCAAAGATTAGGTGCACAATATTTTGGAACACTGTATCCTTCAATGTTGACTAAACCAAAAACTAATACATAGGATTCTCATCCTACTAAGTTCTGGCGGATATTAACCTTTTACCCACTCCAGATGCAGTCTTCTTTCTCATGCAAGAGAAATGAATTGCCACAATTGCAATACTTATCATGAAGTAAAGTGCGTACAGTAAAAGAAGTATTATGAAATAATACTGTAAAAGCTTTTATATGGTTTCTGAGCCATAAGATACTTAAAATGGATAAAATATATACATACTTAAAATCATTGACTAAACGTGCTCAACTGGTGCTTCTAAGATACGCCTACCCCGGTGTACCTAACCTAAGCCTAGTACGTGGGAAGGAGTAAGTGAGCTGCAGTTTACGTAAGTTATTTTTGCCAAGAATATGAATCATGAATTCTCTGAGGATCTAATCAGCTCCGTACCTTGGTTATAGAATGAAGGAGGCCTTGTATCTCTTTCTCAGGACTCGATCTCCCAGCATCCCGTGAGGGTGATTGGAAACACTGGAGCTGGATTTCTCGGCAGGAGAAAAGGCAGCGTCTCTCTCAGTGCGTCAATGGGAGGGTCGGCTTCCTTCGGCACTCATCAGCTGGGCTTCGGATAAGTTGATAGCCGATCTGCTCCAAACCACCGTGTGTTTGCTTAAGCAGATGCTGGTATATTTATACCTGGAAGGTGCCGAGTTTGACGTAAGGTTGGACATAAGACGTCACTAAGAACTGGCAGTTCTTTCAGGACTCTCAGGTGTTCTAGGACAAATCAAAACAAAAGCAGGGTGAATTCCCGGGCTGCTGGAGGCTTGGTTTGTTTAAAGAACGCGTTGTACTTTCTAGGAGTTTAGGGGAGTAGCCTTGCCGTATTTGGACTGCATTGGCTATCACTAAATATGGATATGATTCTTATGCCTTTATAAGGATATGATTTGTTATTACCACATAAGAGCATGAATCGGGAATATTTAATTAGGGTCCTAGATACGTTTACAACAAAACATTTCATCGACTGATTAGCTACCCAGAGATGAACAACTGGTCTAGAGAGCTATGTCAATGCCCCTGCGACGATCTTTCCCCCAATCATCTATTCATGTGATTTTGTTTAGCATATTTTTTACTAAGGAAAGATCCAGATTGCTTCCATCTCCCCAGATTCTACCTCAGGAGAGGTAGAATCTATGTCGACCTGCTTTTTTTTTTTTTTACAATTACTAGACAGTGATTATTGTATTGGAGTTATGGCTGGTTTTCTAAAAAGCATACTGAGAGCTAGAAAAAGTGTTAATGTTTAACTTCTTTAGATTGCAGAACAGAATGTATTTAATTACGTAGGACTGCTCTAATCACACAAATCTATCCTCAATGTAATATCTGTTAGACTAAATCTTCCTCTAAATGAATGCATCCTTGATTTATGTACATTTTGTATTATAGGAAATGTATTTTAAATGTTTTTACATTTTGACTGCTTTTGTGATTTTATAGGACTAAAATCGAGTAAAGCAGTTTTTTGATGTTTTGAACCATGGAATATTGAAATGATATGCTCATTAGTGATATTCCACATTGTAGCCTTAATTTTCAAATTGATTTACAAAGATTATCTGTTATAATAATGAATGATTTTACGGTCATGCAGTTTATGTAGCACTCGGTTAAGTTGCAAAGCACCTTCAACTGGGATGTATTGGCATGCCTTGCTTTTGCCAGGATACGGAGGGAATATGATGCCACTTCTGCAGAAATTAATATTATTCGAGAACCTTAAAACAGTTCATTTGATTTCAGCGAGATCAGCATAATTTCTACCACAGCCCATTATTTTAGCAATGTCAACTACACCAAGCTTCAATGTAAGTGGTAAAATGTAGGTTTTCTAAATTTTCTAACTGTTTGATAGTGGGCTGGGGAAGAAAAACGGGCTATTTTAGCAAATATTTCCCCTTTATGCTGGCATGTAACGCAGTGCTCATAATGTTTAAAGACCACACATGTAGCGCTATTTGAGGATCTTTGCATTAATTCTTTTACTAACCTTTTAATGAGATTCTGCTTATTAAGGTCAATTTCATGGTGACATGTAAATGCTCTTTTTTATCAACTCTTTCCATACTTAAAACTTTTCTGTTATCACCTGTTCAGTGACATGAAAACGTTTGCACAACTGCATAGGTGCTAAAAGCACTCCTAGATAGAGCCATATCAAGAACATTTGAGTTAACAGCAGTGAAAAAGTATGTTATGTAAATACATTTTAAAATTGTTATTTTATTTCCAGACTATGAAGTCACATGCAGGCGATTGTCGTAACTTTCTCATTGACTTTGCAAACTCAGATCCCACCAAGGAGTACTGTGGACCTAAGTCTGAGAATTTGAAAAGGCTGCTGGAGACGTGTAGAAAGCAGCTGGCAAAGTCTGAAATAGTTGGCGGCTCTATTGTTGATCAAGCTGTGAACGCAACGTTTGCTGCTCTGGTGTATATCACTCCAGAATTATTTGGGAAGCTTCAGAACTATGGTAACTGAATATTACACTTATTTTACTTGGAACATGTTTTGGATGATTTAGACATATTTATTTATAAATGTGAAATTTGAGTTTGATTATTCAGATGTCCAGTGATAAGGCCAAACTCGCCATTAAGAGTCCTATAACCCAGTGTTCTGCAAGTACTGGTAGAGACCAGGAGCTGTAAAGGAAGCATGACCTTTCTGATGCACACCATCGCACATGTACTATGTCCTGGAGAAAAATACCTTACAGGTTGTTTACTTAATACTTACCTATATAGTTCTATTCTTTTTGCCAATTGACAACTTCTGATTTCCTGTTGTAGAAATGCACAAAGTGGAATTCTTGTTGGAAAAAATGAAAGTCAGTTAATGTGTGAATATCAGCTTTGTTTAAACTATTTGTAAAGCACAACTGTTGCCCTAAAATAAATAATGCAAATTACAACCAGTTTTTTAACATTAAATATAACATTTCCTTGCTTTCGTAATGGAAAGTTCCCATTCTATTAAAGAGTCGACCATAATGATTTAAATGTCTTCACTTTTATTTATACCTCAGTCTTTAGCACACAATAACAAACTATGGATACCATCATCCTTTGGGGAAAGAAGATGAAAAGCTTCAACCAGTAATAAGCAAGAGTGTCAGTTATAGTCACTTATCAACACTTATGCCCCATTTTCTTCTGTGGCATATTATTTTGGTGTGAAAGTTTCATTTCCTGCAATTAGAAAGTATGAACTATGTTCCATGTTCCTATAAAACATATCACTTACTAAGCCTTAAATAAATTACCACAAGCCAGTCATACTTCTATTTAAAATTAATTTGAACTTCCTTAGACAATAAACATGAATAAAATGAGTGAATGCCTATTCAGTACACCATAAAAGCCTCTGACCACCCATTGTATGATTTTCTTGTATAGAGTGGGCTATAGCCAGCCTTGATCGTTGGACTGGATAGTCCTCGCCTTCGTGTACTAGAATTTAAATATCTTCTTACGAAAGCTAGTAAATCTAATATTCTGTGTCAGGACCAGAGTTGAGGATAATGTTTGTTCAAAGCTTACTAACCACCAGTGTCAGCATATCCACAAACTTATTAAAGTAAATCATTTTAAAGATAGCAACCATAGGCCAGCAAGGGTTCCCACAAACCATAGACCAGCAAGGGTTCCCACCATTAGGGCGAAGGAATGTCACCCCCTTGCAGACCGCACACAAAGGTGAAAAATAAAATGAATGTATTTCCTTTTTATTTTTCCCTTTCCCCAGCCCGAGCTGTGTTGGGGGCGGGTCCACTTCTGCTGACTGGCAGCAGGGCAGTGGTGCTGACTCTACCAATTTAGAGTGCCCATGCCAGGCTTGCTTGCTGGCTGTCTGGCGATGGCCAGCCTGACATCCGCCCTTCAACCACTCCACCCTGCTGTCCTAGACAGCGGGGTGGAGAGCTGGCACAGGCCCCCAGTACCTGCGGGAGTGGCACGGCACCCTCTGCAGCAAATCCTGGCGCTGCTCTCATGCTGCTTAACATCATCAAGAGCATGAGAGCACCGTCTGGATTGGTGTGGAGAATTCGATTGCTGCAGACCAACGCCAACTTGCCGAGGGACTGAAGCAGAGGACCGGAGTAGATGAGCCAGCGGAATGGGTAAGTACATTTTTATTTTTTCCATTGTAACAGACTGCTACTTCAACGTCCGACCTCTCGGCTATGGTTAGTTATTTACACTGTTTATAACAAACAATGACTTACAGCTTTGGCATTGGCCTTAAAGACATGCTGCTGGTTAGTGGTTGGTTGCCCCACTAAATGTTACAGGTGCCAGGCACTATTGCCATGGACCAGCCTGCATCATTAAGTATGTCTTCCAGGCTTGCTTCCAGCATGAAAGATTTAGAAACCGTAGCTCCATGGCCCAAGTTTTCCTCGGAAATTGAGGTAGATATTCCCGCTTTCTGCATAGTCCACCTGATACATCTTCATATAGATGAGACCACCTTATAAGAATTATTATTTTTTAGTGTCTAGTTATTTACAGAGACTCTAGATTTTGGACACACTGCAACTTGCGAGGGAGAAGGTGTGGTACCACAAACTGATTTGAGGCTGTAGTAAGCCATTTGGAATGCCTATCCATGCAGTTCCTGCCAGGTGCCTCCCTTCAACTATCTGACTACACTGAAAATGTTCCTGTTGCCTAAAACAGATATGCAACCAAATGCTTCTTAAAATCTCACGGTCCAGTTTCTGATCATTGAACACTCTGTCTCCGATTACACCAATTCATGAGACCTGTAGGCATACAGACAACTGCAGTCTCTTATTGCACAACTAAAGGGACACATGAACAAGTGTCATGCATAAAATGGCTGTTTTTCTGGATGGTGCTAGTGAGACTATATATATATATATATATATATATATCAGCTTCCTTCGTGGATACCTTTGCACATAAAGAACGAAAGAACCGAGCCCAAACTCCGTATTTGCATGTGAATTGGATTTATTCAGTCATAAATCGGCAGTCCTATCATGTAAGTCAAAAAGTTGTCCGTCTCATGTGGCTAAATTTAATTACATCAAAAAGTGTCAAGCGAGCTCTCACTTGAATAACTGTGTGCACTACTGTACAAAAGTTTCTAAAAATGTAAACAGCTTATGTGTATTTCTGTGAGACTATTCCTGTGTTAATCCTTATTCAAACAAAGCAAAGTCAAGACAAGATAGTTGTCAATTAAATCGTAGTTTATTTGCACAATTCAAAATCCAAATACAAAATTAGAACATCCTTAATATACATCATACATTGATGTGATGAACATTTTCTCAATTAGCTGACATTTTAACTGAGCAATTCAATTTGTGCAAAACAATGCATTTCAGGGTGGCCCGATGCATCCTGGGACATCACGTCACTTCTTCGGGGGCCACTACATTGAAGAGAAAACACAAAAATATGTATATAATACCTTATGTACAGAAATATGCCATACATTTTGAGTCCAAATGTTCATTGCTACCAAATGCAGGGATTGAAAATAACATAACCCCTCATATAGAACAGCAAGAAACCATCACCAGAAGAGGCCAGTGAATAAGTGGAGAGATAAAATGAAAGGGCAGTGCTGAACCCCAAAGTTACAACATAAAAATACACAAATTACCTATGATGAAGAACATCAGATAAATGATAAACGGAAGATGCGTTTGTACAGCCCAGCTGACAAATGAAAAAATAATGAATAAGTACATGACGGTCAACAACAAAGTGCCACACAAGCGGAGCACAAGGTGTGCGGGTGAAATTACCTGAATTGAATAGAGGTTTTTTTTATATACTGCAAAAAGGTACAAGAAACACCAATGAAATGCACTAAAAAGATCGCCACGCATGGGCCCCCAACGTGATAAACAACTCGGTAAACCACATACCTTATTTCAACAAATACCAATCACCAAAGTTTGAAAGAAAGTCGGCAGAAAACGGAGAAAATACTGTGACACTGGCTGGAAAGCAGTTAAAACGAGCGGGTACAACGAGCATAAACCATAAAACTGAAAACAACGTTTCAATCTTACCGGGAGACGTTAAACGCCGTGGCTGTAATCCCGAGTAACACCTCATCCACGACGCATGAACATAACAAGCATTTAGAATGCAATGGTTTCGCCTTTGGAAAAGTTTGAGTTATTGGCATTGCTCATGACATTTCTTTTTTTTTTTTTTAACTTATAAATAAATGGCATTGTTATTTACATTGCCAACAGCTCTCACAGCCCACACAGCTCTCTCAGCCCACACAGTTCTCACAGCCCACACAGCTCTCACAGCCCACACAGGCCACACAGCCCACACAGCCCACACAGCTCTCACAGCCCACACAGCTCTCACAGCCCACACAGCTCTCACAGCCCACACAGCTCTCACAGCCCACACAGCTCTCACAGCCCACACAGCTCTCACAGCCCACACAGCTCTCACAGCCCACACAGCTCTCACAGCCCACACAGCTCTCACAGCTCTCACAGCCCACACAGCTCTCACAGCCCACACAGCTCTCACAGCCCACACAGCTCTCACAGCCCACACAGCTCTCACATCCCAAGGGAAGTTCATCGTTCCATGCATGCATTCCAACGAAATGTACAGTGCAATATATGGCTAGAGGGCCAGTCAGTGCACAAACCAAAAAAGAATTCCAGGTGCAGAACCCGGCAGGAAGAGGTCGCAAACCCTGCCTGGGTGAGACCGGAGAACTTTCACTCTACAAAGGGTGATAAAATTAGTACTTTTGAGTTTGGTACAATAAACATCTAATTTCTGTGAATAGCGCCAAGAGACAGATTCTGGGATTAAATATGCAATAAATAAATAGGCCCCTGATCCTATCTGGTTAGTTGGTCACGCACAGACCTGTTGCAGGTGTCAAATCCTCATAGTCAGGTGTCTAGTTGACAGGGCCATAGCAACATTTTTATATCAGACCCACATAATACAGTTGCAGACTGATGGTAATAAACCTGCACCTCTACAGACGGTTTGCTTTTCAGATGGTTTGTCATGAAGGGTCGTTAACAATGTGCTAGGTTTGACTAGTTTAAGAAGACGCGCGAGATAAAGAAAAAACAACCCTTAATGTGTTTATCGATCTATCATCTGTATTACTATCGATTCACTTCAGATCCACTAGATACGAAAATGCCTAAACAATGCTTGTTAGAAAGCTGAATAGCGCACATTGTATCTCTCTAAGAAGACGGAAACCTCAGCCGGGCCCTCCAAGATTGGAATCCTGTGACCTACAGAGGACACTGCAATAAACCCCGGATACTCCGAGCTGTCCTGTCGTCTGAAACGTTATACGTGCACAGGTCAGGGCGACCTTCGTCTGAGTAATCTCCTTCGATGTTAGAAAGGGAATACAAAGGATTGTTTTGGGTCATTTTAGGACAATGAGGAGTTTCCCTCCATAGTAAGTCAGGTGCAGTGCAGTATTGTTTTTTGTAATTATTTCATTTTTCGTTTTTATTTTATTTGTATGTAGGCCCTTGGGCGACCTAGCACTGAAACGTCCATCTAGAAAAAAGAGAGGCTAGCCTTCGAGCTGAGAGTCAGTCCAATGCTGGAATCGCCGGGGATTCAGTGGCTTGTTGGCCGTGGAGGCACTGAGGCGGATGTCAAGGGGCGCGCTGCGGCTCTCTCTGGGTCTGGGTGCGCTCGTGCACCACTGATATCCAGGAAGTGCCCGCTGCTTAGCTCCAGACCATGCTGCTATAACCCACGGGAAGCAATGGGTGACTGAGGGCACGCTGGGGGTGGCGGTGCACCACTCATATTCCACAGCACTGTGAGCCACGCATAGGGGTACCGCCGACACCAAACCGTACTGAATGATTGCATCACCAACAGCTGCCACGAGGCACTGGAAGCCAATGAGTGTTTAATCCCACATGCAGAGGTAGCGGTGCACCGCCAGTCTCAAAAAAGTACGGAATATTTAGTTCCACACTGGGGCGCCACAAGACCTTTGAGTGAGTGAGCTCGTGCCAGGGGTAGCGCTAAGGAAGCTATCGGAGGGTTTAGCTCGCAAACAGGGGTGCCACTGGCGGCAGGAAGGCATCGGGTTCACACCAGAGGGCCTCTAATGAGAAGCTACTGAGGGCTGTAACCCATGTTATCAGTGCACCAGCTAACCAGTATGAAAAGCAAATTGTCCGCTCGCACGCGGGACACCGGTCCCCAGTGCTAGTTACTGAGTGGTTAATCTCACACTAAGGCCAACCCGTACCTGGCCCAGTCCTATTCGCGCCGAATGAACCACACAAGAGGCAGTTAACCAGCTCTCTTCCGTGTGCGCACTCCCTCCTGCACAGAGGACTCTCCCCGGTGACGCTTCAGCTCTCACCACTCGCCCCCCGCTGGCAGGTTCACTCTTAGACAGCTGAGCTCCTCCCGGCGTCTGTCCCAGCCTCCTGTACGCAGGACTCCGTTCTCCGCATGGGACAGCTATAGCACCGCCCTCAAACATCCCCTAAGAGATGCTGTTAGACAGCTCCTGCCTGTATCAAAGCTCCGTCCTGTACTGGGACTCTCCGTTGCCGGACACATTACTCCGAGTCTCCGACCCTCTCCCGGATGACAGCTCCCAGCCCTCAGCCACTCCCACAGGTCCCGTTCCACGGCTCCCACCTGTGTCAAAGCTAACTCCGGCACTGTCAGCACTCCGCCTCCAAACTATCTGCACTCAGTCCCCAGCGGGGAGTCTCTCCCCTGTGTGACAGCTCTGAGCCCCCACCCACTCACACAAAGACAGCTCCTATCTGCATCCAAGATCCGTTCCCTTCCAAACGCAGGACTCTCCGTCACTGAAAAAAAACTGCCCGAGCCACTCCCCCTCCGCGGCGCTGCTCGCCGAGATTAACTATTTCTGTCCTAGGAGAGCACTCCCTCCTGCACAGAGGACTCTCCCCGGTGACGCTTCAGCTCTCACCACTCGCCCCCCGCTGGCAGGTTCACTCTTAGACAGCTGAGCTCCTCCCGGCGTCTGTCCCAGCCTCCTGTACGCAGGACTCCGTTCTCCGCATGGGACAGCTATAGCACCGCCCTCAAACATCCCCTAAGAGATGCTGTTAGACAGCTCCTGCCTGTATCAAAGCTCCGTCCTGTACTGGGACTCTCCGTTGCCGGACACATTACTCCGAGTCTCCGACCCTCTCCCGGATGACAGCTCCCAGCCCTCAGCCACTCCCACAGGTCCCGTTCCACGGCTCCCACCTGTGTCAAAGCTAACTCCGGCACTGTCAGCACTCCGCCTCCAAACTATCTGCACTCAGTCCCCAGCGGGGAGTCTCTCCCCTGTGTGACAGCTCTGAGCCCCCACCCACTCACACAAAGACAGCTCCTATCGAGATTATAGAGTCAACTGGGAGGGTTCATTCAATAACTGAGCATAAACCTGTAGACGCAGATTTTGTATTTGACGATCGTGAACAAGCCCGTCAGACATAAAACAAGTCTCACGCTTCCCGCGTGATACGCGATCGGCCCGGTCGGGTCTTGTAGAGCGGATGGCCCCCCTGGTCTACAGGACCCACTCGGGGGGGAACCACCGACCTCAGGGCTATCCAGGGGGAGGGAAGGCCCAAGGACCCAGCGCCGCCTCAGTCACGCGGGCGGGGGCTTCGTTTGCAGCCTGCTGGACCCGACCGCTAAAGGATTCCAGCGGGAGGGGCTGGAGCGCTCTCGCAGCGCGGAGCTGCAGGCAGGCAGAGAGACACAGAGCGGTGCGAGTCAGCGGGAAGGGGCGGCTCGCACCGCGGGGGATATCAACAATACCTTGGTGCCGGCAATGCCGGACCAGACACGGGGGCGTTCCCGGCGTCGCGTGACGTCGGCAAAAGCCAAAGAATGTCGGGAACGCCCCCGTGTCTGGTCCGGCATTGACGGACAGGCCCCTCGTCCAATGGCAAGGCTCCGTTTACGGAGCCAGCCAATCAAGGACGAGGGCCGAACAAAAGCCACACTACGGTTCTCAACAGGATTTCGCCTGCGCGGAAAAGCTGCGCAGAGCGCAGCTTCCGCTAGGCGAAACCTAAAAAGGAGCGCCTGGCTCGGTCACATGTCTAGCTTCAAAGAAAGTGTAAACGGACTGAAATACCAAAGTGGCGAGATACAAATGTCAGTGCAGGATGTGAAAGAAAATACACGCAAAGCAGCAATCCTATCAGTAGAAAATAACATGTGCCCAAAAAGCATCAAATACTACGGATAAAAACCAAATGAAAACTCTGATAGTGTAAAGAATGCTACAATGATCATTAAAAGATGGCCGCCAGCTCAAGTGCAAACTGCACCCTAATAAGAAAAAGTAAGTTTGTATAAAGATATGTACATGCCGCAATAGAAGACAAAGTTGGTAGTAGACCGTAGACCACACAAACAAGTGCCCAAAGATAGAAAAGTAGAGAAAAGGTGCATGAATGAAGTTCTTTTTTTTGTAGAAACAGAGTACATGATCAGAGTAATAATCCATGCTTTGCAGTGACACAGACAACTTTCCATATATTATAAACCTTGGCTAACATAACAAAAATTGGTGTGTGGGGAAAAATTTTGTGCACTAAAGATGTGGAAACTGTTCCAAGAAAACCTGAAATAGTGAACTAGAGGGAATATGTTGATGAAGTTATATGTGAAAGAGACATAATGTCTGATGTTTATAAAAAGCAACTGAGGTCAATTTTATCATTCAAGCCGTCTGGCATCATTGTTCATAATTTTTTGAGTCCAAAATACTTCTCTTTGAGAGAGTTTTTTACTGTTGTCCATTCCTTCTTTGATATATACTTTCTCTATGATGGTAAACCGAACCTGAGCGATATTATGACCCATTCAGTGAACAACCAGTTTGGAGTTGGTATTTTTGTTTCTGATCATGCTTTTATGTTCGCCGATTCCGATTTTAATTTTTCTTTCCGTTTTGCCTACGTATAGCAGGCCGCATGGACATTTAATGCAGTATATAACGTTTGTAGTGTTGCAATCGGATGAGTGATTAAGTTGGATTTTGGTTCCTGTCCTAGGATGACTGATGGATGTTTGTTGCATGACGTTATTGTAGTGTACACAGTTGTGACAATTTTTCATGCCAGTATGGTTGGTTTCAATAGCTGTATGTTTGTTAGTCAATAGTTCTTAAAGGTTTGAACTCCTGGTGTATGCAAACAATGGTGGTTGCACGAATGAAGACCCAAATTCTGGTTCCTGTGAAAGTAATTCCCATCTTTTGAGAATTATTTTTTGACTTAGTCGAACATTTTGAGACAAAAACGATGCGGTCATCTACGTTGATACTTCTGCATTTAGGACATTCCACCAAGCCGCCAGCCTTGAATTTCGAGAGTCTACGGGGAGACCAATATGCTCTGTGGATAGTGAACAAAAGATTTCACCTTAAATTTGCAAACTTGACTATTTTATATAGCATAGTGATCGTTACTTGCCATTGATCTTCCGTGGCGATGTCCGGCAAGCAATCACCCCACAGAGCCTCTGGAAGCAGGAACAGGCCATCCTCCATCTCCAACATTGCCCAATACCATAGAGCAACTTCTTTTTTGTAGACTTGATTTGCCCAGCTTTGTACCTGTAAATATTTGAATTTTGAAAACCCTTTCCCCCAGGTGGCTTCCCCCTGTCCCCAATCAATCAATTTTCCGTCCGGGAATAGATTACCCCAAGTCTGTAAGCCTGCAGCTCTTAGCGGCATAGCCAATGCATCCTGAGACCAGGGGGGTGAGCCTGGGGCATCCCAAATGGGAGCCCTATATCCATAGTAAGAAATTTTTAGAGCTCTCCTGATTTTATACCAGAGCTCTGCCGCTTCCTGTAAGATTTTCAGTCTTACTTTCTTGAAAAACTTAGGATCAGAAAATTTACACAAAAAAACGTCCTCATTGTAATTGCTTTTCTTAAGCATAGCCAAAAACGTATTTCCAATAGCTGTGGCCATCGGGACACCCAGTAATATTCTAAAGTTCTTTAACTGAAAAGCCCATGCATATAACATAAAGTCTGGAGCCGCCAGTCCACCTTTAGCCCATCTTCAGCCCATCTTCTTCTAAGCTTCTTCCACGATAGACGGGACCCTTTCGATGCCCAAATAAAAGAGCAGATCTCACTTTGTAGCTTCTTAAACCAATCCTTATTAAATGCCAGGGGGATTGTCTCAAACAAAAAAGTCATTTTTGGCAAAATCACCATCTTTACCAGATTCGTACGGCCGTATAGAGTAAGTGGTAAATGCCCCCAGCCACGCAGTATAGAACCTATTTCTTTTTTTATCCTCATAAAATTAATTCTTGTTAATTCTGAAATATTATGCGTGATCCTTACCCCCAAATAACACATCTCCTTTTTACATAAGATGCCTTGTGAATCTAAGTTCCAGGACATAATTTCAGTCTTGTCCTCGTTAATTTCGTAGCCAGAGACTTGACCAAATTCTTTCGTGAGTTCAAATAAACTTTGCAATGATTGCTGCAAATTCGGGGTGTAAATAATAATATCAGCTGCGTAAAGACCTATTTTTTTCTCCTATCCCTCTACAACAAACGGTGGTATGGTATCTGCATTCCTAATCTTGCATGTTAGTGGTTCGGTTCTATATATAAATTAAATAATAGTGGAGATAGGGGACATCTTTGCCGTGTGCCGCGCTTCACCTTAATGGATTGTGTTAAAATTCCGTTTACCAGTGTCTTGGAGGTGGGAGAACAATATAAAGATAATAGAGCGCTGGTAAAACTCGTCCCTATCTCAAGGTGACCTATGAGAGCTTTCAAAAAGAGCTTTCAAAAAGGACCAGTCGACTCAGTCAAAGGTCTTAGCGGCATCAAGTACTATTACAGCCAGCGGGAGGTTATAGGCTGTGGCCATATCAATAGCTCCAATTAATGAAAATTAATGAAAAGGTGAGTTCCTTCAAGAACCTGCCCCTAATAAATCCTTTTTGATCATCCTGCACTAATTTTGAGATCACCAAACTTAACCTGTCTGCCATAATTTTTGCAAAGAATTTGTAGTCACAGTTTAGTAGTGATATTGGCCTATATGAATCAAGATATTTAGGGGATTTTCCCGGTTTTGGAATTAAGACAGTAACCGCCTCATTCCAGGATTCGGGCATGACTGCCTGACCTTGAAAAATACTGTTAAATAAATTATGTAATACTGGTGCAATTAATCCTATCAAAGATTTATATACTTATGACGGAAGCCCGTCTGGACCCGGAGCCTTGTCTCCCTTAGCAGACTTTATGGCCTTTTCCACTTCCGTTAAAGATATTTCAGTGTTCAAAATCTGTTTAAACTGAGCTGGAAGTGGGTTTACTAACTGCAGCCACTCCCTGATGTCCGGGAGCTCTGAATCTAGGTCCTCCTTATAGACCTTTGAAAGGTAATCAAAGAAAGCCTCTGCAATTTCTCTGCTTTCTGTGATTAGAATATCTGTATCGGGGCTTTTTACTTCCTTAATAAAGTTGCGTACCTGATCCTTCTTCGCCTTCCAAGCTAGTAATTTACTGCACCCTTCCTCATAACTAAAGGGTGCCAGATTACTAGCTTCCCACTTTTCCTTAATTCTGTGGGCCAGAACCGCTACCAGGTCTGATTTCAGCCCTACTAAATCAATCATTGCCTGATCCATTATTTTAGGTTCCCCCTCGGCAATAATCTTAGCTTCATTGTGACGGATCTTCTCTTCCAAATCTGAGACCACTTTATAATATTCTCTGAGCTTCCTCGCACCCATAGCTCCCAGCCTACCTCTCAAAAATGCTTTGCAGGTTTCCCATACTGTCTCAAGCTTAACTGAACCCAGATTAACCTCTAAAAAAACTTCTAATTCCTCCCTTACCACTTTCAAACATTCCTGATCTAGGAGGAGGGTACGATCTAACCTCCAGGCTGAATCCACCCTGTCTAACTTAAAGCTCAAGTTTAAAGTTATAGCAGAGTGGTCTGAGATGTGAGCGCCTATATGGTTAGTGCTTATTAGCTGATCCATTAATCTCAAGTCCAGTAAAAAATAATTAATTCGAGATTTATGATTATATTTTCGGTTATAATATGTATATCCGAGCTGTAGGCCAGATTTTACCCGCCATATATCACATAAACCAAACTGAGTCAGCAGCAGCCTTGCTTTGTTAGACATTTTCACATTACTCTGTCCTCTCTTGCCTGAACGATCTAAATTATTCTCCATGACCGTGTTGAAATCACCTGCTATAATGATCTTGCCCGAAAAATTTAGAGTTCACTAGCCAGTGTATCCAAGGGTCCCACATTATCTTGATTTAGCTCTTAATATCCTGTGATAGTAAGCTTTTCCCCTGTAAGATCAACCACCTCCCTCTAGGATCTGCTGCCATAGATTCAAAATAAAATTGCACTGCTTGCCTAACAAAAATCGCCACCACTTTTGTAACTATCGTCTGAGGTGTATAACAAAAATGTGCAACCCACCTTTGAGTTCCAAAAATGTCCTTGCACTCGGTGGCAGTCAAATGCGTCTCTTGTAAAATAACTATATGTGCCAATGAGTCCTCTAAATATTTTAGAATTAGCCGTCTCCTAGACCTTACACCTAAGCTGTTAACATTCCACAACAGGAATTTCAGCTCCATAGCACTAACCCCACTCATCAATTACCAAACAAAATACCCTTATTAACCAGGTGGCAAATATGCTACTGAGGATCATTTTTGATATTTTCTCCCCCCCCCCCCACCTCCCACCCGCCAAATGTCCAAGCATTGGGGAGTTCTGGGAATGCAGTAAGTAAAAGCTTGTCACGGATAGTTGATCTGAATATTGAGGTAAGCCCTGAACTAATTAATACTGGAAGATATGATTTGCAGAATAAGAATATTAATGACCATGTTACGTTGGTGTTTTATGGAGTTTTGCTTACCCGCAGAGAAATCTGTAAATTATGGGTGTCGCCTATATCCCCAACACTTCTGGAATGGGTGAAAGCTATGAGATATTTTGCTAAACTAGACTCTATGGATCAGAAAAGGAAAAAGCACAGATTTTGGTTACCTTTTTTACAACATTTTGGTAAGGGGGGGAATAGGGTCGGGAATATGGCCTGTTATGTTATGTTAATTTATTTCTTCTATAGTGCTCGGCTACTCCGAGGAGCATCCCGGCGCTTTGGCGAAGAATATCAGCAAGTGAAACAACAACATAACAACTAAAATGCAGACAGAAAAAGGAAAAATAATTATTTGGTGAAAAGCCACGTTTTAAGGTATTTCCTAAAAGCAAGAAGACTAGGAGCCTGTCTTAAGGAGAGTGGTAGTTAGTTCCAAGCCTTCGGGGCTAGGTAACGGAACGACCGGCCTCCTATTCTTGCACATCTAATGGCCGCGACTGTCATTTTAGGTTTAATGCATTTTTATTAAGAAAAAAGAAACATGGGGAAGGGGAATAGGAGGTTAAGGTTACATACAGTATAATAAGGAAGTAGCGCATCTCAGGAGCGTTGGCGAAAAGTAGTCCAGTGGTCCAGAAGAAAAATACAACAAATGTAAGGCAAATAAGCAATCTGAGTAACCCTCGCGTGCACCTCAACACCCCATCCAGAGCCGAGCGCGGATAGCCATCAGTGATTCATCAAAGCACACCCAGCCCCTCCGATCCCCCCACCCCCAATAAAGGAAGAAAAAAGAAAACAACACCCCAACTCCCCCGTCCGATGGCCCCGCAATAGGATAACCCGCCCCAAGCAGCCCACCCCCCATCCCCTAAGATCCTGTCCCCTGTGCTGTCTAATCCACCGGGGTCGCCGGCGGCGTCAGCCTGAGAAGTCGAAGGTACCTCGGGCAGGTGAGCTCCCGGAATTCCGTGGACAGTAGTGCTAGGAAGGGTTGCCATAGCTCCTCAAATTGATCCACATCCCCAGCCACTGTAAGCGACATCTTCTCCATACCCAACACCTGCCAGAGCCTATGTAACCAACCCGTAATGGAGGGGACAGTGGTGGTGCGCCAGTGGACAAGAATATTCTGGACCGCGGAGCCTAGCGCAATTGCAATCTGTCTACCCCTGCGGGACTTCAACGGGTACATGAGATCATTGGGAAGGCCTAACAAAACATACGCTGGGAAGCGCGGCAGCTCAATCTCAAAGTGCCTATCCACCTCATCCAAGACCTCCTTCCAATAAGCGGTCCGCACCGGGCAAGCCCAAAGAATGTGTGAGAGGGTACCCTCCTGTCCGCATCCCCGCCAGCACCCCTTGTCAGTGTGTCTGTGCATTTCATACAGCCTCTCCGGGGTGTAGTACCAATAAGTAGACACCTTAGTGAAGGTCTCCGTAAGTCCCGTGTGGTATGCTGAGTGCCGCGCCCGATATGCAATTTTGTCCCACTCCTTATGGCTGAGTGTCCTACCCAATTCTCTGTGCCAGCGCTCCCTCCCCGGATTATGATAGTGGAACGTCGGGGGCTGAAGGAATTTATACAAATCGGTAATTAGCTTGGCGTCCGAGGTCCGGGTCACCAACCACCGCTCGTATGATGTGATTTGGCGAGCAGCGGTGTCGCGAACCTGGGGTTGGAGAGCCCAGTGTCGGACCTGCATATAGCGCAGTCTGTCCATCTCCGTCAGGCCGAATTCCTGTCGAAGTTGTTGGAAAGGAATCACGCCGTCCGGCCCGTAGATCTGGAAAAGCGCCCTACAGCCCGTGCTCACCCAATGGGAAAAGGCTCCCGGCTCCATCCCTGGGGCAAAGTCCGGGTTACCCACTATGGGTGTGAACGGCGAGGGAAAGGTGGTCAGGTCATGAGTTTCGCAAACCGCATCCCACACCCTCCGGGGGACTCGCGTAACAAAAGAGGCGTAGAGATTAGCAGGGCGATGCGCGCGGCGTAAGAACGGAACCTCCTGGAGGGTGCGGCCCGCCACCGCCTGGTCTTGAAAAAGCCAGTGTTTGTCGGACTCCCATCTGCTCCACTCCACCAGATATCGCAATTGCGCCGCCTGAAAGTACTTACGGAGGTCCGGGATGCCAAGACCCCCCGCCTCCGGAGCGAGCGTGGAGAGAACCCTCTTCATCCGCGGCTTGCGGCCTTGCCAAACGAAGCGGGAGATGTCAGCCTGCGTTTGCCGTATCCAGCCTACAGGGGGCTGGAGAGGCAGAGCGCGAAAGAGGTACAGAATCTGGGGCAGCACCGTCATCTTAACCGCCGCGATGCGGCCCAGCCACGACAGCAGGCCCTTGCTCCAGCGGCCAAGTTCCTCCTTGATCTTCCTGCCGAGGGAAGTGTAATTGGCTGTCACCATTTCAGGCAGTGTGGGCGCGAGCAAGATCCCCAGGTATGGCACCGTAGACGAGGACCACTGCATGGGAAAAAGGCGCTGAAGGTCTCTCCTGGTATCCGCCGCCAGTGACACATCCAACGCCACCGACTTGCTCATATTCATTTTAAAGCCGGCCACACGCGCAAAGGCGTCCAGTTCCCGGACGCAAGCAGGGAGTGACCTCTTGGGGTCGTCTAGGGTCAGCAGGACATCGTCCGCGTAAAGGCTGACCGTGTAGACATATTGGCCCATCTTGACCCCAATGGCGTCCGGGTCGTTGCGGATCCTCTGAGCAAACGGCTCCATGTAGAGGGCGAACAAAAGCGGCGAGAGGGGACAACCCTGTCTCGTACCGCGTTCGATGGCAAAACTACCGGAGCTACACCCATTGACCCGCACCGACGCCGAGGGACTTTTGTAACAGTTGAAGACCATGGTGCGGAACTTCTCGCCGATACCCAGTTTCCTGAGAACCAGCTCGAGGTACGGCCAATGAACTCTGTCAAAGGCCTTCTCCGCATCAACTGATAGCAACATTCGCTCCCCCGGGATACGCGAGGCCTTCTCTAGTACATGCGTCACCCTCTTGGTGTTGTCCACCGTCTGTCTACCGGGTACGAAGCCAGCCTGGTCCGCCTCCACCAGTCCCGGTAGGTGTAGACCAAGCCTGGACGCCAGAATCCCCGTATAGAGCTTGAGGTCGACATTTAAGAGTGAGATGGGCCTGTACGAACCACACAAGGCCCGGTCCTTCCCGGGCTTCGGGATGACCGATACCGTTGCGTTCAGGAGGTCCGGTGGGATAGCGCCAGGCTCGGAGAAGGAATTAAACAGCCGAGTCAGGATTGGGGCCACAGCGGTGCAGAAGGTCTTATAGAACAAAGACGTGTAGCCATCCGGGCCCGGGGCCTTACCATGCTTCAGTCGCGCTATAGCGGAGATGACCTCCTCAACATGGATGTCCCTCTCTAGATAGTCCGCCTGGGCGGGATCCAGCACCGGGAGGGCCACTGACTCCAAATAGTCCTCGGCGTCTCGCGGCGAGGAGGGCTCCCCAGTATACAGTGCTTCGTAGAAGCTGCGAAAAGATTCCGCCACTTCTGCGTCACCAGAAACAACAACCCCGTCCGTGCCCACCAGTTCCTTCACGACACTACGCTGCTGTGCGGCCCGAAGCCGGTGGGCCAGGAGCTTACCACACTTGTCTCCCCCTGAGTAAAAGGCATGCTTCAGACGTAAAGCGGCGTACTCCGCCCTATCAAGATCCAGTGCCGATAAGAGCTTCCTCGCCGCTTTCAATTGCCTCCAAACTCTCGGAGCCCCTGTGCGGCGATGGACCTGCTCGAGCTCCCGGACCTGCGCAGTCAGTTCGTCCCTCTTACGTTGCCGTTCCTTATTTTCGGCAGAGGAGATGGAGATAAATTCCCCCCGGAGAACCGCCTTCAAAGCCGCCCACTGCGTTGCTTGGGACGTGTCAGAGTTGCCATTGTGAATCAGATAAGCCTGAATGACCTCCCCTATGCGCTTCACAACAGACTTCTTATGTAAAAGGGTATCGCGAAGGCGCCACGTCCCCCGATGGGGAGAGGCCCCCGGCCACTTGAAAACGCCGGAGACTGGCGCATGGTCGGACAGAGACAGGACCCCAATGTCCGCCGCTGTGGCGGCAGTGCACAGTGGTCCACTCACCAGGAGGTAATCCAGCCGCGAGTAAGTGCGGTGCGCATGGGAAAAGTAGGAGTAGTCCCTATCAGTGGGGTGCAGAGAGCGCCAGAGATCGTGCAAATCCATCTCCACAATCCGATCCTTCACCGCGCGGGAAAGTTCCCCCGTCTGCGGGGAGCGTTGCGCCGACCTGTCCATAGCAGAGTCGAAAACAATGTTAAGGTCCCCCCCCAGGATAACATGGCGGTCGGGAGAGGCCGTGACGTCTACCAACACTGAGTCTAAGAAACGATCCTGGTGATCATTCGGGCTATAAACTGAGCCAACCGTAAAAGCTATTCCCCCTAGTCGCATGCGATATGCAAGGAGCCTCCCCTTTTGTTCGGCATACTTGTACAGAACCTCACCTCTAAAGGAGCTCGCTAAAAGAATGGCCACCCCCGCAGTCTTGTTCGCCGCTGAGGAGAAGAACTGGGTGGGGAACTTGGCGGAGCGCAGCCTATGACAATCCCTGGGCAGCAAATGGGTCTCCTGCAAGAGGCATATATCCGCCTGCGTCCCCTCCAACAATGATAGGATCGCCCTTCGCTTCACTGGGTTATTCAGACCCTTAACATTAAGGGTCACTACTTTTAAGGACGGCATTCCTCCCGGGGAACAGAAGCGCTATGTAGCAAGCAAGGGATCAGCGGGCGGGGCGCACGGGGCAGGGGTGCGGGAGAGGCCCGGACAGGCCAAGCGTGGGCATGGACAACATCGGACGGGACCCCCCCAACAACAAAACAACCCTTACACCCTCCCAAAACACACTCATGGCAACTAGCCCAAAACAAATGTAAACACCCCATTGTCTCAGTCAAGCCCCAAAACGGGCAAGTCCGTAGGAAACAGCAAAGTGGACGTTCAGCCACTCACCTCCAACCGTCCCCCCCCCTGGCCCCCGGCCCCAAACCCAGCATCATGGAGGCTAAGAATCTCTCCCCCCGGAGTGAAGTTAGGCCGTCAAGGCCACGCCATTGGAGTCAGCCAAGTCCCTGGCCGCCGCTCTCAAAGCATCAGCCATGTCCGCCCGGATGGTGGGGGAATCAGGACGACCTGCACTCGCCGGCGACTGTCTCCTCGTTGACCTCCGTCGGCTCCGTCTCTCCGGGCGCCTCCACGACGGTGTAGCTCCGTCCTCCTCCGTGGCTGTGAGCCCCAGTACCCCACAGATGTCTTGTAGGGAGCGCAGTTGGTGCAGCACCCCATTCCATCGAAAGATCAGACAGAAAGGGTGTCCCCAGGAGTAAGGCGTCTCGTGTTCGCGCAGAAAGTCAGTGGCGATCCTGAAGGACCTGCGCTTCTGCAGCGTGATGGCGGACAGGTCGTGGTAGAGCGCTACAGGCCGCTCCCTGAAAGTTAAAGGCTGCTTCCTGCGGGCCTCCGCCATGATGCGCTCTTTCAGCGGGAAATCGGGCAAGAATGCCAAAATGTCCGGGGGGGGCGCCGATGACTGGCGCTGTCGACCAACCCTATGCGCTCTGTCAATGCGTACAGGGAAGTCCGCATCTTCCCCCAGGATCTCTTGAAACAGGTCCTGTAGATAGGCCACCAAGTCGGACCCCTCGTCCGCGGATGGGACACCCCGCACCCGGATGTTATTCCGCCGGGACCTGTTCTCAAGGTCTTCAGAGTGGGCCTGGAGCTCGACACATTGCTCCCGGAGGCGGAGAACGTCCTGCTTAAGATGGACAATCTCTTCATCCCGGCGCTGGCCCGCCGCCTCCGCTGTTTCAACTCGCTCGCCAAGGCCCTCCACCTCCCTGCGTACTTCACGGACCTCACTGGCCACTTCTCTCTTCAGCGTTTGAAAGTCTTCCTTGAGGGAGCTAAACAGTTCCTCCATAAAGGACCTCGTGACCGGTGGCTCGCCCCCAGCCGCATCCGCCGAGGCCCGGGAGGATCCCGGCGACGGCTGTGTTCTGTCCCGCAGCTGCTGGGCCCTGCCAAGCATATCCGGCAGGGTGCGGTCCCCCTTCCTCGAGCTGCCTTTCCCAGCCATCGTAGTCGCTGCAGTGGACGAGCGGACTCAGGTCCGGCCGCCTCAGAGTTGCCCAGTCGCCGGTGGGCGCCAGACGTGGGGACCACTCCGCAAGCAAGGGTGCCGCGCCACAGGCCACAAAATGGCGGTCCGGTCCGGGCACTACCAGTCGCGGTGCCCGGCCAGGGCGGCGATCGGGAGCCAAAGTAGGGGTCCCCCCTCAGCACGTCCCACAGGAAGTTAGTTCAGTAGCGGAGGCGACAGCAAGCGCCCGCCAGCCCAAGGCACCGACGGAGGCCACCAACACCAGCTCTTCGGAGACAAGATGGCGGCCGGGCGGGGCCAGGTAGAGCGGCCCGGGCTGGCGACACCGCCGGGGTACCCTCGGAATACAGCGATCAAAGAAAGTCCGCAGCCAATGTCCCACAGGTTCACCGAAGGGCCCAGGTGGACCGATCCCAGCGTTGAGGCCCCTGGTTGTCGTACACGGGGCCGGGGCCTGCACAGCACAGGGTATCGCTGTCGCTAGACGGGGGGCCAAGGCGCAGATCTTAAATCCAAAGTCTTCCGTGCCACCAAGACCCCGCCCGTAGGGCTCCGCTATCCTCCGGCACGCGGCGGGTCCGATCCCCTCCGGATCGTCAGCGTTCAGCACCAGGCCCAGCCGAGGCGCCCGGACAGCACCGCAGTTCGCTCCGCCTCCCAGGCTCTCCTCCGTACCTCGATCTTTGACCAAACTTTTGAAGCGCTTCCTCCGAGGCGATTAGGGCCAAAGTGACATCAATGTGCGCGCCAGGTCCTCCGGCACACTCCTCTCACTCGCTGAGCATCAGCGGGGGGAGAGAAGCGAAAGAAAAGGGGCTCGAGCTGAGCCGGGCCGGAGGAGCTACGGGAGGAAGCGTCCGCTCACCCCGCCATCTTGGCCACGCCCCGTCGGGACTGTCATTTTAGACAAGCAGGATGACCTCAAGGTCCTGCTAGGTACATATCGGGAAAGACGTTTCCCTATGTACTTGGGGCCTGTGCCATGTAAGGCTTTGAAAGCAAAAGTCAGGCTTTTGAAAAGAATTCTCTTTGCAATCGGTAACCAGTGTAGGGTGTTCAGTAGGACAGTGGCACCTGCTCTTCTCGGGAGTCCATAGATGGCACGGGCTGCCGAGTTCTGGACTACTTGCAAACAGGTCATAAGATATTTTGGTAGACCCAAGTAAAGAACGTTTGCGTAGTCGAGATCCGATCAAGGCCTGGACAATTATCTTCCTATGCTGAAAAGATAATAAAGGAAGAAATTTCCCCAGCATCCGTAGGATGCCGAAGCATTTACCTGAAAGGCACGAAATATGCAGCCCAAAGGACAGTTCGCTGTCCACAATCACTCCCAAGTTCTTGGCCTTGAAAGACACATTATTAGGGGGAAACTTGTCTTGTGGCCACCAAGATTTCCAGTCAGGTTCAGGGGCACATCCAAAAAAGAGCAGTTCCGACTTATCGGAATTGCACTTTAAGCCATTGCTCCTAAACCACTCAAAGACCGCACCAAGGCAATCCCTGATCTGTACACCGTCGAATGACCCGCCCCTATCAAATGTGAATAGGATCTGGGTGTCATCGGCGTAGGATACGATCTGGGCGCCAAAGGACTCCGCGACTACCGCCAGAGGGGCCATAAAGATGTTAAACAGCATGGGGCTGAGAATGGAACCCTGAGGGACCCCCGCCTCTAGCGGAGCCATATCAGCTGAGAAAGGGGGCACCCAGATCGTTTGTCGGTGGTCGGCCAGAAATGATTTAAGCCAGTTCCACACCGTTCCTCGAAGGCCGCACTCCAAGAGTCTTGCAAGGAGGCGATCGTGAGGAACGGTGTCGAAAGCCGCCGACAAAACAAGCATTACCAACATGGCTCTTCCCCCAGAGTCGAGTACTTCCCTGATGGCATCAGTGACCTCGAGTAGAGCCGATTCCGTGCTAAGATTAGCACGGAAACCAGATTGCGTTGCGTGCAACAGGTCGTTTCCTTCGATGAAACTGGAAATCGTCCGATGCACGAATCTCTCGGTCACTTTCGCCAGAGCTGGGAGAAGGGAAATAGGCCTGTAGCTGTCATGGATGAGGGGGTCTAAGGTAGGTTTCTTGATCAGTGGTAGGATCATGGAACGCTTCCATGCCCGCGGAACCACACCTGTAGACAAGGAGGAGTTCAAAAGGGGGTTCAGCAAGGCATTTAGGGCAGGTGCCACTTTCCCCAGATGTTTAGCCGGGCACGGATCAAGTGGAGAGCCAGATTTCAGGCCTGACAGAAGATCAAGAGAAGTATTAAGACACAGATGGGGAAATTCAGAAAGAAAAGGGCCTTGACCCTCCACAAGAGATGAGGAAGATGAAGGACTCGAAACCAACTGTGGGGAGGGGTAAGACAGAGAGGCTTGAATGGTTGTAATTTTACTAACAAAGAAGGTGGCAAGCTGTTTTATCCATAGTTCTGAGTGAGTATGAGCGGGAGTACAAATGGCTGGAGAAGTAAAATCCTGAACAACTTTAAAAATTTCTTTACAAACATTTTCTGCCTCATCAATTCGGCGCTCAAAATAGGCTTTTTTTTCATTCCAGATCGACTGATGGTAAGCTTTAGTTATCGCTCGAAATTTCATCTTTTCAGTCGGATCATAAGCCCGCCTCCAGACTCTCTCGGCCCTTTTGCAGCCCTGCCGTTGCGTCCTCAACTGGGGAGTGCACCACGGGGCCGACGCTCTTCGCTCACCTAATTTAGGCTTTTTTTCGGGGATTAAGGTCTCAAATCTGGTTATAAGCCATTTATGGAAGATAGCAATATTCTCTTCTAAATTGCCCAAAAGAGGACAAGGAAAGGTAGTGAGAGCCTCAGATAGCATATCCACCGACAGCAAATGGAAAGGGCGCAAAGTCAGCGTAGCCTCTATTGATTCTCTCACCCGAGTGATGGCGGTGGCAGGCACGGAAAAGGAGATCAGGAAATGATCAGACCACAGTACTGGCTGTATGGAGGTTATGTTAATAGATTTAGTTGAAAAAACCTGATCCAAGGTATGGCCTTTATTGTGTGTCGGTCCTTGCAAGAGCGGAGACAATCCTAATGGAGCTGTGATGTCACTAAGTTTCATAGCATCGGGGTCAAGTTTATTATCCATATGAACATTAAGATCCCCAAGAAGAATACAGTGATCGGATCTGAGACATGGAACTGAGAGAGCTACTTGTAATTCATCAAAATAAAAGCCCCGCAGGTCCCGGAATTCTATACAGGAGAATCCCAGTACAGGCCTGGAGGGGGGAAAGATGAAGGGTGAAACCAAGGGCTTCACATCCCTGAATATTCTCTACCGGAAAGGTTGAGCAGGGAATGTTTTTATTTACAACAAGTGCTACTCCTCCTCTTCCCAATATTCTATCCCTTCTGAAGATGTTATATTCCGGAGGGATGGCATTGGCCAGGTCAGGTGCGGAGCTGTCGCCTAGCCAGGTCTCAGTAAGAAATAGACATGATATATTGGAATTCTGTAGTAAATTCCAGATATCAAGAGAGTGACAGTTCAGAGACCTGGTATTGAGAAGAAGGCATTGAAAAGGAGCCCTGCGCGGTTCCAGTAAACACCGGAAGACGGCAACCGCAAAACGAGCAGCCTTTCTTTAGAGCCCGGCCACCAGGGAAAATATGGTGACATCGACCTTGGGGGAGGCGTAAGGCAAGTAAATCTGCCGAAGTATAAAAAATCATACTTATGGGACAGCACACAAAATGCGAATGAAGGAAGACAAACCAGCCGTCCAGCCCCGTCTGCTACCGGGACGCTGACGGGCGCAGACGGGCAGAACTCTGGCAAGACTCCGGCAAAGCGGAGGCCGACCCGCTGCGCGATCCCGCTGCGCTCCGGGGACTGGTTTAAATAGTGCCTCCAGGTGAGGAGCAAAGCGCACCACCAGGACACTCAATATGGCGCTCAAAGAGCGTCAAAGCCCTTCCCAAGATGGCGCCCGCTAGGCAAAACTCGAGAAACCCTCAACCACCCCGGAACCGGGCCCGCTCAAGCAGCGGTGCTCAGCCAATTATGGTGCAAGTAAGGGGAGAGCCCAGCAAATACTAGCAGTTAAAATCAGGGTAAAAATAAAGAAAATAAACAGATACAAAACGAGGTGTTTTTAAAAACGAAGCGCGCTCACCACGCTGCACAAAAGCTATTATGCGCTGCCAGCACCTGGCAAATAATTCCTTTCAAGGTGCACACACGCAGGGACCGCCTTAAATAGTGCCTCCAGGTGAGGAGCAAAGCGCACCACCAGGACACTCAATATGGCGCTCAAAGAGCGTCAAAGCCCTTCCCAAGATGGCGCCCGCTAGGCAAAACTCGAGAAACCCTCAACCCCCCCGGAACCGGGCCCGCTCAAGCAGCGGTGCTCAGCCAATTATGGTTAACAACAATCCAATGATTAAGGTCTTGGCCTATCTTGCCGGCAGTTTTCCCTCCCCCAAGAGGGATACACAGATAAGGTAGCGGCTGCCAGGGGGCTGTGGCCTCGGAATCCCAGGTTGGTACGAACTGAGAGGCTTGGCACCTGTTGGTAAGTTGCACAAGCCCTACTCTGTAAAGCTGGTATATGAGATAAAAAACCCATAAAAGGTATCGTGTCGTCTTTTTGAATATGGGTGGCGTAAAGGCTAATGAGGATTAAAAAAACTAAAAAAAAAAAAAAACCCGATGCGGTTAGATGGCATTTTAGGTTTAATGACAAGAAGATCCTTCCGGTCAACTCCAGTGATTCTGTCCTCTGCACGTTGAATGATTGTTGCGGGATAACCCCGTTCTGAAAATCTAGTTTTAATCCTTTTGAGATCTGTTTCAAAAGATTCTGCAGTCGATAATATTCTCTTGGATCTGATCATGTGGGAATATGGTAAATTTTGGATGAGTTTAGGTGAATAGAAACTTTGGAACAACAGCGTATTATTGCGGTCTGTGGGTTTGACGTAAACACTCGTGTCAATGTTCCCTTCTCTCTTCACCATGAGTACATCCAAAAATGATACACTGGTAGTACTGATATTGAAAGTAAATTGAATGCGGTTATTGCAGGTGTTGAGAATCTCAATCTGGTTTCTAAGTGATTCTTCAGTGTCAGACCACATTTAAAAAATGTCGTCAATATAACCACAGTAGGTTTTCAAATGTTTGTTCCATTTTGGATTATTCAAAATGTATCTATGCTCAAATCCTGACATAAAAATATTGGCATATGTGGGCGCTCCCGCATACCCCATAGAAGTGCCGCTTATTTGCAGAAAGAATTCCTCCTTGTAATGAAAGTAGCTATGCTGGAGGCAGAATTGTAGCAATTCCATGAGAAACACATTGTGTGCTTGAATTTCCGGTTGGTTGAGAAGGGCCCATTCAACCGCCTCCAATCCCTCCTGTAATGGGATGGAGGTGTACAATGAAGTCACATCTATTGCGCATAGAAGAAAGTCTGAAGAGCTAGATAAATCTAATTGATTGAGCTTGCTTAAAAAATCCGTAGTATATCTTATGCCAGTTGCGTACAATTGGTTGGAGGAAGTGATCAATGTAAACCCCTAAAGGTTTGAAGAGTGAATCGCAAACCGACACTATTGGCCTAAACGGAGGATCAGTGGCATGTTTGTGGATTTTCGACAACATGTAAATATGTGGTCGTTACGGATTTTGCTGCAACAAGTATGTTTTGGTTTTAATTGAGATCCAATCCATGTTTTGGGCTTTTTCCAAAATATTCTTCAAAACTGGACTGATTTCCATAGTAGGGTTGTTGTCCAATTTAAGGTAAGTGTTCTCATCTGAGAAATGATCAAGTATTTTTTAATGGTAGTCTGAAGCAGCCATCATCATGTCCCTCCTTTGTCGGCCAGTTGGAATGTTAGCTTATCGTTTTGGGCTAAATCTCGAAGAGTGTTTTGGTCTTTTTTATTTTTTTATTTATTAAAGTTGCAGGATCATCACATAGCAGGTACATAAGAGATCATTCAGTCTATTAAGAAATTGTAAGGTTAGGAGTGTCCACTGAAGAGTATAGTCTCATGAATGCGATTTTTTTCATGTTAACATTTAAACAAACAACAACATAGGCAAAATTCAGTACAGTCAAAAGCATATCTACATGAATGAACATGCAAGTGTAATAGTATCAGTCAACATTCGCACTTCAGCAGGGTACGTGAGGTCAGTGCAGTATAGGTAGACATTGCATAGAGACACATTCTCAGGTATAGGTATAAGCATATATCATAGCTCAGCATGTTTTGGATCCAAACAAATACCATTCTAGTTTAGGTGCATAAGGCAATAGTGCCCATAACAATCAGTGCTTCCCAGTTCGGCCGGATGCCCCAGAATATCATCATTCCGCCCAGTACCTCCAGCTCGCGGCTCAGGAGTAGCCTGCCCAGAATAGGGGGTGGGTGTTCTATCACGCATCCACTGCAGAAACGGCTCCCAGATGTCTCTTGGACGGGAGGCAGTGGGCATGAGCTCCCAATAAAGACCAAGTTGCGTGTGTCCATACGTCACATCCGCCAACCATGCAGTAAATGTAGGCAAAGTCTTGCGTCCCCATCCTATAGCCACCTGGCGTCTTGCATATAATAGCAATAAGGCATGTAGTTTGCGGCTTTGAGGTTCTGTGTCAGTCACACAGCCCAATATCCCTAGTAGTGGGGAAGGACCATCTGCTCTCATAAGAATTTGATTTATCGCATTAAAAATAGCAGCCTAGTAGTCAGCGAGAGATGGGCAGCTCCAAGCAACGTTTAGAAAGGAGGCATCCTCCGCACCACACTTCCAGCATCTAGTATCGTCTCTTATACCCATGAGGTGCAGAGCAACCGGCGTGCGATAGAACCTGTGTAAGAACTTGAAATGTATCAACCTGAGTTTGTAATTGGGGGAGAGCTCTAATAACTGCCTACAGCAGAAGGACCATTGGTCTTCTGTAAGAGGTGTACTTGGTTCCGCATTCCATGCTTGCATAGATGTTGGTACCATAATAGGGGCTTGTTCCTGCATAGAGTTATACAAGCGAGACACCAATTGTTTGGGACATGCCCTCGCTAATACATTTTGTAGGGCATGTAATTGTGGTGGTTCTTCCGGAAACTGTTCCCAGTACGCTTTACAGGATGATTTCAGCTTGTGGTAAGTGAATAGGTCATTAAAAGACGTGGGTGGGCCATCACCACTCGTCCGTGGGTCTCGAAAACGTGCCATTCGGATACAGGTCAGCAAAGGTTCGCAGTTGCACCCCATGTAGGGAGATCTCACCTCCGCTCTCCGCCAAACAAGGCAGCATAGGGTTACGCCTCAGAGTGATCGCCTTTTGGGTTTGATTTCTAGAAATTCCTGTTCTTCTTTGTTAGTAGAATGTGGTACCACGTTGTCAAAAAAATTCCTTAATCTGAGCTTGCGCATGAAACAGTATATTGAAATATCAGTTTCATGAAAAGTGGTGTTGTATATAAGAACAAAGGTGGTGCCTTTGTTAAGAAGACATATTTGTTTGGTGCTGAGAGACTGAGAGGAAATGTTAATGATTATTGTCTCTGACTCCTTAAGTTTTGACCTGATTTCTCCTTGTTTTTTTCTTTTTCCTCGCCTGATTTTAACATGCTTGTGCATGTTTTGCCCGAGGTTAAGTCCGGTGGTACAGGTTGTGGTGGGCCTTTGGACAAAAAAGACGGATCACTGGTTGAACTCAGAGTGGAGACCTCTTGCATGGTACTGGTGCTGGCCACCTCACTGCTTGCTGTGACAATTTGCAAAGGAGGCCTTGTTATTTGTGTTTCACGATCAGAGACAAGGCTTTCCTCCCCCGACGCGTTTGGAATCTTGTAGGGTCTGCGTTGGGCGTACATTTCTGCCCACATGTAAACTTCATTCAAACGGTAATCAATTGTGTCTCTTTTAATTTTGCGGAGTTTCCGTTCCTGCAACTCCTTTCCATAATTGTCAAGTTTAATATTGAGTTGTTCAAGTGTGTTTGCCCAATCCTCATAATCAATCCGCCTTGATAACTCTTGTTTGGTGGTAAAGATTTCTTCCTCCAGATCCTTGATTGTTTTTGAAAGTTCCTCAACTATCAACAAGATCAAATCTAAGGAGCATTTGTTTAATACCGCCTACCAACGATCCATGAATGCTTTGTTGTATTGAACCCGAAAAAGCATGGTTTTTATTGCTAAACGAAGCCCTCGAGGTATTCTTTTATGCTTGTGGTATTGAATTAAGGTCGACACGTGCAACCTTTGATTTAATTCTTTTAGGCAGATAATTCAAGATGTTTCAATTGTTGTGTGATGTTTCCTTCCTGTGTGTCAAATGTTTCGGTAGCAGAGATTAACGCATACTTTTTGTAGCTTCTTCTGCTGAATATGCTTTTGTTTCTGCACGGTTTTCCGTGGTACTAGCAATGCTCTCAAAAGATGCAATTTTTAACGTGGGTGGGTGCAACCGCTTGGGGCTGGCAGTTTAAAGGATTTGCTACGAAAAAGAAGTAGTATGCGGTGCACACCTAGTTTGTAAAATTTAAACCAATGTTGAAAGAATGCTTAAACAAATGTTTGTTGTGCTTGAAGTTTAATAACATGCCAGGTTACTGATTTGTTCTTGTTGAATGTTACAAAAGGTATGTTCCTTGAAGGAAATGTATAAAAGTATATAAATGTATCTACGTAAATATATTTTCTTAGTCTTCGAAGTAGCACTGACTTTAAACTTGTTTTCTACAGTGTGCAGTGAGGACTACTTTGCTTTGAACGAGGAGTTTGAGCAAGTTTATTCTCTTGCCGATGGAATTAGAATATGGATGGTAAGACCTGTTTAATTGATGAATAATTACTGTATCTCATAGATCAGAATCTGTGTATTGTGATGTGTTAAGCATGTTTTTTTTTCATCCCATGGATGTATTGAAAAACAAAATATATTTCTGATCCTGGAGTCCTCTTGTTAAAATTCTCAAAACCTTTTCTCTACCCTTGTACAGCTGGCATTGATTGCTAAGCTTCTTTTAAAGGTTTGATGCCTTACAAACGTAAAAAATCCACTTTTGGTATTGCACCCAGTAGTTCTGGTGTAGAGATCTTAAGTAATGATAATATCTTTCTGCTGGACTTAAATAAAAGCCCATTTCAAGCCAGATTAAATTACAACTCACCCAATTTCACTTGATAAGGGGAATTACTTTGTGAAAAAAATATTTTCGGCAAACAAATGTTTTGGACGCTGCAAGCTAGGTTCTCTACCTTTTCCTCTCTTATACTCCTGCCCATATACAACTGGATCATTTGAGAAGTCTTGCTCTGGTTTCTGTGTACAGTTAAAAGTAATCCCACAACCATGTTTTGAAATGCAATTAAAGAGTGTTGTATTAAGTGGCTGGGGCCCTCCTACAACACCAACACAGGAGAATAATTCCAGCTGCATCTGGATCTACATACAGGCCGGTACCCTTTTAGATCTAGGCAAGACAGTCCCTGCGCTGTCTCAAAGAGGCATGTTGTGTTTAAACTCTGGTCTTTAGCCTACCCACTGGCTTTCCAGTTGCTCACATCATAGTCTGTCTCGTACTCTTTGTCACCATTTGTCTCTGGCATGCAAGGTCATGCCTCTTCTTGTATTTAGCCCTCCACCCATAGCTTGGACCAAGTACTTGTAAATATTCTCTGCTCCTGTTCTTATGACTATTTTACAACCTACTTTTATCTTTCGTTTTCAGCACTCTACACAGTGCTTGTGCTTTTACCAGCTATGTATCCTCCTAGCCGTCCTCATGAACCTATCCACAGATCACCCCTTTCCCCATCACCGCTTTTCCTTTTGTTGCTGCTTTCCATTTCCTGCATCGCCTCCCTTTCATCTCTTCTTACTCCCTCGCACCTCTCTGTGCTTGCCCTGTCCACAAATCAGCCCCTCCCCGACCCTGCTTTAAACCCCCATTGTGGTCTGTTTCGTTCTAGTGAGTGGTGGTGTTCAGCCTTTTAATGTCCTGTTAGTTTATAGCTGATGTGCTGATTGGAATCTGTGTGCATGGCTGCGATTACCTGGCACACTTATAGTCTCTGTTTATTTTCTCCACATGTGGCTACTAGCTGTGTGTGCGTTTTTACAGCCTATGTGGTCGTTCCGCAATGGTGTTTATAGCTGGAAATGCAGACCTCAATTGAATCTGTATGCGTTATCACAGGGCATGTCCAAGCTTCTAAGTATTGATGCACACGAAGAATCCAAGGGGGGGAACTACTCCCTATCTAAATGTAAACTCACTAAAAGTACGCTCTCAACAAGTCATGAATTCAAAGAGGGGGAAACCAGAAAGGGAGCGGTCCACACTCGTGATGTAATACCAATGTTGGGGCCACAGAACTGTGTGCCATATTTATGGAGGGGGAGGGGGGGGGGGGAGGGAGTGGATACCTTTCTTAGGATGAGAACCCTTACTCACCCAAAGGGGACATGCTTCATTATAGGGTTCCCTTCTCACACCAAGGCCGCAAGGTCCCTGGTTTGCGCTACAACTCTACAACGCTACAACTCTTCTGAGCTAGAAGAGGAGCTGAGGTGTTTAAAGGAAGGGACGAAGATTGAGTTGGTGAGGGGCTGAGTGCAGAAAGCATTTAAAACTGTTTTTGGTGGACCTAATGTCTTTATTATGTGGTCTCCCAGGACAGGATTAAAAGGGGAGAGGACTGGCGGTTATCAGCAAATATGCCACTAAGTTAGGTCAACATGTTTATACCTATCAGCAACCCCAGTCGGGTTTTAGAGGCATTCTTCAGGACCATAAAGGTTAGTCACTCTGCAATCAGGTTATTGAAGTAACATTAAAAAGTGTATATATGTATACTGGCCATTACGTAACAGTCGCCTGTATATATGAGCAATGGCCCAAAGATAGTTGATAAAAGGGTACACCATCTCATCTGAAAGACTCATGCACAAATAAAAGGAGCTGGTAGCCAGATATTGAGGTGTCTTAAACAGATCAGCAAGGTAAGGTCTCAACATTAAAATATACATCAGGATTACCTGATAGATGAAATTCATATACCTTTCTTCAGCCTTGTGGGTACCCCATTGTGTACACGGCTGAATGGAAGACAGAGACATAGCAATAGGACAGAGTAATAGGAAACACACTCGTCAGATATCCATAATAGTGAAATACTGTAAGGGTATGCCTAGGTGGCCTGGTAGATGGTGATAACAATTATAATAAAAAATAAAAAAAGTTAAAGAGGACAGAGATGATTTAGTGTGGTGCAGCACTACAAATCTGTCTGACCATAGTTAGTTAATATGGTTAGCTAAAAGCATGTGAGCCCCAGGGTTGAGTAAAGAATGCACAGGCCACGTTATATTGTTTTTTTGTGTTAGGAGGAGGAGGAGGACTATAAACTAAACATGGGGGGTGAAGTAACTCTGCGTTGGTTCATCATCTTGTGATTCTGGGCTTTCAGAGACTTTCAGCCATGCTGAACAGCATATGTGCTGCTAGATAACATGGCTAAAAGACATTCACATTGACAAGCCCAATAGATTGGGCGTCACCGGGACCTATTAGCTTTGCCAATGTTTGTTCTACCAGTGGTTACCTTATATGGTTACTTGACTGATTGATTGAGCTGCCTCTTCTCTGCTTAAATTCCTTTGTAAAAGAAAACACAACACTTCAGGAAAGTCTAAGAAGTCTAACATGCATTTAATGCGTCTAATACAAAAATAGCAAGTATCCAAGCAGAACAGTACACAGCAACTGTTGTTTAAACAGACCAGAATTCCACCCTCATTTGGAGCATATAATGCTAAAATCCATGCATTCTCTGCACATATTTAAGTGAACGGAAATGAGAAATTGTAATCAATCCCTCTACTAAATGAAACTAAATAATGAGCAGGTGGCAGGATGTTTTCATATTCCCAAATGTGAGAAGTCCTTAAAAAAGAAAATGCGGAAGACACACAGATGCACTGACTCCATTACATAATAAAATTCACGATTCGTGATGCCAATCCTTAAAACAAAGCTGTGCTAACTACACAGTGCGTAAAGTGTGCAATTCTACAACAGTAAATAAAATGGCTTTGGTGCATTGAAAACACATGACAACTAGTAGACCTAGAAGGAATAGTGTGCTTTGCAGGATAATATATAAAAATCACATCACAATTTAGTAATAAAATATATCTGTGCACATTAAGGCATACACGGCCATAGGTATGTTTGCAAATATACCTATGCTCATGTATGCCTTCCCAGATATATTTTATTATTAAATTGTGATGTGATTATATATATATATATATATATATATATATATATATATATAATGGTGTTCAGAAATGGTAATTCTACTTTCTCACCCCCCCCCCCTTTTTTTTTTTTGGCAAGAGGGAGAAATCCCATTAATTCAATTGCATACAGGTATTTACACACACGCAGATCCAGCAAGATTAGAGACTATTTGTTGTTCTATATTTCTCAAGCAACAGCACATAGGAGTTATTCACATAAATGGACCAACAGCTCTGTTTAATGACCAGTTCAGCATTTAGGCCTTTTGATCACTGCATGTTCTACAGGATGTGCACCATGAATATCGGCCCCTGAATATCAAAGGGATGCAATATTGGGGACAATATATATAAAACAATATGTTCGATGCATGTGAGCTGTAGATCACATTCTTTGCATACTCCTGCCATCTAGTGTTGGGTCTGGATGTTTGAAGTTGTTTTTCTTCGAAGAAGTCTCTCCAGGCATGATGTAAGGTGACTCCTCCTTTCTGTGATAGTGCGCGTGGGCATCTACTCCATTGTTAGATAGTTTTTTTCCGCCATCGGGTCCAGAAGTGTATTGCTGTGCTCCGTTTCGGAATCTGTCCTCTGGTTCCCCTCGGTGCACAATCCAAACTTCAAATTTCAAATGCGTTCCCTTTTCTCCGCGGTTGAACCCGACATCAAGAAATCTCCAGTTTCAACTGCGGCTTTCAGAGGCAGCCTTCCGGCCTATATGTGTCGGTCTGGCACCTGGTCGATGGAACGGACTCCGTTCAAATTCTGCTCTCTGTGCCACGCAAAGTATCCGCGTATGGGTGTGTAACTGTGATATGTGTCGATCCTTCAGTTCGAAGAAAACTCTCCGTGATCTTCGGGCTTGACGTCGAGAGATGCAGCAGTTGGATGACACGCCTGATCTCTTCGGCGAAGACTCCGAACAAGAGGAAGTCTCAGCAGCCTAAGAAAAATACGCTTTCAGCGGCATCGGACTCCGAGACAGAGTTGCAGATTGTCCTTGAAGATGGCGATGTGCCGCAGGCACAAGGATACGGGAGTATGGAAGACCCTTCTACCGTCCCTAGAAAATCAAAGGCTTCGGCACCACCTGTGCCTTCAGGCCTAGGTTGGCGCTGAGAAGATGTTCCTAACGCTCCACCGTCTTGCTCTGCACCAAAACACTCTGAAAAGTCTTCCGGCTCGGGAACGAATCAACCAAAACCCACTTCCGACCCGAAACCTTCGGGCACTAAGCATAAAATGGGCTCGGAGCTGAAACCAAAGAAGCATTCCTTGAAGCCAAAATCTTCGGCATCGAAAGGACATGCCAGCTTGGCAACGAAAGCTTCAGTGCCGAAAGTTACACAGCTGCCAGTACCGCATGGACCTAATACCACCCAAATCTGATCTGAAACAGAAAAACGTTATATTAATATGGATACTGGACATATTCAAGTTAAACCACCATCTAAACACAAGCTTCCGGATGACGACATCTCTAAAATTCCATTGAAGAAGAAACATGTTGGGACTAGTCCTTTCCACACACTACCATCTCCTCCTCCTTCCTCTCTGCCACAATTTGATCCCTCGCACATTAGACCTAGGCAGTCTCCTCTACCTCACCCTGATGCAGATGACACTGATGATGATGACACACAGTCACCAATAGATCCTTGGTCGGATTATACCATTGATCCTACACATGATACAGACCCAGATCTTTACCCTGCCAGACAATCTGTCATATCAGGAGCTCATTGCCAGAGCTGCACACCACCATGGTGTAGAGCTCCATAAAGAGTCCTTAGAGGAGGATTTTCTCATTGAAACTCTAGCAACACATAAATCCAGTCAGACACTGCCTATGCTTAAAGTTATGTTAAGGCACACAGACAACATCTTTAACCCCTTCGCTGCTCATGACGAGCTCAGCTCGTCATGCAGTACACTTGTCGTGTGCTTATGACGATTCTCAGCACAGAGGGGGAATTGCTGCTGCAGTCAAGGTGTTAAAGACACTGTACGTGCTAGGATCATCACTCCTAGAGTGGATAAAAAATACAAAACTTCCTCAACAGACCCTAATTTTTTTTTAATACTGGACTCTGTGGTGTTATCCAATGCTCGAAAGCAAGCTAATTCTCAAGCATCTGGGGAAGCTCCTCCCCCAGATAAGGAGTCTAAACTAATTGATGCTTCTGGCAAATGTGTAGCTGCTCTAGAAAGTTGTGAATGGGGAGCTACCCTTTCTAACAGGAAAAGGATTGGGTCAACAATCATGTAAAAGACAGAGCTCCTTCTCCTGAATTTTATGAGTCGTAGGTGATGTTCATCCCTTAGGGGACGTTCACATTAATGGAAGGGATTTGCAGTGTTGTACGGGTTACCAAATTTACAACTAGATATCTATAGGACCCAAGAGTACCATGAAAAACTTACTATACACAAAAATACTTTCTTTAAAATGTCATTCATTTATTTTATAAAGTTAAAATTCATAATAACACAATTTTGTTATACGAAACAACAAGAAATACACATTCGCTTTTTGCAAAAAGTACCACTCTATATAAAAAAAATTTTAGTTAAAAAATGCTGTTATAGCATTGTTTCCACAAACATATTAAAACATCATATTTATTGATCAATCAATTTATAGGAACAAACTGTCGACGCAGCGTTTCGGTGCCTCTTTTAATCTTGCACCTTCTTCAGGTGTGAGGGTTACCAAATATTAGGGTAAAATGGAATATGTATAGTAATCTAAGTGCAATTGATGTTGTAACTAGATGGGACCTAATGAAATGTACTGTGATATGTTTTTATAGATGTGACAAATCAGGGAACGAGTCCTGAAGAAGGTCCAAGATCAAAAGAGGCACCGAAACGCTGGTTGCACGGGACAGGGGTGGGTTTCCTTGAAGGATAATCCGAGCTTATATTAAGCTTGGGGAGATGGTTTCATGACAGTACCCTCCCCGTAGAATTCCCCCTAACACTGCTGGAATTGGTTTTGGTTTTTCTGGAAACCGATTATGAAAAGTTTTTAAGACCTTGGGAGAGTTCTTTAAATTTTCAAGGGGTTCCCAAGAACGGTCTTCCGGACCATAGCCCTTCCAATCCACCAAGTAATATAACTTGCCTTTCTTCCTTTTGGAATCTAGAACTGCCTTCACCTCATATTCCAAATTACCTTCAATCTCAATTTTCAGGAGGATGAATAACTCTCCGAGTGTCAGGATCACAAGGTTTCAGTAGTGAGACATGAAAAACCGGGTGGATTCGATATGAGCTGGGTAGTTTCAGCTTCATACTGACTGGATTAACAACTTTTTCAATAGGGAATGGTCCTATGAATCGGGGACGAAAAGCTTTATGACTTTTCAATCTTAAATTTTTTGTGGCCAACCAAACATCATCACCCACAGAATAGTTGGGCTGTTTAGACCGATGTTTGTCAGCAAATTTCCTCTGAACTTCTTTTGCATGAACTAACTGCTGTTGAGCTTCTTGTTGAATAGAAAACAGATGGTCTACAAAATCAGTGACTGCTGGCGTATCTGAAACTTTTCTATCTATACCCAACATATCTTTCGGATGGAAACCATGAACACAGAAAAAAGGTGACATACCAATTGAAGAATGATCAGAATTATTGTAAGCGAACTCAGCAGCCCATATGATATCTGACCATTCATGCTCATAGGTGGTTAACAAACATCGTAGAAATTGTTCCACTGTCTGATTCGTGCGTTCTGTCAGTCCATCAGTTTGTGGATGATAGCTGGATGACATACGCACTTCCATTTTCAAGGATTTCCCTAGACTTTGCCAGAAATGTGACACAAACTGTGAACCCCTATCCGATAGCACAACAGATGGAATGCCATGTAGTCTCACAATGTGTGTGACAAAAATGTGTGCCAATTCCAAAGCTGAAGGAAGTTTCTTTAATGGGATGAAATGAGCATATCTGGAAAAGTGATCCACAACTGTGAGAATGGTGGTGAAACCTGAAGTGGTACGAGGCAACTCTACAATGAAATCTAAAGACACCGTATGCCAAGGCTGAGGAGGAACTGGCAAAGGCATAAGTAATCCAGATGGGGACTTATGAACTGCTTTGTTTCTGCTACAAACCGTGCATGTTTGTACATATCTTTGCATGTCCGTTAACATGTTCTGCCACCAAAAGCGTCTTTTTATGAGCTGATACATTTTGGTAACCCCTGGGTGGATTGACAGCATGGAATCATGATAATTTTGCAACACCTTTTCTTGTAACATTTCATTGGGAACAAAAACTTGGTCATTCATAAACAACATATTGTCTTTCCACTGCAACAAAGGATAAAGCTTATTCCATTCTTCTCTTGTATGATTTTGCAGGGCTTTCTCTATATCAATCAAAACATCAGAGTTGATAAGACCTATCTGAAAACGTTCCTCTGAAATTATAGGATGTAGCTTTTCCTTTCGTAGATTCAAATCATCACTTAAACCTATTCTAGACAAAGCATCGGCTTTGTTATTTTCTTTTCCTGGGCGATAAGTTATGATGAAATCATAATCATTAAAAAACAAAGTCCAACGCAGTTGGCGAGGAGTCAAAGCTTTAGCGGATCTAAGTGTCTGTAAATGCCTATGATCCGTATATATAGTTACCGGATGTCGAGCCCCTAGCAAGTAGTGTCGCCATTCTTTGAACACAGCTTTTATGGCCAATAGTTCTCGGTCTGCAATTGCATAATTCTGTTCTGGAGGGGATAATTTCCTGGAATAGTATGCAATGGGGTGCAATTGTCCAGTAATTGTACTTCTCTGAGATAAGATTCCCCCTATGGCAAATTGCGAGGCATCAGCTTCTACTATAAAAGGCTGAGAAGGATCAGGATGTTTTAGAACTGGGGCTGTCACAAATTGGTTTTTTAGGTCCTGAAAAGCTAATTCAGTTTCTGAGGTCCATTCGAATTTTGTATTTTTGCGTAGCAATTTAGTGATAGGCGTAACCTTTTGTGAAAAGTCTTTAATGAAGCGCCTATAGAAATTTGCAAATCCCAGAAAACTCTGGATTTGCTTCACAGAGGAGGGACTGGGCCATTCAATTATTGCCTTAACTTTCTTTGGGTCCATTTCAATTCCAGCCGGACTAAGGATATATCCCAAAAAATCCACTGTAGTTACATGGAACAAACTTTTTTCAAGTTTCACGAATAAGGAATTTTGTAAAAGCTGTTGAAGAATGGCTCGTACTTGCTTTACATGCTCAGATTTGTCCTTTGAATAGATGAGGATATCATCAATGTATACTATACAGCAAATATCCAAAAAATCTCTTAATACCTCATTTATAAAAAACTGGAATGCTGCTGGGGCATTGCATCATCCGAAAGGCATTACTTGATATTCATACAATCCGAATTTAGTCCTAAATGCCGTTTTCCATTCGTCACCCTCTCGGACTCGCACCAAATGATATGCCCCTCGCAGATCCAGTTTTGTATAAATGGTAGCATCTTTGATTTGATCAAGTAAGGTCGGAATTAAAGGTAAGGGATATCGGTTCTTAACTGTTACATTATTGATGGCACGATAGTCGATGCAAGTGCGCAATTCTCCTCCTTTCTTCGGGATAAAGAAGAGAGGAGAAGAGACTGGAGACTTGGAATGTCGAATAAACCCATTGGCCAAGTATTCGTCCAGATATTCACGCAGATGTTCATTTTCCCTCTCAGTCAAAGCGTAAATTCGGCTACAAGGTAACGATGCCCCGGGAACCAAATCTATCTGACAATCAAAATCCCTATAAGAAGGTAAAGTGTTAGCCTTCTTTTTGTCAAAAACATCTACCAAATCCTGATACTCTTCTGGTACTCCTGCAACAACTAGAACACTCTTGGAATCTTTTGGGAAATCATATCCTTGGATTAACAACTCAGAACCCGGGAATTGTTGGAAACATTTAGCATGACAATAGTCAGATTTAAATAAAATACTCCTGTTAGTCCAATCAATATAAGGATTGTGTAAAACTAACCAAGGTATCCCCAAAATCAAACCGAATTGAGGAGCATCAATTATGTCAAACGTTATATTTTCCACGTGTTTTTCAGCACAAGTCATCTTTAAGATTTCTGTGTGGTACTGTATGAGACCAGAAGTGAGTTCCTTTCCGTCCACTGCCCTGACTACTTCTGGGGAGTCCTTGACTATTTGTTGTAAACCTAACTTCTGGAATAACTTAGTGTCAATAAAATTCCCAGTTGCCCCGGAATCTATTAAAGCATCGATGGACCAGGACCGTTCCTTATTCACTTGGGACTGGAGAAGAATACGCATACTGAGGTGACAATGAGAAGCAGTTGGAGTTAAGGAGGCCAAAGTGATAGTTGAACTCGATAGATCGACCTCTTTATCTACCGAGAGGGCTAGTTTTCCGACTGTTGCATTATTGCTACTTCTGAAGTCTTGATTTTAGGCCTTACTGGACGTGTTGGACAATCTTTTATGAAATGTCCGGTTTTTCCACAGTACATACACTGGTTCAATTTTCGACGCTTTTCTCTCTCATCTTTAGTGAGGGGTCCTCTAACTGTGCCTATTTGCATTGGCTCTACTGGATCAAGTTTAGCAGGAGAAGATTCTGTTCTTAAATTGCCCCTCTCTTTGAAGACCATCATCCTAAAGTCTGACTTACCCCTTTCACCTTTTCTCTCAGAAATCCTGTGATTTAGTTTAACCACTAGGTCTATGAACTCCTCACAATCCGTAGGTGGATCTAAAATCTGTGTTACCATGTCTTTTAAATCGTCGCGTAAACCACGATAAAATAGTGACACGCGTTTCTCCTCAGGCCATTCTGCCTCAATAACCAACCTATTAAAGATTGAGATATAATGCAAGAGATCTGAAGACCCTTGCCGTAAATTTAGTAATTCATGATCTGCAGATTGCACGAACACATGTTTAGCAAATAGTTTCTTCATAGCTCTTTTAAACCGTCTAAAGTCATTTAACATGGAATCATTTCTTTCCACATAGGGTACTGACCATAAGGCAGCGTCTCCGCCTAAATAGGACAGGATAAATGCCACCTTAGATGAGTCATCGGGAAATGCTGTAGGTTTTGCCACAAAATGTAATTGACACTGGTTTAGGAAGATCGTGAATTTGTTACAATCCCCATAAAATCTCTCGGGAGGTGCTAACGGTACCGCTACAGGAGTAACCACTTGAATCTGAGTGCTAGCTGAAGTATTTGAAGCAGCGTCACTACTATACAAAGTGTGCATAGTCGGTTGAAAGACTGGTGGTTTTAAATAAGATTTTTTATCTGAAGTAAAAGTCCAGGTTTGAGGACTAGGTGCTTGTAATCTATTCTGGATAGCAGTTAAATCCTTTCTGAGGTCTGCATTTTCTGCCCTCATTTCTAATAATACTGCAGCTAAATCCTGCAAAGTGATCTGCTGAGATTCTTCCATAGCGCCTGGGCAAAGCCTTTTGTCGTGGGCTTAGTCTTCTGTCAGATATGATCAAGCACTCTTACCTGAGTTGAACACCAACCTTACCTGTAAGGTGCTTGATCGGTTTTGCAGAGACGCTATGGACCAATCCCCCAGAACCCTACCTTACAGCCTGTGATCCTTGTACATACACTAGGGTGATGGGTAGCAGTCAGGGAGAGAGGCCGGATCTGACGCTACTTGTTTTCATGTAGTCGACCTGAAAATATACAAGAAGGTTCTTAAGCAAGCATTCTTGTTTTATCCCTTACTTTCAGTTCTAACTCCTCTCACACTTTCTTTGCTTTTTTAAAGCTGTCTCCTACCTGCAAACTACTTGTCTGGTCTTCGCGTCCTGGATGTCGTCGTCTTGTTGTGTCAATGAAGGGTTGTGGCTTTTCTGTCGAAGGTGGTTGATTTGTCCGCCCCCAGACTTGTTTACAGGATTCTAAGAAATAAAACAACACTTATTCGCACTTTCCTTAAGCCTTTTCCTTTCCCTGCAAATAAACCTTAAGTTTAATCTTACTCACTTCTTTCCCCTTTCTCGTAGATCTAGACGCGACTTCTCCGTGAAGATTCTATAGTTTTAAGCACTACAAAACCTCTTTGCTTATGCTGCTGAAACTTCTTAAGTTTACAAACAAAATTACATTCTACACATCAACTTTATCATGTCATGCACAACCTGCTTTTAGAAACATTACATTGACTCATGTACTTGTTTAGGCTGTTACTCAGAATACCAAAGAATAATCTAGACTTGTCCATGAATTATAGTTATAAGCTAATGTCCAAAAAGTGTCCCATGAATGCTAGCGTTGGGCGCCTTGACGAAGGAAGTACTTAGCTCTTCTTTTCCTGGCTGTTAGATGAATTCCAGCGGTTGATTGCACAGGTCATCACCTTCAGCGGTGATCCGGGAGCACTCCGACGCTGCTGTTGTCTCCACGATGCTCCGAAGACTAAGCGCCTTCTGGAACCCTGGGTGTGGCTTTTATAGCCCAGCCACACCCCGAAACGTTGAAGAAAGGCTGCGTGCCACGCCCTGAGCCGCCAAACACTCCGCGAGCAGAGCGATGAATCAGACTGTCATTGCACACCAAAACGATGCGTGTCGTTTTTTAAACGCGCGTCTTTTTTCCTTTCAGCTGCAATTACCGTATACTTTTAGCTGCAGTTACAGAACCAAGTACAAATTACATAAAAGTTAAAGGCCTCCCATTCTATACATGAAAGTGGCTATTTACTAGTGAAGTACAAGTATAAATATATGATCAAACCTACGTGAACCAGTTCTCTAAATATGCTAACCCTTTTACATCTTTCTAGGTACATGGAGTGCTGGTTGCACGGGACAGGGGTGGGTTTCCTTGAAGGATAATCCGAGCTTATATTAAGCTTGGGGAGATGGTTTCATGACAGATCTCGTTGACGACTGCCAAGACCTCATCGTTGACGAAAAAGCGTCCATCTTCGTCGACGCGTCCATCTTCGTCGACGCGTCCATCTTCGTTGACGAAAGCAACACCATCGTCGATGGGACCCAGCCCATCGACATGAACCTCTCCGTCGACGGTGACAACTCCGTCAACGGTTGCATCCTCGTCAACGGTCCCGCCTTCGTCGACGACTAAAATTCCGACGACAACATCCTCGTCGACGGTGACATCTGCGTCAACGCTACCCTCTTAGTCGACGGCGAAAAAACCTTCGCCGACGAAGAATAAAGGGAAGTCAAATCCGTCAATGACTACGGATTCTTCATCAGCAGACCCAGTGCTGATGATTCAGCCTCCTTCAGAATCTTCAGCCGCTTTGTTGACGAGCTTGTCAACTTCACACCATCCACTGGCCACAGCCACCACCTTCACAGTGGTCACCGCTTCAATGGTTAAAACACAAGTACCTCTTCTACATTTAAGTCCTGTAAAAAGTGGCTCTGCTCTTCCTGAACAATTGATTCAGTCCGCGGAGGAGGACTCTAATGATGGCTCATATGTCAATGATGCTTTTCGACCCGTGTCTAGTCCCTCTGAACTTAACATCAAGTGCCAGGACTGACGAGGAGGAGGAAGAGGAAACCAAAGATGAGCACTCTGAAACACCCATAACGGAACAGATGACACAAATACCACTGTCTTTAGTGTCTACTTTGCAGCACATGCTGGATGATTATAATCGCAGGTTTCCGCCATATAGACCTGCTTCTCCAGCTCCGCATCCTCCTCCACAAACACAAGTTTCCATACCTACAGTAACACCCAGATCACCAGTACCCCTTCAGCAGGGTACTGATAATGAGAGACAGGACCCTCAAAACACGGATCAAGATGACGACGACAACGTCCTCACTGATTGGGATGACTGCAGGGCTCAAACACCTTCTACACCGCCAACATCGCCAAGAGCTTTGCCTCCAGTGGACATTGGCCGCTTTCACAACTTGATGATCCGTGCTGCCAAAAGGTTTCACCTGACTTTAGATGTCCAGAAGACAGACTGTTTTTTATATGATTTCAAGGATCCGAGGCAAGCCCACACCATCCCGATCATCGATCACATTTCGAAGGAAGGTCTCAAACTAATGGAGCGGCCTAATTCGATCCCGGCCGTTTTACCTAGACTTGATAAAAAATATAAAACGCATGCGAATTCTCCAGCATGCCTCGATTCCCAGCCAAAGGCAGATTTCGTCATCACTCAGGCGGCTCAGAAAAGGTCTCGCAATCCTGCCACACCTCTCACATCTACCCCTGATGAAGAAGGACGCAAATTGGATTCCATCGGGAAAAAGTTTACCACTATGGCGGCCACAACAGTTAGGGCGGCTAATTCCCTAGCAATTCTTGGACGATATGACCGCCAAATGTGGTCCGAAATTGCAGCGTTAATTCCACAATTTCCGGAGGCCATCCGCGCGGAAGCGCAATCCATTGCACAGGAGGGAGAGAAGATCTCTTCAGAGATCATCGACTATGCTGTGAACATCTCATCTACGGGATTCAGGCGATTGGCGGGGGCCGCTGTGTTGCGACGCCAAGGATGGCTAAAGTCAACTGCTTTTCGTCCAGAGGTTCAAGCACGGGTGCTTGATCTACCCAATGATGGCGATTCGCTCTTCGGCAAACATGTCGATGACGCTCTCGAATCCACAAAAAAGGATACCGCCAAGGCTTTGGCAACCCTCCAATATAAGAAATAGCCATTTTGAGGAGCACGTGTTAGGGGCGGCAGCTCTTCCACTTTTCGTGGCTCCAACCAATATCGTTCCTATAACGACAATAGACAACGAAATAACTACCATTCTCAAAGTCGCCAGACCAATTCAAAACCATACCAGAGAAAAAACACGTACAAAGGTGGTTCCAACGCTAAGAAACAGTGACAACCCCAGCGTAAAGTACACACCGTCTGTGAAAATTTGAGGTCGGATCTCCAAGTCCATCTTAAATTGGTCAAACATCACCTCCGATCATTGGGTCCTGGATGTGATCTCAAAGGGACATACTCTAGAATTTATAAAATTTCCTCCCAACCGCCCACCTACTGGTCCGCCACCACCTCAATACAAAGAACTATTGGCTCAAGTCAAATTGATGATCAAAAAAGGGGCTGTCTAAGTGGTACCGCAGGGGCATCAGGGCAAGGGCTTTTACTCCCGCATCTTTTTAATCAAGAAAAAGTCGGGAGAGTGGCGCCCTATTTTGGACTTGCGGGCCCTGAACAAATTCATCACAGCAAAAACATTTCAAATGTTAACACTACTTCAAATTTTAAATTACCTCAATCCCGGAGAATTCTTCTCCAATATCGACCTCCAGGACGCATATTTTCATGTGCCACAAACCACAAACACAGAAGATATCTTCGTTTCACAGTCGGAAACCTGCACTTCCAGTTCAAAGTCCTGCCGTTCGGCCTTCGCTCAGCACCGAGGGTCTTTACAAAGATCATGGCTCCGGTAGCTGCTTTTCTGCCCCTGAAGGGCATCCAATTTTACCCTTACCTAGACGACTGTCTTATAAAGGCTCCGTCATACCAGGTGGCGAATCAGCACACTCCGGTCTGCATCTCGCTTTTTCGCACCTTGGGCCTTTCAGTCAATCGCCAAAAGTCACACTTTCGCCCATCACAGCAGCAAGATTTTCTAGGAGCCTTGCTAGATTCTCAACTGGCAAAGGTGTTTGCCTCCCAGGAACGACAGGACCGCATACTCAAGATGGTACTTTCCCTGCAGTCAAAACAGTACGTTTCTGTCCGGATGTTAAAATCATTCCTGGGCATGGCTACCTCTCGCATACATCTGATTCCACATTGCAGACTACATATGAGAGTCGTGCAAGAGGAACTAGACAAGCAGTGGAAACAGATCTCGGGGTTGTTCAACAACAAGATTCACCTCACGTCCCGCATTCAATCGGCACTGGAGTGGTGGGCTCACCCTCCAAACATCTCCATGGGACGACCTTTTCAAGAGACGACTCCGACACGGACGCTCACGACAGACGCATCATTGGAGGGTTGGGGAGCACACCTCAAAGGTTTGTCCGTCAAAGGAAAGTGGACTGCGCTCCAACGCACGTGGCACATACATCGCCTAGAGCTTCTGGCAATTTTCCTTGCCCTAAAATGTTTCCAGAGGGTAGTGCAGGGCCAATCGCTGCTGGTGCAGACAGACAACACCACCAGCATGCACTACCTCAACAAACAGGGCGGCACAAGGTCTCTTCTACTCTCAAGGCAAGCACAATAAATATGGGAATGGGCGATTTGCCATCAAGTCCATCGCTCAGCGATCCATGTGCCGGGTGTTTCCAATTTCCTGGCGGACTCACTCAGCAGGTCTCTCACAGACAATCAAGAGTGGGAACTCAATCAACCAACTCTAGAGTTCATCTTCCGTCAGTGGGGCCAGCCACAGATGGATCTTTTTGCGACTGCCTCCAACAAGAAATGCCAACGCTTTGCAAGTCGTCATCCCCACAGAGAGTCGAGCGGGAAATCATTTTCGATCAATTGGTCGAACAAATTCATCTACGGTTTCCCTCCGCTCCCTCCAGTTCCGCGCCTGTTACACAGGATGAGGCTTCAACCCTGTCATGTCATCCTAATAGCACCCAGGTGGCCACGGCGCCCATGGTTCACGGATCTCCTCCTGTTTTCTCAGAGCGATCCAATTCCGCTTCATCCTCTGCCTCACCTCCTAACAATGAAACAAGCACAAATCTGCCATCCAGATTCCGCGTATCTCCAGCTACATGCCTGGAACCTGAACACAATGAGTTTGCACGTCTAAACATCGACGCAGATTGCAGAGAGGTGCTGGCTCACGCTCGTGCTCCATCCACCATTAAACCTATCAACTGAAGTGGGAACGTTTCTGTGTCTGGTGTCACACTAAAGCCTTGGATCCAATGACCACCAAGCCTGAACAGATTCTGCCTTTTTTCCTGTCCCTTGCAAAATCGGGACTTTCCCATTCCACTCCTAAAGTCTTCTTGGCAGCACTCTCCCGCTTCCGTCATGATGGTTCCACGTCATTATATTCCTCTCGAATTATTCAACAGTTTTTCAAGGGCCTCTTTCGGATGTTAGTCGCCCTCCGCCTGCTTGGCGCTTAAATTTGGTCCTATCTCAGCTCCTCCTACCTCCTTTCGCGCAGATCCATTCAGCGGGCTTAAAATTCCTCACGTGGAAGGTTGTTCTTCTACTCGCACTAGCATCCTCCAGGCGAGTAAGTGACATTCAAGCATTTACGATACAACCTCCTTTTCTTCAGTTTTCTAAAGAAGCGGTTACACTAAGCACCATTCCAAAATGTATTCCTAAGGTTCCAAGCGACTTCCACCTTAATGAACCTGTCATCCTTAATACATTTTTCCCTAATCCTCAGTCTCCTGCAGAACGTTCCCTGCATTCTTTGGACTTAAACCGTTGTTTGAAATTCTACATTCAGCGCACTGAGCCTTTTCAAAAATCAGATCAGCTCTTCGTGGCCTATGGCCCAATCTGCAAAGGACAGCCAGTTACTAAACAATCCATCACTAGGTGGATTTCCTCTGCCATTGCTTTTTGCCACCAAGGGGCTGGAAAGCCCCTCTCTACTCCTGTACGAGCTCACTCCACAAAGGCGGTGTCAACTTCCACAGCCCTCTTTGCGGGAGTGCCGCTACGGCACATCTGCAGAGCTGCAACGTGGTCGAGCTGACACACGTTTACGAAGCACTACTGTCTCGGATCAGCACACGTGGCTGTGGGACAAGCGGTGCTACGGAATCTTTTCCAATAAGGTGAGCCTCTGTTGCTTCCCGCCTCCAGTCATAAAGGTTCTCCAGTATTGGGGTGTCTTTCATAGATTCACATGCTTGAATATTCCCCGTCGTCGGAGTGGGAGTCCCACGGTAAATAAAATAGCAATAAATGCTAAATATATAATAATATACAATAAATATATATATATATATAATAAGGAAAAACCCAAAAAATGCATACAATAACCATCTGGTACCTAACCAAGAGTTTCCACATAGGAATGCATGGGGAAAAAGAAGTTCCAATGCAGCCTATCCTTGTCATTATGTTAGTCCAAACTGCAGCCAATCAGGCGCCAGCAGCCCTCTAGAACCTTCTCCTCAGAGCTCAAGCCCTCAGATTTTCTACCGCACGTCGTGTGTAAGGGAGTCTCCCTGAGCTCTGCTCAGTTTCTTCTTCAAGTGTTCCAGTTTCTTCCAAAATGTCTTCAAGTAAGAAGTCTCTCTTCAGGGCTTGTTCCTCATGTGGAAAGCTGAGATTATTTCATGATGACCCACACAGTAAGTGTATTTACTGCCTTTACCCGGACCATGATGTGGGTACCTGTAAACTCTGTAGAAAGTTCTCAGAGAAAACTCTAAAGGACAGAGAAGGCCGTTTACTTGTCTGGCTTCAGAGGCTTAAAGACAAAGATAATGTACTTTCTGACGCTGAAAGTCTTGGGTCAGGCCGTTCTCAAGCAGCTTCTAAACGTGGTAGTGTGCAGGAGGTGCCTTCACCATTTCTTAAAAAGAGGAAAGTTTCCCTCACAATGACCCCTGCGGTGTCTTCACCTTTGCCTACCACGTCTGGGCCCACGAGACAACGCTCTCAGGCTCCTTCTGCTTCAAGACCCAGTTTTTCTGTGAGGAAAACGGATTTGCCGTCGACGACGGGAGTTTCTACTCCGTCGACGAGAATGGCTGTCTCTGGTTCCAGATCGACGACGACAGTCACAACGACGATGGCCTCTGGATCGTCGTCGACATTAGCGTCGACATCTTCATCGTCGATGAGAGTGGTTCTCAGCTCTAAGACTGTGTCTTCTGTGATTCCTATTTCATCTTCGTCGACGAAAAAAGCTCACTCGTCGACGACCCGGTCGTCGTCGACTAGAAGTGTGAAGGCTTTGACTCCGTCTACGCTCTTGTCGACGAGCGCACCGTCGACGGCTATCCCGTCGACGAAGGGACCTGTTCCATCTGCTCCGTCGACGACCGTTCCATCGACGACTGTTCCGTCGACGACCGCTCCGTCGACGATGACTCCGTCGACGATGACTCCGTCGACGATGACATTGAAAGTGAAGGTTCCGTCGACGATGACTCCATCGATACCGTTGAAGACTGCTCCGTCGACGGTCTCCTCGTCGACGATGGCATCCAAGTCGATCCCATCACAGAAGTCAGTTGATGTCATGCCGTCGACGCGTACGCAGGACACTATTTCGACGCCGGCCTCTTCTTTTGCGACAATGCCTCTTTTGCCCTTGCGGTCCAGCAAACCACAGTTCGAGACTCTTACAGAGCAAGAGATGATTAATCCTCCATCTCCGCTGTTTGCAACTGATTCTGATCAAGACTCTGATGGCCAAGCTCACAGTCTTTCGGATCTAAATATTAAGTGCCAAGAATTCAGTAACGACGAGGAAGATGTTTATGACCAACATCAAACAACTCACACTCAGATTCCAACTGCGATGTTGCCTATCTCCATGATATCTAACCTCCAAAGTATGTTGGAAGACTATAATCGGCGTTTCCCACCAACGCCACAGGTTACAACGGTCGCATCAGTGATAAATCCAGTTTCTAACCCAATTCTGGCTCCTCCTCAACCAGCGTCGCCTGTAACTGTTCACCGAACTACATCAGTTCGTGTTCACACTACCATCTATCCAGAGGATGATGATGACGAGAATCCTCCAGAGCGTGAAGATGGTGAAGTTTCTGAAGTAGATGAGGATGGTGACGAACATTTGGCGGAGTGGGATGACTATCGTGCTCAAACACCATCTCCTTCTCAGGTGCCTGCAGCGGATTCTCCTCCAGTAGACATCGCGGGCTTCCACCAGTTAATGGATAGGGCAGCACAGCGATTCAAATTGCCACGGGCACACCAAGAGGAAGATTGTTTCCTATACGATTTCAAAAACCAGCCCTTGAAACAGATTCACACAGTCCCGATTGTAGATTTTATCTGGTCTGAAGGGGAGAAAATAATGAAGACGCCAAACTCTTTACCAGCACAACTGCCAAGGTTAGAAAAGAAATACAAAGCTCCTATAGGATCTCCAGCATGCCTTACAGGTCAACCTAAGCCCGACTCTGTCGTCACGCAGGCGGCTCAACGGGGTTCAAAGAATCCGGCATCTACAATCACTGCTCCTCCGGACCGTGAAGGCCGTCGCCTGGATGCTATTGGGCGAAAATTTTCCTCCATGTCCTCTACAACAGTTCGAGTAGCTAACGCAATGGCCATTCTAGGCCGTTATGATCGTCAGGCTTGGGCTGACATGGCCGCCTACATAGCGTTACTCCCAGATGCTTCTAAGGCAGAAGCACAGAAAATTCTGCAAGAAGGAGAGAGGACGGCAGAAGAACTTATAGATTGTGCAGTGGATGTAGCCTGCACCGGTTTTCGCCAGCTCGCTGGAGCGGCCGTTCTGCGTCGCCAGGGTTGGTTACGCTCGACTTCGTTTCGGCAGGAAGTTCAGGCACGAATCCTAGATATGCCATATGACGGCGAGTCATTATTTGGAGCACATATTGATGAAGCGCTACAATCCATTAAAAAGGACACGGACACTGCACGTGCTTTGGGTACCCTTCAGTTTAAGAAGCAGCCCTTTCGGGGTGCTCGAGGACGTGGCACTTCGTCCACTTTTCGTGGAGGAAGCAGTCAATACCGGTCCTTCAACCAGGGTAACCAGCGTTACACCGGTAACCGCCAGCAGTCTTCCCGTCAGCAGCCTGCCAGAACTTACAGAGGGAAGTCTAATTTCAGAGGTCAAGCCAACAAACGTCAATGACTCCTCTGTCGAACGAAGAATTGGAGGTCAAATCTCTCTGTTTGGTTCTCAATGGTCCTCCATTACTACGGACCGTTGGGCGCTCGACATTGTGAAGAGAGGCCATGCATTGGAATTTGTCGAGGTTCCTCCTCCAACGCCACCTTCCGGACCACCACCTCCGCACCTCAAAGAACTATTTCATCAGGTTCGCCTTCTCCTTCAAAAGGGTGCGGTGGAAGTTGTGCCAAAGTCGCAGAGAGGGAAGGGGTTTTATTCCCGTTTTTTCCTCGTCATCAAAAAGAACGGAGAATGGAGACCAATACTGGACTTGAGAGCACTCAATCATTATCTCAAGGACCAGACCTTCCGTATGCTCACGCTTACAGAGATCTTGCGTTTGCTCTCAGTCGGAGATTTCATGACTACCATCGATCTCCGGGACGCCTACTTCCATGTCCCAATTCTAGCGGCTCATCGCAAGTTCCTGCGCTTCAAGGTGGGGCACCTTCATTTCCAATTCAGGGTCCTTCCATTTGGCCTCCGTTCAGCCCCCCGAGTCTTTACAAAAATGTTGGCTCCGGTCATGGCTTTTCTTCGTCTTCAGGGCATCCAGATATTCCCATATCTCGACGACTGCCTTCTGAAATCTCAATCCCGCGCACAACTTCTACATCATACTGCAATCTGCCAGACAGTATTCCGTTCCTTGGGTCTGTCCATCAATCTGGAGAAATCTCAATTGCAGCCAACAACTTGCAAAGATTTCCTAGGAGCAACGTTGGACACCAACCTAGCCAAAGCATTTGTCTCCCGGGAACGTCAACAGAGGATCATCCGGCTAGTTTCGCTACTTCTCGCAAAGAAGTGCGTTTCAGTCCGTTTGTTGAAGTCTTTTTTGGGGATGGCTTCGTCATGCATAGCTCTTGTCCCTCATTGCCGACTACGAGCACGACCTATCCAGCAGGCTCTGGACAAGCAGTGGCGTCAGGTCACCGGTTCCTTCAACGATCAGGTCTCCATCACCATTCCCATGAAGAAGGCGCTCAGATGGTGGGCACAACCACACCAACTAGCAGCAGGCACGTCTTTTCTGTCCAACACCCCAGATCTAACACTGACGACGGATGCCTCCCTGGAGGGCTGGGGAGCTCATCTCCAAGACCTGTCCGTGAAAGGGAAATGGACTTTCCATCAAAGGACCTGGCACATCAACAAGTTGGAGCTGATGGCTATCTTTCTGGCCCTGAAATCATTTCAACCAGTGCTGCAGGGAGAGTCAGTTCTCATACAAACGGACAACACGACCTGCATGCATTATATAAACAAGCAGGGCGGAACGAAGTCTCCGGTGTTATCCCGCCTGGCGGAAGCGATTTGGGACTGGTCCATCAATCATCAAATCCAAATCACTGCAGTACATCTTCCGGGGTTGTCCAACCTTCTGGCGGATTCCCTAAGCAGATCCCGATCATCCAACCACGAGTGGGAACTCCACCAGCCAACACTCGACATGGTCTTTCACCGTTGGGGATTCCCTGCAATCGACCTCTTTGCGACTCCAGAGAACCGCAAATGCCCCGTTTACGCAAGCTGGCATCCCCACAAAGGGTCCCAAGGCAATGCCCTTCTGATGGATTGGTCGAATCTCTTCGCCTACGCTTTTCCTCCAATCCCTCTAGTGCCTCGCGTACTTTGGAAGATGCGGAGAGAGCCTTGCCGCATCCTTCTGATTGCTCCCAGGTGGCCACGACAGGCGTGGTTCTCAGAGCTGTTACTCCTGTCTCAAAGCAAACCCATTCTTCTTCATCCTCGAATGGATCTTCTCTCCATGAACAGGGGTCAAATCTACCATCCGGACCCCTCTTCCCTGAGCTTGTCAGCCTGGAACCTGAGCACTGTGAATTTGCACATCTAAGCATCCCTCAGGAGTGTCGTAACATCCTCGCTCAGGCCAGGGCTCCATCAACTATAAAAACCTATAAGTTGAAGTGGAAACGCTTTTGCCACTGGTGTGCAGACGCCGGAGTACATCCTTTGCGTGCCACGCCCGCTGAGCTCCTTCCTTTCTTTCTCCATCTGGCTCAGTCGGGTTTGTCACATGCAACTTTAAGAGTTTTTCTGGCGGCAATTTCCCGCTTCCGCCATGATGGCTCCGCCTCCTTATGCTCATCCAGATTGATACGTCAATTCTTCAAAGGACTTCTTCGGACTTTTCCTCCAATTCGGCGTCCTCCTCCAGAGTGGCGCCTCAACATTGTCCTGTCACAGTTAATGACTGCTCCGTTTGAACCAATCCATAGCGCAGATCTCAAGTATGTCACCTGGAAGGTTGCGCTTTTACTTGCACTGACGTCCTCACGTCGAGTGAGCGATATGCATGCTTTCACGATTAAACAACCATTTCTACAGTTCAAACCGGATTCTGTGCTTTTACGCACTAACCCTACTTTCCTTCCAAAAGTGCCGTCAGACTTCCATATTAATGAACCTGTTATATTGAAGTCTTTCTTTGCCAATCCGCAATCACCTGCGGAACAACGCCTGCACTCTTTGGACATTAAAAGATGTTTAAAGTTCTACATCAGCAGAACGGCCCAGTTCCGAAAATCAGATCAGCTCTTCGTGGCCTATGGCCGTTTTCAAAAAGGGCGACCAGTCACCAAACCTACAGTAGCCCGCTGGGTGGCCTCGGCGATTGCTTTCTGCCATCAGAAAGCGGGAAAGCCTTTACAGTCTACAGTGAGAGCCCACTCTACCAGGTCTGTGGCCTCTTCGACTGCACTCTTTGCCGGAGTTCCATTGCATCAGATTTGCAGAGCTGCCACGTGGTCCAGCAGGCACACGTTCACGAAGCACTACAATCTGGGTGCCATGGCTGAAGGGGATACCGCAGTGGGACAAGCTGTGCTCCGTAATCTTTTTCAATAAGGTGAGCCTCTGTTCTACCCTCCTCCTATGGTTTCCAGTCTTATGCATGTCTTCTCTATGTATACATATAGTTTATAACTTCTATGACATGGATTTACACCTGTTGATTCCAATCTTTTGTGTATACATTGCATCCTGGAAACTTTGTGTTCGGATACGGACTGCTTACTATTCTATATTCAAGCATGTGAATCTATGAAAGACACCCCAATACTGGAGAAGAACAATTGTTACTTACCTGTAAACAGGTGGTTCTCCAGTATTGGTGTCTTTCATAGATTCACATGCGACCCTCCCATCCTCCCCTCAGAGGCTCGCTTCTCCTCATAGACTCTGTGGTCACTCCTGTGCTACGTAAATCTGAGGGCTTGAGCTCTGAGGAGAAGGTTCTAGAGGGCTGCTGGCGCCTGATTGGCTGCAGTTTGGACTAACATAATGACAAGGATAGGCTGCATTGGAACTTCTTTTTCCCCATGCATTCCTATGTGGAAACTCTTGGTTAGGTACCAGATGGTTATTGTATGCATTTTTTGGGTTTTTCCTTATTATATATATATATATTTATTGTATATTATTATATATTTAGCATTTATTGCTATTTTATTTACCGTGGGACTCCCACTCCGACGACGGGGAATATTCAAGCATGTGAATCTATGAAAGACACCAATACTGGAGAACCACCTGTTTACAGGTAAGTAACAATTGTTCTTTTTTCTCTTGAATCATAGTATGCACAGTTGTGTTATGTACTTTGTTTTATGCTACCTTTATGACTCATGTTGTGCTTTACTGCTTTCTATTCTTATTCAAGCATGTGAATCTATGAAAGACACCCCTAATACTGGAGAAGAACATAAGTTACTTACCTGTAAACTGTGGTTCTCCAGTATTCACATGCGACCCACCCTTCCTCCACTCAGAGGCTCTCTTCTCCTCATGCACTCTTGATCACGTTGTGCTACGAAAATCTGAGGACTTGAGCTTCTGAGGAGAAGGTTCTAGAGGGTGCTGTAGCCTGATTGGCTGGAATGTGGACCATTAAAATGACTGATATGTTACTAAAGTGAATTCTCCCTTAGGCTGCTATGGGCCTATTCTGTTCTATGGTACTTTCTTAACTTTATGATCTCTTTATAGCTAATTGCTATATATGTATGATTATGTAATTTTTTCATCTATATATGCATATATGACTGCTATTTTATGTACCGTGGGACTCCCACTTCGACGACGGGGAATATTCAAGCATGTGAATCTATGAAAGACACCAATACTGGAGAACCACAGTTTACAGGTAAGTAACTTATGTTCTTTTCCATATATGGATAGGTAAGTAAGTCTAGATTTTCTGTGCTTAACTCCACATAGATATACGTACCTACGTGGTATGTATATCTTCAAGGTGTGTTGATGTGGAGATAGGAATATTTTGTAACTCCGTAATCTGTCCTTGATATACTTTTACCACTATATTCCGGTATCTTTCACAGTGATGTTGTGTTCCAGCCACAGCCTCAGGGCAGCAGTCAAGATAGCAGGCCAGACCCACAGAGGAACTCCAGTATCCAAACTTTGGCCGCTTACACTGCGCAGAGAGGGTACGATGAAGAGTGACCCCCGCTCACAGGGCCCTCCATAACACCGGACTAGCATACCTGAACAGCCGACTCAAATTCCACGCAACCCAAAGGACCCTACGATCAGCCCAGCTCTCCTACGCTGTAGTCCCCCGCACCAGGAAGACCAGATCGGGAGGCCTCTCCTTCTCCTTCTGCGCGGCCAGTGCCTGGAACGACCTTCCGCTCCACCTCCGACCGATACCATTACTTCCCATCTTCGCAAGAAACCTCAAAACCTGACTCTTCGACAGACCCCCTTCTTGATGAACTGGAACCTGCTGAATCCCCCCCCCCCCCCTCGAACCCCCCACAGCCCCCCCAGAGCGCCTTGAGACCCTTACGGGTGAGTAGTCGCGCGTAAGAAACGTCTGATTTGATTTGATTTGATTTGATTTGAGTGATGGGCTCAACATTACATGGCTGTGGATGGCCACAAACAAAGTAGGCACTGGTGACTTGTCCCACTAGCAGGAGGCAGAGAAACAGTTGAAGCAGTTCCAAAAGAGGATCCTGAACCCAGACTGGATATAAGTCCGGAAGTAGATGATTGTTGGCTTCTGCCCCAGGGTGGTACTCTATATTTACACTGCGAGGAGTGGATCCACAAGACTTAACGTTAACAGCTGAGTTGGGGATTAGCAGGATCTGGTAGGGGCTGTGACAGTGAGGTTGCAGAGTGGTTTTCCTCTGAAGTAAATCCAGTCTCCAGGCAGAAGGGAGTGGCAGGCGGGGGGGTGGGCGTTGCCAACTGCCAGGGAAGATGGGCACACTCTAACACAGCCCGGACCCCCTTAAATCCCTGTCAATCCGTGCAATTATCCACCCAAATAAAATGTGTATGCCATAAACATGGCAGCAGAGGTTGGCGGCTGCAGATCCGGATTAAAATAGAGCTCCGACTGACACTGGTGGCCGGCCACGACTTGCGGCCTAAACAGATGTCCTCGTCATCGAGTAGCTGTGCGGCGGCAACTGCAATTGACTAGACTGCATCCCACCCAGAAATTGGCAGCAGGTGAACTCAGCACACGGCGAATTGTGAGGACTCGCTGCGGCGGAGTGTCCAGGAAGACGAGGCGATGCAGCGCACACAACAAAATTAGTTTTATTTATTTATATTTTTACTTACCTCTATTGGGCCGTAATCCGTAGTTTACTACCCCCCAACCTGCCCCTCCCCACCCCACATCAGCGCCCGGCAGCACTCCCACCACGGGCCGCTACTGGCTAACCATGTCCAAAAGATGCACTTACCTATACAAAATTTCACAGCTATGCAGGTGTAAGCCTTGAAGTTCAAACAATCATGCAAACTACTTTCAATGTTCAAATATTTCAGTTATATCAGTTTTATCTCTTGGGTGAATTTCTACAGCAGGCAGCTGAACTTTTCTTTGCTGGACAGAGTTGCTGAAAACAAATAAATGGTGCTTTTTAACAATACATGTAGTATATCTTTCAATGCAAATCATTCTTCTTATTTTTACTGAACTATTTCATTCTAGTAAATGTTCCATGTTGAAATATGGCTGTAATGACCAATTCAGTGCTGGCAAACTTATACCATAGAATTGCTTGGCCATGTTAATTTTAGAGTTAATTTAGAATTTTAAAAACGCAATTGAATTTGTTATGTTATGTTAACGTTTATTTATAGAGCCCGCGGCTACTCCCTGGATTTTGAGCATTGCAAAGCAATCCCATCTGTATCATAGCTTACAGGACAACGATTTTTGATTTCGTCTATACATACCAAATGAGTCCTATGTTTTGAATAATCCTTTAAATAACATTAGTTCTACTAAACCATTATGTTTTATTTCAAGTACGGATGCCCGTTTATTTGTTACAATTTAAAGGCCCATCACTTTGCCACTTGAATGGTCATAGAGGATTTTAACACCCCCCATCCTTCACCTTTCAGTATCAAATCCCAGCTGCTATAGAGGATTCATCTCGCCCTCTGAGGTGCTTGAAAAGTTATCCTGTTAGCTTATGCTTGTACCCTCTTATGACATGATGCTGACTGACACAACTATCTGGTTCAGCATACAGTAGAATGTTGTTTACGAGAAGTTTAGTTTTGAGTTATGCTCTTTTGGTTCTTTTTCATTAATATGGAGTGGCTTATTTTTTTTTAAGTCTCCAAACATTGCAGAAAGAAATACAATTGGGTGCGTAAAAAGTTTAAAACTCATCATAGAAACTTGGATTGTGATAATCAGAGGCTTGGGTTGTAGTACTTTCTTTTTGTCTATTTTGACCCAACAAGGAAAGATGGCTCAATTGAAGAGTCCCTGAGGAGCTGAAGCAGGTGCTAAGAAGGTACGAATGGAGAGAGCCAGTTGGAATGCATCTTGCCCTCTCTGCAGGGTCACCCCTGAATGTTTTGCCTTAATCCCTCCTGTTTTGCTTCCTTTTAGGGCTAAAGTGCTTGTGTTCTTTCCTTTAAACATGGTAAAATTGGCTTACACTCATCTGATAGTGATATCTGGCCAAAGATTACTTATCTTAGAATCCTCCCCAAGCGCGAGGCTGGATCTGGACATTTTTTCAGCAGTACCTCTGCACGTCTGTATGGGGCGTCGAGCGACTCCGTAGTGATGTTGTCTTCCAAATGTGACATCAACGGAGTCCATATAAGGCCTCCCCTGACAAGCTGATGTCAGTTCCTTCTTTTCCGCACTAGTATCATGGATCTGATCTGCAGTTTCTCCAGCCATTTTTAGGTCTACTTGATGTTTTGTCATCAACTGGGCAGTGTGCCTTTTTTCTACCATCTTTAACCCCTTCCATGCTCATGACGAGCTCAGCTCGTCATGAGGCACAGTGGAGCTGTGCTTATGACGAGCTGAGCTCGTCATGAACAATGGTATTCAAAGAATGTCAGCACAGGAGGGGAAAAGTCACAGCAGCCAAGGTGTTAAATGTCCTCGGGGTTGAAGCCTTCTGAGTTCTTGGACGACAAATGTCCGCCATAGACTCTCACTCGGTTTGCATGTGGTGTTTAGGTGAGCACCATAACTCCGAGTGTGACTCTTATCAGTGAATGAAAGTACAATCTTTCTGCCATAGATACCACCACTTTTTGCCTGGTGTCAGTATGTTTCGACTGTGGTTCACTGGGATCCTGCTAGCCAGGACCCCAGTGGCATTGCTCTCTAATCTAAATTCCTTGGCAAGTACTTTGTGCACCCCACAATTGGCATACTGGGGAACCATTATAAGTCCCTAGAATATGGTACTGAGGTACCCAGGGCATTGGTACACCAGAGGTCTCCCATGAGCTACAGGATGTATTATGCCACCCATAGGAGGCCATGTAAACTGTGTCTGCAGAACTGCCATTGCAGTCTGCGTGAAATGTTCTTTGCACCTTTTTACTTTGGATATGAGGTTTCCACTTATATCCCGGTCACTGCACTTTTAATCTATAAGTCACCACTAAGGTAGGCCCTTCAGTCCAAGAGTTCGGTGCATGGTTCTAAGTGTGTGGCTACCCCTGCAAGAGCAGAGGTACCCCTACAAACTCTGGACTCCATTCTCTGGGCTATGTAAGTGTGGGACATCCATTAAAAGGTATGTAGTGGAAACTGGCAAGTCGAGATGTCTAACAAAGGATTTCCTGTGAAGGAGAGGTGTGGCCGGGAAACTTCCTTTAAAACCGCGCCGGAATCCCACTGTGCCTTAATAGCGCCGGAAATAGAACAAACGCATCTTTAGTGCATTCGTTCAGCACGCAAGTCATTATAACAACCTGCCTGGGGGTGGGGGGCACATTGGTGGAATGGTGTTGGATTTAAAGTCTTAAACCTTCCCTACTGTTGGGTAGACTGGAGTTGGAATAGTAAATTAACCTATTTCAAAATCCAGCGGCCGCTAATTCAAGTCGTTATAACGACTTGCGTGCTGAAAATATGCGTACTAAATATGCGTTCGTTATAATCACTGCGCTGTGAAGGCAGTTTGATTCCGGCTTGCGGAATACCATCATACATTAGTGTGGCCACCTCTCTTTTAGAATTAGGTAGGTTGGGGGTACTTCCAAGTGCCACCAGACTGCAAATAAGGACTCATTTGGTGGCCTCTATTATTCATAAACCAGTTTTTCCCAGTCCCGCTTTGGTGCAAAACCACACAAAGGATAGGGGAGTCTCCACTCCCCTGTCCAACTCCTCCTTAGGCTGGTGCCTTGGGCTCTTCTAGGTGGCCACTTGATTCTGCCATGTTCAATCTTGGCCCCTGGGCGCATTCGACTGGCTTGGACTGCCGAGTAGCATCCTGACCCCCCTCTTATAAGTGGGTCCCCAGGGAAGAAGTCTTTCCCCTTTTTTAGGGTTACTTATGGGCTTCCTGAGGGTGGATCCTTTGATTTGTCCCAACAACAACTTCCAGATCTGATTTCCTGTTGTATGAAGACTGTCCCAATACTCTACTTTTGATGGACACTAGGACTCTGCTGTTCTTCGAACCAGGACCAAAGATCAGACCGCTCCGGTGGGAAGATTTCTGCTGCATATTCGTCCCTGTGCTTCTTCAGGTTCTGCAACTCCTTGGCTGTGCATCCTTCAAGTCACCAAGGACTGCATCCCACCTAGAAGGTCTCTCCCTTGAAGTGAAGGAGTCACTTTCCTGCATCTGCAGGCACCTCTACGATGACGACCGGTTTGGTGACCCTGTAGTCCTACGTACTTTGCCTGGCTCTGCAACACAGGTGGTGGTGTATTGGTTCCCCAGAGACCTGAACAATTTTCCACTGCAAATGGAGTGGCTGTATTTCCTCTCCAGTCGATGTGAACCGCCTCCCTGTGTACTGCATCTGTCTGTCATTACCACGTTTTGCTGACCCTCTTCAAGGAAGATCTTCAAGCTCTAAGAAGCCCCTGTCTCTAGCATTGCATAACTTTCAGAACAACGCCCTTCCTGCATCCTCTACTTCGTGGACCTTCATCTCCTGTGTGCTGCTGAGGCTTCCCTGCGACTCCCTGTGCCTGCTGCCAGAGGGTCCTTGAGGGGGCTTCATTGATTCTTGATGGTTCTCCTGCGTGCTGAGGGTTGGCCCTGACTTACCATTTCTGGGTTACTCCCACAGACCTTGCTGGTCTGCAACTCAGCATCTTCTCCTGCGAACCGTTGTTTGAACTTGCTAAGACTTGTTGGTGGTCCTGCCGGTACTGACCTTCCTGCACCTGTCGAATGGCGTGGAACAGGTCGTGGACTGATCCGTTGCTCCTGCATCATTGCCTGGGTTCCACAGCTGCTGCTTCATCCTCACTGTGCTACAGCCAGAACCTCCCAACAAGGGCTGCTATTGTGCTCCTGTGTCTCCTGGTCACCACTGGTTTGGACTCTGTCTCCTCTTCTTTCAGGTTCTTCTCATCTGGATTCCATGTTCTCGTTCCACCGTCCTGTACCTGCTGAATTCCTCAAACCTCTGTTGGCATCTATGGGCATTTCCTACACCACTTTACCCCATGCACCCAAGCTCCCCGGTGTAGGTATCCTGGTTCCTGAGGTATCCACAGATGGGGTGACTCTCCAACCTTCTTTGATCCAAGTGGTTCCTTTGGGAAGCGTCCTAGAACTGTAAAATTCCTGATGCAGCTTACCCTGTGTTTTATCCCAAGGGCTTTTGACCTGGTGTAACCACTCTACACCCAGGCATGTTGGGGTCCCTGGCTACTCACATTTGGTGGTCCTGTGTTTCCCCTTGGGTCGTCCATTCTTTGGCACTAGTCCAGTTTTGGTACTTACCTCACATCCCACTATTTTAGTATGTGAGTTGGCCCCCGGGTTGTTCTCTCTGTGTTTTTCTATGCTATCTGATCAGTCCTAAAGTGTTTGTCTGTAATTGATATCTCTAGGTAGGAGATATACCGTTAGTGTCTAGTGTGTGGTGGTAAATATAAAGAATTTTCTTTCTCACATGTTGTGGTTCTTTCTTGTGTGAAAGGCTTATTGACTGACCACAGTGGTAAATGTAAATGCTTTACACCCTCCTAGATAAGCCTTAGCTGCGCTCCACTGATCCCCCTATAGAGCTCTGTGTCTGCGTGCATAGGTGCGTACCTCCAGGTTTTCGGAGGCTGTACAAACTAATTTGGCATTCCTTTTTATGGCGCATCACTTTTTGGCGCTCATGCTGATTTGGCTTTACGCCGGTTCAGAGATAGTCATGGTGGTACTGACTCTTTACTCTGTTGTTCGTACTAGGTTTTTCAGGGACAATTTGTTTCTCATCGTTAGTCTCTTATCAGCCGTCATAGAGCAGAGTACTTCTGCCCCTTCCAGGGTTACACCTGGCGTGGAGTTCCTGCTTGCTGCAGGTGCTTTTCTTCTATTATATGCTGTCAGTGACATGTGTTGTTTTCAGCCATCTGGAGCATATCTTACTTTGCGGCCTCGTGGGAGCCTGTTCTAACAGTTTCTTTTTGCTGCTTAATTTTTTCCACCTTAGTACTTACTCTATGGCGGTTATTCTGATTTTGTTGTGCGGAAGCACTATAGCCTTGCTCCCTGTTTTTTGTGGATCTTATTTTAAATGACTTATGGGTGTACCCTGAGCTACCTATACACTTAATATCCCTTATAGACACTTTGACTTCGTTTTTTCACTGTTCTTAACCACATATGGGCTATAGTGGTGCCACAGGCAGGCAGACTCTTTGGCCTGGGTAGCTTTCATTCTGGTCTACGACCTTCTTCGATGTTGGACCTTCTCTTTGTTCTATTTTGCTCTGTGCGACACATATTTTCTGCTACTGATCTTCTGTGTTCTTATTGGATCAGGTCTAAGATTCCACAAGTCCACCGCCACCTTACGGTATATTCACTTTCTCTAATGCCCTTGTGGTATCGGCATCTTTATGGCATCTTTATGGCATCTTTATGGCATAAAAGCCCACCTTGGACCCGGCTAATCCTGCAAACTATCGACCCATCTCCCTGCTCCCGTTTCCAATAAAGATTCTGGAAAAATGGGTCACAAAACATCTATCAAAACATCTGGAGATTGGGTCCTGTCTGGATGAAGTCCAATACGGATTTAGACCGGCCCATGGGACGGAATCAGCGCTGGTGACTGTACTTGACGACCTCAGAACGCGAGCCGACCATGGAAGAGCAGCCTTTTTAGTGCTGCTCGACATGTCGGCCGCGTTCGATACTGTCAGTCACGCAATTCTGATTCACAGACTAGAGGAAGTAGGGGTAACTGGCCTTGCCCTACAGTGGCTGACATCTTACCTTGGAAACCGCCACCAGGTAGTGGCAAGTTTCCATGGTTTTGACAATGTGGGATTGTCAAAATCGGCTGGGTGTTGCCCTTAGTTTCTGCCAGTCGTTTGCTTCTTCCTGGCGGTGGTCTTCTTCTTCATGTTGGACCTTTCACATGCTGTTATTCTTCCTTTAACTTGTTTCCACCTGCTGGCACCCTACCTCAGTCAATGGGGTTGGTTCTTGGACAGTTGCCCTTGAATCCAGTGGTGGGCTATGCCTTCCACTTCCTACTCTTATGTGACATTGCGTTACTGTTTTCCAGCTTTGTCTTTGTCTCTGTCCATCATTTTCTCCTCTGTTCTTGGAGTGTCCTTTGTTCCTGTACTTCTTTGTCCACGACTCATTGGCGGAGCATGTAGGTTACCTTTGGAGGAGTGGATGTACTTTTGCTGTACCCTGTATGACTTGTGTCTCTACGGGGATATCTATCTTTAGTTATGTTTTTATATCCCTATGTATTTTATATGCATATATCTCCTCATATACATTTATCTTTGGATATATATGTCTCTGTATGTGTATGCTTCTATTTGGGTATCTTTTGTGGGGTCAGCTCACAGCCCCTCCTCCGAGGATGGTATTGCTTGGGTATCTGATCCAAAGATAAGAAATCTGAAACTAGATGTCTCTATCAGGTGACCAAGTTGCTTACCTTCGGTAATGCCTTTTCTGATAGACAGGATCTAGTCTTAGATTTTTTATAGACCCACCCAGCTTCCCCATACTGCGAACTGAGTGCCATGTTGTCTCCTAGATCCCCTCTTAGCATACTAACGCAGTGCTTTCAATCTGTATTTGTTAATACCAGATATTTCCTTTTTGGCAAACTGTTTTCAGAGACTGTTTCTCTAAGTGCCTCTGCATTGTTGGTTTGAAAATAGCCACAGTAGTAACCGATGTCAGTGCATCGGAGGAGGACTGATATGGACTCAGTTGACGTCATATTCGGGAGACAACGTCCCTACTGACTTGCAGAGATACTGCAGAAAACATTTCTGGATCCAATCTGGCACCTAGGGAGGATTCTAAGACCAGGAATCTGCAGCTAGATCCTGTCTCTACCAGATGAGGCTTTACCGAAGGAAAGAAACTTGCTCAATTGGTACGTTTAATTTACTTATAAGTCCCTATTAAAGTGATACTACATGTACCCATGGCCTGTATTTTAAAATATACTAGAGGGCCTGCAGTACATATTGTGCCACCCACTTAGGTAACCCTTTTAAACATGTTCCAAGCCGTCCATTGCAGCCTGTGTGTGCAGTTTTAAACTGCCATTTCGACCTTCCAAAATAAACCTTTTGCAATGCCGCAGATTCCTTAACGTAGAATTATCCCCAGGCGTGAGACTGAATTCAGAATTTTTTTTGCCACAGTATTCCTGCGAGCCAGGGGGGACGGCATCACACGACTCCGCCCTGGCGTTGTCCCCATACTTGACGTCAGCAAGGCCACATAAGTCCCACCCCGGCGCGCCTATGCCCGTTTTTTTTTCTTTTCCGCATGCAATGCATGTCCGGATCGTGCTCCTGGCCCATTTCGAGCATTTCCCTTTCGCTTGTTGTGTGTGTTTGGGAAGAGTGTGCGAATGCCTTCGGGCTTTAAGACGTGCTAGTCTTGTGCGTGCCAGATGTTGGCGACGGATCCTCACCCCATCTGCATGTGGTGTTTGGGAGAACACCATGACTCCACTGATTGTAAGGCGTGCCAGCAGATGAAACCGAAGTCCAGGCGGGAGCGCCGGATGAAACTTCTTTCAGCCCGCATGTCCAGGTCAGCGTCGTCACCACTCCCTGCCCCTGCGGAGGGTTTCAGGAATCGCTGCCTCAGTCTTTGACATCATCCTTCTCCCAGGCCGCAAGAGTGTCGCTCACCTGTCGGTAAGTGTCGCAGTTTGCCCCCGAGGGCTGGTCTCGGCCTGTAGGGGGCGCGGGCTCTCCGTGGGTGGTGCGGCCCCGCGTGTTGTCCCCCCACCCACAGTTTTCCAGTGTGGGGGCTTCAAGAGCCCAGATGGAGACCTATGCGGCAGCCTTGCAGGCCTCGCTGGCTCTCCTCCTCCTCCTCCTTCCCCTCCTGGGACGTCTGCGGATCCCTTGCCGTGTGCGGGCCCTGCGCGGCGCCGCTGGTGGCTTTGGCCCCGGCGCCGACTGTCTGGGATCCAGGTTCAGAGGATGTAGTGACATTGGGGTGCGGCCCTTCGGGGGCCCCTCCTTCAGACCACGGCCCCTCTGCTTTGCTGCAAACTCCTGCGGGAGTCCCTGTGGTGTCGCGGGAGGTCGCCGGGGCTCGGTCGCATCCCCGAGTCCCCCTTGGCCCTCGAGACAGGCGGTGCCCTCGTCCAAAGCCGAGGTGATGCCGCGTAGGCGCCGGCGGCTGCTGGCCCTGGCGGCGCCACAGGTGCTGGCGGAGGGCCCTTCTCGTCCCATAATGGGCCGAGGCTGGCGGGGGACCCTTCGTCCCTCCCCGAGTCCCTCTCGCCCCTCCATGCAGACGGCTACCTCGTCTGAGTTCTGGTCGAAGCCTTTCTGGCGCCGTTCCTTTGCCGCCCCGGCCCAGCCCTGGTCTCTAGCGCCGTGCGCTGTGGCGGAGGTCATCCTGGCGTCTCCCCTGGCGCCAGGCCGACGTCGGGTCGTTAACTCGTCTTCGGACGCCTCCTCTTTTACAGAGGTTCGGCGCTTGCTGGTTTCCTCTTCGCCGGAGACGGGCTACCGCGTTGTGGCTTTTTCCCCGACGTCGTCTAAGGACGGCTCCTCGCCGTCACCGCGACCGCGGCCTTCGTCGGAGGCGCCGCAGGTCCCCCACTCCTCTGTCCCTCTACCTCCTTTCCGGACCTGGCCCTTCCTTCCTCCGGTTGGCTTGGGGGACAGCAGCCTTAGCTTGCAGCCGTCACCTACGGAGGAGCTGCTTTCTCCACCGCGGGGCCCTTCGGAGGTTGGTGCTGCCTTTGCTCGCACTGTTTCCACGGCTGTGAGAATCTTACACATGGGTGATCCAGCGGCCCATTTCCCAGCGGTTCATCTTGTGGAGGTCCTTCATCAGGGTTCTAGTGGTAGCTAGCTGCTGCATCTCTTCGAGGGTTCGCTCCATTCTTCTCTTCTGGGGGCTTGGGACAGCCCCGCCACGGGGGAACCGGTGCCCCAAAACCTTCTGCACCGCCACCATCCGGCGCCGCGGATCCTGTGTGTCTTTCCCTCCACCCTTCTACTGGGGGACCCTCTTTTGCAGAATGCCTTTCCCTCTCTGCCACTGCTGTTGTCTCCCCCGTCGCGGGACCCGCTGGCATGACTCCTGGGGGCGTAATGTGTTCGCCTCCACCCTTGCGGCTCTGCGGTCTCTTAAAACTCTGTGTGTTTTGGCTAGGGCCTCTTCTTGCTTGTGGAACTCGGCGGAGTCCCTTATGTCTGCCACTTCTCTGGAGGGTGCCTGTGTTGATTTGCGGCACCATCTGTTGGATGGCCGGGAGCTGGCGGCGTTTATTTTTCGCTCCGCTCTGGACATCTCTGAGGTGCTTGGTCGTACCATGGCTTCTTCGGTCGCTCTTCGTCGGCATGCCTAGCTTCGGGACAGTGTGTGCCCAGAGAACGTTCGAGAACGGCTGGTGGACCTTCCTTTCCATGGCGGTCTTTTGTTCCACGCCCCTGCGGACTCGGCCATTCAGAGGTTCTTAGCGGGGCTTCAGCCTCCTCCTCCTCCTCCTTCTCCCCCTCAGTGACCTGTGAGTTGATCTGGTTTTTGGGAGGTGTACTTCCGTTGGGGCGGGTCGCCCCAGTTGTGTGATCTGTGTGATTACTGTGCATTCGATACCTCCTTCTTCGGAATATGGTGCTGTTGGCTGCTGGCCTGCCCTTTTTTTAATGTTTTTTTCTTTTGGGACTTTTGCTAAGTCGTGTTCGCCTTGAGACTAGGCCTTCTGTTATTCTTATTGTCTTATTGGCAAGCCATCTGCGGGTTCTCGCAGGTCTTTCTGTTGTCCTCTGCTGCAGAATGTTTTTCCTAAAGAGCGTTCCCATGTCTTGGGACCTTACATGCCCTATGTGCGGTAATGGTAGCTATTATATAGCTCTGTCTTGTGCTGGGGAGGTGTGGTTGCCCTTCGGGCCTCTGCTCTCCATGGCGTTCCGGTATGTTGCAGGTGAGATCCTCTTGCTGATAGTTGTGGATTGACTTTAGTTGAACCCGGTCTGTCTTTCTCCGGGGTCGCTGCGTTGTTGGCCTGGTCTGGCCTTCTGTCTGCGGCCTTGCACCTAGAAAAGAAAAACGACAACAACACCACCACCCTCCTGGACAACCTGGCCAATCTCGGACTCAAACAACTCGTTGACACCCCCACCCACTTTGCCGGACACACGCTCGACCCTATTTTTACCTCCAGCAAGCACATCTCCTTCGATCACACCACAGCTCTCCATTGGACGGACCACAGCTGCGTTCACTTCAACTACAAAAAGTCCACGACCCACAACCCCCCACAACCCATTCCCCGAAGAAATTGGAACAAAATCACCACCGACCAGCTCTTCACATCGCTTCACCAAAACCCCCCAGCCAATTCATCGGACCCTAACCAAGCAGCCACCAACCTCACACAGTGGATCACCCACAGCGCCGACGAACTAGCACCCTTGAAAAACCATCTAACCAAGCAAGGTAGCAAAAAAGCCCCCTGGTTCAACGATGACCTTAAAAAATCCAAGAAGTTATGTCGTACTCTCGAGAAAATCTGGAGAAAAAAAACAACCTCTGACAATCTAACCACCTTCAAGAACGCCACCTGCAAACACCATCAACTGATCCGATCCACCAAGAAATCAGCATTCAAGGATCGACTTGACAACAATGCCCAAAACAGCAAGGAACTATTCAACATCGTCAAAGAATTCACTAACCCCTCCTCCGGCACTAACAACATCACTCCCTCCCTAGACCTCTGCGACTCTCTAGCCTCGTTCTTCCACAACAAAATCGCCGAAATACATAACAGCTTTGAAAACCAGTCCGAAGACCAGTCCACTCCACCCACCTCCGAACCAAAACCGCACTCTAACAACCTTTGCGCCTGGAACCCAATCACCACCGAAGACACCATCCTCCTGATGAACTCCATCCACTCAGGATCACCAACCGACCCATGTCCCCACCACATTTTCAACAAAGCAGACTCCATCATCGCACCCCATCTCCGCGATGTCATTAACTGTTCCCTCAACTCCGCTACCTTCCTGGAAAGCTGGAAACATGCCGAACTCAGCGCCCTTCTGAAGAAACCCACGGCAGACCCAACCGAACTTAAGAACTACCGCCCCATCTCGCTCCTCCCATACCCTGCCAAAGTCATCGAGAAAGCCATCAACAGTCAGCTCGCCGCCTTCCTCGAATCCAACAAATCCCTCGACCCTTCACAATCCGGCTTCCGAGCCAAACACAGCACCGAAACCGCTCTCATCGCTGCAACAGACGACATCCGAACACTACTGGACAACGGAGAAACAGTCGCTCTCATCTTACTTGACCTCTCCGCAGCCTTCGACACAGTCTGTCATAGCACCCTTATACAACGCCTCAGCAACGTCGGAATGCAAGAAAAAGCATTGGACTGGATCTTCTCGTTCCTCACCGGAAGAACACAGAGAGTCCGCCTCCCCCCTTTCAAATCAGAGGCCACCGAAGTCATCTGCGGCGTACCACAAGGATCATCACTCAGTCCCACCCTCTTCAACGTATCCATGAGTTCCCTCGCATCCATCGCACGCCAACACAACCTCAACATCATCTCCTACGCAGACGACACCCAGCTGATCCTCTCCCTCACCAAAGACCCAAACACCGCCAAAACCAACTTACACAAAGGAATGAAAGAAGTAGCCGAGTGGATGAAGAACAGCCGTTTAAAACTTAACTCGGACAAAATAGAAGTCTTCATCCTAGGGCCATCCCCCTCTGCCTGGGACGACTCATGGTGGCCTCCGGCCCTCGGAACCGCACCCATACCTACGGACCATGTACGTAACCTGGGCTTCATCCTGGATTCCTCCCTCTCGATGTCCAGACAAGTCAACGCTGTCTCATTATCTTGCTTCAACATCCTACGAATGCTCAAAAAAATCTTCAGTTGGATCCCCACTGAAACAAGAAAGACGGTCACCCACGCACTGGTCACTAGCCGACTGGATTACGGAAACACCCTGTACGCCGGAACCACAGCTAAACTGCAGAAAAAACTCCAACGCATCCAAAACGCCTCAGCCAGACTCATTTTGGACATCCCTCGGCAATCTCACATTTCCGGCCACCTGAAAGACCTCCATTGGTTCCTTGTCAACAAGAGAATAACGTTCCGCCTCCTCACCCACGCACACAAAGCCCTCTACGACCTAGGACCCGAATGCCTCAACACACGTCTATCCTTTTACACCCCTTCCCGACAACTACGATCGTCCAATCAAGCCTTCGCCGCAATTCCGCGCATCCACAGATCCACCATGGGGGGGAAGATCCTTCTCCTATTTAGCGGCCAAAACCTGGCATTCTCTCCCCACCCACCTCCGCCTTACACAGAACCACCTCTCCTTCAGAAAGCAACTAAAAACTTGGATATTCGATAAGTAAAAACTCCTCCCTCCCCCAAGCGCTTTGAGACCCTCTGAGTGAGTAGTGCGCTATACAAATTTTGGAACTTGAACTTGAACGTGTGTGTGTGGACTCCTACCTTGGGGATGTGTCCGGGCCTTCTTGGCCTTCCTGGTCTCTGTCTTCGGCTGGCGTTTGGCTTGCTCTGAGCGCACTGTTCTGAGGTGTTGTCTGCGTCTGGCCGTGCATGCCGGTGCCGACCTACATTGTGCCTTCTAGCACTTTAGCGGGACAGTCCTCCTTGCCTTGTCCGCTTCTTCCAGTGGGCCCTGCCTTCAGTTTTGCCTCTCCGCCCTAGGGGTTGAGCTGGTTCTTGAGTTCCCGGTCCCTCTTCGGGCGCAGTCTGTCCCTGTGGGATGTTTGGCGGTTCTCCCTGGGTGTCCTTGAGCTACCCTTTCTGCTTCCGCCTGCCCTATTGTTGAAGGCGCCGTTCTGTCTGGCTTGTTGCCTTCCGGCTGTGTTAGGCTTTGCTGCCCTCTTCAACGGGCGTGTTCCTGGTGAGGGGAGCTTGCCTTTGCTCTACCTCTTTTCCTCGGAGTCTCTATATTGCACTTCTTCCGAAGTGCTCCTCTTCCTTGTTTGGGCCTTGGGGCTTCTGGGGGAGGTTCTTGATACCTTGATTTGGTGTGGGGCGCTCTGGGCTCCTTTCGCCTTGCCCTCGTTTCTCCTGCTGATGGACGGCGGACTGCCTCTCTTCCTGCATCCCTCTGGGTTGGTGGTCTTCTAGATGCAGGGGTTCCCCTTGCCTGGGGGGACAGGACTCTTATACCCATGGGCCTCGTCCCCTGTGGGACCCTCTATTATGTCCAGGCTGGTGAGGTCCTCTCGTAGACCCTCCTTCCCCTTGGGTATGGCTGGGGTATCTATTCTACGTTAAGGGATCTGCGGCTAGTAGTCTCTATCAGATGTACGAGTTACTTACTTTCGGTAACGATGTATCTGGTAGAGACGATTCTACCCGCAGATTCCTCCATGGCCCGTCCTTCCTCCCTGTTCTGCAAGGACCTTTGGCTTGGTCTTCTGCATGCGCCTCCCTGTGGGTGGCTATGTCTTTAGTGAGTGCATTCTGTCACTCTTTCTAACAGGATGTTCATCCTGTTCATTTGTTCCTTTCCTCCCTTTTTGGCACATTGTAGGATGGGTTCATAGGTACTTATGTGCCCTTGTGCTCTTGTTTCCCCAGGTTGGGGCCTACCTCCCTCCCCTCCCTCCCCTCCCCCCCTCCCCCCCTCCCCCTCCTTTCTCCTTTCATTACTAGGGGTTCTGGCCTGTTTGCTATCTTTTAGATTGGGGTCTTTTGGCCAGGCCTCTGCCCCTGTTCCTTATGGGTGTTGTCACATTCTGTGATGGGGCTGTCTTGGAGTCTTGGCGTGCCTTTTTTATCCCGGACTTGTTTCCCTTCATTGTTATTGGTTTGGGTTGTAGATCTGCTTCATGTTATCATGACGTTTTTTCATATATTCTTTGTCTCCAGGGGGGGCTATCTGTGTACTGGCAGGGTTGCTGTTCAGTGCTGTGCTCTGTTCTTTGTTCTTTCCCTGCCTTTGGGTGCTGCAGTTTCTTGCACTGCTCCATATGGTGTTGTTCCTCTCCATTCCTTTTTCCAATGTTTCTGCTCTTTCGCACACTGTTCCTATACTCTCACAGTTTTGTCTGATGGCTCTGCGTTGTGGCGCGGAAAAGTTCCTAAAAAAAAACTGATGTAGGCGCGCCGGGGTGGGACTTTTGTGACCTCGCTGACGTAACGTACGCGGACAACACCAGGGCGGAGTCCCTTGATGCCGTCCTCCCGGCGCGCAGGGATGCTGTGGCAAAAAAAAATCCTGATCCAGTCTCACGCCTGGGGATAATTCTACGTTAAGAAATCTGCGGCTAGAGTCGTCTCTACCAGATACATCGTTACCGAAGCTAAGTAACTCGTACAACAGCCCACAGTGCAGGGTGCAGTGTATTTAAAAGTTTGACATGTACTGGTAGTGAAAAACAGACATTTGTTAGGTCTCGACCTTAAGCATTGCTTTAGCAATGCTTGTTTGTCGAGATTTCTAGTAAGCGGTCCGAAAAGTCTGCCAAAACAGCATATTAGCCACAGTTCATGTGACCTATGCGCGTGCACAAACTTGGCATGTCACAAACCACCATTTGTCTGTGCCTCGCATCAGACTTCAAAGGAATGCGCTCCCGTCCCGCCACAGCAAAGCATAGAGCTTGTTTTCTAGTGAGATCAGTGAGTAACTCTTACTAAATATATATAGCATTGCACTATTTCTCCTGCTTCGTGCAGCGCAGCGCTGCAGATTTTCACGCAGCACTGCATTGCATGCGTTAGAAAATCTGGTCCTCATTCTTTTTCCATGGGCAGAAACATCATTCTGCCCCTTCCGCCATTCATTCCTTTGCCAAAAATATACTCCTTATGTGTTTTTATCTTTACACTGTACTCGAGGTTTCATCCACACAGGCTCTCCTTACATAAATAATTACCTGAGGCTCGCTTTCATTGCTTCACATATGTGTGAAATTACCCTCTACCTCTTCCCTGCTCTTTTTAGCATTTAAGAACTGTGTAAAGTGCTGTTGTAAAGAAATTAATGGAACCCGCTAGTGCCAAGGTTCTTTCTGGCGCCCTCACTGTTGCTTAATTTTTCAGTATCATTCAGTAAAAAAAAGAAAAATAAGTACAGATACGCAAGTCAGGCTTTTTTATCATGTACTGTCTTACTAAATGAAACTTCAGATGTTGAGCACGTTAACATGCCTACTTTGTAAATGGCCACAAACAAACACGTCAACTCCACCCTCCAACTCCAACTCCACCCTCCAACTCCACCCTCCAACTCCAACTCCACCCTCCAACTCCAACTCCACCCTCCAACTCCAACTCCACCCTCCAACTCCACCCTCCAACTCCACACTCCACCCTCCAACTCCACCCTCCAACTCCAACTCCACCCTCCAAATCCACCCTCCAACTCCACCCTCCAACTCCAATTCCACCCTACACCTCCACCCTCCAACTCCACCCTCCAACTCCAATTCCACCCTACACCTCCACCCTCCAACTCACCCTCCAGCTCCACCCTCCAACTCCACCCTCCAACTCCACCCTCCAACTCCACCCTCCAACTCCACCCTCCAACCTCCACCCTCCAACCTCCACCCTCCACCCCCACCCTCCAACCTCCAACTTCACCCTCCACCTCCACACTCCAAATCCAACTCCACCCTCCAAATCCAACTCCACCCTCCAACTCCACCCTCCAATTCCACCCTCCAACTCCACCCTCCAACTCCACCTCCACCCTTCACCTCCACCCTCCAACCCCAACTTCACCCTCCAACTTCACCCTCCAACTTCACCCTCCAACTTCACCCTCCAACTTCACCCTCCAACTTCACCCTCCAACTCCACCCTCCAACGCCAACTCCACCCTCCACCCTCCACCTCCACCCTCCAACTCCACCCTCCAAATCCATCTCCACCCTCCTCCCTTCAACGCCAAATCCACTCTCCACCCTCCAACTCCAACTCTACCCTCCACCCTGCAACTCCACCTCCAACCACCAGGGTATTATTTCATGATTTTAAGGAGAAGATGCTAGCCACTATGCGTGCTGCACAAAATGGGCATGCACCTAAGACATGGGATGAGGCCATGATCATGGTTTTTGAAGAAGAAGGGGAAACAACCAGAAGTGCTGGGGTCTTATCGACCAATCTCACTGGTCAATTGGGACGGATAAATAAATGCAAAAATATTGGCAAATTAGCTGGCAAAGGCTATATCTCCGTTAGTATCTCTGTACGAGGGACGGTGGCTCATGTTAACAAAGTTGTGACGCTGTTTGATATTGCCCAGTCTGAAGGGAGGGATATGGGACTAATATTGTTAGATGCTGAGAAAGGGTTCGATCGCATTGCGTGGGACTATTTATGGAATATCATGAATCGGGTGGGATTTGGAGAGAGATTTATTCAGGCTCTGCAGGTACTTTATAAATCACCGGTTGCTAGGATATGTGTAGGGGGTAGCGTATCGGAACCAGAGAAAATAACTAGAGAAACCCGGCAAGGGTGTCCCTGCTCCCCCCTATTATTTGCTCTCTATATTAATCCGTTTGTCAATATGCTGGGGAGAAGCCCCCTAGTGAGACTGTTTATCGTTTGGGAAATTCAGCATTCCGTATTCGCTTATGCGGATGATATAGCTATTACTACCATTGATCCGGCTACGGCTATTATAGAAGTTTAACGGTTAGCGCAAGAATTCGGACAAATATCAGGCTCTAAGCTTAACATTACAAAAACACAAATATTATGTAATGTGATGTCTGAGGATCCAAAATCTGTTAAGGAGGTGACCTATATAGGGATTAAAATCCGGGTATCTATGAAAGAATTGGTGGAAGCTAACAAGGTGGGTATCATGACTAGGATTAAAGAAACTTTAGAAGGATGGGGGTTTCTCCATTTTACGTTGGGGGGCAGAGGTAATATCTTAAAAATGAATAATCTCCCAAGGCTTTTATATTTTTTTAGGTCTGTCCCTTTAGAGGTGACTCGGGTGCATCTTAAGCAATTGCAAACGGCTTGTGCTAAATTTCTATGGGCCCCGGGTAGACCTGGAAGAGCCGCACACTTTATGACACTACCCAGAGAAAGGGGTGGTTGGTCGATACCCGATTTCACATTTTATTATTATGCATGTTTTTTGTCCAAAATGCGGATACTCCTGACTGGCTTAGAGGTCAGTAATATAGCAGAAGCCCCGTCAATTTTTCAAATACTACTTGGGGCTGATGTTAAAAATTGTTTGTTTAAAGAAGTGGATGGTAGTTACTACAAGAGAACACGCTTTAAGATTATGGAAGCCGTCTTTAAGATGTGGAAAGTTATCCGGAACACATTTTCTTTAGAAGGGATAACCTATTACACACCTACAAATGATTTAAACATTTTACCACCTATTTTTTGGGATTATGTAGCCAGAAGTTGGAGAGGTAAGGGTATTTTGCAAATTGGTGATTTCTATGAGGGTGAGGGGCTTTTTTTCTGCTTTTTTGGATTTTGCAAGGCAATATAGCGTTCCTAGGACACAGTTTTTTAAGTTTCTTCAAATCCGGGATTTTTTAAGTAGGAAAAATCTTGCACCTATACACCTCACACTTATTGAAATGATTAGGCGCCAGGAAAAAATAGGTGTTTTATATCAAATTATTTTACCTTCTAAAGCCGATGAAGAAGAAACACAATGTCAAATGGGCTAATGTTTTGAGCGATCATGAATTATCTTTAGAAAAGCAAATATAATGGCTGGGGAAACCCTTCTCTCTGCAAATTTAAAGGCTCAATTTTTTAAAACTGCTTTCAATTTATATTATAATAATAATAATAATAGGGAGATTTGTAGAGTATTCTGTTTAATTCAGAGACTCTGTCCCTCACCACCCCTTGTTGTAAATATTTTTGTCCACCCTAAGCGTGGAAGGGTATACTCAGATGTGAGTCCCTTGCTCATTGCACCATCAGGATTCAAGCAAGCCGGGCCGAAGACGGCTGAAATGCCAGAAACCGGTCCCCGGTAGCTTGTTTCCTTCCCAGTGTAAGAATTGGCTTTTGTAGTTTGGTTTGCCCTGTTCCCATCATGCACTGGGACAGGAACAGACTAATTTGCATACAGCCAGGTTCTGAAACTGGGATGGTGCAGTGAGCTAAAAAACGGTGTTGGATCTAGCCCTGATCTCTTGACTGGGTGAGAGTATTCTGTTTAATTCAGAGACTCTGTCCCTCACCACCCCTTGTTGTAAATATTGCCGTTTAATTTGAGGCAGTTGACAGGCATTCAGGCTGCCAACTCCTGCATGCAGACTCTAAAGTTCTCTGCAGCAAGACCGGGCGCCCGCGATAGGGAGATGGCCAGCTGCGTGTTGTCGGCGTACGACACTATGCGGAGCCCATGACTCTAAACTAAAGTACCCACTGGGGAAACATACAGGTTAAAAAGGGTTGTGCTCAGGGACGACCCCTGGGGCACACCCTGACCCAGATTAACCACTCTCGAGTAGTGGTCTCCCTGCCTGACCTGAAAGCCTCTGTCAGTCAAAAAAGACAGGATCCACTTCAGCGCAGCACCAGAGATCCCACCCTTGTTCAGACACTGTAGCAAGGTGGCATGGGCTACAGTGTCGAATACTGCGCTGAGATGTAACAGGATCAAGGCCATAATTTTGCCTTCATCCACCTCTTGCCTCAAGGTCTCAACTGCCCTAAGTAGGGCTGATTCCGTAGAATGTCGTGGCCGGAATCCTCTTGCCTCCTCCACAAACTCCATTAACTGCATATTCACGGCCTTCTCCGCCACTTTGGCCATGTAGGGTAACAGGGAAATTGGGCGAAGAATTTCAAGTTTTTCAAAGCTGATGTTTGGCTTCTTTTGCAGGGGGAGGACTACCGCCTGTTTCCAGTCTTTAGGCACAGTATGGGTCCTAAAAGAGACATCTAAAAGATGCCTAATATAGGGCTCCAGAAGCGGTAGGCTATCGGCCAAACGTTTAGGGGATAGTGGGTCCCTGGGAGAGCCCGATTTTACTAGCCTACAAAGTTGTATCAGTATTTCTGGAGGAGGAGTAATGAAATTGGCCAGCACCGGTGAACCCTCAGTTTCCCTAGGAGATTCAACAAACTCAGATCCTGTCATGATCTGGCTAGGGAAGGAGGAATATATTTTAGAAACTTTTTCCGCGAAAAAATCTGCTATACGATTGCACGAGTCCACCGAGCAGTCCCCTGGTGCAATGGCGGACTTACCCGCCAAAAGAGTCTTGTAAATCAGAAATAATTCTTTCGCGGAGTTCTCTGCCTTTCTGATTTTACCAAAAATGCAGACATGGGGTGGGAGGCATGACGGCACATGTTTCTGTTATGGGAATGATAGTGCTGATTGTTTACACATGTTTTTCTCTTGTAGTAAGATGTCTCTTGTTGGACAGGCCACATGAAGGGCTCGCTCCCTCCCCGCATGACAGAGCCAGGACACCGGCTCTCCCGGTGCTACCCACAGAAGCAACCCACACTCCGTCCCCTACGGGACTCCTACCCCCGGACATCTCTGTATCACGGGCCCGGGCCACCGTCAGCACCATTGCCCAGCCCGGCCGCCATCTTGGACCCTGCACCACGAGGCCGCATGGCCTCAGCTCGACCCCAACCCTGGCCCCGACATCCCGGCACCACCATCCACCCAGGAGGTGAACGGACCACTTGGCAGGTCAATGGGAGAAAGAAGTGTCGATGGCTCTCCCCCGCCAGGTGCCGATCGCCCCCAGCCTCCCCGGGCGCTGGCTCCACCCCCCTGCTGGGTGTCTGGACTCCCTCATCCCGGACCTCCCGACCTCCAAGTGCGAGGGTCCGGACATCAAAGGCCGCCAGACCTATAACTGGGGCAGCTCCAGAGCAGGAAGGCAGTGGTATCCTGGAGTCGAGAGACACTGAGAAGAACTCATCCTTGACGGACTGCTGGCGCTGCCGCAGCCCTGCCTTGTGAACTGTCGTCTTGCCGCTGGCGCTGCCGCGGCCGTCTGCAACCTTCATCCTCGTCGGGACCTGCTGGCGCTGCCGCGGCCCGTTGTAACTACCATCTTCGTCGGGACCTGCTGGCGCTGCCGCGGACCGTTGCCACCTTCGATCTCCCCGGGACCTGCTGGCGCTGCCGCGGCCCGTCCTCCAAGAACGCCGAGCTCGAGGATTGTGAGCTACCCATCATCTCATCGCAACTACCATATTGGTAATAAGACTGTCCCGCTACCCCCTTTCCCATCCAAGAGACTAGAATCGAGGGGACCCCTGAGTCCAGACCTCCTTGTACCATTCTACCGTACCTCAAGATTGCTTATAAAGAACGTTAAATCTTATCTTTGTGTGGTGTCCATCTGTGGGGGGGAAGTTACTTGTCTGTACGATCGCTGGAGACGGCTCTCCCCGGAGACCTCTCCCCTTGTCCTCGGCCGACCCTCCAGGTCCCGTCTAACATTGGTGGCCAGCGGCGTGATCCGAACCAACGCGTAATCGTACAGAAAGCAACTCACCCCACGACTAAACCACAATGTCGACCCAAGAGAGCGGGTCTACGGAGAAATTCCAAATGGAAAAACTGGAGGAGTACAACCATCGAGAATTAAAACAATTTTGTATGGAACTGGGCATTGCTACCACCGGTCTGAGCACAAAAGATGACTTTAAACACGCCCTAGAATCGTGGGCAGAAGCAAATACCGCCGGTCCCCGGGACCAACGCATCGAAGCACCAGAGACTAGCACCGCTCCTTCCGAAGAAAGGAGAACGGGTCTCTCCCGGGAAGAGATCCAAGAGCGAGAAAAAAGCAGACTGCATGAATTAGAGTTGGCACGGCTCAAAATGGATGGAGAACTAAAACTAGCGGAACAAAAATTGAACCTAGAACACTTACGGCTCCGAGAAGAGCGGGAAGAAAAGCAAAGACAAAGAGAGCTTGAAGAAAAAAGACTGGCATACGAACACGAGCGCAAACTAGCAGAGATAGAACTACGAAAGCAAAACAAAGACCTGGGGATGCCCGAGCCACCGCGCACCCCAGGAGCTACAGAACCAAAGGTCCACATTCCCAAAGATGTCGTCCGAGAGTATTACCGAAACGACGACATACAGCAGTGGTTCAAGGCCTACGAGATCGCCATGACCTCCCACCGGATCGATCGAAGTGACTGGGGAGCCGGTCTATGGGGGAGGTTCGTCAATGAAGGCCGTGATGCCCTGTTACAGCTCCCGGACCATCAAATGACGTCCTATGATCACATGAAGGCCGCCCTCCTCACTCGATATGGGCTGACACCCGAAATGTACCGCCAGAGGTTCCGCGACTGCACCCGAATCCCGGGTACAACTTGGGTGGAATATGTAAACTATTTCAGCCGAGCCCTTGAGGGATGGATCAAGGGGAGCCACGTAACGACCTACGAGCAGCTTTTTAACCTCGTCGTATGGGAGCACCTCTCCAACAACTGCTTCGTCGAGCTCAGGCAGCACCTCCTCGACAGTAAATTGACTGATCCACGGCAGCTCGCCGCCGAGGCTGACCGATGGGAAAGCACCCGAGTGGGCCGGGGTGGCCCGAACGAGCAGAACAGGAACAACCAAGGCCATCACCGTCCCCGAGGAGGAGGAGGAGGCCAGGGCCGGGGGAAAGACACCGTCCCGGCCGCTCCCGCTACCAGCACCCCGCCCCCGGCCGGCCGGGGCAACCCCCCGATGCGCCCGGGGTTCAGAGCCAATGTCACTTGTCATCGGTGCCAGCGAGTCGGTCACTACGCCAATGACCCGAACTGCCCACAGAACCAGACTCCGAGGCCCCGCCAGGTAGCTGCCGCCGCCCTAGGAGAAGAGCAAGTCTCCGAAGAGCAGGAAGAATACGAACAAGAGCAACAAGAGTGGGAACCGGCCGCCATGGTCCTGTCGTGCCTAGGGGGAAGAGACATGATCCCGCGGGCTCCCCTACCCGCCAACACCAGAAAATACAGTCAGTGGGTGAACATAAATGGGCGCAAGGCTGAAGCCCTACGTGACACGGGGGCCAGTGTGACGGCCGTCCGCTGTCACCTGGTGACCCCAGAACAAATCCTACCGAACGTTCTCTGCCCCGTCCGTTCAGCCGACAATTTGGAGAGCCTGTGTCGGATGGCCTGCGTCCCCTTCAAGTGGGGAGGAGTATCCGGCATGCTGAAGGTGACGGTCCGCGATGATGCCCCCGTGGACTGTCTCCTGGGGAACGATCTCGAGAGTTCCCCGTGGGCCGCCGTAGAAAGAAGAGAGCACCTGGGGATGTTGGGCTTTCCGGACTGGGCGTGCGTAACCACCCGGTCCATGGCGGCCCGCGCCATCCCCCGACCCGAAGAACCCGAATGGCCAGCACCTCCTCCCCCGATCGCTCCAGTGGGGGACGCCGACCCGCCGACCCCCCGGAACAAACCCAAGAAGAACTCGCTCAGCCCCAGGACCTCCCAGACCTGGCTCAGTGGCGTCAAGAGGGGGGACCCACACAGGAACAATTCCGTCAAGAGCAAAAGACATGTCCCTCCCTCGAGGGACTACGACAGCAAGCACTCGCCCAGAGCGCGGGAGATACCGCCGGGGCCCACTGGATCTATTGGGACAATGATCTATTGTACAGCGAACAAAGAATCGCCGAGTTGGGGGCCAGTCGAGTGTTGGTGGTGCCCCTCCGTTTTAGAGACTTCCTGTTGAACTTGGCCCACGACGTCCCCCTGGCCGGACACTTGGGTCAGGACAAAACCTACAGCCGCCTGGTGACCCACTTTTACTGGCCCAAAATGAGAAATGACGTACTCAACCACTGCCGGTCCTGTCCCACTTGTCAGGCCAGCGGGAAGAGCGGCCGCAAACTCAAGGCACCCCTGCAGCCCTTCCCGCTGGTTACCACCCCGTTCGAAAAGGTGGGAATAGACATTGTGGGGCCCCTGGACCCCCGAACAGCACAAGGGCATCGATTCATCCTGGTACTGGTGGACCACGCCACCCGCTATCCCGAGGCCATCCCCCTTCGAACTGTAACAGCACCGGTGGTCGGCCGAGCCTTAATGGGGATCTTCTCCCGGGTGGGCTTCCCCCGGGAAGTCGTCAGCGACGGAGGCACGAACTTTATTTCAAAATACATGAAATCCCTCTGGCAGCAGTGCGGGGTCACCTACCGATTCACAACCCCCTATCACCCGCAAGGAAACGGACTGGTTGAGCGGTTCAACCGCACACTCAAGGGAATGATTATGGGGTTGGAAGAGCCCCTCCGCCGCCAGTGGGATGTGCTACTCCCGTGCCTCCTCTTCGCCTACCGAGAAGTCCCTCATAAGTCCCTCGGCTTCAGCCCCTTCGAACTCTTGTACGGACAGCCTGTTCGAGGGCCCCTCAGCCTAGTCAAGGAAGGTTGGGAGATGGCCCCCCTGAAAACCCCTCCAGACGTCTACAAGTACCTCCTGACCCTCCGCAATCAGACCAGGCGATTCCGAGAAATCGCCAAAGCCAATCTTGAAGCCAGTCAGGAGGACATGAAGAAATGGTACGATCAGAACGCCTCCTCCATAGAGTTCGTACCTGGCCAGCAAGTATGGGTGATGTCCCCCACCGAACCTTGTGCCTTGCAGGATAAGTGGACGGGGCCCTTCAAGGTGATCGAGCGCAAGAGCCCCGTCACCTATCTCATCGACATGGAATCTCCCCGGAACCCCCTCCGGGTCCTCCACGCCAACAGACTCAAACCCCACTTTGTGCGCTCGGAGCTCAGCCTACTGATGGCTACAGACAGTGGAGCGGAAGAGGACTCCGAGCCCCTCCCTGACCTACTGAGGACCCGTGAGAAAGATGGTTCAGTAGACGGAGTCCGACTCTCAGATGCCCTAACCTCGGAGCAGCGCCAAGACTGTCGGGCTCTCCTGCTGCAATTCGCAGCCCTATTTTCCCTCACCCCAGGGGTCACCCCCTGGTGCTTGCACGACGTGGACACTGGGGACAGTCCCCCCATCAGACATCGGGCGTACCGCGTGCCAGATCGGGTACGTGCCTGCATCCAAGAAGAAGTGTCAAAAATGCTCACACTCGGAGTCATCGAACCCTCGGACAGCCCCTGGGCCAGCCCAGTCGTGCTGGTCCCCAAAGCTGCTGCCCCCGGCACCACCCCTGAGCTCCGATTCTGCGTTGACTATCGGGGTCCGAACGCTGTCACCCGGACCGACGCTCACCCCATTCCCCGAGCCGATGAACTGATCGACCGCATGGGGGCTGCCCGCTACCTCAGCATCTTCGACCTGACAGCGGGCTACTGGCAGATCGGCCTCACCCCCAGGGCGCAAGAACGGTCCGCTTTCTCCACCCCGGATGGTCACTACCATTTCAAAGTGATGCCATTCGGCATGAAAAACGCTCCAGCAACCTTTCAACGCCTGGTGAACCAGGTATTGGTGGGCCTCGAAGAGTTCAGCGCCGCCTACCTGGACGATATCGCGGTTTACAGCCGCCACTGGTCAGAACACCTCCGCCACCTCCGAGAGGTCCTGCAGGCCCTCCACCAGGCCGGCCTCACAATCAAGGCCAGCAAATGCCAGATTGGCCAGGGGTCCGTGACCTACCTCGGACACCAAGTAGGTAGCGGTCTGGTGGCCCCCCTCCAACTCAAGATCGCTGCCATCCAGTCCTGGCAGCCACCCGTAACGCAAACCGAGGTCCGGGCCTTCTTGGTGCTCACCGGATACTACCGGCGGTTTGTGAAGGACTATGGCAGCATTGTAGGGCCCCTCACGGCACTTACATCCAAGAACCAGCCAAAAAGAGTCGACTGGACTCCCGACTGTCAAGCGGCCTTCGAGAAGTTGAAGGTCGCTATGTGCACCGCCCCGGTACTCCAGGCTCCCGACTACAGCCGGGAGTTCATCGTCCAGACTGATGCTTCCGACCATGGCATTGGGGCCGTCCTCTCCCAACTGAACCCCGAGGGAGTCGACCAACCAGTGGCCTTCATCAGCAGACGTCTGTTGGCCCGAGAACAGCGCTGGAGCACCATCGAGAGGGAGGCCTTTGCAGTAGTATGGGCCCTCAAGAAGCTCCGGCCCTACCTCTTCGGTACCCACTTTCGGGTGCAAACAGATCATCGCCCCCTGCAATGGCTAATGCAGATGCGGGGGGAAAATCCCAAACTCTTGCGATGGTCCATCTCCCTGCAGGGGATGGACTTCACTGTGGAGCACCGCCCTGGCCAGGATCACGCCAACGCGGATGGCCTGTCACGCTTTTTCCGCCTCGACGAGGAGAGTCCCCAAGAGGATGGGTGACTCTCCCCGCCTTCAGCTGGGGGGGACGCATGTTGGACAGGCCACATGAAGGGCTCGCTCCCTCCCCGCATGACAGAGCCAGGACACCGGCTCTCCCGGTGCTACCCACAGAAGCAACCCACACTCCGTCCCCTACGGGACTCCTACCCCCGGACATCTCTGTATCACGGGCCCGGGCCACCGTCAGCACCATTGCCCAGCCCGGCCGCCATCTTGGACCCTGCACCACGAGGCCGCATGGCCTCAGCTCGACCCCAACCCTGGGCCTGGCCAGGCCCCGACATCCCGGCACCACCATCCACCCAGGAGGTGAACGGACCACTTGGCAGGTCAATGGGAGAAAGAAGTGTCGATGGCTCTCCCCCGCCAGGTGCCGATCGCCCCCAGCCTCCCCGGGTGCTGGCTCCACCCCCCTGCTGGGTGTCTGGACTCCCTCATCCCGGACCTCCCGACCTCCAAGTGCGAGGGTCCGGACATCAAAGGCCGCCAGACCTATAACTGGGGCAGCTCCAGAGCAGGAAGGCAGTGGTATCCTGGAGTCGAGAGACACCGAGAAGAACTCATCCTTGACGGACTGCTGGCGCTGCCGCAGCCCTGCCTTGTGAACTGTCGTCCTGCCGCTGGCGCTGCCGCGGCCCTCTGCAACCTTCATCCTCGTCGGGACCTGCTGGCGCTGCCGCGGCCCGTTGTAACTACCATCTTCGTCGGGACCTGCTGGCGCTGCCGCGGACCGTTGCCACCTTCGATCTCCCCGGGACCTGCTGGCGCTGCCGCGGCCCGTCCTCCAAGAACGCCGAGCTCGAGGATTGTGAGCTACCCATCATCTCATCGCAACTACCATATTGGTAATAAGACTGTCCCGCTACCCCCTTTCCCATCCAAGAGACTAGAATCGAGGGGACCCCTGAGTCCAGACCTCCTTGTACCATTCTACCGTACCTCAAGATTGCTTATAAAGAACGTTAAATCTTATCTTTGTGTGGTGTCCATCTGTGGGGGGGAAGTTACTTGTCTGTACGATCGCTGGAGACGGCTCTCCCCGGAGACCTCTCCCCTTGTCCTCGGCCGACCCTCCAGGTCCCGTCTAACATCTCTGTATATTAGTAATATTGAAAAGTTATTGTCAGAGATTACCGGGATGCCTATTAGAATTACTGCAGCTATGATGTTATTAGGTAGTTGGCGGGAGTTAGTGCTTGGGAAACCAGTGTATAAACATCGTATTTTATTGTTTATGGCCATGGCTGTAGCCCTTTTGTTTATAGCTGCTGCTTGGCTCCAGTCTGAGGCCACCGCTTTTGAAGGGTGTCGAGCCAGAATGTATAATATATATAATTTAGAATTTAGTTTGTATACTGCTAAAGGCTCAAGGAAGTGAAAGATTGGTATTTATATTTGGGGGGGTTTCATGAGTATATGACTGTTTAAAGAATGCTGTGATTATATGATACTGTGGAATGTATAAAATAAAATAAAAAAAAAATAAACACATATAGAATGATTGCATTTCTCATTTACGACCGGAGAAGTTTTACCCAGAGTTGCAACTCTGGGTGAAGTTCTACCACACGCGGTTTCAAGTGTTTAAAGGCCTGGATGTATCGAGTCTGCAAAATCTGGACCCGATAATTCTGGACGCAGACACCGGACTCTTTTAAACGTTGCAGGAGTTGTGGGCTGCAGTACAGCCCGACCCCTGCCCAACCTTTTTAGCAGTATGTTTGAGCAAACTGCTTGCTCCAAACAAGCAGAGTCCTGTCCCAAGTCAGTGGAATCAACGGTGTGTGAGGTCATGAGCCAAAACTCTAAAATTCGGGATCTCCTGTATCACTTTCTAAAAATCAGTATATCTGTAATGAGGGCCTTAGTGTAAGTAATCATTTTAACTGGGAGAACAGTAAGTTCCCACAACATTTTGAATATCCTCTGAGGTAAAGTATATGTATGCTGTAGAATAAACCCCATGGAGATAAATAGAAGCGTGCATATCTTTCAGTTTTATTGTAAATATCTCACTGCAAATATAAAGCTGGCTGTGTAACATGCATGACCGTGTATAATCATTTAATCTTAATCCGTTCCAATGTTTCTACAGATAGAAATGAAGCAGAAGTTTCTGATGACCATAGGAAGCAGCACTGAAGATAAACTTGCCAGTGAAGTACTTGAAGTTAACCCAGAAATGCTTGGTGGGTTACTTGCACGTAAAGAATGTTCCTTTTTATTGGTTTAGTGCAGGAGTACAATTCTTTTAACACAGATTTAGCCAATGTATCACTGTCACAACTCTGTACTGGGACTTAGTTGATTAAATTGCATATTTGAATGAGAGAGAAAAAACTTCTAATAAATAATTGATTTCCTAAACTCAAAAGTTGCAGGCTATGACTAATACATTTATTTGCTGGGATGGTGCTAGACAGTGTTTTTTGATGGATACTTCTAACCGCAAATTCCTCACCTTTTAGAAAGTTGTGATTTCCTTTCATACCGAACAGTCCTCACTCAATCGAAATCTTTCCCCACCTAACCATGTGAAAGAGGAGGAGAGACCATCGTTGGGACCCCAAAAGAGCATGCAGCTTTTAAGTTGATTATACCTAACAACATGAGGTTGATGATCACCTCTTTGCAGTGTTCTCTGCAGCTAAAAAAGACAAAGCGGGCAGACACAGACTTACACATGTATTGTCCTCTGTTTTAAGATCTGGTACTCAATGGCCAAAAAGTAGCCTGCAGATAGGTTGAGAGCCCATTCCACCAGGGCCAAAGCTGCTACCACTATGTTAGCATGTGGTGTGCCTATCTTGGATATTTGTCAGGATGCATCGTAGGCATCAGTCAAAAGGTTCACAAAGCACTACTGCATTGACAGCCAGATCCAAGGGAAGGGCATTTTGTACACTTCCTCTGCAGGACTTCTTGGTTTGAGTCATTCTACAGACCCACCGCCTTGGGAGGTACTGCTTTGTTACATATCCTAAAGGTGAAGAATCAACGGTTAGAAGTATCCATCAGAAGAACAAGTTACTTACATTTGGTAATGCTCTCTCTGGAGGATACTCTTTCCAACAGCAGATTCCTCACTCCCATTTCTGTTGAGTGAAGATCTGCATACTGACATGAACAATTTGCCGTGAAAGAAAATTCCTTCAGCGCGCCATGGCACCACCTTATCATCTGGATCCAGTCTGGTGCCTGGGCATAATGTATTTGAATTAAAACAAAACATGTAATAATTTTTTTTTTTTGCTTGATAGTTGCAACTTGCTGTCAATGCATTGATGCCCTAGCCAGTGCTAGGCAGTGTCTGTTGAGAGCAAAAAGGGGTTAGATATTTGGAACACAAAAATTGTTCTTCACAGCAGCAGCCATTAAAAAATGTATCTGTTTTATTGATTTTCCAATTTTTTTAATAATGTTTATGCCACCTTTTGGTCCATTGAAGGTGGTATACAACCCTCTTGGACTGGAAAAGAGAAGGGAGATGTTTTGTAGTTCCTACAAATCTATATTGGATCTGCGCTTTTAGACAACATAAACTAAGGGATTGGTGTCCATACTGATTCCAGAAACCCCCAAAGGGTATGTAAGTCTATGGACCAGCTAGCTTACAGTGCCACTATGAGCCCCTCTTACCAAGGAGCGAATAGTTCCTGGCAAATATCGAACATAACAATCCTAACCCCTCGGGCATCGTGGAAACAGTATAGTAGGTTTCGCTCAGTCACTTGTGCCCACTTACTCTCAGAGTGCTATACAGAATAAATTATGGGGATGTTTTTTATAAGCATTTCTTGAACCAGCGTCATTTTAGTATAAAATACATGTGCTGCAATAACCATTAGACAGAAACGGGGATATACGATTATAAGCACCACTAGAGTAAATAAAAGGTAGAATTCTACCATAGTGCTAAAACAGTGAATATATGCAGGCATATAGATACATGACATTAAAAAAATGTGTACTCCTACAATGCAACCCTAATTAGATGTACCTAGCATGTATGTTGGTGTAGAGCCAAGAATCCTGCTAGGAAAAGAGCCAACCCCATTACCTGAGATGAGAGAATGAAGGACCCCGTGTTGATCTTGAGTTGGACTCCCCCCGAGGGATGTCAGACCAATGCGTGCTGGAGTGTCTGTGTGCAGGGACCACAGCGTCTCGCGTCAGCTTGTGAGCATTGAAAGCTTCTCATCTGGTTTGCCCAGCGAAGAGGTGATGTTTATATACCCAAATGGTACCCTCAGGGCTTTCCATAAATGTGTCATTGTACTGTGGGCATGTCAGCTAAGGATGACGATAGTGATGACCCTTATACCTTATTATGCAGAAGATGGTAATCCTGCCGTGATACTAAGAATCCTCATGCATAATAAATGAGGCTAGGTTTTCGGAGAAAACCACACAACAACTGTTCGATACTTGACTAGGTAAAAGGTCAGCACCAGGGGGGCGTGGCTTAGCGGGCGATCATGGCGGACGTGGCTGCCTAAGAGCTCCCGCCGGCCCGCCGATTATCCTAGAATTATCCTGGCCCTGAACCCCGAAAAGTGCACCGCATCCAAGGTGGTGTTGGCGGAGGACACCGGGAACCGTCCGGTGCTGGAGACAACGCGCCGAGACCGTCTGCGGCTGTGGGGCGAGTGAGTGCAGCGAGCGGCCTGGTGCCCGTTGGACGAGCCGGGGCCTCAATTTTGGCATCCCCGACGGGGGGACCTGACCCGGAGCCGGCGCTGCCGCTCCCTGACCGCGTTCCGGGGCTGCCTGCTGTCGGCGGCTCACAGCGGAGTGCCCTGCCTATCCTCACATTGCCGGCGGTGGGGGCCTGGGCCGGTGGGGGGCCTCGGAGGGGCTGCGGCCTACCTGGCCTTGCCGGAGCCGGGGCCTCGAGTTTGGCGACCCCCGCCCGAGGACATTCACGCTGGTATTCGGACACTCTGCTACTGCTGTCTGCGGCACCCTCCGCCTTCCGGGGGCGCGGCGCCCCCCACCGCTGGCAGACGCATTACCCTCCACTGGGACTGGCGGCGGCTCCGTTGCCGGTGAGAGCTGCATCCTCCATTCTTGTTGACCAGTGCTGTGGGGGCTGTTGCGAGGAGTTGTGCCAGAGGGGGTCGCTGCAGACATTGGACCTTTGACCAGTGATTATCCTCCCAGGGCTTGGCTGGACCTGCAGGTGGTGTAGACGCAGCGAAGGGACCGGAGCGGCAGGGGCGGCCTGGTGGCCCGGGCGCAGCCGGGACCTTGATCTTCGCAGCCTGGGCTGGCCACGATCTGGGGCTGCCTGCTCCTGACGACCTACAGTGGGATCCCCTGCCTTTCCTCACCGTGTTTGCGGTGGGGCCTGCGACTGGAAGGGGTGTCGGAAGATCTGCGGCCTGCCTGGCCTTGGTGCAGCCGGGACCTCTAGTTTGGTGGTCCCCGCCCGGAGTCACCAGCCCGGATCCATTGCCCTGGTGAGTGGACACGGCGGGGGCCCCCCGGGAACTGAGGGGTCAAACAGGCGCCTGGCCCGGATAATTGCCCTATCCTGCTCCTGTGGTACCTGGGGCGGCGGTTGGAGAACTTGTGGTTTGCACTAGAGTGGCCCATATCTGCGCCGTGCCAGGAGTGCCGGTGGGCGCGAAGACGATTTCATACACCTTGGCGGGGCGGCATTGCCTGGGGTGTACCCGATCTGTGGGCCGTGGCGAGGGACTCTCGAGCAGCCTGGTGTGTTCGGGACGCCTCGGCCGGGGCCTAGCTGGTGGACTATTGCGAGAAGCGGCCCTGATACAGGTGCGTGTCACTGCTCTACCGTCTGAGCGGCCGCCATGACGAGGGGCTCGGCCGCCACTAAGACAGGACCCATTGACAAGTTCACTGGCCATGGTGGAGGAGCCGGGGCGGCTGGTGGGAGTCATCCTGCTGGACCAGACAACGCGGCGTTGATGGCGGCCATTACACAGTCCCGCGACATGCTGGATGCGAAAATTGGCGCGGTGGGGGCCGATGTGATGCTGCTGCGTCAAGATCTTCGCAATGCAGTCGCCCGCATTACTGAAACTGAGACCAGGGTCACGGCAGTGGAGGGAGATGTTGGTACCCTTAAGAAGAAGATTGCCGACATGGAACAGATCCAACGGGGCCTGGCGCTTCGTGTGGAGGATGCCGAGGGGCGGGCGAGGCGGAACAACCTGCGCTTCGTTGGCTTTCCGGAGGACTGCGAGAATGGGCCTATGGACGCTTTTCTGTCCCGGTGGCTGGAGAGCTGGCTACCACCGGACTCCCTGTCGCGATGCTTCATAGTGGAGCGTGCCCACCGCGCCCTGACACAGAAGCCGCCAGCCGGGGAGCGGCCTCGCCCGATCATCGCCAGGCTCCTCAACTTCCACGACAGGGACGTCATTCTCCGGGAAGCGCGGATGAAGGACACCCTGCTGTATGACAATCATAAAATAATGATCTTCCCGGACTATACCAAACTGGTCCACCAACAGAGGCACTCCTTCCTGGCTGCCAAGGCCAAGCTGCGTGGCCTGAAAATTCAATACTCGCTGCTCTACCCGGCCCGCCTCCGGGTGATCTTCAACTCCAAGACCCTCTTCTTTGATACACCGGAGGCCGTCTTCAACTGGACCGATGAAACAGTCAGAATCCGACCTCACGTCCAACCGGGGCTGCACTCTGGATCATCGCGTGGCTCGTCTCAGGACAGGAGCAACCCGTCTGGCAAAGGGAAACGTCATCGCAAGTCCCGCTCCCGGCGGAGGTCCCTGTCCCGGGACCCCCTCTTGGGGGACACACAGCCTGATGCGGATCAATCTGATGGAGGCTCCTGATCGCCCTTCATGGGGACTGTCTGCTGGTTGCCTTCTATATGTGACTATATCTGGCAGAGGCTGAGCTGTGGTCGGTGGGACATACATTGGCTGGTGCAGTATTGACTTCTTCTTGGCGAATGCCGGGGCCTTCATGGGCTGTAACTTTCTTGTGGTGCTTTGCTCATGACTCTACTGTATGTTTGTTGGGGTTCAGGGCACGTACTTTGGGCTGCCTCCTCCTGTTGGGACTGGGGGGTGGTTCTGGGAGTGTGTCTGATTAGTTCGGGGGGGGACTAGTTGGGATCCATTGGTATGGCTGGCTTTGGGCGCTGTGTTTTGGGCCTGAAGTACCGTATACCGCGACAGATACTTCATTGTTCCTTGAGGTATGGGGGTGGGGGTGGGGGGAACCGGGGTGTTTGGTTGCTTGTGGGTTGGGTCGGGGTCGGAGGGGTAGTAGGGTTTGGGGCTTCGGGATTTGTGGGGTCTGGGGTTCTGGTTCTGGGGGTGCACGTGGTCTCTGTGTATTTTGCAACTGTGGGGTCTGGGGCATGGGCCGGGGGTCGGGGAGTGTGGGGCTGGGAGCATTGTGATCATGGTTGATGTTCCTCACTTAGCGCCCAATGGCGCTTCCATGCGTGTTCTTAGCTGGAATGTACGAGGACTATTGGACAAGATTAAACGGGGAGCGGTGCTTCGCTGGGCTAAGAGGGACTTGGCAGATGTGCTCCTTCTTCAAGAGACGCACATGCTAGGTACGAAAGTCCTGAGTTTGCAGCGCTTTGGCTTCCATCAAGTGTTCCATGCCGGATTTACCAGGGGCTCCAGGGGTGTGGCCATTCTTATTCATAGACGGCTGGCATATGTACATGAGCGTCAGTGGCTTGACCCCCAGGGACGTTTTGTCTTTGTACAGGGGAAGGTCGGGGTGGAGCCGGTTGTGTTTGGCTGTGTGTATGCCCCCCCCCCCCCCCCCCCCCCCCTTGCAGTGGGCCTTAGCTGAACGTTTGTTTGCCTTATGGGCTGAGTTCCCCCGCTCCATGGCTGTGATTGGCGGAGACTGGAATGATGTGATGGATGTGGCTTTGGACCGGCAGAGGAGGCCACGAGTGGCACTTGTATCCTCCCCTACACGGTTGGGGGCTATGGTTGATGGTCTGGGCTGGGTGGATGTGTGGAGACATCTGCATGCGGAACGGCGAGAGTACACCTTTGTCTCGGCTGTCCATGGCTCCCTTTCGCGTTTGGACTGTGTGTTTGTCCTGAGGGCTTTCCTTGACAGGGTGAAGGGGGCAGCGATTCGGCCTCGCGGGCTCTCTGATCATTCCCCAGTGGCGGTACAAATTGACTTGTGCAAAGCACGCTCCCCCTTCCGATGGCGAATGTCCGCGTGGCATCTGCAGCGCCCTGATTATTCCCAGCATCTGCGTAGCGCGATCGCCCATTATTGGCAGGACAACCTTACCGGAGGGATGGATGCGGTGACAGTCTGGGAGGCTATGAAACCCACCCTGCGGGGCATAGATATTGCTTGGTGTGCGTCTGCTCGCCGGACTCGGCTGGGAGGCATTGCTGCGGCCGCAGAGCGGGTGGAGGAGCTCGAGGCTCGGCACAGCGAGGCACCCGATGATATGGCACTGCGGCTACTCCTGCAGGCGCAACAGTCTTATTCCTCGGTCCTGTTGGATGAGGCTCGTCAGGCGTGGTTGGCTACCCGTAGTCGGGTCTACCAGTGGGGCGACAAGTCTTGCACCATGCTCCATAGGCTGTGCCAACAGAACCTACAGCCTCTTACACTGCCGGGCCTTGTTGATGGTGCAGGAGTGGCGATCACAGATCCGGCAACTCTTGCAACGAGTTTTGCGCGCTATTATGGGCACCAGTATGCCTCACGGGAGACTCTCTCCCCTGCCATTATCGCAGATTATATTGCATCGGTTCCCCCATCTGCTGTATCTGATGGGGTGCGTGAGGCCCTGGACCTTCCCCTGTCGGCTGAGGAGCTGGGTGATGCACTGGGTCAGTTAAATGTAGGCAAGGCGCCAGGGCCGAGCGGTTTCCCCAGCGAATTTTATAAGAAGTTCCATCTGCAGCTCGGGCCGCACTACTTGCGGGCCCTGGAACAGGCACGAGAGCGTGGCCGCCTCCCACCGGACTGGCGTCATGCCGAAATAGTGGTGTTTTTGAAGCCAGGTAGGCCCCCTGATCGCCATGACTCTTATCGCCCCATATCCCTCATCAACTTCGAGGCCAAGCTCCTGGCAAAGGCGCTGGCGAACCGCTTACTTCCACACATTTCGGCCCTTGTCCACCCAGATCAGGCGGGTTTTATGCCGCGCAGGGCAACGAGACACAATATACGACGGGCGCAGGCCGCGATACAAGCGATTGAGTCTTCGGAGGACCCGGCGGCGCTCCTGCTGGCTGATATTGATAGTGCCTTCGATTCGGTCAGCTGGACCTTTCTTTTTGCTCTGTTGCCGCTGCTGAATCTCGGCCCGATATTCCTCTCCTATATCAGGCTGCTCTACACTGAGATCACGGCCTCGGTGCGTATCTCGGGAACGGCGTCTGCTCGTTTTCCGGTGTCCAGGGGCACGCGTCAGGGGTGTCCGCTCTCCCCTTACCTTTTCGCGCTGGCCATGGAGCCGCTGGCCGCCAGGGTGCGCCGCGATGAGCTCTACCGTGGCTTCGTCTGGGGTGCATAGCTGTATATGCGGATGATGTGCTATTTTTCATGACTGACCTGCAGCGTACGGGTCCTCGTGTCCTGGAGTTGATGCAGGAGTTTGGTCGGGCATCGGGGCTCTTCCTTAACCCGCGCAAATCGACCATGTGGGTGCTGGGGGGTGCCGCAGTGGACTGCCCTTGGACTGCATCCCTTCAGATGGCTGTGGAAGGTGTGAAGTACCTGGGTGTCTTCCTCTCTGCCTCGCCTGCAGTGGCATGGGACCGGAACATCCTGCCGGTATGGGATCGGGTCCAACTGGACGTCAAGACATGGACGCGCATGCCACTTAATATCTACGGCCGGTCGGCCATCTTCAAGATGGTGGCTTTGCCCCGTCTGCTATATCAACTGCAGAATCATCCCTTCCAGGTTGACCCGCAGTGGTTCCGTACTGTTGATTCTGTGCTGGGCCGGTTTCTGTGGGCTGGCGGTGCCGCCAGGGTGGCGCTGCGCACATGCTTCCTCTCTACCTACTGCGGTGGCTTGGCGGCCGCGGATATTTTATCTTACTATCAGGCCTCCCATCTCCTTGTGCTCAACGAGTGGTGGTATGGAGACCGTAGTGATCCGGCTTATGCCCTTGAGCATTCACTGATGGGTGGCGCCTCCCTTCACACCCTGCTGTACTCGGCTAGGCGGAGGCGACTGCTTCCGCAAGTCACCCAAGTGGTCTTCGCTGTCTGGCGGCGGGCCCTGCACCGGGTGGGCTGGTGGGGTCGGCTTACAGCTGAAACCCCGTTGTGGCGCAATGGCCTGTTACCGGCGCTGGCGTCTCTGTCCGGATTTGACGGCTGGGATGCGATTGGGATCTCGTCCCTAGGTCATGTCCTCTCTGGTACTACCCTAAAGTCCTTTCGGGAACTTAGCTCCGAATTTAGCATGCCCAAGACCCAGTTTTTCCGCTACCTTCAATTTCGCCACGCACTTACTCCTAGTCTGGTGGGCCTGGAACAGCTCCCTGATTTTAGTCCTATCGAGGCTAAACTGTTTATGGGAGACCTAGGTGACAAGAAGGTCTCGCAGATATATCGCTCTCTGGTCACTCACTGTTCCCCTTCACTCGCAGCGCTGAGGGCCTCTTGGGAGGGTGATGTTGGTCCATTGGATGATGACGACTGGCGTGAGGCCTTGGAATCTCCCCGAGGTGCTGCTATAGCCATCCGCCTTCGCTTCATCCAGTTCAAATACCTCCACCGGGCGTATTATACTAGACACCGCCTATGGCGGGCAGGCCTTATCGCGTCTCCGGAATGCCTGAGGTGTGGTTCTGAAGAGGGCACCCTGTTTCATACAGTATGGTCCTGTGAGAGACTGACTCGATTCTGGGCTGGGGTTTGGGACTGCCTGTCAGAGGTGTTGGGTTGGGACCTGCCCCGTACCCCCAGGCTGGGCCTTCTTCATGTTCTAGAGAACGTTGGGGGCAATATTTACAAACGCCATTTGCTGTTGCTGGGGCTGGTGGTGGCGAAGAGGGACCTGGCGCAGGCCTGGAAGAGCGAGCGCGCCCCCCCACTCGGGGCTTGGAGGGCGGGCCTGGATTTCCTCATGGGTCTAGAGCAGCCTGTTTTTGAAGCCCGGGGATGTCCCCGCAAACATTACAAAATCTGGAAACGGTGGGCGGATTACCGGGGCCTGCTCCTTGACCCCCCCGTGGACATTGAAGATGCATTACAGCTGGATGTGGATCCCGCACTCTAGGCCGCTGGCCGGCTCCACCGTTGTAGGTTATCTCATGTTGCTGGACTGTGATCACGTGCACTGGGTTAGGGTGGGATAAGGGGTGGGTAGCTGCGGGCGGGGCTGGTTGGTGTTTTTGGGGTTGGGTGGGTGGGGTAGTTCGATGTCATTCACTATATAATGCTGGGTTCGATGCTGTACTAATGATGTGTCTCTTTCTATCTGTCGTTGACAGTCTCCTCCTGACTGTGGAGGGCTGTGTTGAGCTTTGCTTGAACTCATAATAAAATTGGTTATGAAAAAAAAAGGTCAGCACCAGAACCGTTATGTAGAGCAAGGTAGGACAAATGTAGGTAAAAGGTTGTGCAACTACCTAGGCCTTTATACGGGTACATTGGGGGCTCATAATGGGATCGGAGCAAAGTTTTGGGGATAGGCAAACATGACAGTGGGGAAACTGAAAAAGCGAAGTGCAGAAAAACTGATCAGGAAAGGTTTGTAAGTGTAGATGGCAAGAGGAAAAATTGGGGAGCTTAGAATATTATTAAATAGGGTGTCTTAACTAAAAGTGACTGGCATGTGCTTCTTATCTCTCTTTCTTTTGCTGTTTGGTAATAAAGGTTGGAGCTCTTCCTCTAACTCCATCTGTGTCCCACGTGAGCCTGCCTCCCCTTATGGAGACTAATGTGCTGTAAGACACAGTTTCACTTGAAGTCGGTGTTCAGAATTATGACCCCTCCTCATGAATGGAAATATACAATGACAGCTAGGAAAACTCAGTCACTACACCAGTCACAAAAATGTTCCACAACACCAATATTGCCCTCCTCAGATAACCAGCTGTCAAATGGTCATGAATCAAACATTATACCACATATGCAATGAGGCAAAACATAAACATGAAGAGTTCCTTTAGCATCATGACACATGTGAACAGTCTCATTCAGAGACAATTTTGAAGACCAGTATTTATTCAGATGTTCTTTTTTTATTTCTTTCTTTTTTTTCCTCTATTTCTACATTGTTAAATATGTGTATACATCCAGTGCGTTTCGCCACAGACTAGGGCTGCTTCAGGACAGGCAAAGCTAAAGTTATGATGGCAATAAGATAAACGAGCAATAGGAATCCTACCAAGGACCAACGTCCTCCACTTTCTGTGTAGATTATAGTTCAGAAAAACTGCAGCATAAAAGAAAACCAAATGTATCTTGATGTGTATACTTAAGTAGCTCTATGGGTAGATTTTGCAAATGTGACCGGTATTGGGCCACTTATCCTGCTCTGCAGCACACACACAGCATCTCTACAGGGATGTGAAGATAATTGGACGGCAGTTAAAGCATCACCGGCGAAGGAGCTTGTGGAGTTGTCGAATGAGTGACGCGGGGAAGGACAGCGCCTTTCTTTGCCGTGTGTGTGAGTCACAGCAGCAGCCTTCTCACACGACTCTGCCACCAGAGCACCGTGTCAGAAGACAATTGACTCCTTGTGGTATTCAAGTATACGCATCAAGATACATTTGGTTTTGATTTTGATTTATGCTGCAGATTATCTGAACTATAGATCTACACATAGAAAGTGAAGGACGTTGGACCGTGGTAGTGTTCTGTTGCTTATTTATCTTATTGCCATCATAACTTTGGCTTTAGCTGTCCTTGTCTGGGGTGAAACGCGTTGGCTGTATCCACATGTAACACTGTCGAAATTGAGAAAAGAAAGAAGAAAAAAAAAAGTCTAAACAAATACTGGACTTCAAAATTATCTCTGAATGGGACTGTTCAGATGTGACTGGGTGCCAAATTCTTCATTTTTGTTTTGCCTCTCATCGCATATATGGTATTCCTCCCTATCAGCATTTCTGGAAACACTGAGGGTAACCGTGTAAATAAAGTAGCATAATTAAACAAAATGGTTGGAAAACAGTGGCATAATGAAATCAAAACTGTAACGGGCACTACTCTTACTGCAGCATTCTCAAAGATCCAAATTCTTTAGAAAAGGAGAGTGTAGTCTGAATATATGTTCTAGAAAACCCTTTTTCAAAAATGTTGGTATTTCCCCTTATCAGACATATTGCAACTACCAATGAGCTTAGCTCTTCTATTGGGGTAGAGTAATGATCAGTCTTTAGAAGGCTGACAAACAGGCCACCTATCCCTTTCTGCTCTGTGGTGATGCTTCACCCTCGTACTGAATTTAGATTGCAGGTAAACAGTAGTTCATATGAGAATTGAAGGTAGACTCAATTGCCCAATTTTTTCCTCGCATACATCACATAACTGTCATCAGAATTATGGATATCTTGCGTTAGTGGTCTTCTGCCTGAAAATCGTATCTGAAGTACCCCCCTCATGTATGAAAGACTAGCAAGATACCAGCTCCAGTGTATTGTCCACCTATTTTCTAAAGGCATGTGGTCAATGTTGCTAGCTCACCACATGCAATGGTATACTTCCATTTCTACAGATCCTATTTACGACATGCGTAGCCCAATAATTTAGGTTCTTGTGAAATTTTGCTAATGTAGTATAGTTTACGCCCAATACTAGTCACTTCTATACATCATTCTAATGTTTTTTATGACTGTTTAATTGTTTCTACCAACTGGTAGAGATTTGCTATTTATTGCCATCTGCATTTGTGTAGCAGCTTCAATCATTACAGTGGCACATTAGGGCTTTCTTGGAGTAGCCAACCTTTTTGTGCGGTTCTGAAACCACTTTGGTTGTGCATGACTGTGTGTGGTTGCAGAGTTTTGGTGTACTGAGAATGGTTTGCATTATTTAATGCTAAAGTAAGATGAGTTCAGCCAAGAAAAGGATATGCAAAGTGTGTTCTTTTTTTCAGATTATACCATTCAGATAATATAGTAAGTGATGATACTTGGCAACACTGCAGGCAATTTTAAGTGCAGGAAAGGTACAAGAACAGAATGTCATCAGCTTGGATAATTTATTAAAAAATGAGTATCCGTGTTCTAGAACATTATGAAAATGGTGGTGATAACAAAGTATTGATGAACACTCAGGTTGCCATTTTTTGTTTTTCTTTGCAGCTAAGAATTGTATTCAGAAAAGCCTTATGTTACTGAACTTTCTCCCTACCGGAACATCATCAAGAGGGTTAACTCTGGTTACTTCAGACGCTCACAATGTAACCGCAGGCACTGTCAATTGCTGTGAGGATCGGTTACAAAGGCAAAGTTCTATAGTAGAGGCAGATTTTCAAGCATCAACCTCACAGACCGAAGAAGTTCACTCTCCCTCTACGGGGAATACTCAAGCATTGCATCTGGACACCAAAAAGAAACATCCGGCAGTCAACCTAAAAAAGGAGATTTCATTAGCTTCTCAGAGTAAACCCAATCGCAAAGGTTCACAAAGTGAGGATCCATCTTCCCCTCAAACCCATTCCACACCTAAAACTCAGTTTAGCCGTGGACGCTTGAGACTGCTTTCTTTCAGATCAATGGAAGAGGCTAGAGCGCTACCCACAGTGAAGGAGAAATATCCTATGTTGAAGAATATCTTGGATTTTATCAAGGATCAGTCAGTTTCACATGAGAGGTAATAGATAATGTTCTTATATTATAGCCAGTTTGAGTGATAGTTGAAAAGATGTCAAAGTACATTTGAAAAGTACCAACTGCCATCAAATTGTATATTAAAAAAGTTTAGCCATTTTTTCAAATAGTAAACTTCTCTTTATGGGTATCCCCTTTTGCACACATTCCTCACAAACACATTTGCATTTGTAGTACTGTCTAATTAACTTAGGTTGTTTATTCCTCAAATACAGGTACTGTTTTACCAGTGCCTCCATTGCCCACATCTGCTGATAGTATAATCACATAGCAAGATTGGCTATCGGGAATAGGCCTATCAACAAACCTCTGTTTTTTTCCTCAGTATGTTCACTTGAGAATGTCCCTGTCCATTCTCTACAGTGGTTTTTGCCTTTTTAGGCTGTCCACTCATCTAACTGTGTTGAGGTTTTTCTGTATCCATTTCGTGTCCACAATACCTGTCTGCTGAGCTCCATGACCTAAGAGAGAAAATGCCAGTGTAAGAAAGTCTCACAAAACAAATGCCAGTACTGCCAAATAATTCTGAGGTCTTATTTCATTCTATACATATGAACAAAACAATATGCAAGAGAAATTCTAATCATAGTCAATCACTTCGAATTTGCATTTTATTTACACTTTTCTTCTTTCATATATATTTTTTTAACCATTTCTATATTTCAACAAGACTTTTTTTAGTGAAGCACATTACAAAAACAAACTTAAAAGTACTTTTCTCCTTAAATCTCATTCATACTCATTCATACTGAAAGACATTTCATTCATACTCAAAACATTCATTCAACTAACAGTTTAAAACGACATACACTTTTTTACAGTTCTCATTTGTAAGTATAAATCCCTGTAGTCAAAGATTTGTTCAATTTTCTTATGGTTTCAACGTGAAAACGTTATCTGAGAAGGTCTACGCGTTTCGAACTCTTTGAATATAGAGTTCTCGTCAGGACCATAGACTGTAAATGAGAAACAGGGGAACCTCCATTAGTACGTGGTCTTAAATTACACAAGCTGCTTTGGGCTCAACACCCACTTCTCTGCCTCTTACCTCTCTAAATGTCAGTAGGATGTGCCTCATAAATTCGTCACCGTCCGCGGAGCGGGACCACCTATATAACAAATGTGCACGCTATTTAAATATGTCGAAATGACAACACTCACTATCAGGCATGCTTGAAGACATACTCACTTAATGGTGTTTGCCTTTCTCTTTTAGTTCTACAACAAAAAAATGGTAGGGAATGTGTAAGCGACCTATTGTATATATTGGTTCACTAAAAAAAGTCTTGTTGAAATATAGAAATGGTTAAAAAAATATATATGAAAGAAGAAAAGTGTAAATAAAATGCAAATTCGAAGTGATTGACTCTATGATTAGAATTTCTCTTGCATATTGTTTTGTTCATATGTATAGAATGAAATAAGACCTCAGAATTATTTGGCAGTACTGGCATTTGTTTTGTGATACTATTTAAGCCAGAGTTTGGCCTTACTGCTTGGGAACCCATACCCAGTGGTGATCAGTAATAGTGTAAGAAAGTCTACATTAAATTGTTGAATCTCATAATATCCAAGTAGGTAGATGGTGGAGCATCATTGTCTACTAAAAAATCAATTAGTAATTGGAACAAGAGAACAAGACACAAATAAGTAGGTTATTTATGACAGGTCACTCATACTTGGATAGCCACAAGATGTCTGTGATCCTCTAGGGCAGATATCTTCAAATTGGGGGGCGGCTCAGGCACTGACTAAGAGAATCATCATGCTAATAAAAACCAGAGCTGCAATAAGTCACTCTGTAATGTGCTGCCACTTACATATTGGGTCACTCATAGCCCTGCTGGGAGTAGGCTTCAATGGAGGAGGGCATCCAAATAGTCCTAACCCCCTCGTTTTAGTTAAGGAATCACACAGTGGATAGTTTTAATCTTTAGTAAGACAGGCAGCCCATATCATCTTGGTAACCATGTATTTGATTGCATTTTTAAAAGGGATAATAAACATAACTGCAATGTTCAAATATGGTTAGGTATATTTAAACATTGCTCATTTTCTAGGATAATTGTAAAAAATATATTTTCACATTGAGAGGCTTGCTTATTATTATTATTTTTTTACATCGGGGGGAGGGGAGAGGGAGAGGATAGGGTGTGGCTTTTAAAGACCACTGCTCTAAGTTCATGATTTTACTAGATATTGAGACTAAAAACGATTTGAATATTTGCAAATAAAAGCATCCATATTTTTCTAACAGTGTATTTTTAAGTGAACACCTTATGTAATATAACAGCCTGCAATAAATAAATCCCAAGTAAAACCCGCTCAGAATATTTGCTCAGTTTCTATTTTAACTCAAACACAACTACTTTTATTTTGATGGAGATTTCTATTTTCAGACAGGTGGAGTGGCTATGGGCTGTCCATTCGCCCCGGAAACTCGCTTTTGGCCAGGTTCGGACTATGGCGCATAGAAGGACTGGCTGGAATAGTATACAATCTGTCATGTGTGAATGGCTCTGGCCTTGCCAGTTGTTAAGAGTTCCATGCCAGCCTATTTAGTAATTCTTTTTTCTGTTTTATTCCTTCAGGCCTGTAACTAGATGAAATGTGATCTGCTGGCTAGGTTGTAGATATTAGTTTGAAATGACTAGATTATAATTCTGGCTCCACTGATTGTCTTTGTTACCTCTCTCCATCTCGGTCACCCTTAACTTGGAAAAATTGGGACCACTTTTAAATTAATAAAACTCCATTATACAATCATATAAAATGTGGAAAAGGACCATCAATCCTACATTTTTTTATTGTTATCTATTGTTCAGTTCATAGCACATGGCTATTGTAAATCATACATTGATCAAAGTGCTGTAGAAGTAGTACAGAATTCCATAAAAAATCAACAAATGAATAACATATAAAGCATAATTTCAAATCGACAACTCCATATGCCAAATTTTCATCCCTAATTGTTTTTTCTTCAGCAATTTAATACGATACAAACTAAATTCAAGATTAAACACATTATAAAATTTAGTTCGCCACATTTCATATGATGGCCCCTCTGGTTGCAGCCACATCGAAGCAACACATAGTCGAGCAACAGCCATGGCCATAAAAATAAAGTATCTGAATGGATAGCAAGTCTGCGTAGGTTCCCTGTCCTCACCCACCCCTAATAGCATCATCTCTCTAGAGATGGAGACATTAACCCTCGTCGTTTGCGACAGAAATTGTGCGATACTTGAAAAAAATTGTCTTAACACAATACAATAAAAAAAATATATGTACGATGTCTGCTACATCCGACTGACACCTGAAACATTTCCCATCATAAACTCCACCCCACTTCATCATTTTAGCAGGTGTATGATATAAATTAAACAAGGTTTTATAGTGTTGGGTGCGTAAATTTGCCGTCAGTATAACTGTGCTAGCCATATCTATCGATTCTTGCACAGATAAACCAGGATTGCCAAGTATATCCCTCCACTTTTCATCTTGAATCTGTCATCACGCTGCATTGCCAGTAATATGTCATAAGGAGTCCCAATCTTAGCTCTTTTAATCGAAGCTTCCAAAAATTCATTAGTTAAAATAGGCAAATGTCTATGAATAAAATCCCGTATTTGTAAATATTTAAAGAAATCGTTCTTGGGTATTGTAAATTGTTCAGCTAGTTCCACAAAAGAAACAATTGCCCAAGCACTATAAATATCTCCTAGGCGTGATGTATCCCCTTGTCCCTCCAAGTCGTCATCTTTGTATCCCAAAATATCAAAAGGAATATATCTGTGGAGTCAAGAGGCGTATAGTAACAAACCCGATTTATTGATATGATTTTACGCGTCCACTTCCAAGCTTTATATGCAGCAAGTACAGTTTTAAATCGCGTTCTTTTAAAATAGCTTGGTTCAAAAAACTTAAGCAAAGCCTTGCGTGCCTGGACTCCTAATAACATCTGATAGATATTTGGGGATTCAAACAAACTTGTTTCACCCCCAATAGCCAAATACTGCATATTTTGCAAAAAACAAACCAATTAATAAAAAGCAAAATTCGGCACTCCCCACCCACCGCGTGCCAGTGGTAACATCATATATTTTGAAGCACGTCGGGCTTTCTTCCAGCCCCAGATAAACCTATCTGCAACAGATTGCAGCTGCATTAGTTGTACTCGTGTCCACTCCAGCGCTACCGTAAAGTAATAAATGACCCTGCGGAGTATACACATCTTTAAGACATTGCGTCGACCTACCATTGATAGGTGAAGACACTCAACCTTTTCCAGCTTTCCTACATTTTAAGTGTTTCTCGAGTCACTGAATATTTCTGTGGTCAAGTAGCCTCATAATGCTGCAGGCAAGTGGATTCTCCTGATCTCCTACCCCAATTTGCAATCGTCTCTGGGCACGTGCTCTGTGGCCATTTTGTTTCTGGTCACGGACCAGGTGGCTCCTACTTCTCACATAATCCTAAAAACCTTTATTAGGAGGATTTTTGGTTTAGTGGCAAAGTTGGTGAGTGCCTTTCAAATACCACGGTTCTTATGTCATTACTAGTGTCACGTCTATTGTACTGATGATCATACTGGTGGTTTACGGATGTTTAGGGCCTAGGTGTGGAATATGGTGATCTTAAAACCAACATCAAAACTACCAGGTATTTAGTACACAATAGTAAATAGATCTAGAGTCATGCTGACTTAATGCTTGCAATTTAGCAAAAGTCGTTTTTTTTACTAATAACTGCAAAAAATGCTATAGTAATTATTGTTTCAGCTATATTTGCCATCACAAAGTCATATTTTGAAAATAATGCATGTTTTTTAATGTCATTTATTGCTTTTCATCATCATGTTGCTTGCGTTGAAGTGTCTTGCAGGTACTTCATTTGCGAAAGGCACAAGCTCAGAGTATCCTGAAGATGTTAAACATGGTGCGACAGAGTGTACAGTCCCTTGGAGAGCCTCACTACTTCCAACCACCTTGCATACTCTTCTTACTTGAACTTTTGAGCTGCCAGAAAGAATTAACAAAGTGAGTCCTTCCTAAGTTAGTGAATGCACAGCTTACAACTGGAGTCTTAAATGTCTGTCTCTTTCAGGAACAGGTATAAGCCACTGTGCATTTGCAAATCCTAAGTTTGATATTTTGTTTTAGATTCAGTGACACGAGTTTACGGCAATCAAAAGATTTTCACTGTTGCATCAGTTTTTTTTTAAATATTATAAATGTCTGTGTATTATGCTGGAGGGGGCAAATCATTTCAAAATGTGTATTGGCTCTGCAAGCAGAGTGGCTAATCTTTAAGGTGTTGTACTCAAACTGTAACAAAATGGAGGAAAACCGAGAGGGACGGTGGCCATGATCAATAAATATGTATCCAGAAACCGTGCAGTTTTATTTGGCATCTACAGTATGTTGTGCATGCTGTTTAGTCTGTAGTTTCAGAATTCTGATGGCCAGTGTTTCAGAATGAGATTTGTACAGAATTATTCAATAGTCTTACAGTGAAGCTGACACCTATATGGGAAGCAAAACTAGAAGAAAACTTTGTCAATTCATTGTAAGAACCAGAACTCCCTTTGTAACCTTTAATTTGATTACTAGGTCCACGTTATTCATTTTCTCTTAAAAACCCAGAATACGGTCATATTCATGACCTTCTGCTTTTCTTCTTCAGTCTTCACTTGAACTACTAAGAATAAAGTTATTATCGCTTTTTTATCTGACTTGCAACCTGCCTTCAATATATTGAGCTTTACTGGGTTAGGAATTATAATTCCCATTACAATATACCAATGTAAAAACTAATACAGGACATAAGTTGTGATGCCAAAGACTAACATGAATATACTTGAGCGCTTGCAGTCAATTAGATGAGTATAAGTTTGTTAAAAATGTTTTCCACTAGTGTTTACAGTAACCCTAGGCTGACAGATACCCTTTCGCCCCCCCCCCCCCCCCCTCAATCTCCTCAAGGATTCGAGAAAAAGTTTGTTGTGGCGAGGTCTGTCTGTGCTTCTCCCATTTGCGACAGGAGCACTTGTGCAATGTCAAATAAGAGGCGTGCCTTTGTAAACTGCTCCTCTAAAAGCAAACTGGGGTGGGGGTAGGATAAATGGGTGAAACTACAAGGCCGCCTCTTTTTGTAGTTTGAGGTCTATCATGTGACTAGAAATATTTAGTTTTGGGACTAAAGAGTTCAGGTTATTGCTGGTGGCCTACTGTTACTGTGATGAGAGGAAGCACAATAAAAGTAATGTTGCTTTAAATGTTGTGGGTGTTGCAAATTACTGGTGTGATTTATATGCCGGGGACATTAATCAGGAACTGATGGATATCACCTTTTGCTTATTGGAGTTGATCTAAGGTGCATGAAATAGTGTGTGGCCCTCAGATACCTTGACCCCCATTACAAGAGGTGAGGAGATCGAGGATTACTAGTTTTGTGGGGAAACAAGTACATCAGAAATTTTTCCATTTACATTTTGCCACAAAAACCCTTATAAAATGTTATTGGGAAAGGGGGCAGTATATGAGGAAAAATTGTGAAACTTTGGTTAGAACAGCATTTTCAAAATTATTTCCCATTTCCACTTCTACATTGTATAACTAGGGAATCTTACACGAGGGAATGGCGATAATCCAATTTATATGAATAGATTTAGATTTCCCTAAAGACGTGGAAGCTAGTGTTCTGCATTGCTTTCTGGTTCAAGGAACCTTGGTCCAATCAGTGCCCTGCGATACTCTGCATTAATACTTGGGTCGCTAGACCCCGGATGTCGTCCTGGCCTCAACTGCTACCAGGCCGTGCCTCACACATGATAGGAGGTTACGCCTGCACCTACAGCTGGTTTTTCCAAAAGCTACCGACCCACACCCCTGTGCAAATCTAACAACTCCCTCTACATCCCCTCCTCACATTCCTGTGCAAACAATGCCTACAACTCCACCCGACACCACAGGCCAGACCAAACACGCACATCAACACCCAGTCGCGTTCGTTCTTCTCAACACATGATCACTGAGCACAGACACAGCCGAAATGCAACGGCACAACTGACATCCTCTTCATCACAGAGACCTGACTCAGTCCCTCATAGTCTGCCGGCATAGCCATGGTAATCCAACAGGCTACAAGATTGCTGGACAGTACCGCCTTCACGAGCCAATGAGGAGGACTCGCTATCAAGGAAACCATCAAATGCACAACATCCACAGAGAACACCACCCTATTCATGGAACACCTGCATTTTAAGCTGCACATCTCCAAAAACCCTTAATGGAATCCTTACCTACCGACCACCCGGATCGCGAGTCAACTTTACCAAACTTTATCAACTTTTACAAAACCATAAGCAACTCCATTGGTCTTCTCACCTTCGACTCCACAGGCTACATTCTCCTAGGTGACCTAAACTTTCATCTGAAAGACTGAAACAACCTGTGCTCCACAGCACACCTTGAACACTTGAGCAATATCAGACTCACCCAGCTCGTCTCAGAATCAACACACATCGTAAGACACACACTTGACCCCATCATCTCCACAAGCAACAGCATCAAACACAACTCCACCACACTACTTGCATGGACTGACCACTCCGTCATACACTTCCACAAGCCTTCAACACATTTTCCTACAACACTTTCATCAGAAGGCTCCACAAGATTGGCTTACAAGCATCTGCTTTCAAATGGATCTGTTCCTTCCTCATGGGGAGAAACTCAAAGGATCAGGCAGCTGCACTTCACATTAGAGTCTAAGAAATGATATATGGAAGGCCACAGGGATCATCACTGAGCCCCACCTGTTTCCACTTAAACATGACACCACTTGTGAACATCATCCGATCACAACACATCACTGTCTACTATGCCGACGACACCCAGTTCATCCTCTCCCTGACAGACAAGACAACTACCTCCAGAACCAACTTCACCAACTGCATGACCATGGTAACAGACTGGAGCCAACTGCCTGAAGCCCAACTCCGACCAGGCAGAAGTACTGGTCTTTGGCAAGAAGACTCCCCGATGGGACTCCACCTTGTAGCTGTCGCTACCCCACACCCATTGATCACACAGGGAATGTAGGGATCATCCTAGACGACACGCTCAACATGACGGCTCAAGTCAAAGTAGTGTGCATCTCCGCCTTCCACATCCTCCGAATGCTGAAAAGGATCTTCAAATCGTTGCCACAGAACACCAGACAGACCATCACACATGCACTCATCACCACAAGGCTGGACTGTGGCAGAGCATGTCACGCCGGAATCTCCGAACAACTCCCACACAGATTTGAAATGATCCAGCACACCCCTGCAAGACTCATACTCAGCCTCCCATGTCGAACTCACATCACATCGCAACTCAGGAAGCTTCACTAGGTCCCCATTCACAAGTGTAACCAATTCAAACTTTTCACACACACATATAAAGCCCTACACAACACAGGACCAGAATACCTGAACATCCATATACACTTTCACCAACCCACCAGAACCCTACACTCTGCCTCACTCTCAATCAAAACTAGAGGTCACTCATTGTCCTACATTACATCCAAGACACGGAGCATACTCCCTCAACACATCAGAGCCTCCTCCTCAATTCTTGAGTTCCGCAAGATGCTAAAAACCTGGCACTTCGTATAAGCACCTTGGGGCCCACACACCTACAGCCCAAACGTCCGTATACCGACATAACATGGATTAACTCTTTTAATGCCTATCTAAAGAGTTAATGGATAATGATAGCCTCTGACCTTATCATGTAATTGTTGTTCCCTTCTGTATTATGATTTCCAGTGGGGAAACTCTGACCCAGTTAATTCACTATATGTAACAAGGTTTCCTGTATTTTATTTCTTGTTAGGGATGGAATTGAATAGAATGTCTCAAACATCTGGTAAGAAGCAACTCCTATTATGAGCTGGATTACTACTCATTGTGTTGTTCCTTGAATGTAGTAATTTTTGTGTCCAAGCAATGGATGAGTTACTCTTTCTGTCCAGACCGTAAGTGATGTAAAGGAAACATATTTGTTTCCTTTGCATAAGGATCATCGGTGTGTTGAAATCAGAAAGAGAGATTTTGATGGAAAAATATGTTCATATGTTCACAGAATAATGTGTCAATGGCATGAAGTATAAAAGAATAATGCATATTTTCTAATCTCCTTTATTCGTCATGTCATTTTTAGTGGCAGAATTGTTGTTTGTTCCATTCTTCATACAAATCCTGTATTTTCTTCTAATGGTGTGCATCTTTTGCAGCTATTTTGGACATTTGGAAGGCTGTGGTGCTGAGCTGCACCAAGAGATTCGAGAATCCTACTCCCAGTTGGTATTGCTTCTAGTGAATGCTGTTAAAGGATTTTCAAGCATTGGTGACAGGTATTCTGTACCCTTAGTAAATATGTTTCATGCCAGTTATTGTTCTTTTTGCTACAAAATGTGTTAATGTCGACTTCAATTGTAAAGAACTTTTCCTATGCAAATTAAATGCAAAGAATAGACAGTCTACCAGTTTATAGAAATATTGTTAATGTGTTGTCAATATGCCATGTTTTTATCTTGCAGAACCCTGATTAACATGTTTGCTTATATCATGATTAGGCTGTTTATTTATATTTTGGTTTTTTTGAGGGTCATTAAGGTGATGTCAGCCTTTGAAGGGATCGTAATTCAGTTGTTAACAGCGTTTAAGTATTTTTTGTATGTGTGCAAGTAATCTTGGCCATTGCTGAATCCATAACTGTGTGCCTTCTTTTGTATTATTTATTCCCATTTGTAACTTTACAAAAGTACTTTTTACTTTTGCTGAGAAATAAGCATTCAAATATCGCTGGGTGGTATGATTTCATCACATACCATGCATAATTTTTCCATGCTAGTGCATTTGTATCCAACTTGAGGGATTCAGCTTTGATCAAGTTTTTTAAAATTAACTTATAGTTAGGCATTTTCAAGTCATGGAGAGCTACTTGCAGAACATTATCCCTTAGGGAGGTTAAGATATGGGACCTCCATTTGACAGCATAGGCAGACTTATCTATTTATAGCCTGCAAATGTTCCCTAGGGATGCAGGGGCTGATGAAAACATTGAGTACATACACTTCGAAAATGCTCCTTCTGATACCATGGAGACCAAACTCTAATCTTAGTCCTGCTTGGCCGACTGATCTGGGAATCCTAAAGGTTGTTTTGAAGGCCTTAACTACCAATAGATCTAGGAGCTTTGCATCTTTCCCTCTGGTAATGGGTGAGCCATATTGGAGGGTTGGCTGTAACTTGACTTTCATAACTTCAAGAATATAGTCATATTATTGACAATACAACGATTTGTTTAAGCATTTAAAAGCATAAATAAAATCACTGTTTTTGCCCCAAGGTCTTTAAAACGGTATTTAAAATAAACTCTATCGTCAAACACCACCTCTAAATATCTATAGGTTTTAACAACTTCAATTGGACCTACTCTGGCCCTCTATCTATTGGACTTCTGCTTTACAGATCCAATTTTCATAATTTTTGTTTTTTAAAATTCAGTTCAAGTCAGTTTATTTGCATGTAATTGTCACAGGCATTTATGAGTCTTTGGAGGCCAATAGGAGTGTGGCTCAGGAGGATAGTATCTTCCGCATATTGAAGGTAGCTGATTTGCACTCCTCCCAACCTTGGGGCATGAGCATTAATAGAATCAAGATGCTGAGAAAGATCTGATAAAAATAACTTTAAAAGGCAAGGGGCAAGAACACAACCTTGCTTTAGGCCATTATATATTCTGATTTTCCTTGATATGGAACTACCATCACCCAACCTGACTTGAACCCAGGTATCTGTACACAAACGGATAAATGCCTCCAATAGTTTCCCTGGGATGCCCCCAAGCAAGCTATTTTCCCATAGCAAATTTAGTTTTCACTGAATCAAATGCTGCCTTTAAATCAATAAAAGCAATGTATACGTTTTGCTTTTTCAAGACAACCCGCTCAGCAAGTAAAGTGAGTGCAAGCAGGTTGGTGGTGATGGACTGGCCCTTCTGAAAATCTGTTTAGTTAAGTGGAATGATGCTCTCCTGCGTTGCCCACTTTTCCAATTCTTCCAACAAAATGGAGGCAAAGACTTTTGCATCAGTCAATGAAATTAGACGATAATGAGCGAGATTATCTACCGAACCACTTTTATAAATAGGCTGCAATATACTACCTTGCCATGATGCTGGCACAATTTCCAAAGTCAATACATCAATGAACAATTTATACAAAATTCTAGCCCACATATCAACATTGGTACGGAACAGGGCATTAGACAGCCCATTAGGTCCAGGAGCACCATTTGCGCGAAGCCCACGTAACAAAGTTAAAATTTGCAAATAACTTATGCATTCTAAATGAAAATTCAAATCGAGACTAGAGTCGTGGTATTCATCCCCTGGCACTCACCACTCTCTATATCTATAGTTGGTATACCATTTCCCCATGACCCAGGCAGATATTTGTTATTTACTGCCTGTTCCGCTGTGCCATACATATTGGTAATAAAAGTTACCCAACTGGTTTCGATATATTTACACAAAACACCCTCCAGCCTCCTCTTTCAGGTTTGTTAATTACTACCGAGAATCTTTTTGCATTGTTTTGTTTGGAAGCAGATAAACTATTCCAAAGGCCTATGTGATAGTTACATTTTGCCTTCCAGACTTCTTGTTTATAAACTTTTCTAAGTTCCTTCAATTTTATTTTTATAAACAGAGTAGGACTGATGGGTATCTATGTGCATACACCCCCCGAATAGCTCTATTAAGTGATTTCTTTATCTTAAATGACTTTGAAGTAAACCATATGTTCGAAGATTTTAACGGCTTGTTTACTTTTCTAACCTGTTGGGCTGCAAATTTTCACACCAGAAACTTTGTAATAACGTTTCATTTATTAATCACATTGACATCCTCCGGTTCACACTGGGCACCTTCCATTATTTATTTTTTAAAAATCTTTATTGACATCAAGGCATAATTTGCATGTATAAGATTACATTTGAATTTTTAATCTCTTACCGTATATCCATGTATCTGAAGATCATAGTGTCCACTGTTTAATCGTATATACGGCAAGTCTGTTCCAAACAATAATGTGTATTTTCGCAACCATGTATCTATAAAGCAATTCTTAAAGCACATTTTAAAGGCCTTCCGTTGTGCATTGCATATTATATTAACCATCATAACCTAAATTCTTATAACTAAAAAGAGTCATCACCATTAGGTAGTCATTCCACGTTCACACCGACCCATCAGCCACCCCACATGTTCCATGTTATGCCGCTCAGTAAATCTGTATTTGAACGACACACTATCCGATCCAGCAACCTTAGCAAACCATCACCCAGCTATCTACTCATCCTCCCCTTCAGAGACTAGGTCTTCTTCTTCTGGTAAGGGTTCACAAATTTCTCCTCTATAAATATTCCATGCTGACCATACCTTGTTCCATTTGCGGGGGCAAGCCCTGAGCACATACACCGCTCTTTCCGTAACTATCAGCATGTCCATATTTTTACTCCACCTATTCGCTGTAGGCAGTTCTGGTGCTCCCCATTTTTTGCGCAATGTCTCGTTTAGCCACCACCATGGCCAGGGTAGCCCATATTAGTCCATATCTATCCAGATCATTGGGGTCCCAAATGTTCAATAAGCATTTGCGAGGTTCAGGTATAACAGAGATATTAAGCGTTTGCGAGACAGTGCGCATAACCTGCTTCCAGAATTCCTGTACCTGCGGGCACTCCCATATTGTATGAAACAGTGTCCCTTCCTCCCCGCATCCTCTAAGGCAAAAGGGATGTGGTGCCCTGTGTATTTTGTGAAGCAACGTCCTAGTGTAGTAGATGCGATGTAAGATTTTAAGTTGTACCAATCTGAATTTTGCTGAAATGCCTACTTCTTTCGGGGAGGCTAGTGGTTTGTTCCATTCTGACTCAGTAACCTCACCTATTTCTCCGACCCATTTTTCTTGTAGTTTCATTGTAGGGTCCCCTAGGTTGTTGATCAGTTTTTTATATGTGAGGGAAGTTGCGCTTTGTTGCATAAAGTATGTCAGCAGCCTATCCTCCAGTGGTGAGGACTCTGGTACATCAGTGCCTGCTGGGATCGCCTGTAGCAGCGCGTGTCTGATTTGCACGTATCTAAACGTCTCGGTTGGGCTCAGGCCATATTGCTGTTGGAGCTGCGGAAACGCGACCACCGTGCCCTTGTCCCATAGGTCCCCAACTGTGGAGATTCCTATGCAATCCCACTGTGTAAATCCCTTACAAGATCTGAGGTTCCCCAATGATTTTGTGTCCCATAGCGGTGTCAGTTTGGTGATTTTTCCTTTCCAACCTAACCGCGTTTGTGCTATGTGCCACAGGGCCGCTGTGTGTTGCGTCGGTCCCAACAGTCTCTTGACGTGTGATTTATTATATAATACTGAGAGCTTGCAGTCTGTCCCCAGCTGCGACCAGTCCGCTCTATATGCTGGGTCATCTCTCGGAGTATGTATCCATTGGTTTATTATTTTAAGATGGGCTGCCCAGTAGTATAGTTGTATGTTAGGTAGTGCTATACCTCCCTCATACCAACTTTTTATCAACTTATCATATGCTATTCGTGCCGGGCCATTATTCCAGAGTAGGTTTGAGATCAGTGCTGCGACCTGTTTGAAATATCTCGGTGCGACAAGATATGGGGTGTTTTCCAGCACATAGAGGAATCTGGGAAGAGCCATCATTTTATAAAGAGCCGCACGCCCGAGGAGGGTCAGTGGCAAGGTCACCCAGTGTTTAACGTCTGCACGAAGGCGTTCCATAGGCGGCTTCAAGTTTTTGTCAAAGAAGTCTGTGGCACTATTCGTAATGATAATGCCCAAATATTTAAAGGAGTCAGGCGTTAATGCCAGGGGGCAATTCTCCTGCAACACCGGTTCCGGACCCCTCAGTATGTATATCACCGATTTGGACCAGTTCAGGGTATAGCCTGATGACTTCCCATGTGTGTTACAGAGACTCCGTAATGCTGGGATCCCGTTTTCAGGCTCAACCATATAAATCAGCATATCATCCGGATGTAGGGAGATTCTATCTTCCCACCCATCCTCCCATTTGATTCCTTTGAGCAATGGTGTTGTTCTGATTAGGATTGCCAAGGGTTCTAGCACCAGGGCAAAAAGTAAGGGTGACAAATGGCATCCCTGCCTAGTCCCCCTTCCCAGCGGGAACGTCTGCGAGACGTGACCATTAGCTACTACCTGTGCCACCGGTTTCGTATAGAGTAGTCGTATCCATGCTATGTACTTCTGTCCAAAGCCGATATGCGTTAGTACCGCAAATAGATATTCCCATTCCACTAGATCAAAAGCCATTTTGGCATCAAGGGAGATAATCACTGCCTTTTCTGAGAGAAGGTGTGCTCGTGCCATTACCCCATGAACCCGCCTGAGATTCAGTGCTGTACTCCTGTGAGGCATAAAGCGTGACTGATCAGGGTGGATCAGTGTTTGCAGGTGTTGTACCAGGTCACCTTCCATTATTAATGTTTTAGCAGCTTGTGTGATTTCCTCTTCTTTAGCAATATGCCAGACTAGGCTCTTCAGATTATATGATGAATGGGCCATGTTGGGAAGTTCGTTCGGGCTGGGATAGCACATCACTAAAAAGTTAAATGTAACGATCTGCGGGTTGTAACAACTTTTGAGCCGAGGGATTACTGTATATTCAGACAGTTTCGACCTTAAATTATCTGAAATAAACATGTAGTCAATAATTGATCCTTTTTTAGAATTTTTAAACGTGGGGATAAACATAGATTTTTTATTAGCTGACTGAGTACGGCCTTGAACATAACAGCACTCTTTTGCAATTCCGTTTTCTTACCATTTACTGAGGAAAATGGAATAATATGCATGTTAAAATCTCCAGAGACTATAAGGCCTGCTTCAGGGTGTTGGATTTTTATAGTACTAAGGATATCTCGCAAGATATCAGCAGTGTCAACTTATTTATTTCTGGCACGTATGTACACATTGAGTAGAATTAGTCTAAATTCAGTGTTATTTAACTCAAGACATTGTAACCAGCCTAGATCAGAATCCACCACTTCCACTACAAGATTTAGGTCAGCTGCAATGTAGCACAATAGCCCACACTTTGCATGGCCTGGTTTATTATTTCGGACTGCCAGGAGACTATATTCATTAAACCCAAACAAGCGAGACATTTGTTTGCTCTATGTTTCTTGAAATAATAAATTTGAGAAAGAGTTTAAAAATAATATTGTATCGGGTTGGACAGTATATGGTTCAGCCCATGAACATTCCTGGAGTATAGTCGTATTTGCATAGCATTAAGATCTGTTGCTAAGGACATTACATTTCTATCTCTTTGGGGCACCTTCGCTAGAGTAGCTAGAAGCCAGGACCAATCTCCCATTCGTACATTATATTTAGGTAGCCCCTCATAAAGTTGACCCCCTGTATGTGAGTTGGTAATCAACAGGCCAGAACCGCAATATTGGTTAGCTGAAGGACCTGATGCACCCCTAAGTACAGGATTTGGCTTCTTACTATCGGCCGTTATTCTTTCCTTATCCACCTTAAGGGCCAATACTTCCAGGATTGGGGGATAATGTAGACAGTTCCAATTCTCAACCTTAATGCCACATTCCATAAAATACAGACTTGATTCTAATATTTTGGTCGCAATAACATTTGAGGACCAGATTGTAATAGTGGACTCTTGAAGAGTGTTGGGCTGTATTTGTTTAAACTGCACTGACTCCAAAGCAGTGGTTTTAATAAGTGATAATTCAGGAATGGTTGAGGTTATTTTCAGTATTAGGCTATGGTTAAGACTGTCATGGGACCTCTGAGATTCATACAGGGGATGCATTACTAGTTTATTATCCTGATTATTGGTATTATTATCCTGTCTGCAACATAGCCTTTGATGGGCCTGGTTTACTATATTCACCTAAAGTGATATTTGAAAATATTTTGGGTGAAGTTACACTCTGGATGACAATGGGTTCTAACATTTCTACTGAACTTGGCCTATTCGGGGTACCAATTGCTTGATCTTGGGCGGGAGCCTAATCTCCTGGGGCTTACTGTCATACCTAATTTCCTCTCCTTTACTAATGCCTACTATACCCTGCATTATACAACTAGCCATAAAAATGTAATGTTTTCAACCATCTGCAGGTACCTGGGCCTGACACCTCGAAAGCATCATTAAATCTGGGGATGATTCCTCACCTTTTTGGACTCCATCCTGAATTGGACATTTCCTATCAACTTGTTTAAAAATGTTAGGTTCAGATGCTGTGACTACTGAAGACACTGATTTCTTAGCCTTATTCCGAGCTTTCCGCAGCCTTTTTCTTGCCCTTTATATAGTGGGCGGCAATCATTGAAACTATCCCCAGAGCTTCAGCAGGGGATTTGACAGTCAGCACTGATTTTATTTTCTTGATTCCCTGGGTTTCATGACCTTCATCAAGGTGTGTATCTAAACCCAGACTGACCTCAGCCTCCCCACGGGCTCCTCTGGTACCCTAGAATGATCATGACACACATTTGCCTGGAATTCTTGCTGCTTTATGTTCACACTAGGTACACTAACTCCCAATTAAATATAACACACTGGAGATCCATCCAGAAGTGGGTTCCTAGCTGTTTTTTTACTTTGTCAACAAGTGATCCTACTATTTTGGGTATGTTTGGACATCTTATCCAAAATATGAGAACATGTGGATCTTATTAATTAATCATTAGCCTCAGTCTAGGCCTTAACCACCAATCGTGTAAAATGCTGTAATTTTGTGACCATACAAGTCACATAGATTGCTAGTGTGTTTAGCAGTTCCACCTGTATTTCAAGCTTATTTGAATGAAAATCAAGTGCAGACATTATAGCATTCGTTGTAATTAGAAGACTTTTCCACACACCAATATTAACAGTGCTTTCATACATTGTAGGGCGCTCTTCGGGAATAGGTGAAACTTCATATTTATCTAAAAACGAGAGGTCTGCCGAAGTCAGCGAATTATCTGCTTGGCCAATGGTCTGAACACCATGATGACTATTTATGCTTTTACTTTTTGACGGGATTACAATTGAATGATCATCCAATATCTGATCATCATCTGATGATCCCCTGTGCTTTCGCAAATCTTTTCTCCTGTTAGCCCCCCACGGCTTTGGGGTGCGACTTTCCGGTTGCAGTCTCCCTGCAGGGCGCCTTCACGGATCCTTCAGGGGTACTCCAAGATTCCACCCCCTAGTAGAGTGGGTACTGATTCAACTAGAGCACAAGCGGGTGGGGCTCTTGCACTCGCGTTGCAGTGCTCTTAGGCCTGAGAGCACGTAGTCTAGGAGCGCCTGGAGGCACTCTGTAGCTGTTGCTCTCCCTAGCCGCCTGGGAGTAATTGGTAGTAAGCGGCAGTGAAATACAGAACAGGGACAGCAAAAAAGTATCAGCAAAAAAACAAAAAAAAACTAGATAGGGACTAGGAGGGGGCACTTGCCAGGCAAACAGAGCGTAACATGCCTGACCTTGCCCTGGTTCTTAGGAGATTGATTCCCTAATGGGCCCTGAGCACAGCACAGCACGGCAGAGAGAGGGCTAATCTAACCTCAATCCCGCTCCTGACAGCTCCTGGCCGCTTCTGTTCCGTTGACGCACGATCCTCAGTGCTCCTCAGCAGCAACTCCTCGGCTGCTGCCACAACACACAGGTATCGGAGCTGCACCAATTCCGCAGCCCGCACCGTTGATCCCAAAAGACAGTGGGTGTTGCGGGTCTGCCTGCTCTGCCAGCCCCCGCACGCCAGAGCAGCCGGTCTCCGACTCGGAGCACACCGCTCTCGGAGCACAGGGCAACGCTCTACACACTACACTCTGCAGCCTCGCTTCACGCTCTGAAACTCCTCTCTCGCGTTCACGCTCCTCTCATCCCAGAGTCTGAGGCTAATTTCTACAGCTCTTCCGGACGAAGGGTCCATGGCAGTTTGGGTGTAACGTCATCACCGCATTGCCATACTTTATGGCGGAGGTGCAGTGCAGCCGTAGTTCCTACGCAGCCATGAAGGCTCAGTTGCAGGGGATTAGGCGTGAAGCATGCTGTTTTGTTATCAGCTAAACTTCAGGTGATCTGCGGGAACTCCACTCACTCACTTCTTTCCAACTCCCAAGGATACCTGGACCTGGTTGCATGCCAAGGTACTGGCAGAGCGGCTGGGGTTGACCCAGGGTTCCGAAGAGTGGTTGACCCCATTGTCTAATCACTGGCATTCCAGGAGCTCAAGGAACAGACTCTTGTCTTAGAAGGCTGCTAACGAGCGTGCAAAGCTGGTGGAGGAGGTGCTGCAGCAGGCCCAAAATCCCTTCAAGGTCCCGCGGGCAGACCCCAACTCTGGCTCGGACTCTGGTGACAGCCAGTGATGTGTCCCTTTGTCTGGCGGATGACTTGCTTTGATGGAACTGTGCAGCTTCTGGGTGGTAAGCCCTTTGTGTTACTTTGTGGGGCGATCAAACTTTGAGTGGTATTGGGGCGAGGAGAGGAGGGATGGGAAGCGGGTACTTAGCACAAGGGGGTTAGAAGGCTGGTTATCACAAACTGTAATGAACTTGAATGCTACATTTTCATCTTTTATTGTTTTGTCACAATTTTTGTATGCATGTGATGTGGCATGGGGGTTTTGCTCGGCCAGGTGGGTGGAGGGGGGATTGTTGCTTTTTGTGTTTCTAATGGGGTATTGGAGTTGCCTACACATGATGGCCTGGTAGTCAGTCACACTGATGTTTCTCACTCACTTACTGGCGGCGGAGATAGGGGGCCACCTGCGGGAAGCAGCACAGCAGTTCAGATGTGCCCTCTGAATGATGTTACACACAATATATGGGCCCATCTGGCAGGAATGCGACTCCATAGTACAACCTCATGCTTGGAACCTGAGGGACATGGCCAAACCAGTTAAGTGCTACTGCTTCAACACTTACCTAAAGCGCAGTGACGCACACATTATATCCCTACAATAAACACTATTACAGAGCTACAACACTAGTACAGAGCTACAACACCTTCACATGAAATGTCGGGCCAGGTGTATGGCACCACGGTCTTGGCATATGCTATGGGGCTCCTGGTTTTGATAGCCCCTGGGGTGCGTTTGTGCAGGAACTCCACAGGGTAGATCCAGTAGGTAGGTATATAGTGGTGGAGGGGCTCCTGGTTGCTAGACGCCTTGCACTCTTGGAAATATATGCTTTTAACACAGTGCTTTTATAGACCTCCTGACTCCAGCTTTGTTGTACGACCCCTACTATATGGAGCGGGGATTTTATTTGCGGGTTAGACTGCAGAGGGACCGCTCAGTCCTGCCGCTGGATGGGGTGGCCTGGTGCTGAAGCACTCAGCATTTTCAGGACTGGCTGTCTAGTCAAGGGTTATGTGACATGTGACGCCCCCAACAAATGGGTAATAGCTAATTTTCTTTTTTATTCCCCAGTGCATGATGTCCACACTTGCCTCAATCTTTTCCTGTGTAGCGAGTCAATTGTTTCCTCGTACGGAATATATAGTGCGCAGTCTATCTGATTGTTGTCCGCTCTTGATGATGCTGAAATGGGGGCATGCCCGGCAGGTATTCTGACATGGAAACTCAAAACTGATTCGCTTCTTGACGTCTTCTTTCATACAGACTTGGCTGAGCACTTGACTCGCTACTTTGAGCATAACGATGTTAACAAGTCCTTCTGGGCAACAGAATGGGATGCACCCAAAACAGTGGTGAGGGGTCACTGTATAAAAATGACCTGGGGTGGGTGGGGGGTCGGACGGACAGACACTCCGGACAGAAATATTGGCTAAGGAGCAGGACTTTCGTTCACTAGAGACTGAGCAGTCACAACATGCTGAGAGGGTTGCGCGTTTGCACCAGGCTCAGCATCGAAACTCAGTGACACAATTGGGGTGGCTTGATTACGAGCAATATCTCACCCGGCTGTATGGTGAGGGCTACCAGGCTGATAGGAAGCTTGCGTTGCTAGTTTGTGCTGGCCAATCGCTACCGCCCATGTGGCAATTTAGTTGGATGGGGGTGTGGTCATGAACACCCATGGGGATATTAATGATGCCTTTGTGGATTTTTATTGCTCCCTGTATGTGGCGGTGCAGGGTCCCTGTGCGCTTGCATTACATGGCTAGTTACAGGGACTAGGTGACGGTTTCGTGCATTTATATCATATAATGTGTAATTATTTCAACATGGTCAGGTTTGTGATGTCATTGAGGTTTGCTGATGGGTTTCTCGCTACATTATAGTTCCCCCTGAAGAAGGGCTTGTTGCCTGAAATGCATTGGGTGCATGATATTACGAATTATCTAGGATGAAATGAAATGTGTATTTCGACATTCTGTAAAAAACAAATAAAAGCCTGGATGGGCATTTCTCATGCACCTAAAGATTAGATTCAAGTTGCTCTTGTATAAACCTTAAAACTTTTCAAGAAACTGAATAAACTTGGATTGCTGTGGATGACATGATTGACTTTTTTTCTCACGTTTTGTTGCTGTGTGTCTCTGGCCTGTGTGCACTAGCTTTTCCATGGAAGATTAACAGTGTGTTGCAAAGTCATCCTGTGCCCTGGGATCCCCCATTTTTTGCTGACCAATACTGGTGGCAACTGACTCTGACTGTCCCTGGGCTCTCCCTAACCAGGCCCTGGGTCGGTTCTGTGAAAACACACACACAAATTAGGGTACACTATGTGTTAGGTTAACCCTATGACCTATCCTATGAGTCCCCAGTTTAGAATAGGACAGGGGGATTAAAACTACCTTTATGTCCCTAGTATATAATAGGGCATGGCAGTTTAGAGGCCAGCTGTCCTTTCTACACTTGAATATGTGCACTGCTGAGAGCCTGAGGTAATTTTAAAAGCATTCATGTGTTGCATGACTGCTTGTAAATGTAAATTGTGCCCAAACTCCACTTTGGTGGTAGGGGCCCTCAGAAAATTGATAAACTACAATATTTTGGCATATTAAGTACCCTCAGGGTCTCCTCTAGGTGTCCCAGGAGTGGGAGGGATCAGGTGCTCACAAGGAGTTCCCTTCAAGGGCATATAAAAGAGGTTTTATATGCCCTTGGGATAGAGAAATTTTGCATTTCACTTTTCCCATTGTAGTAAAGTGCTTCTCAGAATTGGCCTTTGTGCTATGAGAACTGTGGGTGGAGTGAGGATCTACATTATTTGTGCACATTCAGGACCCCTGAAGTCTCCCCTAGGTTTCCCAGGGAGCGGGGGTAATGTAGCTATAAGCAGGGTCCTTATAAAAGATGTTTTATGGGCCCTGATGATGAAGAAATTGGATATTGCATTTTTCTCATCGTAGATCCTCAGCCACACCGGTTAACATTGAAATAGTTTATGAACTCATTACTATCGTGGGCATTACCCAAAAATATAATTCAAAAACTTAGGAGAATGGCATTGATAAATCAACAACATCCTTTTGTTAAATGTATCCTGAAATGTACAGAAAATAAATTATAAGACTTTTTTTGTCTGTAAGCCAAAACCCAACCTTCCTACCCTCTTCCCTGATGGGTAGCGGGATTAGCCAGGTTCCTTTGATGAAGTGATAAGTGGCACCCAGGGGAGAGGCTATCTAAGAGGAGAGGGTTCTGCTACACAGGAATGCCAGAGCAGGGTTCGTAAAACATGAGCTTCAAAGGAAGAATGTGACAGGTAGAGAAGGCAAGGTTCATCTACCTCCATCCCCTCTGAACCTAGCCAAATGGCAGGCTTAAGGAAAGAATTTGCTGATGTTGGGGGGGAGAAGAGCTATACAAATGAGCCATACTAGCGGTTGGTTTAACTAGTTCTTGTTGCTCGGCTGAGATTTCAGCAATATTGAAATTTAGAGGAATAGTGCTTTCTGGGAGACCATTATGCCACACTTTAGAGGAAGTGGCCCTGCTCTAGGATGTTGCCCTGCACCTCATTGGACAGGAGTGCCCTCCTGCTTGACCCCAGAGAACACTGAATACGTATCTGTGAGGGACCGAGCCTCTTAGATCTGCTGTATGAAACTAAAAGAAGGGTCTATGGTGCTTTTTCTGCCGGGGTCCATCAATGCTCTTCACTAGTCTGGGTTCGGTGAGAGTTCACCAGCTTGCTTTCCAGGGAACTCACGGTCACATTCTTGAAGTTGGACCTCTGGAGCTTTTCTGCGGGACGAAACAGCCGAGCAGGCCGGCTCGCAGTTGAAGGTCTCCGGCTTGGCTCTTGCGGTTGAGTTGGTCCCCCTCTGGAGCTTTTTTTCAAAGTTGCTCCAAAGTTCTCCAAACTTCTGAAACTTCTTCCTGAAGTTCCTCTTTGCGTCCCAAAGTGTCCAAAATACAATCCAAGGTTCTGGAATCTCCAAGATGGTCTTGAAAGTTTGGGGGTTCAGTTCCCACAATCCACTTGGACAAAACCCTTACAGATTCACTGGACGCGCTCCAAGCTGGGGATTCGTTTTTTTTCAGTTACGGGAAGGCTCTTTATCTTGCTTTCCTGGCCCATAGCCAGGTACTCTGAATTGGGACCATTGAATGATGGCTGTCCAGCAGCAGTTTTCAGATGAACAGTGGGCACAGGCCCTGCAGCAAGTGAAGCTGTTTTCCCCAGTTTAGTTACTTGTAGCAAACATATCTCAAGCCCCTCAGCATAGCACGCATGTATCCTGCCGCAATCTCAGTGTGCCCCTGTTGCATGGTTCTTGAGGCGGGCTTTCTTCATATGGTGTGGAAGTGTCCGGTGATTGGGCGGGCATGAGAGTAGATAGCGAAGACCACTGCTGGCATAGTTGATTGTGTTGTGCTGTCCACCTGTGAATTGCGTTTACTGGGCATTAGTCCCAGGGCTAACTGGGATACATTTCTTTATAGTTTTTTTAACCTAATTTTTATCTTACATAAGGGACAAATAGCAATGGCTTGGAAGTCCCCAGAAGTGAACGGTTTGATTTGCATGGTGTAAAAGTGGACGTGGGCCTAGTCTAATGTACTGACCAAGTCCCACAGTCGGGGGAGGGGTGGGGGCTCTGAATAGTGTATTCCCATTTGGGAAGGCTAGGTTGAACCTGGAGGCAGACCATGACATGAGACCCCCTAGATACCTAGATCTCTTTTGTACCTTCTCTCATTCTCATATGGGGGATCCGTGCACTGGGGTGCCACACTCCTAACAGGGTTCAGAGTTGTCGTGCTGGGCTGTGAGGTAGTGGTAATGTTGAGAATGGGCTTGGACACTGGCTGGGGGTTGTTGGACATCCGAGAAACTAAGCTAACTCTTCTGGGGGATCGAGAGCTAAACGTGGGGTGATGCTCTGCTACGGACTGTGAGATTGTGCTTATTTAATGTATTATTACAATGGTAGATGTGAACAGGGTCAGAATTGTAAACGTGACTCCATTGGGGATGTATTTTGAGTTGTATTGTGTAAACTTAATAAGATACAAAAGGGTATCCTACTCGCTGCAACTCTTCTCATCCATGGCCTGAAGAAATGTATCATATTGCCCGCATCTTGATAGAACTCCACTTGCTCCTCTTGCCGCACTGCACCATCTACAAAACCAGTTGTAGCATTTACAAAACCATCCCAACCAGCACCCCCGCCTACCTGGTTGACAACTTCACCATTTCCAGTGGCTCTCAGTGTACCTGTCACCAAGACACTACCAGATTGGAGGTAACATGGTGTAAAGTAGACAAAAAATAAGGGAGCAGGCTTCCGCTATCTATACACACACAATTTAGGAGAACATCCTGATATCCATTAGTACTGACTCAAATGTGCTTCAATTTAGTATTGAAGGCACACTTTTTAAAGAACATTAACTCATGATGCAGTTACAGTTCTCTTCTATTTTCTTCCACATGTTCACCATGGGACTCAGTGACAAAAGAAACAATCTGTAGGAAGGACAAACAAGAACATATTATAAACAGACGGACCAGGATTTGCAAATAAATCACAAAAGCAGCAGTTTTGTGAAAAGGCCGTGCTTATCCAGTATTAGGTATCTTTCATAGATTCACATGCCTGAATCATTCCCCGTTGTCGGGATGGGAGTCCCCGGTACATACATAAAGTAATGTCACATAGACATATATACATAGTAATGGGCCAGAGGCCTCTCATTAGTAACATATCCATGTCCTTTTGTGAAAAGGACCAAACTTTGGCAGCTATCACCATCCTCTGGAACCTTCCTGGAAGGAGCTCTAGTTCCTCAGATTTTCTACCACACGTCGTGCTAAGGGAGTCTCCACAGTGGTCTGTTCAGGTTTCCTTAGTTTCTGGATCTCCAGTAATTTTCTCTTCACATGCTCTTCACCTGTGTGGAGTTTTTAGTTTGCCATGGCTGATACTCCTAAAAAAAGGACTTTTTAGGTCTTGTGCTTCATGTGGTAAAAAGATAATTCATGTGGATGACGAGCACAAGGATTGTCTCTATTGCCTCTACCCCTACCACTCTTCAAAACACTGCAAGGTATGCCGTACCTTTTCAACTAAGACCCTCAAGGACAAAGAGGGATGCCTTTTGATCTGGCTGCAGAGGTTGAAAGACAAAGACAAGCAATTTCTTCTGGTGAGAGTGAATGTTCCTTCAGGAGTTCACATTCCTCTCCTAAGAGACCTAAAGTGGCATCCCCAGTCCTTCATCGGAGCCACCTCAAAAGAAGACGCATAAAAAGTCTTCCGAGGTTCATTCTAAGTTCTTGCCTGTGAAGGTTTCTCTTCAGGACTCTACTTCAACCTTCAAGAATCCTTTCACAACTTTGTCAGCTTTACCTGTTACTACGTCGACGAATACCATCTCCACTTCTGTGGCGTCTTCTTCAATGTCCACGTCGACATCTACAACTTCCTCGTCGTCGACCGGTAGGTCCATTTCGTCGACGATTAAAATAAAGAAATCGTCGTCGGCGATGTCTCTTAAATCGGCGTCGACGAGCACACCTACGTCGACGAAGACTGCGTCGTCCTGGCCGAAGGCTCCATCGACGTAGAAGACATCACCGTCGACGAAGCCATCGACGACGAAATCCCTGTTGACGCCGCAACCGTCGACTACGTCATCGTTGACGGTACCATCTGGATCAGCTGTCGACGTCCCATCGTCTATGACCACCCCGTCGACGGGCTCGTCGACAGCAACTGAACCTACCATACAAAGTGCGTATGTTCACCTTAAAATTACTAAACGCACGCTGACACCGGCCTTGACTTCTCCAAGCTTTCCCGCCTGCGCATCTCCTAGACGAGGATGACTCTGATGATGGCTCAATGTTCAGGACGGCTACCAGTCCATCTGAACTGAATGTCAAATATCACGAGAGCTCGGATTATGAAGAACAGGAGCAGGAAGAGCAGGGGGATTACCATGAAGACTACCAGCCTCCACCTCAACCTATGGTTTTTCTGCCAGCATCTTTGGTTACTGACCTTCAGTTCTTGATTTCTGATTACAAACAGAGGTTCCCATCTTCGGCTACGCCTCCGCCACCTCCAGTGGTTTCTCCGCCTCCTAGGCCTCGGCCTTCGCCTCTGATACTTCAGCCTGACCCTGCCACTTCACAGCCTCCGCCGTCCTCAGATGATGAAGAGGAGGAACAACAACATGAAGAAGGGGAACTTCGTGATTCACAATCGACACATGATGAATGGGACGATTATGTTATTCCCTGTCCGGCATCCCCGGTGCCTACTCAGGCTGATTCTCCCCTGAGGAAATCAGGGGTTTCCATAACATTCTTGAAAGAGCAGCTCTGCGTTTCAAAATTCCTATGACAACTCAACAGGACTGCTTCCTTTATGACTTTAAGGAACCATTCAAAAAGTCTGTTAGGTCCATCCCTATCATCGATTACATTTAGGACCAGGGGGTTAAGATCATGCAAAACCCTTCTTCCTTGCCCCCAGTGCTGCCTAGACTGGACAAGAAATATAGGGCTCCGGACACTGCTCCAGCTTGCCTGACTGGCTACCCTAAACCAGACTCAGTCATCACACAGGCAGCGCAGCAGAAATCTAAAAATCCCTCTGCAACACTGACTGCTCCTCCGGATAAAGACGGAAGAAGATTAGATAATATTAGGAAGCCTTTCTCTTCTATATCCGCTTTAACAGTGCGCGTTCCAACTCTTTGGCACTATTAGGGCGTTATACCTGTCAAATGTGGGCTTATATTGCCCCATATTTGGGATCTTTACCAGAGCAAGAGAAGGAAGAGGCTAAGACAATTCTCTTGGAAGGTGAACGCTCTGCCTCAGAAATCATCGATTGTGCAATGGATACCGCATCTACGGGTTTTCGCCAACTGGCTGGGGCTGCGGTGTTGCGACGCCAGGTTTGGCCTAAGGCTACTGCTTTCCGTCTGGGGGTGCAGACTAAGGTGCTTGACATGCCTTACGACGGCCAGCTTCTTTTCGGCACTTCAAGGCGCTTCAAGGAATTAAAAAGGATAGGGCAAGGGCGTTGGGTACCCTACAGTTCAAGCGTCCTCCTTTTCGTGGCTCAAGAGGGAGAGGACAATCTAATACGAGAGGAGGTTTTCAAGGTTACCGTTCCTCTTACTCATCAAATCAGCAATATTGGCCACAATACCAACAGCGACAACAGCAGCAACAGTCGTCTTACACAAAGTCTTCCTTTCGTGGTAAAGGAGGAAGACAGAAGGACACAGCCAGAAGACAATGACTTCTCTCTGCCACAGGTCTCCACTTCTTCTCTGCCATGCAAGATTGGAGGAAGAATCTCGTCTTTTCTACACAATTGGAGGAAGATAACTACGGAAGTTCAGCATTGCCGACTAACCCGGCTTCCCCCCCCTGGTTCCAGGAATCCAGCGCGATTCGGCGCTCCCGACATTTCCCGGCTCGGAAGGTACATGCGGAACGATTCTCCTCCGCTCCTGGACACGTGTATTTACTTTTGGGACAAGTGGAATTAACTTTTGGGACAAGTGGAATTAACCCTTGCCATATCCGACACTCCGGATTCCCACTCTTCTGATATAACGAACCTCCAGCGCGCTTTTATTTGAGCCTGCCCAGTACCAATCTGGCTAAAGAGGCTTAAAACTTAAAAAGGCAACCATTTCTTTGTCCTGATGATGGACCCCGGAAGTTCAGCATTGCCGACTAACCCGGCTTCCCCCCCCTGGTTCCAGGAATCCAGCGCGATTCGGCGCTCCCGACATTTCCCGGCTCGGAAGGTACATGCGGAACGATTCTCCTCCGCTCCTGGACACGTGTATTTACTTTTGGGACAAGTGGAATTAACTTTTGGGACAAGTGGAATTAACCCTTGCCATATCCGACACTCCGGATTCCCACTCTTCTGATATAACGAACCTCCAGCGCGCTTTTATTTGAGCCTGCCCAGTACCAATCTGGCTAAAGAGGCTTAAAACTTAAAAAGGCAACCATTTCTTTGTCCTGATGATGGACCCCATTATTTAACAAGGGGGTCCGAAACGTCGTCGACCCACTGTGTACCATATACGTCTGGAATGCTCAATGTATAACTATGTAATGGTACCCACAAGTAATTCTCTGTTTATAATTGGAATTTCACAGAGATTGTTGATTTTGCCTTGCAAGCCCTTTGTGTATGTTGTTGTCTATGTATGTTCGTGGTTGGGTACAGGCTTGTGCCCCACCTACGTGATTTGTTGAAGGTGTTTATATGTTTGATATTTTCTTGACTGAAACATAAACTTTGAAAACCTCTGCCCGGCTGGGTACGTTTTCACCAATATAGTACTGACTGAGTCTATATTTATTGGCACGTATTTTCTTGCCAGGGACTATTGTTGTGTTTATAGCATACGTTCACCAGGCACTACTGCTTGGATACTGAACTTATGAAAGATGCAGCAGTGGGATAAGCTGTGCTCCGTCATCTATTTCACTAGAGGTGAGCCTTCTTTTTCATCCCACCTTCCTACTGTATTCTCGCACATGTCTCTCTCATATTGCCTTTTGGTACCTTTTGCATTTCACATGTGATATGTTACTATCTAGTGAGCTTTTATGTGGTACTTTTCGAAATGTGCTTATCATTGCTTGCTTCTCTGATTCAGGCATGTGAATCTATGAAAGATACCCTAATACTGAACAAGGAATGTGTTACTTACCTGTAACTGCAGTTATCCAGTATTGGTATCTTTCATAGATTCACATGCAACCCACCGCCTCCCCTGGAAGGGCTCACTTTAGTTCTCTCAGTAATATACCTACTTAGCACTGTGCTTACGAAAATCTGAGGGACTAGAGCTCCTTCCAGGAAGGTTCCAGAGGGTGGTGATAGCTGATTGGCTCTTTGCCAAAGTTTGGTCCTTTTCACAAAAGGACATGGGTATGTTACTAATGAGAGGCCTCTGGCCCATTACTATGTATATATGTCTATGTGACATTACTTTATTTATGTACCAGGGACTCCCATCCCGACGACGGGGAATGATTCAGGCATGTGAATCTATGAAAGATACCAATACTGGATAACTGCAGTTACAGGTAAGTAACTCATTCCTTTTTACAGAAATTTGGGAGAATGTGAGCCAATATATATTTATATTTTTGACAAGACTGACAAACTGTTGTGAAAACATAATTAACAGATATTTTCGCCTCTTAATTCTTAACTTTGTGGAATCGAGGACACCTTGTGGGTGTACACCAACACAAATCTAGGGTGGGCACCCAGTTGGCAATGCTGCTCCAGGTATCGAGGCCCTCCCTAGAGGACTAGCTGGGGTTCGTGCAGGGGCATAGTTCTAAATAGAATAAAGTCAGGAGCTAGAGGAGCTATCTGGCCATACAAAAGGACCATATCTCAGTATGAAGAAGTGATTTCTGACCAGTGGTTCCCCGTTGACACTACAATGACATTTTCGGAAAGGCAATCCCAATTACAAGGCCTTGCATGCCCTCTGGATTCATTATCCTCATGTTTGACCATAGTAACACTGTACTCAATTACAGGCCTGTGTACTAGAGTCTTCGTTCCCCAGCTCTCTAATGGAGAACAGATTGGCTTGCAGAGAAAGCAGCAATAAAGTGTGCATGTGCAGCTAGCCCACCAAACAGCCACACATACATGCACACTTTAAATTCACACCCTGGGTCAGACCATGCCTCCTCCTATTATGAATTGAACCTTGAGATCTGGGAAGGGAAGAACGTGTGTGGTGAGTCAAACTGGCCTACTGCAAACATATGAAGTAAATAATGGGTAGATTGGTATAGTGAAGCAATATACACACAATTCTTCAGAGGAACTGGTGGTGTGGCACTACTTTGATGCTCAAATGCAGTTGCCATCCCTAACCATCCATGAACGGAGTCCTCAGAGCAAATCATTTACAAACCCTCTCTGCAGCAATTCAGAGAGGACGGCGGGCGCTCTAAATCTATATGGGTTGCTCGGGTGGAACCAGAAGAAGGGCACCCAGCAGCAGCATACCGGTGTCTACTTGGTGCTCTGAATTGGTCATGGGTCCTCTAAAACTATATGGAAAATTGTGGCCATCCTATATTCACGTTTTCATTACCATCACTGCAAAACTTCATTCCTTTGTGATGACTGGGGCAGAGTTGTGATGTCTGGTCAGACCATCACTACGTATTATTTGTATAAGATTTACCTAATGCCTACGTGGCTGTGGAAAACATACTCCACTACCACAAATTTCTCCACCCACTACGATCCTACGCACTAGGCTGCATGAGGACGAGGTGTCTGGCCTCATGGATCCAGGGCACTAGAACATCCCATCGAGAAATATGCCCCCTTCCCACAAGGTTAGGGTTGGAGCTGTGCTACTGTAGAGCTGTAGAAACTTTAAACATGCCTATTTTAAATTGGATCACTCTAAAACTAAAACAGGTTCCCTTAATTTAAGGCGGAAAAGGAATGATGCGAGTAAAATAGTGCCGCAATAATGTCACAACATTTTTATTTTTGTGTCGCAGCATTTGTATATCTATGCTGCAATATCTTGGGGCGTCTGTGTGAAGCTGTTACGGCAGAAGTCTGGGTCCTAAGCTAATGTGGAGCTTAGCAAAAAGCCTCTCTCCACTTGAGTGTACATAGCTATGTACACTGACTCCCCTTGTAGGTGCATTAAGCCTCAACATTTCACCTACATTCTTGTCATGTTGAATTATCCCCCATATGTCAGAGGAATCACAGACATTGAAGGATGTATTGGTTTATAAAAACTTATTGGTAATTTTCACAAAGATGTTGAAGTCCAGTTCATCTTTGAAAGATCTAGCAGCCTCAAAAGATTACTCCATGTTAATTGAAAGCCTGATTTTGAAACGAGCATTGATGTTTAATGATGGATCGACATTGAGAGGTGAATCGATTTTGAAAGATCAATCTATCTTGAAGAAATTCGTGATTACATTGCCGACAAAAGTGAGAGGTCTAGGTTGCCCAAGAATTCATCATTGAGGCACGCGTCAATCTCATGAACTGAGGATGCCACTATTCATAGCCAGCAAGATGCTGGGAATTGTCAGACAATTTCTATAAACTGTACTCCAACTTTCACTGTGGCATTTTTCTCAATGACTGGTCCAAAAGTCTGCTTGAGGGCTGGATTCTGGGAGTGACTGTAGAATTTACCCAAAATGATAAAATGGCAGTCTACCGCAGTCCTTTTCAGTGTAGTTCAACTATGGAGATTTTCTCTACCCCTTTCAAGTAAAAATCTCATTCACGGCATTGAAAACCTATTAGTCTCGCCGAGCATGAGTCTACTCAGCATCTTTTGGTGGTCTTGCAAGAGCAGTAAAAGTATGATGCATCTTCATATTTCTTTTCACAAACAAAGCCTGTGCACATCTATATTCATTTAGTTCGTAAGTGCACAGCTGCCACTTGAGCTGGTGGAAGTTAGGGTTGGACGATGCAAAAACTCTCTTTGGGATACCATAGAAAGGTTTTTGCAGGATCATCAAGCAAGACTTGATGAAATAGTGAAAGAGAATGTCTGACCAAATAACAGGCTCAATATTGACAGGATATTATAATCTGTGTTGCATAGTTCATCCTTGCTGATAAGCTTGGAGCCATGATCTTTCAGTGGCAAGCTGTTATTCTACCATCAAAATCAATAAGCAATTATTTCCATGATGGCTATGTCTGAGAAGAAAGCAGCCATTGAATGCTACATTAAAACCTTTGAATATTGTGATGTACTCTTGATTAAGCAACTTCTTTGAGAGAGAATAAAGAGAATAGATGGAGTTACACTGCTAAACAAGTGACAGTTCTCTAACCTAATGTGAAAGCCTAACAAAATGTAAATATTCTAGTCTGTAGGCCAGAAGATGAAGGAACATTAATATTTATCAGCCTTTTTTAAAAGAAGATTCACAAATAAAATGTTTTAAAAATTTCAGGAGACCCCATGCAGTGCAGCAACAATCGACCAGTAAGAGTTTATAGCCTATCAACATAACATGACTACTGCACCGTCAACATTTGCTTGTTCATAACATCTCCTCTGAACTTGCCTGAACCTCCAAGGTCTGTTTTCTGGTCAAGAAAACAAATGTTTTCTCGGCTATTGTTACAAGTTCATGCACTCATAAAGTGTAATTCAATTGTTCTAGTGAAGTAGTTAAAAAAAATTGGTATACATATATAAATAAGTCACCACTTAGTTAGGTCCTAAACAGCCCAAAGGGCAGGGTGCACGGTAGTTAAAAAGTTGGACATGCATTTTTAAGTTTACTGTCTTGGAAAAACTCGCAAATAATTTTTTCACTACTGTGAGTCTTACCTCTTCCGTTGGCTAACATTGGGTTAACCTATTACCTGTAATATGTGCTAACTATTGATTGTGAGCAGAAAGTAAAGTCAAGTTTGAGGAATTGTAAGTTAAAATACTCTTTAATGGTAAAGTCTGATTTTAAGTCGTAAACGTAAAATTTCACTATTAGAAAGTTGGTGTTTTTGTGTCCCTAACCATTTGATCCCTGCAGTCTGTTCCTGAGTCACATGACTAGGTGTAGTTGGCGGTTGGCCTTTGTGCATTCATCCCAGGCAACATCACAATAGACTGTCTGAGTGCTGTCATGATGGACCACCTCTAAGTTGATGGGGGACCCGATGCGGAGCTGTCACCTACCACACTTGTACTTCAAAGGATCTGGCTCAGCTCACACACAAATTGCATCATACTACCTTTTTGTGCCCCCAGGCAGACTGGGACCAGGGCAGGCAGGCAAGACGTTCCAGACACCTCTGTAGCAGGAAACCCCAGAAGCTTCTCCCACTTGAAAGTGGATACCAGGTATTAATGTTCGACCCTCAGACCGACCCTTCCGATCATTTTTTCTACTCAGGAGAAGGATTGCGGTGCTGCTCTGGGGCGCATTTTCAGGTAGTTTTTGAGAAATGCCCCATGAGTTCCATGTGGAGGCCCGACCTGTAGTCACACTTTCGTCAAGGTCTAGAGCCCTGCTCGGTACCTGCTGCTGCCACCATGGATCTACGGCGGAGATCCATGGTGGCCGAAGCAGGTACCATTTCTCAAAAACTACCTTAGAATGCGCCATTCGAGGAAATACTCCTCTACCACATATCACACCTTAGAGCGTGGGTCACATAATTGATCTTTTAGAAAACATTTTTTAAGACCTCTCACTTTGCACTACACATAGGTCCTGAAGAAAGCCATACCAGTAAACGGAGCATGGCTGAACCATGTTGACCGACTAGGATATTGGAGTCTCCTTAGACCTCCTATAATATCCGCCTCTCGTTTTTACTCTCTGCCAAGGGCCCATACATTAAAATAGTAATTTTTGCCCTGCAGGACCCATAGGACAGTGTTTTTTAACATCCACCCATCCACTATCTCTGCACTCTCACAATACAATACCCTCTCCGCTGTATCCAGACGTCGTAGCACACCCGAGGTGCACTCGGCGCCTTGGATGGGGCACAATGATGAAGCATGTCACCAACTAGGTGTGTGAGTGAGGGCTTTTTTGAAAACATAATGTGTTTTCCTTTCAATACAAACAAACACTAGGAGCACCTACTCCAGAGCTAGTTCCTTTTCATTCAAACATATATACTAGGGGAAGTGAACTGGCTCCAGTACCTTTCCTCCCTCTCCTATTGATACTTAGCATACATACTTTACACATGGTTTCCAAGTTAAGCCTGGCTGCTTTTGGGGCAAACTACCAGAGGGTTTAGCACAAGTTAATTTAGTGACTTTTGTGGTTCACCCAGTAGGAGATTGTGCCTATTGCTGGAGAAGGGCTCACACCCTCCCCAACCAGCAACCCAATTTATCTTCTGCTGCACAATTTGGTCCACCATTGCTGCATAAACCTAGTGACAATGATACAGCTCTGCATATTGGTTCTTTATCTGTCATTATGATGATGAGTCCATATTTCACAGAGACCTCTGAAATATTGTCTATATTTCATGTTTGCATGCTTCTCTATTAAATATGAATATCAAGCACAAACATTTTGTACTATCAAAATATTGTAGCCAGAATATAGACTACCAACATTTCATAAAGGTAAATATATATTTACATTTAACTCCACATCTACGTACCAGGAAGATAAATACATTGTTAAGATATATGTGTGGAGTTAAGTATAGTAAATTTACACTTATCTGTAGATATGCTTACCGTCACAATATTTTGGTACACAATCTTCTGGCTACGATATTTTCCTAGTTTGGGCACAGAGATCCCTGCAGTTTTAGGCCCCAAAACTTTACCTCAACAGAACGTCCACACTTCAATGAATCAAAGACAATGTTAACCCCAATTTCATAAGGTAATGTTTCCCGAGGTAAGGCCAGCTTCCATAACATACATTGTATCGGAGATACAGCCAATTAAGTAAAATGGTCCACTCAGTAACCAAGTTCTAGATCGGAAGAATAGTTTAAAGATGTATTTAAAATAATCTCAATTATTGCTGCCAGTACCATGAAGGTTGTCAGCAAACAAAGCATACATAGAAATGCAAAATCAAAAAATGTCCAAGTCCCAAGTGGGCAGCAAAACCAGGAGAGAAACTGACAACATCTCTAGTAAAACAGGAACGTCTCTGGTTCACCCTCTAAATGGAGAGTTTTACACATGATTTTCACCTATGAAATTAACAGAGCTGCAGAATCATCATGGTATGATCAAAAATGTTACACTCGTAGCAAATCCGAGTACAGTCTCATCACGTTTCATATTGCCTTAACACCTAAGCACTATTCCACTTCATGACTAATTATTCTGCCCACTCTATGCTAATACCATCTTGAGCTGGTGGAGCAAATAAAATACATGAACAACAGCATGGTATTCTGAATGAATTCGGGTATGGTGATCTAGTAGAAAGAGCTCGAAGTAATAGTTGCAGTTTGGTGAAGATTCATCAACACCATGAACAACAATAATAATGTAAACAAACAAATAATGTTCTGCTTGACTATGTGCTGCAGAAATATCAAACAGTGAAATATGCAGAGGCTGTTAACTAAAACAACAGTACTAGATCAGTGTATATATCTGTATAATCAAGTGTGTAACTGTATTTTGCATGTTAATGATGCACAAAATAAAAATGCACAACAGTCCTCCACACTAGCACAATATTTAAGATTGGATAGGTAGTATGCTCAAATGTATTCCTTTGTATTTTATGCCTCTGTATTTCCTGCTATAAAGCCACCATACATATATTGCAGTATATACATATACATGTATCTATGTTTGCGTGCACTTGTATAGCCCCAGCCCTTTTACAGATTGCAGATTTTACTGACACCTTAGATGTTTTAAACCAATGAAAATTCCTCACAGGTGGGAAAGCCTACTCTGCGTATTATCATTTGAAAAGGAACTGCATACAAGCAATATCTTGTCAGTAAACTATAATTAGAAGGTACACTTGCCCTATTCCTTCTTTAAAAGCCTTCTGTAAGAGTTCCTTGATATTTCTGGTCTTTCTCTTGGGACAACCAGCCTATCTGGCCCGTGAGCTCTGTAGCACCTGAGAAAGGAATTTTTTTTATTGAGTATGCCAGGCATACCAAAATCTTAGTTCAGGCCTTTTGTGCTGTAGACCATGCTTTACTCCATAATTTGGGATAATATTGCATTGGACATCAGGCTTATAGATTGACTTCTAGCTTTTATGAGTGATTTAGAAACCCGTTTCTTTAAACTGAAGTCCTATCCCTTTATCAATAACTCGTCCTTTCTGGTGAATTGGTTACTGAAATGTGTGACCTTTTTGGAATACACTACTTGTTTCTTTGTTATTCCAAGTCCTTTTTTCTTTTTCTTTTTTACTTTTCTTTATAAATGTGTTTTCTTCATTTATTATATATGTGTATTTGTGTATATTTGTATAAAACTACCAAGATAAATACAAAGTAGGATATCTGTTTAGCAAGTTGAAACATTTGATTACCTTTTTCGTCTTTTTTACTTCACTTACTTTAGTTGTTGTAACCCATCTCTGAACCCAATCTTCAGAATAGCACCTAACTACAACTTTCACCCTATCTGTAGGTCATTGCTTCCTGCCTTGTCTTGTGTCCAGACCTCTCTGCTGCATCTGTTGGATATGAGCTGGGAGCCGAGCGATCTTGCATTCTTCGTCAAAATTAATTTGCCAGATCTTCTTTTGACCATGTCTCAAGAAAATATAAGTACTCATGACAGTGTGATCTGGTGAGTGAAGAAAGTATGCAGTTGTTCTTGAATTCACATTTTGATTACATTTGCACCATTGAGTTTAGTGCCACTTTCTATTCTCAAAATTCCATATGTATGTGTTTTATCGTAACAAATTGCATATTGTAAACTAGTTAAAGAAATGTAAAGTAAGGAAGATGAGTTATGACTCCAATATTGTTCAGTCCAAAATGTGCTTTTGTGATGAAAATGTTACAGTAAGAAAACGCAGAGAGCATTTGTGTTTTACCCAGGTGGCCCTTTAAAATGCATTCGGTCTTCTATCCTTTCTTCCTCCCTCACTCTTGTTGAGGCCTGTTTGATCACATTTAATGGACTAGTCGACATCATGTGTAACTCAGAAATAAATCTTAATATTAAAGGGGGCTTCGAGAAAAGGTGGTTTTCTGGGAGCCGTTAATGTTTAATTTCCTTCCTACTGTTTGCCTCTCCCCTGGTGTGTTCCCTCTGAAATATTTGTGATAGAATATCATAGTCAGAATATCGTCTGACATAAATATTGTATCCTGAATATATTTAAAAAAATATCTCCCCATTAAAGTTCAGAATAGAAAATTTGGAGCCAACAAAGCAATACTTTTGTAAAAAGATATTTCGGGGACAATATGTATGTCTGATATTATTGACTGCGATAGGTTGTTAAAACTCTTGTGACATAACCTGACACCATTAAGAACTGGGTAGAAGTATGCAATCTTACTGGAACCTATTGAAATCATTCCTGGCTGACAGGTCAAAAACTGGGGAGGGATAGTTCAGAGCCTTTCGACCTTCCCTGTGGGGTGCCACAGGGTTCCTCCCTTAGTCCCACGCTTTTTAATATATGTGTTAGCCCGCTTCCTGCCCTTATACGCGGACAACACACAAATTGTGCTGTCCATTTAGCGGGGTAAAGAAGCCGAAATAGACTCTAGATGTCACGACTATATGAAAGCAGTAACAGGCTGGATGTCTGCAAATTGCCTGAAGCTCAATGCAGGCAAAACAGAGGTGATTATTTTCTGGAACAACTCCAACCTCTGGTCACCAGACTGGTAGCCCAATGAATTGGGCAACCTCCCATCCCCCAAGCGGAAAGCCAAGAACCTGGGGGTGATTATGAAAAAACACTGACGTTTGGGGACCAGGTCAGTGGGGTGGTCTCAACTAGTTTTTTCCTCCTTAAAACCCTGAGGAAAATAAAATTCTTCATTCCAGAGGAAAGTTTCAGGACCAATGTCTTAGCCCTCATTCTGTCCCGTCTGGACTATTGCAACAGCCTGTACCTGAATATTCAAAGGAAACATCTCAGCAGACTCCAGATGGTATAGAATGCTGTAGCTAGGCTGCTAACAGGCATTCCAAAGTTCAAATCAGTCAGAAATGGCCTGCGATACCATCACTGGCTCCCTATAAAACAACGGGCCCAATTTAAAGTTCCTGGGAGAGTGTTGCGCTCCACGGAAGCTAAGCGAGTGATTGTTCCAAGCGCAAAAAAGGCCAATTGGGGTGGAAGGTTTTTTTTCTAGGTGCAACTAATGCCTGGAACAAGCTTCCAATGCTTCTCAGGAACTCCACGAATCTCCTCTGTTTCAGGAAGGGGTTGAAAATGTGGTTGTTCACAGATTAGTCCAGATGCAGAGGGATACCACTTAGACAGTGCTCAGCGCCCTTGGGTATAAGTGCACTTTTAAAGCCTAAATAACATAACATCTTATAGAAGAGAGGAGTCTAGAGTGGAATGTGTATTTTGCCATATAGAAAAGGCTTTGTTGAAGAAAGACCTCTTCTCCCCTTTCTGTTGGTACCATAAGTTACACAATGAATTTAGGCAAGGTAAAGTCAAACTGTTACCCTTTCAGGGCAATCATCAGCCATGTTGAGTTGGAAAATAATTATTAATTAAAGGTAAAGACAGTTAATGACATGCACCATACACGTCTTGTATTTGGCACAGGCTACTACCCCTCAGTTATTTGAATTGGTATGTGAGCTGTCAAATCCCTATTCAAAAATCTGGTACCAAGAAGATTGGTGGCTCAGGCCAATACCTTTTGAATAGTACAAGATTGGGTTGGGAGTTTCGAAGATGCTGACTCAACTTCATTCTTTGTGGTGTTGTCTGAGCTTGAAGAAGTTCTCTCTGATTCCAAAGCAGAGAATCCGCCATATAAGTGCTTCATGTGGCACCAGTCTGGCTGTGAGTTTCCAGCGTGAAGAGAATGAGGAGCTTTGCAGATATATCTTTGCACTTTGATAACTGCTCTTTTTGCCCGCCATCTCATACTGCTGGCCTTCTATAGTTTTTTCCGGCTCTCCAAACCGACATGAGAATTTCTTCCTAATGGTGTTGTTCGTTCCATACCCTGAAATCAGTTTTACACATCTGTTGTCTGTTCATCTCCAGAAAGAGCTAAAGTGGTGATCCTCCCTGTGAAATCTCCTTTTGATATATTCATCTGATGGAGACATCTAGCTGCAGATTCCTTACCTCAGCATTTTCCCCAGGCGCCAGACTGGATCCGGAAAATGTTCTATAGCATACCTCTGCACGTTAGAAGAGTGTATCGAGAGACTCCATAACAACGACAGTCACCAGATTGACGTCATGGGAGTCCATATAAGCACTCCCTTGGCGTCCATTTCTTCCTTTCCACGCTTCCACAGGGATCCGGAGGGTGGTACCTCTGGCTTTTTTTGACCTACTACCACATAATAGTGTGATTTATTTTTTTTCTTTCTTCTGGGTATCGTCGAGGTCCTGTAGACTAAATGTCGACCCTTCATCCTATTTGCATGTGGTGACTGGACGCGCACCCTGACTCCAAACGGTGCAGCTTGAGTCTTCAGATTCAGTTTTCTGCACTGCTGGAGTGCCACATGACCATTATAGCGGCTCTGTGGTCGACGGCACCTCGTCAGTCGAGGTCCTTTTCTTCCTCTGAGGACCAGCTCCCGAAGTCCTTTGTTCTTGCTGTCGCTTGGTAAGTCATGCCAATGGCGGTCGAGGGCGCAGCCTCCCCCAACTTTACTACATACGTGCAGTGTTCCAGACTCGCCTACTATCCCTCCAATCTCAAGAGTCGGAGCGAGTGTCTGTTCTACACCTTCTTGGTTTTTAATGGCACCTAGGCAACTGTGGCTCAGATGAGGGACTACTGTCTTTCCCTTCATGCCATTTTGGTTCTCAGCCTCCCTCTGGCACGCCTCTCTGCTCCAAGGAGGAGTGTGACTTCACACCGAAAGGACCTCCTTTGGTGTCAGCGAGGCCCTCTAAATCCATGTTCGACTCCTTCTTGGCTCCTCTGCACAGCCTTTAGGGGTTCACACAAGTGACGCCTATATTCAATCCGTTGGCACTTACTTCGGCATCGACAGGTGTCGCCTTCTCGACGCACGTCGACATCAGCAACGGCGTAGGTGAAACAGTCTTCTTTGGACTATCTTCCTCCTCTTTCGGAGGAGCCCCCTGCTTTTTTCTCGGAGTCACCGGGTATTTTGGTGATGTGCATGCTCACATGATTCAGCCTCTGGATTTTCATTGGATTTCTGACCTTGATGAAGCTAGTCACCTTGATTTTTTTCCATCCTCTGACCTATTATTCTCCATCCTCGCTTCAGAGGCTAGGTCAGCTTTTGCTGAGAGTTGATGTAGTTCTCGGGTTGCAGCTTCCGTCTGCGCAAGTAGCCAATGAACCCCTGCTTGGGGTGCTGCAGCCGGCTGACTCAGAATTGAGCCTGAGCTTTCCTTCAGTGAAACCCTTTTTGGTATTCTGTTGGGCACTTGGGCAAATCTAGATCCAAGGACCTCCGTGGACCGGTCTATAGGTCATAGGCACGATTCTGCCCCTGGTGATCCGCTCTGCCTTTTCTGTCAGCCTACTCTGAATATCTTTGTGGTTCAGGCTGCTACTGCCTCCCCCAACATAGTCGCTGTGACTGATATCCCTCAGGACAGGGAGTCTAAACGTCTGGATGCTTTTGGCCGATATCTCTTTTCTGCTTCCAGCTCCACTTTGCGGTCCCGTAATCGGGCTTGTGTTTTGAGCCATTTTTCTCATGTGCTGTGGTATTCGGTTTCAACCCTTCTTCCCTCCTTCCCTAATGACTCTCGGGACACTCTTCCTCAGTTGATCCAGGATGGCTGCCAGACTGCTACTTTACGGATTTGTTGTGGCATGGATACCAAATATTCTGTAGGACTGGGCATGGCCCTTTCGGTAGCTCTTTGCCGGCGTGCCTGGCTACGTACCTCAGGATTCTCTGAGGCTGTTCAGTCGTCCTTGGTCGACAAGTCTTTTGATGGTCAATACCTGTTTGGCTCTCAAGCTGACTCTGCTTTACACTGTTTTTTGGATAGGCAAAGTGGAGTGAGTGGGGTGCTGGGCATCTCACAAAATATGAAGGACTGTCTTCACACACCACCTGGTGTCATGCTTCATCAGTGGCAGTCCGTGCTCTCTAGAAAACTGCGTTTGGTAGAGGGCGGGCCTACACCTGGAGACAGGGAGGCACTTCTAAAAGCTAAGTGGGGGCCCGTGATAAAGTGAAAGGTAAACACCAAAATACATTTATTTGTTAGGTATTTACTTGATATTAAAAATCAAGGGTGGGGATTTTGGGATCTAGTACCCCATCACCGCCAGTGTCGTCAACATGTTTCAGCCATATTGTCCTGGAGGGTCCGTGGCATTCATAAGGACGAAATAGATGAGGCTCCTATCTTCTGGTTAAGATACTACCACCTAGTTGGGTGAACTATATCAACCTCTACCTAAAGTTGGGAAACACCAAGTGAGGGTCTAAGTTGCCCCGCTGGGAAGAGGATGCTTTTACGAGAACGGCGAGGGACGCAGCTTGAGGCAAGTATGACTACAGGGGTCCCTCAGTCCCTCTTCTCATGGGGCAACTTTGACCCTCAGTTGGGGTTTCAAGAACCCCAGCTTTAGGTAGAGGTTGACACAGGTCACCCTACAAGTTGGTAGTATCTTAACCAGATAGGAGCCCTAGCTCTTTCGTCTTGGTTAATGCCACAGACCCTCCAGGCCAGTATGGCAGAAACATGTAAATGTAAATTTATACTTGTATAGCGCACTACTCACCCGCAAGGGTCTCAAGGCGCTTGTACGAATACCGCTGTGGAACCCATCCTGGCTTTCCCTGTGAGGTGTCCACTCCTGGGCACCCCCAGGGTGAAGGCCAGGCATCCTTAGCGTTGTGGGGGCCGTTGTGGAGATTAAGCAAGCTATTGCCCAGAGTTGCAGAGTGGGACTCTATGATTAGAATAGGCACCGAGGTGAGAATTATCAGGTCCGTGGAATTTGTGAGCCCAAGACCCGCCGAGGCGGGAAATTGAACCCTGGTCCCGGGCTAGACCTCTGCATCAGGGTCTGCCGCTCTAACCATTGAGCCACACTTCTCCACTGTAGATGACACTGGTGGTGATGGGGTACTAGCTCCCCAAATCTCCACCCTTGATTTTTAATTTCAAATAAATACCTAACAAATAAATGTCTTTTGGTGTTTACATTGGTTTTTAACTTTTTACTTTATTACGGGCCCCCACTTAGCTTTTAGAACTGCCTCCCTGTCTCCAGGTTTAGGCCCGCTCTCTACCAGAGAGCGAGGACTGCCAATGATGAAATGTGACACCAGGTGGTGTGTGAGGACAGTCGTTCACATTTTTTGAGATGCCCAGCACCCCACTTAATCAAGTGTAGAGTTTTTGCCTTTGCGTGTAGAATCTGAGATTTATTCATGGTAGCTTCTTCTGTGTGTGCATCCCATCCACCCTCCCTGTACTGGGTTGGGCTAGCAATGGTCTCCTGCATTCCTTTCTGTGTGGCCTGTTGGCTTCTTTTTACTCGTCAACTCCGCTGAGCATCTGGTGCACCCCTACCATTTATTTACTTTTCTTGTAATCTTATCTTGTCGTTGACATGTTGTGGTCCCTGGGCAGTTTTTGAGACGCTTTTTATTTTTTGAGCCTATTTGGAGTCTATGCCGCTGGCTGCACGATGTTCTTTGCTTTCTACCCCAGTTTTTTTGGGGGTATTTTCTTAGTATTGTGTGTATGCCTTGTTCCCTCTTAGTCTGTATACCTTTCAGGTATTCCACCATATGTTTCTGACACCATAGTACCCCTCATAGAGGACTCCAAATGCAGTGCTTTGGTACACCAGTGCAGGTCGGTGAATGGTGCACACTGAACACCCCCAACCCTCTCACTTGTTGAGTGTTTCTCCACACCTGCCAGCGGGTTCTTTGGTTTCTTTCCTACCACTCTGTCTGGTGCCCTTCTTTCCTAGCAGACGCAAGGGGAAGGGCATCGTTCTTGACCTAGAGTGCATTATTCAATGCTGTCCTGAGTGATGTTCCTTTTTTAGTTTTGATTCACGAATTAGCAGTTCTTGTGCTAGTTCTCACTGTATACGGGAAAGACAGGCTCCTGCCCCCTCTCTTGTCTCTCTTCAATTCCTTGCGGTCATACCGCAGCTGCACTCTCACTACACTATAATTTTCACATATGGGTTTCTAGCATCCTAGTCTCACTAGAGAACCTCTTTCAAAACATCCCTATGCTCCTTCCTCACAGTGAAGAAGTTGTAGCCCCCAGTAGGACTAGGATTTCCTACTGGAAGGAGGAACCCATATGGTGAAGCATGTCACCTTCTGGTGAGTGAGGGTTCTAGTCCTTGAGGGTTAATTCCCCGTTTTTTGGTTGTATTTATCCACAAATTTCTGAGAGAGTCCACACATTTATCACATATGGTTCACGTGCTAATATTCAGACCCGAGGTAGCATTGTGTTATTGATTATGTTTAGGGGAAGTTCGCCTCGTTGGTCTTTAAACTAGATTCCCTGGGATCCCACCCCACTGTTCTTGTTGTTACAGAGACTAGCTCTAGCCACAGATTCCTTACTGACCCTCCCATCTTCCCCGGTCTGTGAACTGATTTTCCTTTTCTTCCAGATACTTTCTATACACCCTTGTGCCTTTTGTTGCAAAAAAATGAAAGAAACAACAAACTGCACAATCCAAACAACCAATAGTTCTTCATGTAATCATTTTTCAAAAAGAGGATTCTTTATGGACACACTGTTTCGATAGCAGTTTTTATATGTGGCTCCACTTTTTAGCTCAGAAAGTAGTCGCAGAAGAAACTGACTCGGACGATGTCATATCCGGCGGACGACATAGTTACGGACTCACTAGATGTTATGTTATGTTATGTTATGTTAGCATTTAAGCGCAACAGCTGCCCCAGCAAAGAGGCGTCCCGGCGCTAAGAACCACGGAAAACTCTAACAGAGGAAGAAAGGAAGACAGCTAGGAGACCTAGGGAGAGGGGAACAGGTGGGTTTTGACGGCTTTCCGGAAGGCAGACAGATTATCCAATGAGCGAATGTTCAATGGGAGGGTGTTCCATAGTTTGGCTCCCAACGCCCTAAAGGAGCGTCCACCAGTGCAGGCAAGCTTTGTCCGGGGTACAATCAGTAGGTGTTGACCTAGTGAGCGTAGGTTGCATTGTGGCACATATGGTGTTAGGAGTGGGTGGAGTAGTTCTGGGCGTCCAGTTTTAAGGATTTTAAATGTCATGATGAGTGTTTTGAACTGGATTCGCGATTCGATGGGTAGCCAGTGCAGCTTTCGAATAGTAGCTCTGGCCGAACATCTGCGGGGGAGACCGACCAAGACTCTTGCCGCGGTGTTCTGCACGCAATGCAGTCGTGCTATCCCCGCTTTGTTGGCGCCCAGTAGTAAAACATTGGCGTAGTCCAAGCGGGTGAGAATTGTGGTTTGGACAATTAGTTGACGAACCTTGGAGTTGAAGAATCAGAGTATTGGATTGAGGCTCCTCAACAGGCCCACACAGGTAGCTGCCACTTTTTTTGTGTGGGTCTGGAAGCTAAGTGAGGAGTCCATCCAGACGCCTAGGTTTTTGACCAGGGATTTTGGAGGTGGGATGGTCCAGTGCTCGTTCCAGTAGCTGGTGTTCTTTTCGAGGAGCAGCACCTCCGTCTTTCCTGCATTAAGCTGCAGGCAGTTGTCCGTCATCCACTGGGCTACAGCGGCCAGACCATCCCTAAATCTTGAGGCCGTGGTAGAAGGGCCTTCAGTGAGGGTGATGGCCAGCTGCGTGTCATCTGCGTATTGCACCAGCGTGAGGTCCCATTCTTTAGCCACTGCTACCGAAGCGCAGTGGTACTACTGTAGAAACTTTCCAAGTCTGGTCTGGTGCCTAGGGATAATTCTAAGGTAAGGATTCTGCAGCTAGATCTAGTTTCCACCAGATAAGGCGTTAATGAAGGTAAGTAACTTATTCTTTGCACCAGCTTTGACTGTGGGGAAAGATGATCCCTTTATGGCACTGGTGCTCATTTGGTATTCCATGATTCACCATTGGTCTCCAGAGGATTTTAGGCTCATGTAGGTATAAAAGCTAGATCTGAGACAGATCAGGTTGACCTTCTTGCTGATTTTCTTCCTACTGCTTAAAAAAAGAGTTTTAAGTCCTGACTGCCAGCATTAATATGATGAAGAAGGGGAGAGATAATTCAAGCACTCGTGCTATGCCTGGAATCTAACATTAAGTACAGCATTGTAGGATATGCTTTCGTGGTTACCACCTCTTTTTGCTGGTGTCAATATGTTTTCTGACTAGTGCAACGGGATTCTGCTAATCAGGGCCCCAGTCTCCGTGCTTGTTCCCTAAATTGGAACATGATGAGTACTTGGATACCCCCAGATTGGCTACTGGTGTACCCTTGTAAGTCACTAGCATATGGTACGAAGGACCCAGGGCATAGGTACACCAGGGGTTGGCCATGGGCTGAAGCATGTATTATGCCACCCATGGGAGACCACTCAAATTGTGACGGCAGGCCTGCCATTTGACGACAGGCCTGTCATTGCAGCCTGTGTAAGCTGGTGCTAGCACTACTTAAGACAGTTTTCTTCTATCTGCGGTCACTTCACTTAAAACCTTTAAGTCACCCCTAAGGCAGGCCTTTCAATCCTAAAGGCAGGGTGCTTTGTTAGTGAAGGTGCACCTGCATGGGCAGGACAACCCTACAATCCACGGGTCCATTCTCTCTGGTTGTAAGTGCATCAGCCATTACGATACAGCGAGTGGCCATGCATCATTACGCAATGGCTATAAACAAGCTGTAACGAACCAGGGTATGTTTGGTATCCAACATGTTGGAATCATACCCCAAGATATAATTACATCCACTGTAGAGCTCCTACAGGATGTGGTCAGTGTTCCCGGTACCAGTCTTCTAGACCCGGACAGCAAACTGTGGCTGCTGCCGACCAGAGACACGATTCTGCCCTTCTGCTGCTAAGCCAAGCTCGAGCATGGGAAGGCAGGACAATAGGATTCCTGACTTAGTGTATTGGGCCAGGGTGTGGGTGCTTACCGGTGCCACTAGACTGCTTTGAAGGGCACATTTGGTGCCCTCCTTGCATACTCCAGTTGGAACCAGTTCAGGGAGCCTTTGGCTCCCACTCTGGCACAAAACTGGACAAAGGACATGGGAGTATCCTCCCCACTGTCCAGCCCTTCCTGTGGGATGGACCCCTGAATCTCCCCAACCCTTTCCTTATGGTACTTAAGGGCTTACCTGTGGATGGTTCCTTACATTCGTCGTGGGACAAGATTTAGATCCAAAAACACTTCATCTGTCGGTGCACTTTGGACTTCGTTGAACTTCGCTTAGGGAATCAAGACTGCAAATGCGAAGACTCCTACTGCTCCTGGTCTCATCGTCCTGCCAGTTTTCTGCATCGTCTGTACCTGTGCTCCATACAGGTACTTCTATAGGCTTGTTGACACTCAAGAAACCCGAAGGAATCTACCTTGGAGTGAAGGAGTCACTCCCAGTCATCTGCAGGCACCACAACAAAGCTGACCGGTCTGCTGTTCCTGAACTCCCACAGACTCTGTTTGACGTGCAATGCTTCGACGGTCTCGATCTCGGTTGAGAGGGAGGTCCCAGAATCTGCGGCGGAGACATCAATCTTCATCGAAGTTGTCCTACTCCGATAAGTCCCATTAGGAACAGAAGAGTAAGAAGTTGATGAGGGCTTCAACATTACCCTGTCCGTCGAAGTCCTCCGTCACAGAGGACCTGGACCCGTGGGTCAGCCTATGCCTAGGCCGTCTCCGCACCTCCCTGAGTTTCTAAGAGCTGCAGAAATCTCCCCCCTCCCTACCGCTCTCCCCCCCGCCCCCACTCCTAGAATTTTATGAGGCCATGCACCTCATATTTGGATGGCCAGTCCCTGCGGGAGCGTCTTCGGACCCACGTGCTTTGGGGGGGGAACCATACTGATTCCCCGCCAGCAAGTCCGCCCTCCGCGCCATTCGGGCCCCTCTGATCCACAGTTGGATCAGACCTTCCCCCTGGCGCTGGTCCTGCTGTTGATGCTCCCAACACCGCCCTGGCGGCACTGTTCCATTTGTACCTCTGACTCTTAAAACATAGCCGGAGGGGTGTTCCCCGACTCCTATTGGATCTTTTTCCTTCAGGCCGGAGCCTGAGCTCTATACCTATGAGCTGGGGCTTTGGGGAGGATTAGGAGGGGCCACTGGACCCTGAACAATATCAGTCCCTGGACCCCAATATGGACAGATGTGAGGATTGAGTGGATGTCAGTGGACTGGAAACCTCCCCAGATACTGACTTGGTCTCTCCTCCTACCATGGCTATGGAGGAGGAAGCCTCATTTGCTATGGTGGTGAGGGGGCAGCCTTGGTCCTAGACCTTAGCCTGTCCTCTGTGGCAATCAAGAGTAACATCTTGGCAGAGGTGCTTCAGCTGGGAGTTACCCCCTCAGAACAGCTCCTGCCATTTAAGGAAGCCCTCACGGACGTCCTACTTGGGCCACATCCAAGCCCTGCATAAGGGCTCCTGTGAACAGGACAGTTGACCGCTGCCATCGCCCCGCCCCAGGGGACCTCGGTTTTTCACGCAACACCCTACCCCGGAGAGCTTGGTGGTCCAAGTATCCACTTTCCAAATAAATACTGGTGCATTCCCTACCACCCCACCAGATAGGGAATCCAAAAGGCTGTACACCTTGGGCAAGAAAATGTTTTCTTCCGCCAGCCTTTCACTGCAATCAGTGAACACCACATGCCTTTTATGCCAGTAATCCTATTCACTCTGGGATTCGGTTGTGGAAGGGCTGCCTATTGTTCTGGAGGAGGCCCACGCACTACTCTACCAAGCTGTGGCTGCTGGGAGAGAAGCAGCTAATTTAACAATACAATGTGGGCTAGACACAATCGACTCGCTAGGTAGGGCGGATTCTTTGTTGGTGGCCTTTTGGCGCCACGCCTGGGTGAGGATGACCAGCTTTTCAGGGGATGTCCAAGCTTCATTATGGACATGCCCTTTGAAGGCTCCTGTCTCTCCAGAGACCAGGTCGACTCTGCGCTGGTTAGCTTCACGGATTGCAGAGCTGCGGCCTAGGCCTTGGCCCTTTCCATGGCCCCTTGGCAACTCCAGACCACCTTTCGCTCCTTTCATTTCCATGGAAGAGGCTTCCAGCAGCCACTCTTATCAACCGAGCCCCATGGAACACAAGCTCCCCAGCCTCTGTAGCTGAGAACACAATACCCACAGAGCCTGTGGGTCAGACATTCAGAGGTCGTGTCATCATGCCAGTGGGAGGCAGTTTACACTATCACCTGCACCACTGGAGGTTGATTACGTCTGACCGCTGCGGACCCCAAATTGTCTGAAGGAGTTACTCCCTCCCCTTCATGACCATCCCTCCATCTATGCCACCCAGTTGTGACAGGTTGATGGAGGACCATCTCTCCTTACTCCGCCAGAAAGTAGGAGCTCTCTTGGCCAAGGGAGCCAAAGAGAGGGTGCCCACAGATGTAGTTTGTGGTTGGTATTCCCTCTACTTTCTGGTGCCCAAGAAGGATGGAGGCCTTCGCCTGATCCTTGACCTGTCCCCTCTAAATTTCTTCCTGAAATAGGAGAAATTCAAAATGCTCAAGTGGTGTCGGCCCTCAACCCAGGAGACTGGGTTGTACCATTGGACTTGCAGGATGCATATTTCCACATTGCCTACTCACAGGCATTACTTGAGGTTCACTATGGGCTACAAGCACTGTGTTTTCTGTGCTCCCTTGTGGCCTTACCAGCGCCCCTCGAGTTTTCACCAAGGTGATGGCGGGGGTTGCAGCTCATCTGCAGAGATCAGGGGGTGCAGTCTTCCCCTATTTTGACAACTTGCTTTTGAATGTGAGCTCGCCCCATGCAGCCCTCCCTCCTCAATGCTGTTCTGAAGACTGTGCAGTTTCAGAAGACTGCAGTTTCAGGATTATCTTCCCTAACCGTGAGCCCAGGATATTCAGGCTATGATACCAATCTTTCAGCCTCTATCCTGGATTTCGGTGAGACTGACTGAGGATTCTGAGCCTTATGGCCTCCAGCATCCTGCTTATTATTATTAATGGCAATTTGTATACAGAAGCGCAACTAAACCCATAGGCATCAAGGCGCTGAGGATGGTAACCAGAGAGCTCAGATATCAGCCAGGGGGGGAACTTAGAGATAAGCTGCTAGGAATAGCCAGGTCTTAAGTGCCTTGCGGAACTGAAGGTGAGAGGAGATCAACTTGAGATCACTAGGGAGCGTATTCCAAAGTCTAGGCGCAAGGAAGCGAAAAGACCTTCCTCCCCACCGGACCTTGGATATACGCGGAACCACAAGCAGGTTTTTGTTGGAAGAGCGGAGTGCTCTCCCAGGGACATAGTGGGCCACCAGGGCACGAATAGCCTCCGGTCCAGATTCATTAAGGGCACGATGAGTAAGGCATAGAGCCTTAAAGTTGATCCTTGCCTGCATGGGGAGCCAATGCAGGTCTTTTCTGATGGTGGTGCCCGAGGAACGTTTAGGAGCACCTACAACAAACCGGGCAGCCGCATTCTGTACGGTCTGGAGGCGCTGAATGAGACCACTGCTGATGCCAAGGTATGGGGCATTGCAATAGTCCAGTCTCGAGGCAATGGCCGCTATTGCTACCTGTTTGCGTGCCTCAGGGGAAAGGTAGTGAGAGATCTTCCTTAAAACCTTCAGGGCATTACAGCAAGTGGACACTGTCCTACTGACCTGTTTGTCCAAGGAAAGAGAGGTGTCCAATATGATCCCAAGGTTACGGGCAGAAAAAGTGGGCGTAGGGCAGGCCCCGAGGACAGACGGCCACCAATCCATAGACCAGATCTCACTTTTGCCTCCGAAAACAAGACATGACACATGCTTGCTGGCATATGCAGGCTCTGCAGTGGTACATGAAGTTCCAGTGGGTGCAGCCTCTGGGGAATCTCTCTGACATGGTCCATATCTAAAAGGGTACTGCAAAAGATCTGCAGTGGTGGTTAACAAACCGAGATTGGGTTAGCGGCAGACTCTACTTCAATCTAATGGATCTCCGAGTGATCTGGCTGGCATTGAAAGTCTTTCTATCCTCCATCAAGTGCAGGCTAGTGCACATGTTAACGGGCAACACCCTGGCCATATGGTACTGCAACAAGCAGGGCCGGGTAGGGCTTTGGACCTTTTGTGAAGAGGCCCTGCACCTCTGGATATGACTCGAACATCAGGGCATATTCCTGGGAATTCTACACCTGGCGGGCTCTCTGAACCCCAGAGTGGACAAGCTCAGCTGAAGATGCCTAGCAGATCACAAACTGTGTCTCCATCCGGAGGTGGTGCAAAGTCTCTTTCAGCAGTGGAGGGATCCTTGGTTAGATCTGTTCGCCACCACCAAGAACGTGCAATGTCAGCATTTTGCACTCTGGAGGCAGCTCTCGCTCTGAGACGTTTTTCATCTTGAGTGGAGCTCAGTCCTCCTATACGCCTTTCTTCCCATACCACTCCTCTCCAGAGTTCTCAAGAAGTTCAGGAACAACTGGGTCCAAGTCATCCTTGTGGCTCAGAGAGTTTGATATCCTGAGCTGTTGAGCATGGTCATCAGTCCTCCGATCGAGCTGCCCATCTGTGAGAATCAGCAAGGGAGGGTTCTCCATCCTATCCCTGCAATGCTCCACCTTCATGTGTGGAAATTTATTGGTGACAGTTGACAGCATTTGAGCTTCCCCCTGAATTGTTTAGTGTCTTTTTGGCAGCCAGGCGTCCTTCTACTAATATGGTACATGCCTTACGTGGGGGCAAGTTTGTGGCATGGTGTGCAGAAAAACAGGCTGATATCCTTTCTGCCCTCCTTTCTCAGGTCCTTCTGTTTATTCTTTCTCTTGCCCAGCAGGGCTCTGCTTTGGGCACCTTGAAAGGCTATCTTTTTGGCAACTCTTTATTTCTGCAGTTGCCAGATCAGCCATTCCTGTTCAAATCCCCTATGGTAAATAGGTTTTTGAAATATCTCCAACACTTGTTCCCACTATCACCCTTCTTCATGCCTCAGTGGGACCTAAATATAGTACCTGCCTTTCTAATGTGGTCTCCTATTGAACCACTACATAACTGTCCTCTCAGGCTCCTTGCAATGAAGATGGCCTTTCTAGTCACCATAACATCTGCCCAGAGTGTCAGGAAACACCAGGCTTTGTCATCTAAGCCTTTGTACCTCAACATTTGCCCTGACAAGCTGGTCTTTCGGACTAGAGCTTCTTTCTGAAGCTGGTCACTCCCTTTAATGTGGGCCAATCCATCACCCTTGCTAACTTTTTCACTGCCCCGCATCCCTGTAAAGAAGATGAGCGACTCTGACTGAACGCAAAAAGTGTTGTCGTTCTACTTTGATCGCAGAAAAGAGTTCAGAGTGAACAACTAACTCTTTGTGGGTTATGTCGGTGCCAAGAAAGGGAAGGCTGTGCATAAACAGGCTTTCTCCAGATAAATTGTGGTCTATGTTGAAATCTGCTGCACATTGGCCAAAAAGCAACCTCCAGAAGGGTTGCATGCACATTCAACGAAAGTCAACACTGTGTTAGCATGCGGAGTACTGGTCTTGGACTTCTGCCAGGCAGCAGCATGGATCTCTCTGCACATGTTCACTAAGCACTACAGCATGAACAGTCCGGGTGCTCGAGTTGGGCACTTTGCCCGTATGGTCCTGTAGGACTTTTTGGTGTGAAATTGTTTAGCAGACCCATCTATTGCTTGGGCACCTATTCTAAGGTTTGGAATCTGCAGCTAGAAGTCTCTATCAGATGGCCATGTTACTTACCTTTGGTAATACCTTATCTGGTACTGACTCTATTCAGTCGCAGATTCCGTACCAAACCACCCATCCTCCTTGCACTGTGAATGGATTTTCTAGGGACATAGCTGTTCATTTTTCAATACCAGTGAGCAGTGGTGTTCGTGGCTCTACACTCCCGGTGTGGAAAGTCACAAAAAAAACCCGACCTCAGTGCTCTGGGGTGGCGCCTATATTACGACTGTACCTGTCACTTCCGGTGCTCACGATGCCAGGCAGCGCTAAACCATGCCACCTACCAGCACAGGAGTACTGCTCATGAAAAATGTCCAGATCCAGTCTGACGCCTAGGGATAATTCTAAGGTAAGGATCTGCGGCTAGATAGTCTTTACCAGATGAGGCTTTACCAAAGGTAAGTAACTTGTTTGCTTCTACCTAATGGCTCCTTAGGCGACACATTCCACCTACACTGGGACTTTGGTCACCTGTATGCCTTTACACCACTAAAACGTCGGTCTTGAATTCTGAAAAAGTTTAGGAGGGACCAAGATCACCCCACCCTGATTACCCCGGGTTTGGCTGGGAGAGTGTTGTCCCCAAATCTGCTCATCCTGAGCCTGTGTCCTCAGTTCCACCCACCTTTTCAGTAGGTCGTTATTTCTCATCAAAGAGGGATTTTCACCTTAACCTGCACAATATACACCTCCAAGCATGGATATTAAGTGCAGCCAAATGAATGTGCTGTACTTGTCTGTAGAAGAGGTGGATGGTGTACCTATGGATCTGCCCCTTTTTACCAAATTGATTTATTCGGGCCATTGGGCCAAGTTTGTGGCCTGGTGTGATGAAAGTCTGGTGATCCTCTCCAGACCAAGCTGTCTTAAAGTTTTGTCACTGCCTGGCTTTGCTGTTGGACACCAATCATTGGTCAGTCCTTTCAGCCTTTTATTTGTTTTCCTCAGTTTGCCTCTGGTTGTGATGTAGTTTTTGCAAGGGCTCACATTCTATATGTGCATGCTATTTGATGCCCTGCACAGAGGTTCCCTGGGATTGTTCAACATTAAGACGGTTATATTCATTCCAATAACTTCTAGTAGTGTCAGTGATATCTAGGCACCGTCAGTACAGCTACCATATTATATTGCCTTGTTCCCCTTGAAATTAGTGCTTAGGACCTGGGCATCTTTTTCTTTGAAAGTTATGTAAAGAGAAAAAAGTGGGAAGCGTGATAGACTGCTCTACATGGAAGGGCATATAATTCTTACCACTTATTCTATTTCTGCCACTTCGATCTAAGAAGGGGGAGAGTTCTCATTAGTTGGATCTAAAAAGAACCATTCGTTTTTACATTGATTGAATTAAGGAGTATAGGGTGAATGACTAGCTGTTTGTTGGATTAGCTGGTGCTAAGAAAAGAAGGCCTGTTCAGAAAAAGACCATGTCCAGATGGGTTATTATTGGCATAGAAATGTGTCGTGCCGTGGTCAAGAATCTCCTGAGAGCTATCTGGCTCTCCACCAGAGTCAGGTTCGCTACCACAGCATTGACGAGAGTTGTTCGTGGTGTTAGGCATCTGTGAGGCTTCTACAAGGGCATCCATCCACACGGTTACCAGGCATTACTGCCTCAAGTTTGAAAGAAGGAACATTTCTCCCAGTAGGTCATTCAGGATTTCCTGGTGTAAGTCAATCCCCTAGGCCCTTTACCTTTTCTGAGGTATTGCCTTACATATATCTGTTCAAGGAGGAATCTGTTGTTAGAAATGTCAGTCAGAAGTACAAGTTACTTACCTTTGGTAATGCTTCAAGGAAGAGAATATTTTTCACTGGCTAGATCTCAAGAGAACTCGTAAGTTTTTATGTTCGTCTGACAAAGGACTTCAGATTTGGTATTCAGCTTTACTTTGGCTCATTAGAATGAGGAAAGATAGAGGCATCCGATCGATCAGGTCAGGGTGCATAGTAAATCAGATTATGCTAGGTGTTCTTAAGAAGGAGCTGACTGTGAACATCTGACATTTTGTTGGGAGTTGCTCTGCTATGTCAGCCTTCCAAAGCTGTTGTCCCTTGCTGGAGATCTATCTAGCATCTACTTGGCAGTGTATTCATACTTCATGATGGTGAATCCACAAGCAAGGAATCAAAACTATCACTGCCTTTGGTAAGATTTTTTTTTTCTTGGCTAGCCTGGCTTTATATTGTCTGAATTTAGAGTGAACTAAAGATAACATGACACACTTTCAGGAGTATTATAAAAAACGTAGGGTCTATTCTAGAGTCCTAGCTTACCGGCTGGGTCTTCTTCCCAGCCTGTGCAACAGAGACCTGGTTTTTCAAGGAAAAGGGCATGATGATGTTGAGGCCATTCACGCTATCAGGGACATCAATCCTCCAACTATTCCACCTGTACTGAAGTGCTCCCAGCCGCTTTAATTTACCCACTGAGATCCACAATCACCCGTTGAGGAGTAGGATTCATTATTCGCTCCTCGAGTGGAGAACTTCAGGTCATAACAATGGGTTTTACAAATTGTTCAAAGGTGCTACGCCCAGCCTTTGTTTTTGTCTCCTCTTCTTATTCTTCCCTCCATAGTGTTAATAGAATAGGATTCTTCTTCACCATAGTAATTTTCAGCAGACCACGACACAATCTTTTTTTGGGGGGAGTTTTATATAGCACAAACTTGACTTTAAGGTATCAGAGCTCTTTACATGAGCACCATTTGCACTCACTTTGTTAGGCGCAGGGAAATTAAATGATTCACCCAGAATCACTGGATGTTGAGTGTCCCTGCAGAGGCTCTAATCTGGTTCCCCAGCTTCGAGCTTGACCGCTTTAGCCATTAGGCCACATCCTCTCCCCCAAGAGGTGATGCAAAAAGTCAATCTTCTGCTGGCCAACAACACCATTGAGTGGTGCTGTCCACTGAGAAAGACAAGGGATGTTATTCATGCTACTTCCTCAGACTGAAGAAGGTTGGAGGCATCAGGTCTTTACTGGATCTCTCGTCATTGAATGCATTTCTGAAGAAGGATACATTTTAAATGGTCACTCTGGATCAGATCCTCTCTGGTCTGGATCCGGGTGGCTGGATGGTGTCCATGGACTTGTAGGACCCATATTTCCATATACCTGTCCTGCAGTTCCACAGACATTACCTGCGCTTCATAGTAGGGTCGGCGCACTTAGAATCTGCTCTGCTGCCTTTTGGCCATACCTCAGTACCTTGGGTGTTCCGAAAAATGATGATGGTGGCAATATCTGATCACCGAAGTTCAGGGATGCAAGTATTCCCATACCGCGAAAACTAGTTGGTCACGGCTGCCTTACCACCTTCAGTTGTAGCCACTTCTGGGCGATGGCTGGGCTCTTGATTTTCTTGGGATTTTCCATCAATGAGCTGGAGCCCCACCTGAGCCCTATGAAGGGGATTCCCTTCATTGAATATGGGGACATTCAAGGCCTTTCCATTGCCACAACGAGGCTGAGACATTCATGGTATGAGCCTGACATTTCGGTCTTAATTTTAGGTCTTGGTGAGGACGATTCTGAGGCTTCTTGAGCTCCTGGCCTCTTGCATCTTCATTGTTCTGTTTTTCAGGTAGCATATGCAGACCCTGTAACAAAACTGAACGTTTCAGTGGGCCCAGTACTGAAGTTGCCTGTTCAACGCTGTCCACAACTTGCTGAATATGTCTCAGGGACTCATGTGTCGGCAGACAAGCACCAAACTGACCTGCAGTAGGCAAATCTTCCTTCCCTACCAAGAGTTCATAGTTGAGATGGTTGTGTCACTGATTGGGTTGGTGGTAGGGTGGTAATCTGAGGCCTATAGTCTCCAGTGGAAAGCCAGCCCCACAGCACACAAATTTAAAGGCTATCCTAAGAGGCAGCCATACAGACATAGTCAGTCTCCCTAGCCTCTGCTGCAATCACCCCAGTCTTTTCTAGGCCTGGGATGTGGGTGGGCAGGCAATGCCCACGCCACCAATGGCACCAGTCTTCCCAGCTTTTCTTCCTCTTGCTGCAACACCCATTGAGCCATGTTATCTTGCCATTAGTGGTGCGCAACCTTCCTTTGGGAGACAGGATCCAGCACTGTCTCCCGGAGCAACTATTCATCACGTCCGACAGATACGTCCTTCAAAATCAGACATCAGAGTGAATTTCAGGGGCATACCTGTCAGTTCTGTTGCAAAGGGTGCACGTTTTACTCTCCAAAGAAGCAATAGAGATGGTTACAGACTCAGAAGTAGGAGAGTGTTGCTATTCTTGCAATTTCCTTGTGCTGAAGAATGATGGGGGTTTTCGACCCGTCTTAGATTTCCATTCTCTGATGACTTCCTGTGGAAGAATACATTTAAAATGCTGACACTGACTCAGATTCTGTCTACCCTAGACCCGAGCGACTGGATAGTGTCCTTGTACCTGCAGGAGTTGTGTTTTCAGGCACCTGTCCTGCAGTCTCAAAGATGTTATCTGCAGTTCAAGGTAGCCCAAGAGCATGTTCAGTCTGTTGTGCTTCCTTTTGGCCTACCAGTGCATCTCTTGTGTTTCCAAAAATTATGGCAGTGGTTGCCGGCCATTTTTGGAGGTCAGCAGCACTGATACTTCCCTACCTCAATGACTGACTGTTGAAGACAACCTTGACCAATTCCAGACAACAAAGAATCTTCTGCCACAGTTAAGGTTCATGATCAACCATCTGAAATTATCTCTGACTCCTTTGTAGAGGCTTTCTTTCATTGGAGCTGTCCTGGATACAGTTCAGTATAAAAAACAGTAGAGGGAACCTGAAGCCTAAAGAGGTTAAGGGGAGAGGGAACAACCCACCAGGGCAAAATACATCAAAACAACATGGAAGAGGGAGTTCCCAAGTTTTTAAGAGGACCCAGAAGGGGTTCCAATAGTAAATGGGAGTCACCCACAGAACCACTCACGAATATAAGATCTTAAATCATTTATTTATATCCATAGAAAAATAGAACACATTTCAATTAATTCAATAAGACATACATTATTTTATAAATAGAAATCAAGACATAGGGATATAGCATCAGCCCACGGGACACAAGTAAAACACAAAAAATTGGCACACAAATCATACACTCATTCTATCAATTACTGACTCATTCACAGCCCATACACACTCATACTATACTCAATCAAAAAACACATATACTCCAACAACCACTGAAAAGCGCCGACGCGCGTTTTGGAATCGTGCCACATTGAAAAGTTCCTTCATCAGGGCGCATGACAAACACAGCAAAATTCTTTAAGATCTCAGTAGAGATCCTATAACAGCATGATGTGGAACCGGTCCCGGATTGTACATAAGGGCAAGGAGAGCATATCAAATATATTAGAAGGTGGGCTGCTCACAGAATGAAAACAGCTTGTATGCAGAATGCGAACCGGGAAATCAGCGGTCTCCCCAGATGGGCGATAGTGCAAATAACACATTGGCTGTACCGAAGAATTGATCTGAGAACAAGCTCCAGGCTGCACAAACCGGGCGGGTTTACGTCAAGCAGTCATCCAAGTGCATTGCGTCCAAAGGGATGAACGGGACGTGAGGGGAGCTGCAAGTGCACCGAGGCTTCACAATGTAGTTCTATAGTGCGGCCATGAATCGGACCAACAGCTACCCAGTCATGAGGAAATAAGTTCCAAACGGACACTTGAGAGGGATTCTTTCCGCTATTCACGAAGGGGGTCTCCCGCCCGGCCCGCCGAGTACACGCCAAGACCACCACTCACCATATTCGTGAGTGGTTCTGTGGGCGACACCCATTTACTATTGGAACCCCTTCTGGGTCCTCCTAAAACCTGGATACAGTTCAGTTCAGGGGATTCCCTCCATTGCAGTGAGTCTGGGATGTTTTTTCTACGATCCCGATGTTTCAGCCTCAGTCCTGGGTCTTGGTGAGAGCAGCTATGAGACTTCTTTAGCATCCTGCATCCTTCTTGTCAAGTATGCCAGGTGGCATATGCAATGGAATCTGAACTTCCATTAGTCCCTGCACCAAGGGAATGTGTCAAATGCCAATCAGATTTCAAAGGAAACTGCAACTGATCTGTAGTGGTGGCTGTTTTATCTCAGTTGTACAGGCAACGGAGCCCTATCCCTATCTGCAGTTGACTGGAATTTCAGAGCCTTTCCCTGATAGTGAAGCACATAGCAGGATCTTTGAATGCTATGCCGAATGAGCACCGCTAGCAGCATCCTGTGGGACACAAATGGCACCTACAACCTGATGCGGCAAAGGACAGCTTGCAGCAGTAAAAGGACCCCTGGCTTGATCTTCTTTCTACTGTCAAACTTGCATTATCAAGTGTTTTGCATGTTGTGTAGTTTCCACTGAAACACTCCCCAGGAGATGCATTCTGGCTGGAATGGAGCACAGGACTCCTGTATGCCCTATTGCCTCGCTTTCCTCCGCTGAGCTCTTAAGAAGATCAGGAATGACTGGGTCCAAGTCATCCTAGTGCCGGGCGAGTCTGATACCCAGAAACTCTGTGCATATGCATCGGCCCATGGATCAGGCTCCCTGTACGAGAGGATCTCCTGTCGTAGCATCAGGGCAGGGTCCTTCATCTGAGCCTGCAAAGTGTCCATCTCCATGTGGATGTCACCCTTGCCACAGGCATCCTTCATAGAAGTCCATTTATGCCGGGCTATGGGTCAAAGTTGTGGCCTGTTGTGTCGTCTGCATGACCTACCTCATGCAAGGTAAACTGTTGGATGTCCTGTTTGTTTTGTCAAACTCACTTGTTTCAATCACTTGTATGTGGTTTATTAAAGATTTGACACATATTTCCTCCCAAACGCTTGTGATGCCTTATTAGAATCTTAACTTGGTTCTGAAGTTTTATTATATTTACGCACATTAAGTTAAGGCACAGCTGCTCTTATTGTCTTCTGACCTTACAGACTGTCTTCCTCATTGCGGTAACTTTAGATTGTAGCACAAATTAACTCAAGGCACTGTCGGTGAAACCAGCCTATGCTAACTTTTACAAACTGGATCTAAGAACTTCAGTGGCCTTCTTGCCAAAACTTGACTCCTTTCAACGTTGGGCATTCAATCACTCTCCCTGCATTCTTTACCACTCCTCGCGCCTTGAATGAGGAGAGGCCTAACAGATTAGACCCCAAAAGAGCTTTACATTTTTACATCTATTGTACCAAGAAGCATCAAGTGGGCGGTCAGCACTTTGTGATGTTCTCTGGGGCCATAAAAGGGAAGGCTGTGCAGGAGAGGACATTGCCGAGGTGGATAGTCCTTTGCATTAAGAACTGCTACTCACTTGCCAAAAGGTGTCTGGAGCATTCTTTAGTCAGGATTTGAAACAGGCTGTGTTTATAATCCTAACACTGAACCATAAACATACTATTGAGTTTCTCAACTTCACATTATTTATAATTTATTATCTATAGAACATCAAATGTATATAAACCCTTTATATAATTATCTACTTTAATGTGTACCAAGGTATAGAATAGGGTGACTATAATTGTTGGCACTTTTTATTAGTCAGTGGAATGAAGAAGAAGAAATTGCGGACTATAAACAAAACTGCGAGTGGATGGATGAGTGCCAAGATGGCATGTTTGAGACCTGGTATGAAAAGATTGCCCCAGCTGGACCTGAAAAGCGCAGAAAGGTAAGAAGTAGCTATCTTTATTTTGAGACATTATTTTGCTTTTGTAAAATGTATAGCTAGAGTAGATGCGTACACTGATGAGATAATGGGTACAGTATATTTAAATGTTTGCTGCAATATTACCTGCTGGCTGTAATGTCAATTTTTGATAGATACTTCTAACTGCAGATTCTTCACCTTGTGAATACATTGCCAAACTGGATCCAGAGGCTTTTCTTATTGTTCCTGCCTTCTAGCAGGTGACATTGTGCTGCTGCTTGTCAACTCTGTTCCACCCAGTAAATGACCCTTTAGCCACAATTAGGCACCATCCCTGTGCACTAACATAAGATCCTTTCTGCGTGTTCTGATGTGGATCCGAAACCAACTCCTTTTCCTCGCCAGTTGATGAGTCCTTTTCCTTCAAAAAAGTTCTTCCTCCACTGTACAAAGGCCCTAAAACCACAGACTTTAAACCTTGTAGGGGGTTGTCACAAACAAATGTCTGAGACCGATCCCCATTAACATATACTTCTCCAGTCAATGGTTGGGCCATGGCGCCAATTGAAATGAAATGAAATTTAATTTGTAAAGTGCATGGCTGCCCTAGAGCGTCCCAGCACTAACCCAACAGATGACAGGAAGAAACTCCGAGAGGAACCGGTACTTAGGGGATCTTAGGAAAAAGAAAAGTTTTGAGCGACTTTCGGAACTTAAGGTAGCAGGGTTCGGTCCGGATATGCCTAGGGAGAGCGTTCCAGTTTTTCGCCGCATTTTCAGTAAAGCGGCGTCCTCCTGTGCGGGCCTTCCTAACTCTTGGAACTATGGCAAGATTTTCCAAATCCCACCGGAGGGCCCGAGCGGGTCTATAGGGACGAATCAGGCTCCTAGAGGACCTTTGCCTTGGAGCGTCTTAAGGGCAATGCATGATGATTTGAAGGCAATTCTCTCACGAACTGGCAGCCAGTGGAGAGCTCTCAACAGTGGTTTGGCCGACGCTCTTCTTGGAGCCCCCGAGAGCATCCTGGCTGCTGCATTCTGCACCCGCTGCAGGATATTAATGGTGGCTTCCGGAGCTGCCAGGAGTAAGGTGTTGCTATAATCCAGTCTGGATAAGATTAATCCCTGGATCAGTAGTTTCCTGGACTGGAAAGGCAGGAGAGGGAGAACTTTCCGCACCGCCCAAAGCAGGCCGAAGCAAACGCCAGCGACTTTCTGTGCATGCGTCCTGAAGGTTAGTTCGGGTTCGAACCACACCCCTAGGCTTTTGATTTTTTCTTTTGGCAAAGGCAGCTCACCCATACAGGGAGGCCAGAAAGCTTTGGGGAGAGATGTAAATTGGTGGCCCAGGTCCTAAATGATTGTTTATTCAAAAAGGATTCAAGCCATCTCAGGGCCGATCCTGCTATGCCCAATCTAGCGAGACGGTGGACTAATATTTCATGGTCCACCGTATCGAATGCAGCACTCAGATCCAGATCACCACTGCGGATCCTCCTGAATCTAAGATGCACCTTGCCTCCTCTGCCACCACTATGAGGGCTGTGTCAGTGCCCTGTCCCGGGCGAAAACCTGTTTGAGAGTCGCTCAGCAGCCCGTTGCATTCTAAGAACCCTGAGAGCTGATGATTAACGATTTTTTCAGCGATTTTGCCCATACCAGGTAACGAAGAGATCGGGCAAAAATTGGATAAATCGAAAGTATCAAGCCCCGGTTTTTTTAGGAGTGTCTTGACTCTGGCCTGTTTCCAGCTGGGTGGGACCACCCCGCAAGTAAATGAGGAGTTTAACAGCTCTGTTGCAAGGGGGGCAATAGTGTCTGCATTTGTTTAAGGATATACATAGGCGCCGGGTGAGATGGAGAACCACTGTTCAGGGAGGATAAGGTTTTACAAAAATCCTCCTTGGTGATGCGACTAAAGGCATCCAGCAGAGGGCCGGTGGTCGGGACTGGAGAAGGGTCATCACCGATAGAGGTGGTAGTCTGTGGTAGACTATCAAGAATTCCTTGTATCTTAGTGTCAAAGAACTCCGCTAACTGGTTGCACCTTGCTTCAGTATATTCTTGATCAATCATCGGAGCAGGGACTTTAAGAAGTTGCTTAACAATTTTAAAAGTTTCCTTCGAGGAGTTGGCGGATGAGTTGATTTTGTTCTCGAAGAAAGTTGCCTGAGTTTTCTGTCGGGCAGCTTTGTATAGTCTCAGGGCAGACCGATAGGCGGCTTTGTTGTTATCTGCCCAGTCTTTCCTCCAGCTACGTTCCAATTTTTAACAGGCTTTTCTAAGGTCTCTGCGCTCTGCAGTGTACCACGGTGATTTAAAAGTACTGCTTTTTTTAGTGACCATTTTTAGATGCAATACCGCATTCAGGGAATTATTAAGCCAGTTCTAGAAGCTTATAACAGCCACCAGAGGATCTGATTCTACCACAGGGGCCGTTTGTTCTAAGGCAAGTGTCAGTTCTTCCACCGATAGTTTAGGCCAGGCTCTCTGTAGTGTACGAGAGCGAGGGGCACTTCTCCCTTCTGTGCAAATTTTCCATGAGAATGGTACTACAAAATGGTCAGACCATGGCACAGGCAGTGGGGATCTAGTCATAAGCTGGTTGCTATTCGAGAAAATAGGGTCTAGCAGATGTCCTCTGATATGGGTAGTCTCTTTATTTAAAAGTTTCATTTCGAAAGCATTAAGGTCCGAACTAAGGTCTAAGGCCACTTTGTCATTAGGGTCGTCAAAATGCAGATTCAGATCTCCCAGGACCAGAAAATTGGGTGACTGAGCTGCGGCCGCTAGCGTGGATTCCAGCAGGGATCCTGCAAACTGTTTTATGCAGCCCGGTGGGCAGTAGATAAGGAATCCTGAAAGGGAATTGGTAGGAGTTATTTGGATGTTGAAGCGGACACTTTCTGCGTCTGAGATGTCGCCATCCTCAATTCTACAAATAAAAGTATCTTTGTAGATTATAGCAAGCCCTCCTCCCTTCCCTTGATCCCTATGATGACTCTGGATGAAAAATCCGCCTGGAAGAGCAGTGGTGATATCAAACTCAGAGTTTGAGGATAACCACGTCTCGGTTAAAAAAAGCACATTGAGGTTGCCTTCTTCAATCAGTAGGTTGATCTCTACCGCGTGCTTTGGTAGCGATCTACAATTCGATAATGCCATCCCCAGATCCCTACAGACCTCCTTACCGTTTTTCCTCGCAGGGATGGAATCCGGACAAAGTTTACACTGACAGAATTGTTTATCAAAACTCTCGAACTGGCGGCACCTCAAGCCATTCTTATCTTGTAGCAACAGGAGTTCTTCCCTGGAGTATACTATCTGCCGATTAAGGGCCATAGTCATAGTAACTAGCCCTAAGCCCGGTCTGGCCCGGACGGCCCCAGACGGGCTTGCCTGGCGCGCCCGCCTGCTGCGCGGACGGGAAATGGACTTCATTTTATAGTGCCTGGGCCGTGATTCGCCCAACCGCTAGTGCGCAAACCCTGCCTTTCGCCCCAAGATGGCGGCCAAAGTCGTCGCCCCCGGGAAGGCTATCTGTGCCCGAGTGGAGCCCTAAATCGGCCCTCGATTTGCCCAGCACAGAATATAACAGTGCTACGAGTGTGCCCTGATAAATACAAAGGCAAACCAGGACCGCAAAGCTAACCTATACTCTGCTGAACATCGCTGGAAATCACAAAAAGGCTGCTTCCACTCAAACTCAAGGTCTCAGATCCATTCCCGTTCAAAAGACTGATACCTCTACTGATTCTCATTGCACTTCAAGTCTTTGGGTAAGTCCAAATCATAGAAAAAACATAAGAAGTCCAAGTTGGTGTCATCCCATCCTCACCACTCTCCTTCTGGTAAGTTGTGGGGATGTCAAATTGTCCCGCAATCTCACTCCTGGTCCTCTGCCAAGGTACTAGTTCTGCAGCCGATTTCGATGCACCCTGATTTTCTGGGTCGATTGGCAACGCTACAACAAATTTAAGGATGTAGCTTCACATCAAATGCAGCTTACAGTTTCATTCTAGTCCTCCTTTGAGGATCCTGGACCTACAAAGGCCTCCTGCCAGGTTACTGGCAACAGGCCTGCCCTCGTTGCAGGGTATGCATTCTGAACTAGCTGCGGGCTCAGCTCCAACTCCAGAGTCAATCCCACGCTTGGCGCCCTGATCCAAACCAGTTTCTGTTGCGTCAACACTTGCACCAATGAACCCGGAAGAGAATATCAGCCTATAGTTCTGTCTGACTCTGAATCTGTCCTAGTCTCAAACAGAGCAGTGTGCAAGTTCAGGTCCAGTGCACCCTGCCCCCATTTGTTCTGATTCAGACAAGATAATGTCTTTGCGAAGAGATCGCCCTCCAGTACTCCAACAACTCTTTTGGCCGGAGTTTTATCAGAGCCAACCTGCATTTGATGATGGCGGTGGGCATGATTTTTCTGCACAATACAATATGATACTTTCTGTATGAGCCTAAAGGCGACTGGTATGGATTTGTGTCCTGACACCACCCTGGTGTTTACCCATGGTTCTTCTGCGGATGAGTAGGCATCAATAACCATGGTTATTAAAAGGGCAGCTCAAGTCTGCAACTACCTTCTATTGAACGTGATTGTAGGGGGTCTCACGAAGTGGACACTCTTCTTCTCAACCTCTTTTACCATTTAACAAGGCACTTACTAGTACCTTCATGGGCACTTGGGCAAAATTGTGTCTGTAGCAAGAACAAGGGGCACTGTTAAAGGTTATTACCCTTTCAGCCTTTTTGTGCTTTCTGGACCAGTCGTCCTTATTTAAAGAGGATTGGTGTTTTTTTATTTGTTAAAGTGTTATTTTATGCGATGTTATATAGCGTGAACTTTACCCGAAGGTGTCAGAGCTCTTTACATAAGAACCAGTAGCAAAACATAAGGACTTCGCGTTGGATTACACGCGTCACCTAAAAGATACAAATTGAAAAACATTGCAAATGTACAGGATGTAAAGGCACACATAGAGGATGGTTGTTTTTCTGCAATAATGTGCCTCATGTCCCGCATTTAATAAACATTTGCATGTGCAATTCCGCATTAGTAAAATTGTCCGCCCATAATAAAGCGCCTCATTTAGTGCCCGTAATAATGTGCCTCATTTAATGATGCCCAAGAATATAAACATTTGCATGTGCAATTCTGATGCCCAAGTAAACATTCCTGCAATAATGTGCTTCATTTAGTAAAACTGTCCTATCAAACCTCAAACATCGCATGCGTTGTAGTTGCATGCGATGTTACTGACATCGCGCCATCGTTGCATGCGATGTAAACAACGATGCGATGTCTGTTTTGACACCGATGCTGTGGGTGTTTCCCTTGAAATCCAGCCTTGGTGCTAGACTCAAAATCGTATGGCTGTAGGCAAATCACTTAATCTTCCTGTACCTAAAATGTGTTACAATGTATTTGTGTCATCCCCACTTTATGTACACGATCTTGTACATCGTCTCCAGACTCTTGACATAATGGTATTTATAGAGTGCTCTGTTGCTTCACAGCTAGGTTTGCGCTATATAAGTACCCACACATGCATACATATGATTTAGGCTTCTACAACTACACGTGGCAGAGGCTCTAACATGCATAGAGCAATGAGGCTGGCTGCTACGTAGAAACATAACTGAAGAAGTAACATATATAGAAGACTGAGGCTTCTGCTTGCAAACATGACATCCAATGCTAAATTCATACGTGAGTGAGGCTGTTACATGCATATCTCATGTACGGCAATTATATCTGGACCTACTATGTGCACACATGACTAAAACTGCTATGTGCATATATGACTCAAGCTGCTATGTGTACTCCTTACTCAAGCTGCTTAAAGCACATATGACTGATGCCGCCTTATGCGTGCATGGGTGAGGCCGAACAGAGGGTGCTACATTTATGCAGCAGTGAGGCTGCTTTATACATCAATCATAATCAGTGGCATCTTGTACATCCTAGACTTGGCACCGGAACCTCTTCACACACTGAAAGTAGGTGTGTTAGTGGTGATGGAACCCCAGGCTCACAGTGCTTGCCAGCCCACACGCGCCTGTGCAGCTCTGCAGGCAGGTTTGCATTGTCCAACAAGCCCTCTGCATCACCTCAGCTTTCGAAATATGTAAACCAAGACAGTGGTGTTGCTTAAACTGATGTACCCCATCCGTCGGCAAAACATGGCGAACTGCCCCTAATATTTCACAAAAGCAGATTGTGTCCAACTATCAAAGGCCTTGGGCTAAATGGTGACCCTTTTGACACCTGCCTCTCTCTCACTACGCCATGGTGTTGGGGGGAGGGGGGGGAGGGGGTTACGAAGGCCTATGTTACGCCCTGGCAGCAAGTGCACTTCTCTGCTGGGAGAGCTCTAATGTCCATAAACTTCTGCTTACTACATTTATCTTTAACCTTTTTTGCTCCATGTCTAACTTCACGGGTATTGACAGCTTTTCTGATGTTTAATGTTAATAGAGACGCTCTGAAAGTGATATTTATCGTCAGTATAAATGTAATAGAAAAATGTTCACAATTCCGAAAGGGTCGCCAGTTAATAACGTTGCTGAACTTCAACTTATAGTACTGATTTCAGTAAAGGTTGGAGCGTGAACGGTCTTTTAGGATAGTTCCGGGATCGGAGCCAGATCTGTTCATCAGGCAGGGCTGTTCCAGCTGAACTCGAGCCTGGGAGAACTGGGAAAGTACAGAGAATAACTCTGTTCTTTGAGGACTTAAGAGCTATGCAACCGAGGAGGATAAGCTGCGTTTGAAGGGACAAGTCTGTAAGATCAGCATCTGTGTAACATGTGAGAGAGTTTCTGCTGTTGTAGACTCGAGATTGCAGCATCTGTCCTGTAGAGGAATACATGTATGTGCTGTCAGATCAATGTGAGCAGAGGGACAGCACTACTGCCAAAAGCCTAAGGTTTCAAAATTAATGTAAATTGACAGCTGCCCAACTTGTGAATGTGTAAGATCACTAAGCATGTATTAAAAGCAACACAATGGCAACAAACAATGATAAATAAACTGAACCATGAAGTGGACAAAGCCTCTGTTGAAAAAAACAAAAAAAACAAAACAAGCATTGGCATGGCCAATAGGTCGCGCCTTTGGGACCTTATACGTTTTTAGCCAGGCAGCACATTATCTATTACATTAGCCATTTAAGATATTCAAGTTTAGGGTAAATCAATGGCAGGAGACAATTCATTTGCTGTCAAAAAAAGCCATCAAATAAATTAATATCCACGAAGAGCACTAAAATGGATTATGCTACCAAAAGAAAGAGGTGGGCTAGCGATGCCTAACTTTAGGATCTATTATTGGGCAACAGTGGCCAAATATTGTACAAATCTCATAGCTACCGACTTTAGTAATCGTGCAATCCCGACCCCTCAGGAAATGGTTCTAGGAGATAGAAGCAAAGGGTGTTTATGGCGACATATTAATGACAACTTTTTCAAGAAAACTAAACTCAAGACCATTTTGGGAATTTGGAAAGTTTGGAGCAATATCCGTAAACTCCTAGGGCTGGGACGCTCCTCATACTATACTACAATTAGTGGCAACTCCGATCTCCCAGAGATTTTTCATGATGGCTGTATGTCTAGGTGGGCTAGGGCAGGGATTACCCAACTAGGTTGCTTCTATATCGAAAATAGACTGAAAAGTTTCTCTGAGCTACGTAATGACTATAATGTTAGCAATAGGGATTTTTTTAAGTACTTACAGGTTAGGGATTTCTTGTCAAAGAAAACGGGGGGGCGCTGTAATTTTCAAAATATCGTAGCAATAGATAAATTATGTTCGGAAACTACCCCTAGAATTGGGGAAATTTATAAGGAGTTTATTAGTACTCTCCCGGATGATCTAGACACACATCTTGCTAGGTGGCAGGCCAACATATCCGTACAGCAAGCAACACCAGATCATGCGCTAGAGCTTGCACAAACATCGTTAATGTCAATAAAATTGCAAGCACAATTTTACAAAACATTTTTTGCCCTTTACTACACACCGTATAAAATAGGCAAATGGGCCAGCGGCTCGGGAACTGCTTGTCCACGCTGTTCGTTGGCGGCAGCTAATGATATTCACATGTTCGCCACGTGCTCAGCACTTACCAACCTTAGGATAGAAGTATCCAATTTCATTTCGGATATATTTCAGGTAGAAATTACTATCTCCACTGAAGAGTTGATCTTAGGAGTGGCAGCACCTGGGCGCCCAATATACCAACAGGGGCTGATTTTTGTAGCTATGGCGGCTCTTAGATTGTGTATAGCCACCGCATGGCTCGACCCTCAACCGCCATCTTTCACACAATGGAAGGCTAGATTACTTGCCATATGTAGCGTGGAGATGGCCTTATATAAAAACAAGGGATCAAAAAAAAACAAAGAGGGATGATGATTTGGGAACCATTTATACTCTGGATAGAGGTCCACAGTTAAGGGAAATATATTCAAGGGAATATCCCTAAAGGAGAAAGCAGATGTGTTAATCTCTTTCTTCATTCTTTTCTTTTCCTTTTGTTTTTCTTGGTTATCAAATCTTGCGAGTTGTGAGAGTTTACTTCTTCAACTTATATACTTAAGGTGGTTCAACCGAATTTGTTTCTTGACCTTGGTCTGCTGTGGGGTGGGGGGGGGGGGCTCTGTATTGTATTAAAATGTCAAAATGTGAATAAAAACGTTTAAAAAAAAAAAAAATATGCAAGCACATTAGTAATAATGATTGTTTTGTCAGAAATTACAAGTGTGCAGAACTAAAACTAAGCACAGTACTCACCAACATCCTCACAGATATTCATGTAGCGCTAAACCCAGTCATGCCATCTGGGTGCTCCTTAGGATTCATGCAACCGTGACTGAACACCACATCGTTCACTTGTAATTACATCAGTATCGGTGGGAAGACAGAGGGCTGAGCAGCCGTTACATTTGAAGTACACAGCACGTGCATTCATTAATTCTACCTTAATAGCATTTTAACGCTCTATTACTATTCAGCAAATGTACGCATATGAAACAGGTGACAATAACATTCTGCATGTGAGAGAATATATCCGAAAAGAAGTAAGATGGATGGGTACATATTTTTTATTCTAAAACAGCTCATCTTTTCTATGCTTTACATAATCACATGCAAGGTAGTAGAAGCAGAATTTTATATATTTTAATAAATGTACACTCTCAATTGAACTCGTAGTTTGCTTTTAACCCGTTTCGTGCTCATGACGAGCTCACGCTGTGCTCATGAAGAGCTGAGCTCGTCATGACCATTGCGCCGCGCCCACGCGGGGATAATTCCCCTGCTGTGCTTGGCGTTTCATTGGAACGGGCGTGGTCGTGACGAGCTCAGCTCGTCATGAGCACAGCGCCACCGTGCTGCATGACGAGCCGAGCTCGTCATGAGCTCTGCGGTTCTGCGCGCGCCTTCCCTCCCCCAGCACAACAGGGGAATAAGCCCCACGGGGGAGGGGTTAAAGAAAACGCATCTTTTACAATAGTGATATATTCAAATATACCTCATAGAGCACTATTTTTAAACTGCCGAAAAGGTTTCCGCTGAGTAGATACTTAGGAGGTAAATACCAGGAAAACTCAAACAATGCACATGTATGTTTACATATACACACGTTTTTACTTAGACGCACACACCATATCCATCACATTTTGTACAGTAAAAAGCGTCCCCAATCCTTGCATGCATACGTTTATTACAAAAGCGTTCAGATCTCACCGTCCCGATTAATGGCCATAACTGGCAAAAAAAAGCATCTATTGGGTGAAAATAAGAGGCACGCGCATTGCAAGTTTACTCCTTCTGAACCACTTTAAGGATGGTCAGGTCTATGAAAATTCACTTACTGTGTCCAAATGCATTAAAACGTGGATACAAACAAACTCTCGACACAGGCATGAAGAATGCAGCGGGGGCAGGAGCACAGGAGTGCGAGGGTCCCACTGCACCCCAAATCTGGCTTTAGTTTATTATCCAAACTGGGTGCTGTGAAGCACATTTCTTGCAGTTGAAGTTGCCCTTGCTACCTTCAGCTGCAAAATAAATGTTTTAGTAATTTTCCTCAAAGAAGTTCCCAAAGCACCTGCACGCGCCCCACGTCACACCCGACCCCCTGCGCGAGACTGGTGTATGCACGCGCTATTGGGAAGCGGACTTCAGAACTATAGTAGCGTGTCTTACCGTGCGCGAACGTCGCGTTGGAGTGTCCCGGGAAAGTGGAGTGTGAGCCGCTGCACACAGACTCTTTCATAAGAAAGGGACAACAAGAAAGCAGGTACTATTAATGGGGAGGAACTGCACCCCACAAGAGGCCCCTCCCCAGGCGTCTTTATGCAAAGGTGCCCTGGAAAACAACCTAGCTGCATAATAGTACAGAACTTGCATAATTATGTAGAGACATACATATTCATGATCAACAATAGGCTTTTATACATTTCACATTTCCTGCATACAAATCTGAACACCATACAATGGCATATTTTTCATACATGTCTTCTAGGTGTGCATCACTGTGTTTGCATCCCTTAAAATAATTAGCCTGCAGTCGAATCATGTTAAACACAACTTCTGTAGATGCATCTGAAACTCAATCTGACCTCCTGTCCTGTGCTACACACGCACAACAAACTCATACGTTAAGCACGCTCACCGCGTGCGTGCGGACATCAATAAACGAAACATTAAGTGCGCCAAATACAATTAAATAACTAAACATAACTATTAGAGAACTTTACAGCTTCAGTTTATTTTCCTCAGTGAATGCCGTATTCAATGTACCAAGTTGCTTAAGCAGTTTTTTTCTCCAGAAACATAGTGGATTTTTTCGTTTCACACAAGCTTCTCCTGAAGTTGCCTGCAGCTCAAGCTAAAACACATTGTATTGAACAGTAAATAGTCAGTACTTGGATGACGTATTCTCTGAATACAGAACTTTTTCTTCAAAACATGTATGCGATTTCAAAAGATCTGTGACCTGCATCTCCCTGTTTATTGCTTTTGCTACCACCTATTGTACTTACTGTATAATGCAGGCTGACAATATTTTAAAAAAGCTGTCAGACCAGTTACAGTAAATAGCATTGTGTTTGAGACTATCCACTGAGAAAACAAGCGCTGTCCCGAAAGTGAAAGAGGACCGCGCTGCAGCCGGAGCATGGGGATCTTTTGTCTTTATGGGGCCAAGTGTTTTTGAAGACATGGCCCCATAAAGATAAGAAAGTGCTATGCGACAGTAGCAAAGCAGGTGACCCAGTCCGGCTCGGAGGCCAAAGGGCGTCAACCAAAAACCCTCATTTCCAATGGCAGGCCACCGTTTAGCATAAACGGTGACGCCAGCCAATGGAAATTTGGGGGGGGGAGGGTGCTTAAAGCCCTTTTCTGAAAATCCTCATTCACAATAAATCTTGCCGAGGCGAGCAGGGCGTTACGCTGCAAAGCCACTCGAGACCTAAAAAGTCCACAAGGAGAACATGGATGGGGGAGGGATGGGGTAGGGAGGGAGAACAATGGAGAAAGCGTCCGCATATTTCTTATTTATTTAACAGAGCGCCCGCTTTGTGATCCATTAAGCGCGGTGTCCGTGCAGTTGGAGGGGGGAGAGCAGGGGAATAAATTTAAGTTGGCAGCTGCTTGAATTACGCGGTCGGAGACTGTAAAAATCAGGAACCGGCCGAAACAGCACAGCAGACTTTGTGCATGTGTTATTGTACGGACGACGAGCTCCGGTCAGATAAATAGGCTTCTCGCCTTCCCTAGTAACCAGAACAGACCCCAAGCAGCGCATGCACCGAGCACTAAGAAACAGTGCTTTAAATGGAAAAAAATAAGTGCAGGTACTCAACAAATTGAGATGTGGTCTTGGGGGCGGGGTTTGGGGCAGTGCAAAGGGATCCGGCCAGGGGCACACATTTAATGTGATTGTGATTTAATTGGTGTGCAGATGTGCATAATGATACAAAATCATTTCTGGTATATTTTGATTATTTCATTTCCCTTATACGTACAAAAGGTTACATTTAATATTAAAGTGGGCTTCTCATGGTGCAACATCTAGATCACATATGACTTGCAGAAGATATTTTTCTTGACGTGTTTTGGAAAGGTTTAACCATGGTTAACCAGCTTGTTTCACTGCCACTTAGCAGACATCACCCAGCCCCTCCTAGGTGGCACAGCTTTGTCTAAAAACTCCTTCCCTGCTGTAAAGTCTGATTCCCTCTTTCTGAAGGTGGGCAAGCTGCTGAAAAGCTTAAGCCAGGATGTCTGGTTCTGGCTCCGTTCTAGTCCTCTTACACCCTCAAGCCCAAAATGAACTGAACTTTGATGGGGCATCTACCTGCCAACAAAACTCTAATTTCATGTGCAATGAATAAAGACAAAATAGTGACCTTTGTTGTAATTCAGGAGAGAAAGTGAGAAATAGCCATCTGGAGGCTGTATTGCACAATGTGAAAGCAGAAATTCTGGGGTTAATTCTGGCTTCCCCACATGCCCAAATTGTGTGATCGTAGACAAATATTTTAGCTCACCAAGACTCCTTATTCTTCATTTGCATATATGATAGTATACTCAAATGCACGACTTCAGGATGTGTGCTGTGAAATCACATCTTGTGTAAGATTTAAACACTATGATGTTGCTTCATTCATTAAAAGAAAATAGGCCATATGAGATGTACACCTGAATAGTGACTTACTTCCTAGTTCAATAATGGCATTGTCGTCACGGTGGAAGCACAAACACCTCTCAAGGCGGTGATAAAAGCTCATGCACCAAGGTGAAATGATTCCAGATGAAAAAATACATTTAGTCAATGGTAATGTTTTCAAGGCTTGACTTAAGTATGCACAGGATTTTAAGGCCAAGCCGGACTTCCTGGTTCAACTCTGCCTCGCCTCTCCTTGTTAATTTGTTGGTTCTCCCACCTCTAACCCTCCCAGAGCCCTTCCATTAACCCAAGAGAAAACAGCCTCTAATAAACAAAATAAAAATGTGTTGAAACACTGCAGAGAAAGCAGATCTGCACTGAAGAGAGTGTGGCCTTGCACTTGCTACAAGAGAACCCTTTCACCTGCGCTTCAAGTTCAGAGTGTGGTAATACAGGGCTTGTTGGGCTTACAACTATATATCTGCCGTGCTGGACACTGTAGCCAACACTTCCTCATGCAAGAACATGCACAGTGAGATAACATAATATAACATAACATAGAAGCAGTTGTGCATGCAGACAGACAGGAGATTCAGTACGGGTTATGGAAACGCTTACATTTGCTGAAATCCACATTACTGATTCCCACGTGTTGTGCTACAAGCATCACTATCACCACCTTTCTCCTCACTTTAGATTCAAACAAGTGCTGCCCTACTCTGTTGTGCCAGCAGGAAGCCTTCTCTTGGATTTCCAGAGAGTCGCAAGATATGCCTGTTACAGGCCCTGCTCACACACCTATAGTGCTATGGACTCCACAGAGCCTGAGTGGACACTGCTTCAGTAAACATACTGTGATTCGGGCCCCTCCCAAACTTCCTGCCATCTCTGAATGAATGCCTACAGGCTGCGCTCAATTAGCACATTGTAACGGGAGATTTGCACTCAATCAGAGTGCTTCAGGAAAATGGACTGACTCGCTGTCAGCTGTGTTGCCTATCTTTTTTGTAAATGCCAATATCACTGAGCTTAGCTTACTGCCCATGAGTACCGATACTCTCTTAGGACGAAGAGAAGTTCCGGTACTGAAGCGCCGAAATTTGAGAAGTGCCGGTACTCGGTACCGGTGAGTACCAGCCCATTTAAAGCATTGCTTAGAAGTAACTGTGTTTTATGCGCATGGAGCAAGGGGCGGCGGAGAGGGTAGAAATGTTACCCCATGGGCGATGCTTGTGGCATGCCACCTCATGCGAAGAAGCCCCCAGGGCACCCTGAAGCCTTTTCATGTACACTGTGTGTGCACACCTCCATTTGCACATGTGTAGCAGAGTTGTCTGTACAACTATGAAGTTGTTCCTAGCTCTGGATATTTTGCTGCATTCTCACCAACAATTTCATAAAATGTGCACAGCCAAATGATGAAAAATGTGAGTTGCGCAACTGCGACATGGTAAAGTTGGGCCTGTGCACAAGCTGAGCATTAGCAAAGGAATGGTGCACGCGCCGAGGATGAAGTCCCAATGCTGGCTTCTGTGTCCCGTGTCTGCTCAGGATATCTGCATACTTAGTCCACCGACAGAGGAGAGAAGACACAGGAGCTTGCCTCATGGGAAACTATGCCGTCAGTGCACACCCTGTGGACTCTCTGGGCTATCCAGATCCATGTATGTTGTGGTGCAGTCCCAGCGGACCACCCCATACGTTCAACTGCCTGACACCTGTGTCCCAAAGTACACGCACAGTTCTACACTTGTGACTTTAACCTACGACCGCAGGCTCCAAATGGGCACACCATTTACACAAAGTGTCCTGGTAATATTTGCATTTTATTTGCCTCAGTGAAATTAAAATAACATGTTTATTTTAAAGAACCCACCATTTTGTTAATTAATACTTAAAGCACTGAAGCTGCGTTTTGCGAATAGGCATAATCCCAAATGTGGGCCACTTTTTTTGGATGCCAGGCCAATTTTTGATCCCAATCCAACCCTGTATGTATGCAAAACTGTGTAAAAGCCACATGAAGGGCATGAATAGGTGCAGAGTGGAAACAATGGAGGAAGCGCCAGCCTATTTCTCTAATTAATAGAGCACCCATATTGTGAACCATGAAGCGTGGCGTCTGTGTAGTGGGGGGAGGGTGCGGGGGAAATGGCTGGAAGCATATTTACCATACGAAATGGTCTGAAAGTAACCAAATATTTTTAAGTAAATATGTTAATATATTCAATATAAATAAAAGGTACCTGATATGCATACTAAACTCTTCAGTGCATACTTTTTAGTTTAATTATGTTGCGACCCGCACCTGGGGTAGGTTCACGGATCCTTCCTCTTCCTCCTTCCCCTGGTCCATGGCTGGGTTTCGAGCATGAAAGTGGTGAAGCTGGGTGGGTGTTGGGCAGCTGCAAAAAGCATTGGCTGAAACCGGATTTGAGGTAGCACAGTGTGTGCTGCAATGAACAGATTAATAGAAGGTGAGGACTGCCCCAATATGGCAAATAAAAAAAGAAAGGGTGGGACATGCAGTAACTGTTAACCATTTGCAGGCTACCATTTTGTATTGACGCAGACAAAAGCCAGTCCAAAGAGGTAGGAGGAGTCCGACTCCACAAAGTACTTAAAGCAGATCGCCTGACCGCTCAAGAGCTGTATGCTCGACCTAAAAAGGGCTATCACCCATTTTCTAACCAGTTTTGAGCGCAAGGATGTTAAATTCCTTCCACTAAGAGGCTCTTTTCCCCTCATGCCATGACAAAGTGTGCCCTATTGCCCTACTCAAGGAGAGTAGGTAATATCACTGTACCAGCAATGTAAAATTTGTAGGCATGAACACACCAAGTTAGTATGAGTCTGTATTGTTTTCTGAAACATCACAAAGAAATAATGCTCCCCTATTCAGACTTGGCACACCCAGATAGTGCCACAGGCATTGACATTAAAAATCCATAGACCTAGTGAAAGATAGACCCAGAATGTGCCAGAAAACCACTTAGCTGGAGAGAAAAAGATAGATGAATAATTTAAAGAGAGAAAGCTCTAGGGTGAACTAAGATCTCTCCTACTGCAAAGAAATTTACTGCAGGCAGTTAAGACCTCTCTAAACTACAGAGGATAAAAAAACAAATGATTTGAATACAAATTAATCTTATTATTTTGCTGTATTTCACTCTGGTAGATATGAATTTTCCTATCCACATCTTTATATCAGTCATCTGCATCTTGCAAACATCGTATCTTAACTCCTTTGCACCCTCTTTTCACTCTCTCATTCTGCATGTACTTACTTTCATCTCCTCTACTTCATCCCCCACCCTCTTATGCAACCCACCCACTCAGCAGTAAGCACTGCATTTTCTTTTTCTTTGGCTCTGTCAATTATTGGACAGTTGTGCACCTCTTTCACACACAATTACAAATAATACCTTTGAGGCCATATTTCTGTGCACACTTCAGAGTGGGCAAGGACAGGATGTGCATGTGTTCTTACTCACTTGATGTCTCACGGACAGGCACAGTGAGAAACTCGCACTGCTTTAGGCATCTGTTTCAAATCTCTAAATTTCTCTCCCCATCAAAAATACGTGCCCTCTACCTGAAGGTGACTCATTTCCCTACATGCACTGTAATAGTGCTATGTCACATGGAATAAAAGCTACAAAAGTACAACATCTGGAATAATCAAATACTCCTAGGGAATGCAAGATAGAGTAAAACATGAATTGTAAACTGGGACTGTGTCACAGAAAGAGTTTTTACTGTCACTGTTGAGGAATCAGTTAAAGTCCTTGCCAGTAAAATCTGGTAGAGACTTCTAGCCACAGATTCCTTACCTTAATATATTCCCAGTGTTAGACCTGTCATCCTTAGGGTGGTCTTCCTCCCAACTTTTTGCCTTCCTTCTCCATTTTTCTGACCGAGTTTTTGCCGGCATTAGAATTTTACACACTTTACCACTGCTGACCAGTGCTAAAATGCATGTGAATTATCCTTAATACCTACAAGTCCCTAGAAAAATGATACCACATGTGCCCAGGGCCTGTAAATTAAATGCCATTAGTAGGTCTACAGCACTGGTTGTGCCACCCACTTCAGTAGCCCTTTAAACATGTCTAATACCTGCTATTGCAGAACCTTTGGGTGCAGTTCTAAGCTGGCATTTCGACCTGGTGAAGTAAACCTTTTGCCTGGCTCAAATCTTCCTTTTTAGGTTTTCTCCTGGCAATCCGCTGCGCAGCAGCATTCGTGCAGGTGAAAACTTTTGTTTACAAGTATGGGGCTTTGTTCCGCCTCTCTGTTCCATTGGCTAGTTCCATAAATGGAGGCTAGCCATTGGAACAGAGATGCGTCACTCATTCCCCGAGCAGATTCGTGGGCGTTCCGGCGATTTTTACTCATCCCGCCCATTTTCGTGCGTCATGCGGGGGTGGGCGGTTGTTTTTTTTTTTTCGTATCGGCATGTTGGTTTCATTACCAACGTGTGCTTTGCAGGGGTGGGCTGCGCGATTTCACTTTCCAAGAGTTGCTAGCAGGTAAGCGGCATATTTTAATACTTTTTTTAATCCCGTTCGCGCCCCCCTCCCGCTGTCCGTGAGCCCGTTCCCGCCCCCCCTCCCGCTGTCCGTGTGCCCGTCCCCGCCCCCCCCTCCCGCTGTCTGTGTACCCGTCCCCCCCTCCCGCTGTCCGTGAGCCCGTCCCCCCTCCCGCTGTCCGTGAGCCCGTCCCCCTCCCGCTGTCCGTGAGCCCGTCCCCCTCCTGCTGTCCGTGTGCCCGTCCCCCCCTCCCGCTGTCCGTGTGCCCGTCCCCCCTCCCGCTGTCCGTGAGCCCGTCCCCCCTCCCGCTGCCTTTGAGCTTGTTCCCTCAAGCTTCACTCATTTTTTAAATGCAAAAGACTGAGCTAGATTAACCAGTGGGCACAGTAGGTGCAAGCCTAAAGGCGCCAGCCGCAAGTTAGCACCACAGCATTGTCCACATAGGTACTTCTGTGTTGCAAAGATGCCCTGTTAGAGGTGATAAACACTTGACAGAGGTTGGGTTAGGTCTGAAATATTTTGTTTTCCCCAGTGGGTGGGTTAGTGCCACCTAAGTACAGAATCCAGGGAATGGGGCTCAGTGCGAGGTAATGAGCCTAGGGTGGCTTCAGGGTTAAATCCTGCCCTCCCCCTGAGCCCGTCCCCCCTCCCGCTGTCCGTGTGCCCGTCCCCCCTCCCGCTGTCCGTGTGCCCGTCCCCCCTCCCGCTGTCCGTGTGCCCGTCCCCCCTCCCGCTGTCCGTGTGCCCGTCCCCCCCTCCCAATGTCCGTGAGCCCGCCCCCCCACCCTCTGTCCGTGAGCCCGCCCCCCCTCCCTCTGTCCGTGAGCCCGTCCCCCTGTAGTGTAGTTCCTAGTTTCCCACTAGGCCCTGCGCATTGGAATAACATAAACAGTAGTATCGACGTAGAAGTGCGGATCTTCCAGGCCTCTACTGACTATGCTAAACTTAATTGGGTGTGTTACCAACTAGCTCAGAGGTCACTGGAAACTTTCTTGACTGAATAGGAAGTGATCAGCTTCCCTGGCACAGACAAGAAGGGATTCAGTTTTCCAACAACCGTGCAACATGACAACTTTGCTCCTCAGATCAAGAGTCGATCTCTAGGGTCGTGTGAAACAATAGACAGTTATTTTACTCAGTCAGGTTAGTGCAGATTACTTTCACAATATGTAGAGAATAGAGAGACGGGCGTTTGTCAATAAAAGGTTAACATTTATTGAACAGTCTTTCAATGAATTGCCACAATTGCAAGACTTGTTATTATAAAAAGTACGTACAGTAAGATAAGTATTGTGAGATAATACTGTAAAAGCATTGATATGGTTTCTTAGCCATACAAAGGTTTAAAAGTAATAAAACATATATACATTCATATATACATTAGGCTAAAATACTCAACTGGTGCTTCTAACTACGCCTACCCCAGTGTACCTGACCTAAGCCTAATACTTGGGAGGGGAGTAAGTAAGTAGCTTTAATTCTGATAGATACATCTGCCGTGTGGATTCCTCACCTTGTGAATATCCCCCTTGCGTCAGCAACGTTCGGAAATTTTCTTCGTAGCACGCCGACGTGGGCGACGTCACAGGAGCACGGCATCGCGCGCGACTCCGTCTGACGTCACCGACCCCATATCAGGCCCACGCCGGCGTGATGACGTCAGTTCCCTTTTTTCCGCGTCTCCGACGCTAACGGTTTTCGGGATCTTCAGCGATACCTAGTATCTTTCTGTTTAATAATTGTCACTGTTTCTCTCTTACGACTTGGTTCTTCTCCGGAGATGTCGTCGAGGAAAACAGGCTTAAAGCCATGTAGGTCTTGTGCCCGCATGATGTCCATCACTGACCCACATAAGGATTGTTTGTGGTGTCTTGGTTCGAGTCACGACGTCAAGAACTGCGATTCCTGTTTTAAAATGAATCCAAAGGCGCTTCGAGAGCGTGAAGCAAAATTGCTTTTGGCGAAAGTGAAACAGGACTCTGGACGACATTCGAGATCGACGTCACGAAGATCGAAGTCGAAGCAAAGGTCTCGGTCGAAGTCGGGATCGGCGTCGAGATCCAGAGCGGGTTCGAGGTCTGAAGAGGAGTCGAGGTCTAAAGCGAAGTCAAAGTCTAGAGAAAGATCTAGGTCTAGATCTAAGTCGGCTTCCGGACATGCTTCGAGCTCCTCGAGGAGAAAGCATAAGAGGAGGAAGCACAGTTCGAAACATCATTCGGAGAAGGAATCCTCTGACTCGAAGAGAAGGTCTCACAAACATCGTAAAGACTTTGTCTCTCCTTCGCCTGCTTTGTCAAGAGAAGGTTCTCCGGCGCCGGAGCCGGACCCGGAGCCGGTTTCCTCGGAGCATGAAGAAGAAGAGGTGACTCCTCAAGAACCGGCTTCAGCGGAGACTCCTGTGAACCCAGAAGGTCAGGGTGAGGATGTGTCGGGGCGGCCTCCATTGCAACATCCGGTAGGTCCGTACCCTTCCTTTCCTGGTCCTGGACAGGATCCCTCGCATTTTCTCAATGCGATGTTTGGAGTTTATTCTAGGGCAATGTACCCCACTGGAGCGCCTGGTGGCCCCATGGGTCCATTATCGTACAATCTGGGTATTCCTCAGTCATACGCCCCTGCTCCATTTATGCCTTTCTTGCCGGCGCCTCTTTCACCATGGCTCGGTACGGCTCCACCGAGGTCTTCGACTCCGCATGCGGCTTCGCCGACTCCGGATCGACCTCGCAGTCGAGATCGAGGTACCACACCTGTTCATGACTCTCGTCCTCCTGCTCCGGCTCCTCGATCGACGTCGGAACCGGCTCCGTCGGAGTCGTTACCGGATCCGTCGACTTCGATTCGTTTGGAGTGGTCGAGGCGAAGAGCTCAGCGTCTTCTCGAACAAAAGGATGATGAAAGTTCTGATGTGGAAGAAGGCGAGCTTCCTGATCATGATGATGATTTCGATGAGCTTCGGGATGCTAGTGGTCTGGAACTCTCTCCCGAGTGGGGTCTGCCTTCGACTTCTGATGCACCATCAAGGGACGTGGCACCCTATCACGTGGTTATTAGGAAGGCTGCTGACCTTCTTAGCTTAAAGCTGCCCACAGTGGAGTACAAGCCCAACATCCTCACAGAAGTCTTGCATTCTCCTTCTTCGATTGTGGAGCCTACACTGCCATTTACTGATGCCTTGACGGATCCGATTAAGGAGATTTGGAAGAGGCCGTTGTCTGCTCCTGCAGTTTCAAGGGTTATTGCAAGGCGCTATAGGGTGGCTCCTGATGACCCTGCATTTCTTTCTACGCATCCATCTCCGGAAAGTCTTGTGGTTCAGGCGGCTTGCTCTAATAGGGCTGCAGGCTCTTTCCCTCAAGTGCCAGCTGACAAAGAGTCTAAGAAATTAGATCAGTCTGCGAAGAAGACTTTCTCTTCTGGGAGCATGGCTCTTAAGTCATCAAATGCTACTTGCCTTTTAGGTAGATATGTGCACGCGCTGATGGACTCAGTGAAGCAATTGTCATCAAAACTTCCTGAGGAGGATAAGAAAAACTTTAATGAAGTGATCTCTGACTCTCAGGCTGCGGCCCGCATGGTCATTCAAAGCGGCATGGACACTGTGGATTCTGTTGCTAGAATTATGGGCTCATCCATTGCGACCAGGAGAGCCGCATGGTTAAAGTCATCTGATTTCTCAGCGGATGTGCAGTCTACATTGCTGGACTTACCCTTTGAAGGAACTGGCCTTTTTGGTAAGAAGGCTGATGTGGCCTTGGAGAGGTTTAAGGACAGCCGTGCCACTGCAAGATCTTTGGGTCTGCAGATGAGAGGGTCGACGACTAGAAAATTCAAGGGATTTGGTAAATCTTCTTTTCGTCCCTTCAAGCAGGGCCAACAACAACAACAGCAGCAGCAGCAGAACCCTCTATATAGGTCCTATAGAGGTAGACAGAGGGGTTGTGGACGTGGACGTCAAGTCTCCTCTTCCTCCACTTCCTCCAATAATGCCCAACCCCCACCCGCATCAGCAAAGCAGCCCTAGATCCACCATTCTGGATCATGTAGGGCCAGTAGGGGGTCGGCTTACTCACTTTCTACGAGATTGGGAATCGGTTACATCAGATCTTTGGGTTCTCAATCTCGTAGAGAATGGGTATGCACTTCCTTTTCAGGAGTTCCCTCCCAATTACCCTCCTTGCCAAGGTTATTGTTCGGAGGACCACCTGCTTCTCCTGCAGGAGGAAGTCCTGGCACTGTTTCGAAAGGGTGCAATAGAGGTGGTTCCAGAGCAGGAGAGGGGTCAAGGGTGCTACTCCCGGTATTTCTTGATTCCCAAGAAGGATGGCAGGCTTCGGCCGATCCTGGATCTCAGGATTTTGAACCTCTATCTCAAACAGGAGAAGTTCAAAATGCTCACCCTTGCTCAGGTTCTTCTGGCGCTGATGGAAGAAGACTGGATGGTGTCGATCGACTTGCAGGATGCGTATTTTCACATCCCAATCCTGAAGTCTCACAGGAAGTATCTCCGTTTTACGGTGGGATCGCAGCACTACCAGTTTGCGGTCCTCCCGTTTGGACTTACTACTGCGCCTCGAGTTTTCACCAAGGTGATGGCAGTGGTGGCTGCGCATCTCAGAAGGTCAGGGATTCCTGTATTCCCTTATCTAGACGACTGGCTGATCAAAGCAGAGTCGCCGGAGATGGTGCTCCATCATCTGCAGGAGACAACTCAGTTGTTACACAGGTTGGGTTTTTCGATAAACGTACCCAAATCTCACCTGGTGCCCTCCCAGCGCAACCTGTTCATAGGTGCGGTACTGGACACTTCTGTATGTCGTGCATTCCCTCCACCTCAAAGGATTCACGACATTCAGGAAATTATTCATTTATTCTACAATGGAGCGGTTGTTCCAGTCCTGAAGGTCCTTCGCCTGCTCGGTCTGATGGCTTCTTGCATTCTGTTGGTCAGTCATGCACGCTGGCACATGAGGGCGCTCCAGTGGTGCCTCCGCAGGCAGTGGTATCAGCACAACGGAGATCTCGGGGAGTCAGTGAAGATCTCCAGGGAAGCTGCAGCGGATCTGTCTTGGTGGGGCGTGGAAGGCAATCTGTCGCAAGGAAAGCCTTTTCAACTGCCTCCATCAGTGGCCACAGTGATAACGGATGCATCCACTCTCGGGTGGGGTGCTCATCTGGGAGACCTGGAGGTCAAAGGTCTTTGGTCTCCGGAAGAAAGGTTGTTTCACATCAACCTTCTGGAATTGAGGGCGATACGTTTGGCGCTCAAGGCCTTCCTCCCTTCCCTTCGCGGTCGTTCGGTTCAGGTCCTAACGGACAACACGACTGCGATGTGGTACATCAACAAGCAGGGAGGAGTAGGGTCGCAGTGTCTCTGCAGAGAGGCTCTGCGTCTCTGGACCTGGGTTCAGGACCATCAGATTTGTCTGGTGGCAAATCATCTGGCCGGAGTTCTGAACGTGCGTGCAGACAGTCTCAGTCGGCAGTTCTCTGCCGACCACGAATGGAGGCTTCACCCGGAGGTTGTTCTCGACATCTTTCAGATGTGGGGGACTCCTCCGGTGGATCTATTTGCCACTCGCGAGAATGCTCACTGCCCTTCATTCTGCAGTCTCCACTATCCGATGCAAGGAGCATTGGGGGACGTGTTTCAGTTGAGTTGGGGAGATCGACTCCTTTACGCGTTTCCTCCCATACCTTTGATTCCTCGGGTTCTGAGGAAGATTCGTCAAGACCGGGCCCAAGTCATATTGGTTGCTCCGGATTGGCCAAGAAGGGTGTGGTATTCGGACCTACTCCACCTATCCTCTCACTCGCCGCTCCGTCTCCCTCACAGGGCAGACCTCCTCTCTCAGATGGAGGGGCAGGTTCTACACCCCCACCTCCAGACATTACACCTTCATGCCTGGAGATTGAACGGGGCAACTTGAGTTCTTTTTCTCTCCCTCACGAGGTGGTGGATGTCATTCTCTCTGCCAGGCGTGACACCACTAAGTCCATTTACTCCTATAGGTGGACAAAATTTGTTTCTTGGTGCAGGGAGAGGGATGTTGACCCTTTGAAGGCTCATTTGTCTAATATTTTACAATTTGCCCTTTATCTGGCACAGCAAGGTTTGGCTGTGGCCACGGTCAAGGGTTATCTTTCGGCCTTATCGGCGTTTCTATGTTTGCCGGATCAGCCTTCTCTCTTTAAATCTCCGGTGGTTTTGAGATTCTTGAGGGGTCTCATGAATAGGTTTCCTCCTACTCCTTTTATTGTTCCTCATTGGGATTTGAATCTTGTGCTGACCTTTTTAATGGGTTCTCCCTTCGAACCCTTGCACAAGTGTCCATTGAGGCTTCTCTCTTTTAAAACTATCTTCCTCGTTGCAATCACCTCGGCAAGGAGGGTAAGTGAGCTTCAAGCTTCAAGTTCCAAACCCCCATTCCTGACCATTCATGCTGAAAGGATGGTTCTTAGGACCAGGGCTGCTTTTCTGCCTAAGGTGGTGACTCCTTTCCATCTTGGGCAGTCCATTACCCTTCCTACCTTCTATCCTCCCCCTCACCCGTCTAAGGAGGAAGAGAGGCTGCATCGCCTGGACCCTAAGAGGGCGGTGTCTTTCTATCTGGACAGGACTAAGGACTTCCGGATGGACGACCAGCTGTTTGTTGGCTTTGCTGGCTGCAAGAAGGGCAGAGCGTTGCACAAGCGCACCCTTTCCAGGTGGATAATCCTGTGCATCAAGATCTGCTACTCCCTTGCGGGTAAGGACCCTCCTGAGGGTATTAGAGCTCATTCAACTAGAGCAAAGTCTGCAACATCTGCTTTGTCTAGGGGTGTACCTGTTGAGGATATTTGCAGGGCCGCGACTTGGGCCTCCCTCCACACTTTCGCGAAGCATTACTGCTTGGATACCGAGGTGAGGAGGGATGGCCACTTCGCGCGCTCTGTCCTCCAAGACTTCCTGGTGTAGCAGAGTGGACACCCTCCTCCGGGAGTGGGGACTGCTGTGGGAATCTATTCACAAGGTGAGGAATCCACACGGCAGATGTATCTATCAGAAGAACAAGTTACTTACCTTCGGTAACGCTTTTTCTGGTAGATACTATATCTGCCTGTGGATTCCTCACTGACCCACCCGCCTCCCCGTTGTCCACTCTGCTATACCTGATCTTTCTGTATATATGGTTATAATACTATTGTATTGATTTAGTTCTATATGTACTGTGTACATTGTATATTTGCATGTTTGCTATCGTTGGTCCGTCCGTGTGCCTCGAAGGCACGGAAAAAAGGGCGGAACTGACGTCATCACGCCGGCGTGGGCCTGATATGGGGTCGGTGACGTCAGACGGAGTCGCGTGCGATGCCGTGCTCCTGTGACGTCGCCCACGTCGGCGTGCTACGAAGAAAATTTCCGAACGTTGCTGACGCAAGGGGGATATTCACAAGGTGAGGAATCCACAGGCAGATATAGTATCTACCAGAAAAAGCGTTACCGAAGGTAAGTAACTTGTTAGTTAAGTTGGTTTTGCCAAGGTTTGCTTCAAGAATTCTCACTAAGGGTTTAGTCAACACCATACCTCTGAATAGAATGATGGAGGTCTGGTATCTCCTTCAGGGAAACTCGGTATCCCAGTCACCCGCAAGGGTAGACCAGAAACGCTGGAGCTGGATTTCTCGGCAGGAGAAAGGCAGCGTCTCTCTTCAGCGCGTCGAGGAGGAGGAGGGGGGACAGCGTCCGCGGGCAGCTGGCATCTGCTGGGCTCTTCGCAGAGGGATGGCTGTTCAGCTCCTAGTTTCACCACACCATCGTTCGCGCTTTAGCAGCGATAATGGTATCAGCAGCTTGCATACAGCAGCTTCATCAAGCGACGGGCAACAGGCTATTGCTTAAGGCAACGTTGGTAATATTTATACCTGACAGGTGCCTGGTTTGACGTAAGTTTGCTGGACATAAGGCGTCAATTAAAGATGTCACTAGGAAGTGATAGCTATCAGTTGCTCATTAGAGTTCCATTACTAATCAAAACACAGCAAGCGGGGATTTCCAGGTTTGCTGAGTTTTTATCTTGTTGAAGAACTCGGAGTGTTAATCTAGGAATCTCAGATAGTGACTTCTGCTCTGTCATTGCACTAATTGGTTGCAAAGGAAGTGGCATGGACACTGTGGATTCTGTTGCTAGAATTATGGGCTCATCCATTGCGACCAGGAGAGCCGCATGGTTAAAGTCATCTGATTTCTCAGCGGATGTGCAGTCTACATTGCTGGACTTACCCTTTGAAGGAACTGGCCTTTTTGGTAAGAAGGCTGATGTGGCCTTGGAGAGGTTTAAGGACAGCCGTGCCACTGCAAGATCTTTGGGTCTGCAGATGAGAGGGTCGACGACTAGAAAATTCAAGGGATTTGGTAAATCTTCTTTTCGTCCCTTCAAGCAGGGCCAACAACAACAACAGCAGCAGCAGCAGAACCCTCTATATAGGTCCTATAGAGGTAGACAGAGGGGTTGTGGACGTGGACGTCAAGTCTCCTCTTCCTCCACTTCCTCCAATAATGCCCAACCCCCACCCGCATCAGCAAAGCAGCCCTAGATCCACCATTCTGGATCATGTAGGGCCAGTAGGGGGTCGGCTTACTCACTTTCTACGAGATTGGGAATCGGTTACATCAGATCTTTGGGTTCTCAATCTCGTAGAGAATGGGTATGCACTTCCTTTTCAGGAGTTCCCTCCCAATTACCCTCCTTGCCAAGGTTATTGTTCGGAGGACCACCTGCTTCTCCTGCAGGAGGAAGTCCTGGCACTGTTTCGAAAGGGTGCAATAGAGGTGGTTCCAGAGCAGGAGAGGGGTCAAGGGTGCTACTCCCGGTATTTCTTGATTCCCAAGAAGGATGGCAGGCTTCGGCCGATCCTGGATCTCAGGATTTTGAACCTCTATCTCAAACAGGAGAAGTTCAAAATGCTCACCCTTGCTCAGGTTCTTCTGGCGCTGATGGAAGAAGACTGGATGGTGTCGATCGACTTGCAGGATGCGTATTTTCACATCCCAATCCTGAAGTCTCACAGGAAGTATCTCCGTTTTACGGTGGGATCGCAGCACTACCAGTTTGCGGTCCTCCCGTTTGGACTTACTACTGCGCCTCGAGTTTTCACCAAGGTGATGGCAGTGGTGGCTGCGCATCTCAGAAGGTCAGGGATTACTGTATTCCCTTATCTAGACGACTGGCTGATCAAAGCAGAGTCGCCGGAGATGGTGCTCCATCATCTGCAGGAGACAACTCAGTTGTTACACAGGTTGGGTTTTTCGATAAACGTACCCAAATCTCACCTGGTGCCCTCCCAGCGCAACCTGTTCATAGGTGCGGTACTGGACACTTCTGTATGTCGTGCATTCCCTCCACCTCAAAGGATTCACGACATTCAGGAAATTATTCATTTATTCTACAATGGAGCGGTTGTTCCAGTCCTGAAGGTCCTTCGCCTGCTCGGTCTGATGGCTTCTTGCATTCTGTTGGTCAGTCATGCACGCTGGCACATGAGGGCGCTCCAGTGGTGCCTCCGCAGGCAGTGGTATCAGCACAACGGAGATCTCGGGGAGTCAGTGAAGATCTCCAGGGAAGCTGCAGCGGATCTGTCTTGGTGGGGCGTGGAAGGCAATCTGTCGCAAGGAAAGCCTTTTCAACTGCCTCCATCAGTGGCCACAGTGATAACGGATGCATCCACTCTCGGGTGGGGTGCTCATCTGGGAGACCTGGAGGTCAAAGGTCTTTGGTCTCCGGAAGAAAGGTTGTTTCACATCAACCTTCTGGAATTGAGGGCGATACGTTTGGCGCTCAAGGCCTTCCTCCCTTCCCTTCGCGGTCGTTCGGTTCAGGTCCTAACGGACAACACGACTGCGATGTGGTACATCAACAAGCAGGGAGGAGTAGGGTCGCAGTGTCTCTGCAGAGAGGCTCTGCGTCTCTGGACCTGGGTTCAGGACCATCAGATTTGTCTGGTGGCAAATCATCTGGCCGGAGTTCTGAACGTGCGTGCAGACAGTCTCAGTCGGCAGTTCTCTGCCGACCACGAATGGAGGCTTCACCCGGAGGTTGTTCTCGACATCTTTCAGATGTGGGGGACTCCTCCGGTGGATCTATTTGCCACTCGCGAGAATGCTCACTGCCCTTCATTCTGCAGTCTCCACTATCCGATGCAAGGAGCATTGGGGGACGTGTTTCAGTTGAGTTGGGGAGATCGACTCCTTTACGCGTTTCCTCCCATACCTTTGATTCCTCGGGTTCTGAGGAAGATTCGTCAAGACCGGGCCCAAGTCATATTGGTTGCTCCGGATTGGCCAAGAAGGGTGTGGTATTCGGACCTACTCCACCTATCCTCTCACTCGCCGCTCCGTCTCCCTCACAGGGCAGACCTCCTCTCTCAGATGGAGGGGCAGGTTCTACTCCCCCACCTCCAGACATTACACCTTCATGCCTGGAGATTGAACGGGGCAACTTGAGTTCTTTTTCTCTCCCTCACGAGGTGGTGGATGTCATTCTCTCTGCCAGGCGTGACACCACTAAGTCCATTTACTCCTATAGGTGGACAAAATTTGTTTCTTGGTGCAGGGAGAGGGATGTTGACCCTTTGAAGGCTCATTTGTCTAATATTTTACAATTTGCCCTTTATCTGGCACAGCAAGGTTTGGCTGTGGCCACGGTCAAGGGTTATCTTTCGGCCTTATCGGCGTTTCTATGTTTGCCGGATCAGCCTTCTCTCTTTAAATCTCCGGTGGTTTTGAGATTCTTGAGGGGTCTCATGAATAGGTTTCCTCCTACTCCTTTTATTGTTCCTCATTGGGATTTGAATCTTGTGCTGACCTTTTTAATGGGTTCTCCCTTCGAACCCTTGCACAAGTGTCCATTGAGGCTTCTCTCTTTTAAAACTATCTTCCTCGTTGCAATCACCTCGGCAAGGAGGGTAAGTGAGCTTCAAGCTTCAAGTTCCAAACCCCCATTCCTGACCATTCATGCTGAAAGGATGGTTCTTAGGACCAGGGCTGCTTTTCTGCCTAAGGTGGTGACTCCTTTCCATCTTGGGCAGTCCATTACCCTTCCTACCTTCTATCCTCCCCCTCACCCGTCTAAGGAGGAAGAGAGGCTGCATCGCCTGGACCCTAAGAGGGCGGTGTCTTTCTATCTGGACAGGACTAAGGACTTCCGGATGGACGACCAGCTGTTTGTTGGCTTTGCTGGCTGCAAGAAGGGCAGAGCGTTGCACAAGCGCACCCTTTCCAGGTGGATAATCCTGTGCATCAAGATCTGCTACTCCCTTGCGGGTAAGGACCCTCCTGAGGGTATTAGAGCTCATTCAACTAGAGCAAAGTCTGCAACATCTGCTTTGTCTAGGGGTGTACCTGTTGAGGATATTTGCAGGGCCGCGACTTGGGCCTCCCTCCACACTTTCGCGAAGCATTACTGCTTGGATACCGAGGTGAGGAGGGATGGCCACTTCGCGCGCTCTGTCCTCCAAGACTTCCTGGTGTAGCAGAGTGGACACCCTCCTCCGGGAGTGGGGACTGCTGTGGGAATCTATTCACAAGGTGAGGAATCCACACGGCAGATGTATCTATCAGAAGAACAAGTTACTTACCTTCGGTAACGCTTTTTCTGGTAGATACTATATCTGCCTGTGGATTCCTCACTGACCCACCCGCCTCCCCGTTGTCCACTCTGCTATACCTGATCTTTCTGTATATATGGTTATAATACTATTGTATTGATTTAGTTCTATATGTACTGTGTACATTGTATATTTGCATGTTTGCTATCGTTGGTCCGTCCGTGTGCCTCGAAGGCACGGAAAAAAGGGCGGAACTGACGTCATCACGCCGGCGTGGGCCTGATATGGGGTCGGTGACGTCAGACGGAGTCGCGTGCGATGCCGTGCTCCTGTGACGTCGCCCACGTCGGCGTGCTACGAAGAAAATTTCCGAACGTTGCTGACGCAAGGGGGATATTCACAAGGTGAGGAATCCACAGGCAGATATAGTATCTACCAGAAAAAGCGTTACCGAAGGTAAGTAACTTGTTCTTCTGATAGATACATCTGCCGTGTGCCAAGGTTTGCTTCAAGAATTCTCACTAAGGGTTTAGTCAACACCATACCTCTGAATAGAATGATGGAGGTCTGGTATCTCCTTCAGGGAAACTCGGTATCCCAGTCACCCGCAAGGGTAGACCAGAAACGCTGGAGCTGGATTTCTCGGCAGGAGAAAGGCAGCGTCTCTCTTCAGCGCGTCGAGGAGGAGGAGGGGGGACAGCGTCCGCGGGCAGCTGGCATCTGCTGGGCTCTTCGCAGAGGGATGGCTGTTCAGCTCCTAGTTTCACCACACCATCGTTCGCGCTTTAGCAGCGATAATGGTATCAGCAGCTTGCATACAGCAGCTTCATCAAGCGACGGGCAACAGGCTATTGCTTAAGGCAACGTTGGTAATATTTATACCTGACAGGTGCCTGGTTTGACGTAAGTTTGCTGGACATAAGGCGTCAATTAAAGATGTCACTAGGAAGTGATAGCTATCAGTTGCTCATTAGAGTTCCATTACTAATCAAAACACAGCAAGCGGGGATTTCCAGGTTTGCTGAGTTTTTATCTTGTTGAAGAACTCGGAGTGTTAATCTAGGAATCTCAGATAGTGACTTCTGCTCTGTCATTGCACTAATTGGTTGCAAAGGAAGTGGCAGAGAAAACTATTCTGGAATGTGGCTCTGTTCGTGTGAGGCCAGAGATGAGTTTCTGAATATCGCACTTGAACGGTTATGCCAATATAGGGAATAAATGGATTTATAGCCGAATAGGGGCATAAGGTCGCAGTATCGATCAGGATCCTAGATAAGCACACAACACCCACTCCACGGGTTCATGTCCATCAAATTACTAAAACTAGAGCAATAAGATGCATGTGTAACATTGCCCACCCCAAAATACATATATGCATTTGAAATAGGCGTATTTGTAATACGTGAAAATTTAGGTACTGTACGTTTTTGAAGCATAGAAATCATTCAAAAATTATTGCATATGAAATCAATGAACGATTATGCAAAAAGAATTATACATGAAATATCTCTGAAACAGAAGAAGGGCGAGATAAATCATCACATATAAATGCATTGCAATAAATGTGCTAGAGGCTGGTGTAAGGTTGTTATGTCTCTAGATGTGCTTAGAAATAGAAGTTTGAAGCTTCTGTTCTCTAAGAATAGTTTTTACTTTAAGCAAAGAATTGTTTGTGCCAAAAAAGGGTCAATATTAAAAAGTGTTCAATTACAAAGAATTATTGTTTGAACGGGAAAATAGAGTTCCAACGCTTTTAGCAGTTTTTGTTGTTCAAAACTGAAGGCCGAATTCAGAGTTCATGGGAACGCTGTGTGTCGGAATGTTTCTCCAAAGTTATTATTTTTGTTCGGGTGAGAACATCATATCAGACAGGCTCTCAAAGAATTGGTCTACAAAATCAGGTGACAGTTCAACCAAATTTGATAGTGCTGTAACTTGGCAGGTGTGAGAATGATTGCTGTCATCATAGTCGGGATCAGCAATGCTCACAGAAGGTCGTACCTGGGTGATGTTGCTTTTGTTACTTGCTCCACTGTTACCACCTAGTCGTAGCACAGGAGTCTCAACGAATGCTGTCATCAGGATTGGTAGCCGCTGGGGACAACACAATGCGTGAGCCGTTATCGGACTGAGCAAAGTATCGACGTCCATTGGTACTGCTGATGGAAGTGAAAGACAGATGTCCAACACGCACTCATCTCCGCATAGCATACATCAAAGTACCGGTAAGATACAGTTCTGCCATATAGGTCTGAATGAAAGGAACCAGGTCATGTTTAGATCTCTCAGCCTGGCCAATCCAAGGACGTTAGTTATCCTGTCCCGGTAGAGCATTGCTAGGATTGTCTCTTTCATTCCCATAGGAGCTATGTCTGAGCTTTGGCTTGCCATAACAAAGCAGGACGGTCAAAAATAAAATCCCTGCTACAAGTCCCAAAAATAAGGGTATGCCGCCAAAAACAGAGTGGACAAAATTAGGAACGATTCCCAAAATTGCTTGAAAAGGTGTTAGCAGTCCCGTAAAAATCGTCTTAAATATGCCTGAGTTGCCTGTGGCACTAGACATGTTAAGGAGTTGGCTAAGCATTTCTACGAAATGCACGGGGCAATTTGTTGATAAAAGTTCATGAACTTCCGTAGCTGTCCTTGCAACTAGAAGATCATACGTCTCTTTTGATGACGTTATGGGCACTGTTGTCTGTAAAAGCACAGACTTCATTTTGCTTAAAGTATCAATTCGTATAGAATAGAGATTCAGACGAGGCCAGATGGGAGTCTCTGTGTCTGCAGGCCCACTCGGGAACAATGCCTGCTTACAGCATTTGACCATGGATGTTACTCTTACTAGATAACTTTTCCCTGAAACAAGGCCACAACATCTGTGATCCGTCCTAAGAATGTAACTCCCGTTTGCAAGTTGCATAAAGAAGGGCTCTATCTGAGTTGCAGGTGTGACTAGCTGGTGGCATGAAAGGTTGTTAGAATTTCCATCACAAGCTCCATGTAAATTAATACCCTGGCACAAAAGTATACCGCTTAGTGAATGTTTACAATTTTCACCACTAAGAAATACATTTTTGTCGCTGTCACTATAGCAAGAATGTGTATATGGTAATTTCCATTCTGATTTTACATATCCTTTACCCAATCGTTCATACTGGCCAGTAGGTATGTATTCAAGGCATTTTTTAAATCGGAAAGTTGTTATCGGAATAGTGATAATTCCGTGTATTATCCATTCAATGACAGGACTCTCTGACATTGTCAATGGTAATCTCTCAAGTTTTTCGATGCTCAGGATTGTATAGTCTGCTCCTTTCTGTGCCAAACTGATTTGTTTATCAGTAAGGTTAAAAATGGAAAATAATGACGTTGTGTTGATCAAACGCCAAGCCACATAGCCTGAACGAAGATTTTGCAGCGTCCAGCCCAATTGTACAATAGAACGTAATAGAGATTGGCCATGTTGTAACATTAGCAAGTCTCTGTCTATTATGTCAAAGGCAGAAGATACAATATTGTCCAACGAATATATTCTGGAAGACAGAGTCATTAACCCATTGTCCACTACAGAAAGTGATTTTTCCAAATTAATACGATCAATTTCTCGTATTTTTTCAGCTGTTTCAATTTGTGTGACTTTCCAAGCCTCGTTGTACGCAGCATAGATACTGGTCGCTATGAAACGCTTTTGACACTGTTTGCGTGGTCCAAGAATGAAATCGCGCAAATCAGCACCATCTTTTAGTAAAGACAAGTGTTGCTTAATTTCAGCCAGTGTGGATGTTCCTAGCCATTCGAGGCAGAGTTTCCCTACACTGTATGTTGTTACTATCCCTGGATGTTGTCTCTGGGAGTATCTAGGGTCTTGTCTGGTCATTTTTAACCCCTGTGTTTTATTCAGGAATCTATCTTGACAGTTGTTTGTGTCAGTAGGCCAGATTAACCACTTTTTCCAATCAGGATGTGTTCTGTTAAAATGTAAAATTTGTGAAACGTCTAACTCAATATCTGTAGTTGTATTTTCAGGTATTGGTTTTGGAATAGACGGTGTTTTAAGGTCTTTGATCTTAGCTAGGCCAAGACAGAATGTTTGATGAATTGTGTCATTTAAAAACATCATTTGTTCTGGTATCATGCAGGTTCTGAATAGTGCTTCAAGGCCTTGTACCTGCCAATCTTTTGTACCCCAAATTGTTTTTGTTTCAATGTTATTTTTCCAATAATCAAAACCAAATGTCATCATTTTGTCATAAAATGCTTCTGAATATATCAATTTAGAATTTGTCAGCATTGTTTTCATTCCTGTTTTATCTAACAGTTTGTAATAAAACGTTTCTGCATTACTGGTGTTAAACCCTGAGAAGTATTTAAATTTCTCAAAGAATGTTTTAGAACTGCTTTTAGGTGGTGTAGCACAATGTTCCCATTGATTATACTTAAAAACATTTCTAGGCTGTGCAGATTTATGCAAATAATGATCGCCATAATGTGTGTAGCAGAATAATTGCTTATAACTAGATGAACCTTGTAAATAATCATGTTCTGTGAATCTAGCTGACATTACTAAATCAGACATCATGTCATTAATACTGTTAAAGTCCCAATCATCAGAGAATGTACTAGCTTTTACAAAGTCACTCAAGGAAACCTTCAGTTGATGAGGATACTTCAGGATTTCGACCGGACCATAGATCTCATAGTCAGTTTTCTCCCATACTACCCCACCAGGTATTGGAATTGCTGTGACATTTACTGTTGACAGTTCTCTTTTCTTCACGTGAGATGATCTGTGTGGTTTCAGGATTAGGTTGATGTTCTGACTTGCTGTGTCCATTCAATTGTAATAAACTTTCCTAAAATTAAAACTAAAATTAGGCATACTAGGAGTATAAATACCCCTGAAATAATCCAATGCTCAATCAACAGTGAATCCAGATATAATTCTTCGATTTGTTGAAGGAGTCCTGTTGTATTATCTTTTGAATACTTTTTTGTTTCTGGCATCACTTCGGGGTCGTTTTGATCTTCAGAGAAGTTGTCGAAGTTGATGAAATAACCAGAGGCAGTTCTGTCAATTGTTGGGATTGGATTTTCAATCTGTCTCTCGGTAGCATTCTCTGATGCCACATTGTTGTAGACTGGTGTTTCTTGACGAACTGTTTCAATCTGTGTCTCAAGAGGCACGAGTTCCATGGCATTATTGCATAGTCCTTCTCTGTGCACTGCAGGCTGATCGAATGTGATTAGTCTTTCAGTTTGAACCTCTTGGATTGTTGCAAGTTTGGGTATTCTGTTGTTTCTCGGGAGTCCACTGGGCCTACTGTTGATTATAGGCCACATGCTTGTGGTTTTACCAGGTCGATAGACACGACTCTGTTCTCCTTTTTACCAGCAAGGGGCGGTAGTACTACTGATCTTGTTCCGGTGACTGCCAAGACAGGTACTGCTTTTCTGTAAGAAGGCCCAAATTCCTTCTTCACCGCAATTTTTTCTCTTACTAGATCCCCAATCTTTGGAATCCAGACAGGCCTTGCTGGGGCTGTTGCTTGTGGTGCCTCGTCAGTGGTAGATGGCTGTTGCTTTAACTTTATGTTGCTTAAGGATTTTCTTGTTTCATTCAGTTCCTGTAAAACAGCCAAACGATCTTTGATGTCAAAGTCTGTTGTTTTCTTTTCTTGTACCACTGATATCTGACTATCGAGGTCCTGAATGTTCATTCTAATTCCGAACAATAGTTCGTATGGGCTGAAACCTTTTAGAGAATTTCTTGGCAAGTTATTAAGACTGGTCTGGACACTTATTAGATGTTTGACCCACCCAGCGCCTGAACCTAATACCTTCGCTGTTATAGATCGCTTTATGTCCCGGTTTTTTCTTTCAACCACACTATTCCCTTCGGGGTGCGACGGACAAGAATACCGCAACCCAATTCCCATGCTGGCCATGGCCTCCTTATAAGCTCGAGAGCTAAAAGCAGGACCCTCGTCAGAATGGAACGTGGTAATTGCGTATGTGCCGATATAGACTCGCAGATCTCTCTAATAACAGTTCTAGCGTCAGCCGAGCGGTGGAGGCCTCATTTTTTAAGTGTTTTAAGTCTTAACTATTAATAGGACGCAGGATGGGGTGTAGGCAGCGTTACGCTCTTTCTGATTGGTCATGTGTGCGTCTGCTATTAAAAATATTCTCCGGTTCGTGTTTGGAATTACCCTATCCCCCACTCCAGGGATTCGAGCAAAAGGAACGGAGTTTGCATCTATTATGTATGCATAATTGAGTGGATAGTTCACGGGTAGTGCTGCACAGTCGCCTTTTACGGTTGTTTTTACTGCCAGCATGGTTTCCCCGTCTATGTATTTTTCTGTACGCTTTTTTGTGGCTACGGAAGCCGGGTTAGTTGCTTCCGCTGTGGCTGTTTTAGCCAATGAATTCCCTGCAACGTGAACGCCATCACGTTGAAGACTCTGTGCGTGAATCATGTGAGTCTTTTGTAGTTCTTTGTGTAAAAGAGCTACCTGTTTCCAGAGCAATTTATGCTTTATTGTGGCACCTGTGTCATCTTTGTAATCGTTTTCAATCCAGCTCTGCAGCTTATTGTTCTAAGAGTTGACGCAAAAATGAGAATCACACACGATAAGTGTCGGGAATTCACGTTCTGCATTTTCGAGCGCCATCTTTAAACATCTAATTTCAGTTCTTTGAACCGAACAGTTTCTTACAGATTCAGTTTTTGTTACTTTCGGTCTGAATTTACCGCACAGCCAACGACCTTTAACAATCGCGCTTGCTGCATTGTAGGATTTGCTCTCTACGTTGAAATGCTGTACAAATCTATCTGTATAGATTATACAGGCGTACTGTGGGAGAGGCAGAAGTTCGATTGGCAGAGGATATTTTTCTTCATATTCTAAACCATTCAGTTCTTTGAATTGCGGGGCGAAATAGTATTTCACCTCTTCCGCTCCTAGAGAATCTACACACTGTATCCATTTCGGATCCAGTGACACTGTAGGCAGGTTTACTGGGCTGAATAGCGCCTCGAAGGCGGATTCCGCTGTGAGGATATTAATCTGTTTGCCGTGTGCTAGTTCTCTTTCATTTGCTAATGCAATTTGCACTGCTTTCACAGTTCTTTCTGTGGGACTGAATGTTTTTTCTACTTGTGTGTACAAGTGAGATTTAATTGAAATTGGTACCTTTTCTCCCTCATTAGAGGTTAGGTACGTGAATCCGCATATTCCTGGGATGACTCGGATTACGAGATCGCGTGTGTTGTCACGTGTATCTAATTTTGTTTTAGCTAACATGTCTGTTTGCAGTGATCTCAAAATTTGGGTGTGTTTTTGAGTTATGTTTAAAATCGGGTTTAATTAGTTCGTAAAGAGGTTTAACCCTCTCTGCGTAATTTAGAATGTAAGTTCTTCCGAAATTCAGAAAACCTAGTATGGATTGTAAATTCTTCAGGATTTTTGGAGCTTGGAGTACAGCGCACTTCTCTGAGAAGTTGTCCGCTAGACTTTTTCCTTCACTTGATAATTCGTACCCTAAGAATAGTACTGTCAGATGGGCAATTCGGGACTTTTTAAAGTTGAATTTGTAACCCTCTGCTGCGAACCCAAGTATAATGGTGTTCACTCTTTTCAAGTGAGTATCCAAGTCATCGTCTGTGAGATAGATATCATCTACGTAAGATAATGCCTCATCATCATATATTTGTAGTAACTCTGTTACTCTAGCTGAGAATAATCCTGGGCTGTTCTTGAACCCCTGTGGGAGTCGACAGAATTTTTTCTGCGACCCAAATGCAGAGAAAGCGGTCAAATATCTGCTTTCTGGTGCAATGTTTTGACAAAAGAAACCATTAGATATGTCTAATGTCGTTTTATATTTTTTCCTAACTATGTTATTCATTAGGGCTGCACTATGCGAGTTTTGTACTGCAAAAGCTTTACAACATGTATTAAGGTGTCTGTAGTCCAAAACTAGACGATATGAATTGTCTGGCTTGGAGACAGGAAACAAAGGATTGTTCATTTGAGAGGTGCATGTTTCAATCACCCCCTGGTATTCAAGTTGATCTAAGATCTCCCTGACTTGTTTTTTAGCTTCTTGCTTAATGGGATACTGCCGTTGGGCAGTTGGTTCACTTTTTAATTGGATTTTGTGAGGAGTTGAGTCCTCATCCCATCCTACATGATTTTTATATAATGCCGGTGCCTGGGCTACTGCCCATTTCCTTGCATATGTATATTTTTTGTGAATCGGAATGTGATTCGAGAAGGCAGGCATAATCACTTCTTCGCCACGAGGGCACTCCCTGACAAACTCTGGGGGCCAATCTTTTTCAGCTAACAGAATGTCATAGCCTTTTGAGAGTTTATCCCAAAATAGACCCTTTATTTTCCTAGTCTTATCACCCTCTATACGCAATGTTATTTCGTATATTTTATGGGGCTCGCTAAGTCTGGTGTCGGCAGTTTCAACCTGAATGTATTCATTCGTGTCCACTGTCTCCAGATGACTCATCAAGATCTTGCGCGCTATACTGATTTCTGCTGCACTGTCCAACATTGTCAATGCCCACTCCCCGTTTTTCAACTGTGTCCTCAGTATTCTCGGCATGGTTGATTACTCTAATACTGGCTACCTTCTTTTTTGAAAATTGAGATTTTTTACTCTGAGCAGGTTCCTTGTCTTTGGACTTGGTGTGCTCTCCTGGGTCTGACCGTCCTCTTCTTTCCGATTTCTGCGAAAAAGATCGAGAGGGACGTGTATCAATACTTTGATATCTATCAGGTTTTTTCAGATTATCCCTATTTCTAAGGTTATATCTTTTCTCGAGGGCTCCCTCTGGGGAGACTGGTGTTCTCGAGTCGGAGTTCTTTCCCTCCGTCGAGGAGACCTTCCTCTGGACTGGAAAACTTTTTCCTTGGGAGTGGATTGTTTATTTCCATCCCAGCTCTTTTTAGGAGTGTTTGAATTATTTTTAATAAATAATTTTTCAGGATTTTCGAGCAGTTGGGGCTTTACTGGTTTCCCACCCAAGCTGTCTCTACCTAATTCTTCATAGCATTTTTCTATGATTTTGGCAAGCTCAAATGGCTGATCTTTTATATCTGTTTCCTTCAACTTCTGGCGGATCGCCACAGATGCTGCTTCTCCTTTTATGTTGGCTAATAATATAGCCGAGACCTGCTTGAAGTCTTTCAGTAATTTCATACCAAGATTTAAAGCGGGCTCTGGACCGTATTCATTTTGAATCTGTTTTAGCACTTCTGGTATTACCGCCATAGACGGAACACCGTGTGTTTTTGTGTAAATGGAAGCAAAGACTGTACCCCAAGTGTCACAGTCCTCCACGTGTGGTGCGATTCCCATAGGAGGGCAGATTGTCAAGATTCTGTGTTTCTTTATAGGGGTAGTATCCGGAAATACTGCCTCTATTTGAGTGATTTTCTGTGCTAACCAGAAAGGAGTTTGTTCCCGTTTTACGGGTGTTTTACCAAGACATGACTGTATGTTCTGTGGTGTAATTTTATTAGTGTTCCCCTGATGAGGGGTCAGCTGTGGTACATTAACAGCTGGTTGGACTGTTGCAGTCCGCATTACATATTGGACTAATTGCCTATGTATTTTTATTAATGTTTTTAGCTGTACTATCAGCTCTTCTTTTGACATTTTTGCAATGTCAGGATGTGGTGTGTAGCTGGCTAGAACCGGCCACGTTGCTCCTGGTCTACCTAGTGGACCGAGCCTGGTTATGTGATCATTATGTTTTAGGGCGCCATTAAACCAGAGCAGGTGCTCTTGGATTTTTAGTGGGATTTCAGTCTCCTCGAAAGGAGCGTACTCTTCCGGAGGTTCCTCTATTTTGTAATAGTGAAACTCTTTTGTTGTAGCGTTTGCCGCTGGAAAGTTTATCCATGAATAGAATACCTCTGTCTGCCGATATTTGTGTGCCTCTATCACGAAAATTACTGTACCACCTTGTGGTGTCAGTCCGTTCTCTATAAGTTTTAACGTTATAGATTTTCTTAAGTGGACCGGGATGATAATAGCATCCGGGTCAGTCTGTAGGAGACTCGAGTCTTCCTCTATTAGTAGGGCTGCCAGCCTAGCTGCTTCCCTTTCCTCTTCACTGTCTGACATTATATAAATGCAGGTTTTGCAGAGTTGGTCTCCAAGGAGACAAAGATTAGGTGCACAATATTTTGGAACACTGTATCCTTCAACGTTGAATAAACCAGAGCTTTACATAGGAATCTCTTCCTACTGAGTTCGGACGGATTTTAACCTTTCACCCACTCCAGACGTCTATTGGAGTATTTACGGGAGAAAGGGGTCTGTGTGAAAAATGCACGACTGAGTTACTCTAACGTCTTGCGTTAGTTTATCGCCTTACCAAACGTTTGGGCGCCATGTAGTGTAGTTCCTAGTTTCCCACTAGGCCCTGCGCATTGGAATAACATAAACAGTAGTATCGACGTAGAAGTGCGGATCTTCCAGGCCTCTACTGACTATGCTAAACTTAATTGGGTGTGTTACCAACTAGCTCAGAGGTCACTGGAAACTTTCTTGACTGAATAGGAAGTGATCAGCTTCCCTGGCACAGACAAGAAGGGATTCAGTTTTCCAACAACCGTGCAACATGACAACTTTGCTCCTCAGATCAAGAGTCGATCTCTAGGGTCGTGTGAAACAATAGACAGTTATTTTACTCAGTCAGGTTAGTGCAGATTACTTTCACAATATGTAGAGAATAGAGAGACGGGCGTTTGTCAATAAAAGGTTAACATTTATTGAACAGTCTTTCTTCTCGTACAAGAGAAATGAATTGCCACAATTGCAAGACTTGTTATTATAAAAAGTACGTACAGTAAGATAAGTATTGTGAGATAATACTGTAAAAGCATTGATATGGTTTCTTAGCCATACAATGGTTTAAAAGTAATAAAACATATATACATTCATATATACATTAGGCTAAAATACTCAACTGGTGCTTCTAACTACGCCTACCCCAGTGTACCTGACCTAAGCCTAATACTTGGGAGGGGAGTAAGTAAGTAGCTTTAATTTAAGTTGGTTTTGCCAAGGTTTGCTTCAAGAATTCTCACTAAGGGTTTAGTCAACACCATACCTCTGAATAGAATGATGGAGGTCTGGTATCTCCTTCAGGGAAACTCAGTATCCCAGTCACCCGCAAGGGTAGACCAGAAACGCTGGAGCTGGATTTCTCGGCAGGAGAAAGGCAGCGTCTCTCTTCAGCGCGTCGAGGAGGAAGAGGGGGGACAGCGTCCGCGGGCAGCTGGCATCTGCTGGGCTCTTCGCAGAGGGACGGTTGTGCAGCTCCTAGTTTCACCACACCATCGTTCGCGCTTTAGCAGCGATAATGGTATCAGCAGCTTGCATACAGCAGCTTCATCAAGCGACGGGCAACAGGCTATTGCTTAAGGCAACGTTGGTAATATTTATACCTGACAGGTGCCTGGTTTGACGTAAGTTTGCTGGACATAAGACGTCAATTAAAGATGTCACTAGGAAGTGATAGCTATCAGTTGCTCATTAGAGTTCCATTACTAATCAAAACACAGCAAGCGGGATTTCCAGGTGTGCTGAGTTTTTATCTTGTTGAAGAACTCGGAGTGTTAATCTAGGAATCTCAGATAGTGACTTCTGCTCTGTCATTGCACTAATTGGTTGCAAAGGAAGTGGCAGAGAAAACTATTCTGGAATGTGGCTCTGTTCGTGTGAGGCCAGAGATGAGTTTCTGAATATCGCACTTGAACGGTTATGCCAGTATAGGGAATTAATGGATTTATAGCCGAATAGGGGCATAAGGTCGCAGTATCTATCAGGATCCTAGATAAGCACACAACACCCCCTCCTGCTGCCTTTGAGCTTGTTCCCTCAGACTTCACTCATTTTTTAAATGCAAAAGACTGAGCTCGATTAACCAGTGGGCACAGTAGGTGCAAGCCTAAAGGCGCCAGCCGCAAGTTTGCACCACAGCATTGTCCACATAGGTGCTTCTGTGTTGCAAAGATGCCCTGTTAGAGATGATAAACACGTGACAGAGGTTGGGTTAGGTCTGAAATATTTTGTTTTCCCCAGTGGGTGGGTTAGTGCCACCCAAGTACAGAATCCAGGGAGTGGGGCTCAGTGTGAGGTAATGGGCCTAGGGTGGCTTCAGGGTTAAATCCTGCCCTCCCCCTGGACAGATAAATCTTCAGTAGAGAAGGCTTGGTTAGACCAGGCTTTGTGACTCCGAGGTCTATCTTGTGCTGCTTAAAATGGACGGAAGTCATTAGAACCATGTAGCTACGAGCTAGCCTTCCTAAAATGTCCATGAACTGGCAAGGGCTGCCCTGAGCACCCTCTGTGGTCCTTGCACCCGTTCTGGGACGCTAAGCAGATGTCATGCCCTGGTCACTAGGTGATGGATGCTTTTCCACCGAGCAGAAGCTTCACCTGACATTGATAGATGGGGACAAACAAACACTGGATGAAGCTGTGTACAAGTCACCATCCAGACAGTAATGACGAGGGTCACGCTTTGCACATTACAAGCACCTGGCATGGCCAAATGACCCGACGTTGAGGGAGGGCCACCCCCAAAACCGCCAATTAGCATGGCGTGGAAACAGGCATCTCTGGCTTGCATTAGAGGGGAAGCGAGGGAGTGGCACTCTGTAATCACTTCCAGGAGGGGTGATTAGAGGCTAATTCTTAAATGGCAGAGAATGAGCTTCCCTGAACTCGCCCCATCTACCTTCTATCACCCTGACATTTTAAAGACCCACTGAGGGAGTTGTAACTGTATGTTCTATATTGGAGCCTGCTTTCATGAGCTCACTCGCCTCTGAATGTAAGGCTCAATCACATATGTTGTACCTTGGCACCGCTCATACCGTTCCAGAGGGCAGGGCTTTTTCGTCTTCTTAAAATGTGTATCAGAAATATCACAATCATGTTCAACAACTTTTGGTGTCCCTGCATCACTCACTCCAAAGGCAGAACTCTTAACATATCTTGAATCTGTGCACCACTGGTAATACCTATAGGATATTCTCACTAGACTGCCATTCCTTCTCCACATATGTCTCAGAGCGTCTTCCCTCGGTGCAAGGCACTATCACACCTGATGCAGCATCTCGTCTACTTCTTGCTCTTTACTGATCCAAGATCAGTTTTCTTTTATTTGTATAAAACTGGGATCCATTTTCTTTCTTTCTACAAGTGAGATGTCCCATAACAGGGATACTCTTTTTAAATTCCTTCGAATTGCTAGACCAGTGCAGATGATTTCTTGCAATCATGTGAATTACTTTTTCCATCCGTATGGCAAATGTGGATTCTTCCTTTTGGGTCATCAGGTCAACTGAATTCCATTCAGGTTGGTTAGTTTAGTAGAAGAGAAAAGCAGTGAGTATCTGTAGAATGCTCACCATGAGGGCCCAATGGACAAATAACAGATATAGGTTTTACCCAATTCAGTAGTGCATCTTTTTATCGACCTCAGACATATGACAGGGCAAATGGGCACATCAGCATTCTAATCTGTGACCATGGTATCAAACACAGATCCCTGTTGTGGATGCGGTCGTCCAGTGGGCGTCATGATGTGTCAGAACTCGAGGATTGTACTCCTGCTTCAGAATATTGCATAACATCTCCTGTTAATTCACAAGTCAAACTTCTGAGTCAACCAAGAAATGAGTTCACCACAAGCCTGAGAATTGTTTTATGTCATTAGGTGGGCCAGGGTTTAACAGCAGTCCCACCAGATGATGTCTCACAGCTTCAGAGTCATAAAAGCATACATTGTAATCCTAGTCTAGAAGGCTACAACACTCAGTCTTCATAACCCAACTTCAGAGGCTCACTGTGTATCAACTGCCGTTCTCTGCTCTTTGCCTGTGTACCCCAAGTGATGTCTGGGAACTGGAAAACTGTGACCTCTCAAAACAAATCACAGGTTTCCTCCATACAATGCCTTCAGCACTCTACTTTTAATATCATTCTTCAGCCCCACTAGCAGCGTTCCTTTTGGGCCTTTTGTGGGTAGTCCCACTCCTAGGACCAACCCTACGCAATGGGTAGGCAAGTCCACCTCAATACCTCCAATCTCAAGACCTCCAGCATTACCCCATTTAGTTCAGCTCATGTTGAAAAAGCCCCAAATGATTTCACTTTCAAGTGGCTTAGCTTGCTGCCCGTGAACCTCATTCGCCAGGAATTCAAGACAAAGTATGAACCTATTGATTTAAACAGGAGAGTAAGAAACCCATCTACCTCAATACTGACAAACCTATCCAGCGCTAGACTGCTTTTATCTTTATCCTGATGTATTTATTTTGCCCCTGTTGTAATTATTTACCTTTATGTGTATTGTGGGTACCAAAGGAGATGTATTGTGGTAGGTGATAATAAATAGCATGTGTATGGTTTGTGTTTGTGGTGTGTCGGTATGGGTGAGGAGTTTGAATGAATTGGATAGTGGGGCCAAGTTCCTAGTCGTTTGTCAGTTATTGGGTGTAAGTTTTTTTTCTCTGTTTATTGAATTGTTTACATAAGGTATCAAAGTATATTTGAAAAATTTGTATTAAATGCTTATACATGTATGTACTTGTACTTCTATTATTGATGCTATTCGTATTTGTGCGGCTTGGTTATATTGGGGCTATAAATCCCAGACAATAGCGAGATAATCCGCACCCAGTTATCAGTGGCAGGGTTGTTATGGTTCGTTTGATCCTTGCTCTGCCTGTTAACATGTTGGCTCCCCCCACCTATAAATAGTCAGGGCTGAAGATATGCCCAAGCATTTTGGAACCAATGTGCACCCCTCTTCCCACACACAATAGGTAGCACTATACTGTCTGACGTTTACCAGCTGTTGCGATGTGCGTAGGGATCTGTAGCCGCATACTGCAGTCACAAGTCAACGACTCACTATTCCCAGAGTCAAAAGTGCGATTGTATAAAAGGTCCGAACTGGCTCAAGGTGTCACACCACTAGTGAGACCACTTGGTCACTGTTACTTTATCAAGTCAGTTAGGCTAGTGCAGGTTCCTGGGTACCAATGCTCATAGAAGGTATTCTGGGAGTTGTTTTCGTTTGAGTGGCAGGCCGGATACCAATTGTTTGTTCAGAATAGCCAAGCACTGGAAACATGGCTGTGCTTGCTTCCCTGCCCCCTGGCTGTGCTTGCTCCCCTGCCCCCTGGCTGTGCTTGCTCCCCTGCCCCCTGGCTGTGCTTGCTCCCCTGTCCCCTGACTGTGCTTGCTTCCCTGCCCCCTGGCTGTGCTTGCTTCCCTGCCCCCTGGCTGTGCTTGCTTCCCTGCCCCCTGGCTGTGCTTGCTTCCCAGCACCCTGGCTGTGCTTGTTTCCCTGCCCGTGCTTGCTCCACTGCCCCCTGGCTGTGCTTGCTTCCCTGCCCCCTGGCTGTGCTTGCTTCCCTGCCCCCTGGCTGTGCTTGCTTCCCTGCACCCTGGCTGTGCTTGTTTCCCTGCCCGTGCTTGCTTCCCTGCCCGTGCTTGCTTCCCTGCCCGTGCTTGCTTCCCTGCCCCCTGGCTGTGCTTGCTCCCTCGCCCCCTGGTTCCCCTGGCTGTGCTTGCTCCCCTGCCACCTGGCTGTGCTTGCTCCCCTGCCACCTGGCTGTGCTTGCTTCCCTGCCACCTGGCTGTGCTTGCTTCCCTGCCCCCTCGCTGTGCTTGCTCTCCTGAGTGTGTGTGTGGCTTTGGGTGGGTGTGCGTGGCTTTGGGTGGGTGTGTGTGGCTCTGGGTGGGTGTGTGTGGCTCTGGGTGGGTGTGTGTGGCTCTGGGTGGGTGTGTGTGGCTCTGGGTGGGTGTGTGTGGATCTGGGTGTGTGTGTGTATGTGTGCGTGTGTGTGTGTGGCTCTGGGTGTGTGTGGCTCTGTGTGTGTGGGTCTGTCTGTGTGTGTGGGTCTGTGTGTGTGTGGCTCTGTGTGTGTGGCTCTGTGTGTGTGTGGGGGGGGGGCTCTGTTGGTGTGTGTGGGTCTGTGTGTGGGTCTGTGTGTGTGTGTGTGTGTGGGTCTGTGTGTTTTTGTGTGGTATTTGCCAGAGATTAAATTATTGGCATTGTAAATGACAATGCCATTTATTTATCTGTTTTCAAAACCAACACATAAATACAAATTTTGTCATTTACAATGCCAATAGCTCAAACTTTTCAAAAGGCGAACCCATTGCATTGTAAATGCTTGTTAAAAAATATAAGCCATCCCTAAGGTAGGCCCTTGACAGCCCAGAGGGTAGGTTGCAATGTACTCAAAACGTAGAACGTGTCCTTTTAGGTTTTACCTGTCCTTTTAGGTTTTACCTGTCCTGGTAGTGAAAACTCTTCAATTCATTGTTCACTACTGCAAGGCCTGTCTCTACTATAGGCTAACATTGAAGTTGCCATATTACATTTTGTAAGTGTAATTTTCAAATGGGAAGAGATAATTGGTTCATGTTTGGAGTCTCTGAAATCCTAATTTAAAATCCTAACTTATGGTAAAAGTTGGATTTTAAACTACAGTTTTGAAAATGCCACTTTTAGAAAGTAGGCATTTCCTTTCCTTAGCCATTTGGTGCCTGCAGCCTGTCTTTGGCCATATGATTGGGTGTAGTTGGCTGTTGGGTTTTGTGTATTCCTCCTAGACAGCCACACACAATGGGAGCTTAAGTGTAAGTGGATGGGCTATCACTGGCAGGATGGGAAGGAGGAGCTGGTCCCAGCCTCCCGTACACCTCAATGGGCTGTGTCCTGTCTTCACACAAAGGGACCTAACGACCCTGCATTGCCACCTCAGCCAGCTTGGAGTCAGGGCAGGGGAGGCAGGATATTCCTTGCACTTCAAAGCCACTGTCTAGAAGCTTCTCCCACCTTCCAGAACCAGGTCACCAGTGTATAAAAGGAGGACCTCAGGTACCAATACTTCAGTACATTTATGCACCTGTGGAAACTTTGCCAGGAAGGAGGACTCTTGTGCTGCTACAGTAACTGCCATGCTGCTGGGCTGCTATTCTGAAGGAGCTGCTGCCTTGATGTGCTGACCTGCTGCCCTCTTTCCTGGTGAAGAGGACTAGACCTGAAAACTCCCTCTTGAACTCAGGACTCCAGAATGACTGGAAAGGTTAGTCTGCTGGCCTCCTTTTCTGAGCTACAGGGACATAGCGGGCTCCCCCACATCTCCTGGTACTGTCTTCAGCATGTTCTGGACCCCCAAGAGGCACCTCTAAGGTCCTGGGCCCTTGGTGTGACTCTCCAGCTCTTAAATTCAAGCTTTTGGGCTCTTTGCGACCGCAAACAGGTCTGTTCGTACTGGAACTGCATCACTTGAACTGAAAATCAGGCAAGCCACCGCAAGTCCGTCTCCTCTCACATCAAGCATCAGTCGCCCATGTAGACCACCAACGCGAGGCTTCTGACCAACTGCGATGCCCATCCTGCCCCTTGCACCACCCTGACAACCGCAAGCCATGCTCTCCTTGTTCCCAGTGATCTTCTCCACTCGAAATTGACTCTTGGCACAAAACTTTAAAAGGTAAACCTTTAGCAGGACTAATTTGTATCAGACCCACGCTCCATCGCAGTTGGCCTGGACTTTTGACTTTGCCCCAGGTCAGCATGACCAGATAGCCGTGATTGACACTTTCTGTTTCTAGGTACTATTTTACAGTTTAACCTTTAGAAATTCAGAACTCCTGTTATATGGATTGGATTTTTGTTGTTTTGGTCCTGTTTTATTTATTAAATTTCACTCTATTTTTTTCGAATCTAGAGTGGGATCTTTTTGTGTGGCATTTTCACTGTTTTTCTGTTTGAAGTGCTACACAAATACTTTACACATTGCCTCTAGGTCTTACTGCTCTCCGTTCAGCAAATCAAGTCCAATTTTCGGTCCCGAGGCACAGACTGGCCAGGTTGGGTGGTCGCTCTTTCTCGTACCTGGGCCCCACCTTGTGAAATTCTCTTCCTCTGCTTCTGAGGAATGAGACCAGCCTTTCTAATTTTCGCAGAACTTTAAAAACCTGGCTATTCAATCAGTAGGTCTTATTTACCCCTCCTGGGTACATTCAGGCGGCGCCGGGAAACCCTTGGGTAGCTGTGCTCCTTATAAAAGCAAAATAACAATAACTGCTCTATTCCAAGCAACAAGGGGCCTGAGCACTGGTTAATTTGTGGTTTACCAGTGCCTTATCCTGACTTGTGGTTGCTGCTGACCAGGGCTCACACCCCAGTCAACTAGTAACCCAATTTCTAACACTTGGCATCAGACTGGATCTGGGAAATCTTGAGCAATACCTCTGCCCGCTGGTATCATTCTGATCTGTGTCGGTGTTGTTCACACTGGAAATGGCATGCAGGGTGCCTTTTTAGGCACCCCCCCAGTGCTCTGACAACAGTTTTTTTTCTTCCCACGCCATCACAGCAGATCCAGAGAGAGCTACCTCAGTCCATTTTCTGAAGTTTTTCTTTGTTTGGCTGAACTGTTTTGAGCCTTTGCTTCCAGTGTGCAAATATGGATGCCCCTTAAAAAAAACCTCTGGGATTTGAACCCTGTGGTTCCTGTCACAGATAGATGTTTTTGACAGAACCCCCTAATTAGTTTACCTCTGGTTCCTTTAGCCGGGCAAGACTCCAAAGCCTGCCCCCGACTGACGCACCATTAATCCTAAGGCACTTCAGGAGCATTGTCTGAAGCCCTTGGTCTTCCATTGGTAGTTGATTCAATGACGCTCCAGGTCCCAGGCCTGCTCGCAGAACGGTTCCTGGCGCTCATTATTTTCCTCAAAGTTGTTGTCGGGTAAATTGCATAAAAAAATCCCAAAAGTCTAAGAAGTTGAAGCACTCTTCGATTTTGCCACGCTGGTCCACCTCTTCGGACGTGCACAAGGACCCACTCCCATGCGTCCATGGACTCATATGTTTGAATCTGCTCAGCTCCTCCCAGAATAAGCCAGAGCTACCTCCACCTATTTAAAGACATTTTATAAGGGCAAGCACCTCATATTTGGTAAGCGACCCCTCAGGAGTGCCTTTTGGGCCCCAGGATTTGACAGGTGCATCCAATGGATTCCCGCTGGTAGGTTCGCTCTCTGCACCAGTCGGGCCATTTGGATCCGTTTCTGGATCTGGATCCTGTCGCTAGGCCGCAGCCTTCTCATTCCAGTGGCGCAGCTAACCTATACCCTCCCACTATTGCGGAGCCAACCCCATTGTTATACCTGACTCTGTACAGAACTGGACCGGTGTTGCCCGGCGTCAACTACAGCATCGACCGGAAAACGACCTTCAGAGTCTGAGACAGCTTCTAGTTTTTTCTGTAGGCCTTGTGGGGAGTATTACTGGGAGGATCTGAGAATCCTTATGTTTATCCATACCCCATGGAAGAGCCTGAAGAGAACAGTTGTGAGTATTTGGCGGATGTCAGTGGTTTGGACACCTCTCCAGACATTGGCTTAGACCAGGGATTTTTAAACTGAGAGGCGGTTCCTCCTAGAGGAGGCTCAAGTGATCCTAGGAGTTGGGGGCACCAGGCTCTGGCCAAAAGAAGCACTGTTTTGTTTTTAGTGGAAAACAATGAGCAGCAGTAAGCTGCTTGGTAGGGCCTTCACTAACTTCTTTAGTCATTTATATCCTTGCTAGGATAAGGCGTCAAAAGGGAAGGGGATCCAAATATTCTTTAAACCCCCATCTCCATTTCTGATGATCACACTGTGGATATTATAACACATTAGTAAGGCCTACCTGACCACGATAGTATGGTTAGCAATCATGTATTTAATTGCACTTTTAAAACACTGATGGAACTTAACTGCAATGTTTGAATAAGTCTAAACCTTGCTAAACATTGCATGTTTAATAGAATAGTTGTGAGAAATATCTGAAAGAGACAATTAGTTATGGATTCCTCACTTTCGAATTACCCCCAGGCGTCAGACTGGATCCGGAGAATGTTTTCCTCAGCAGTACCTCTGCGTGTCGATAGGTTGCATCAGTTGACTCCTCGTTTGTCTTTGGCGTCGTGGTCGCCGTAATGATGTTGCGGTATCTACTTAGACCCGTGCACTCACGCGCTGACGTCAGTTCTTTCTTTTTCCGCGCTAGCCAGCGCAGATCCGGAGAGAGCGGTACCTAGAGTCACTCTTTTACTCCATTTTTTGCGACTTTTGTCAACACCTTTTTTTGAGTTGATCGACTCCTGTGCACGGAGGTATGTCACGTCGGACCAGCTTAAAGGCTTGTGATAACTGTCACAAACTGATGTCTATCACAGACCCGCACCTCATGTGCCTTTGGTGTCTGGAGCGTGACCACGACCTGAAGTTGTGCTCCCATTGCCAAGCCATTAATCGAAAGTCTTAGCGGGAGCGGTCCCGAAAGCTTCTCGAGGCCCGGCAGTCTGCTCCACACCGTTCAAGGTCCTGGTTAAGAGGACCAGTCGTGGAGCCACCACCATCACTCGGCATCGAAGTCTTCGTCTCCGGGTAAGTCGAAGCACAAGATGAAGGCAAAGAAGCATCATCACTCTACGCATTCTCCCTGTCCGTCAGCAGACGCAACAAAGGCCTTTGGGTCGACTCCAGCCTTCCTTCCCTTTCCGGGGCCCGGGGCGTACCCTGCCTAGCTTTGAAGCTTTTACGAAGCCTTACATTCTATCTTCGGGCAGCCCAACTCCGCTGGCGCGCCCTTGAGCCCCGCAGACTCGTTTGGGGTCTCTAGGCCTTCGATGTCAGCGGGTACAGCTCTGGCGTTGCAGGTTCCCCCAAGTATCCTGGCTTGGATCCGGATAAGCGCCGATCGACCTCGTGACACCTCCGGCGCCGAATCCAGTGACGCCGCCTCTGACGCCGGCTGTGTCCCTAGCCGCCGTCAACCCCGGCCTCCCCCTTGATGAGGATACGGCACCGGACCGGCGCCGACAGGTACTTTTGTATCCCTGTTCTCTCCTGATGTTTCCTACTGCCCTGAGTGGCTCACAGGAGAGGGTGAGGAGGACTGGGGAGGGGTCTGTGGACCCTCTTGCAGACCAGTTGGAGGAACCAGACTGGAGAGAGCAGTTGGGTGAGGCCAGTAGTCTGGACACCTCCCCAGACCACGGCAAGCTGTCTCCCCCTACCGTTGCTATGGAGGAGGGTGCATCTTACGCAGTGGTGTTGCTTAGGTCAGCCGAGGTCCTAAACCTCAAGCAAGGTGGGGTCAGAGCCCCTGCTGCGGTTCAATGAGGCCCCAGCCTATTGGTGTTGAGATGCGTGAAGAATTCCTGCAGGTGTTCCTGTGTTCCAGACCATAGGAGGAAGCAGTTGTCAATATATCGACCCCAGAATATTATAGAGTCGATAAATTGTGCACCTTTTGGTCCACATATTAGATCTGCTTGTAGAGTGCTCATAAAGAGATTCGCTAATGAGGGTGAAAACTTAGATCCCATGGCCACTCCCCTTGTTTGTCTATACCAAATCTTGTCAAAAATGAAGAAATTGTTTTTCAAAATTAGCTCCATCATAGCAACTGTTCTGCTCTTTCTAAACTGATTTTGTGACTTTTAGACACAATAGACTTCGAGATATGTGTCAGAAGGAATACTACTTGACCGTTCTTCTTAAAATGTTTCTACTGTGTCAAATTTTTCTCTTTAATATTCACAAGATGCACTGGATAATACCGTAGTACTGCAAATTTCATACGCATCTGTGTAATGGTTTAGCAATCTCCTTTTGAAACACATACTTGCTTTGATACTAATTATGTAATGCGTTTTATCTGTGTCTATGAATTTAAACCCCTTGCTTTTACCACATGGTTTTGTATATTTTCGCATGAGTACACTCCCTTGCATGAGAATACATCTCAACAGATACAGCGCTGCTCACGGCCCCATTCACCCTTTTCGTTTTATATCCTCGCCTCATCATCATTTAAATATATAACTACTTTTGGTTTTTTCTTTTTTTTTTCCATAAACATAACTCTATGGACAATTTCGAATGCTGAAGGCCACCACAACATTACTGTCCTTTAGGCTACGACATACCAATAAACAGTACCCCTTAAACTAGCATTTCTCGAACTATATGTTTATATTCCACACCATACATCTTCCACGTTTTTATTATGTTAGGTCATCCCTTTCACTCCCATAAAAACAATTTAGTATCCTTCTGGGGAAATTACGTTCGCTTTGATCAGCGGGACTAACACTCTATGATATGGCTGGGCGCTCTAGTTGTTCGCATCCAGATGCAGCTTCATCATTCAACAGTGGATATTTAACCATTTCCGATTAAAGGTCACGTGTCCACAAATGGAACATGGCGACCCGCTTGAAAGAAGCCCAAACTTGCTGCCGCTTACAAGTAAGACTGCTCTCCCTTTCCAAATCCCCCGCTCCTTATTTTTAAACTAGCGTTGTATCTGGCCATTACCCTTGAGCTAAACGGGTTTATTGAACGAGCCTGTGTCTCTCCATTTCTAGGTAGCATCCACACGAGGAGTTATCCGCTCCCTCGTTGCTGCTTCAAAAATCCTGCGGGGCTTGTCGCTATTCGAAGACGACAATTGGTAAATTATATTGACCTTTGTTCCGTTCCATTTATTAAGTATAGACCTTGCTTGGATTCTGTCCTTATGAACCCGTATTGTTTGTTTATCATCTCTACAGCGTCTATAGACTAATGAGCCTCTATTTACTTATCGCTGATGTAAACCCCTGAAGTGAGTGAAGCTATCTAGGACATCTAGGAGCTCACACAACAAGGTTTAATTTCATCCAGTGAGATCACTGTCTTTCATATATTATCACGTTTGCACTATAAATAGCATAGTATCCCCACACACTGATTCATTTTAATGCAGCACAGGAGGCTCATTCATTCTCTTTTATTTACCCTGTCGTCCCCTCTACAGCACATAACCATCCTGAAAATTATTGCCAGAGTCTCTGACCCTGCCGGGTCTGAATTATCACCGGCGGAGCGGTGAGCACCATTCTACTTTTAACTCTTCCCCTTGTTTATTTGACCCACTTCCCTTTCATTTCCTCATTATCTTTTACCTCCCTCCCCTACAGACTTCCCATTCGTGTAACTTTCCAATACTGGTACGACTTACTTAGAAGTTTTTCCCCCCATTTCCATACAGTCAGCGTTGTCTCACATAGAGCACTAGCATGTTTTAGATCCGTTTGTCACACCTTATTCACTTGGACCCGTACAAACCCTGCATGTTCGCGCCACCTTTCTTTTCCTTCTTCATCATATGTCTCCTGTATGCAATTCCACCCACTTTTCATCCTTGGTCTTCTCTCCTTCGCCAAACCCCTTTCACAAGTTCAACCATAAAAATTCCTTGTGCACCATGAACGTTTCACTATAGTCTTTTTGCGTTTTGGGTTGTCCGACAATTAAAGTTTCCACAAAGAAACTGATTGCAATGAACAACAAAGTATACACATTATGTTATATGTTCCATCATTGTCCCTTGTATCTTTCCCAGGCATGAGGAGTCGCGGAAAGACTATTCCATATGCGACAAAACACGTGTCGCCTGGCTTGTTTGAGAAATTAAGAGACCGAACTGTTGACACACCATACAAGAAATCCTTGTGTTGTTTCTGTTAGCTTTGCTCTGTAACAAATATGTGTCGACACTGACACACCTCTTCTACTTGTTTGTTGTGTGCATAGGGTATCTTGTATAGTGCGTTGGTTGTTTTCCATCACACAATTGGGGGTTAAAGGGCTTATCCCCTCACCCAGTTGCACCACACCTTCCTGTTACGTTTCCTACAATTTGCGTCCACTCTTCGCAAAGCGCCCAGCTACTTCCCTGAAGAGGAAAACCCTTTTGCGAACACATGACCTTTTGACAGAGGGGGGCAGCCGCTATACAATCTACAAACACCTTCAGTTATCCACTTTGGGTGATCAACCACTGCCTTTGAAATGGATAGAAACAAAGCTGCAGAAGAAGTATTTGAAAATTTAGCAAAGGGAATGTCCACACATATTGCATCCACCAGTGGGAACCCTCCAAGTAAGGAAGGACTTCGAGACCAATTTGTAAAGATAGAGAGATTAAAGAAACAGGAGAACTCGAAGTGGTGGGATGGCACCACTTTGAAGCAATATATGAGACTCAAATGCATTCCAAGAGGGCTCAGTGCCCAGATTGTTCCAACCTATGACGACCTTGACGCTGACCTATTAGGAAAATGGGAGGAAGCATTAACCATCAACTCAAATACTCTAATGGACATACTAATAGGGAGTGCAGATCGTTTAGTAACTAAACTTCAGACCGCAATTGCTACTGTTGAACAGGAAATCAAAGACTTGAATCTCCCAGAAGCAACTGTTAAGAATTACACCATTCTAGATGACATTTTAATGAAACATCAGAATGAAATTAAAAATAGAAAGGCCAGACAGCTCAAAAGGGATGAAACAGATTATAAGGAGGGTAGGATTTTCACCTATGCCCAAAAATATGATTCCATGGTTCACAGCACATCACAGGCAGACCGAGGAACTAGGACAGGAACAGGACAAAGTTCAGTTTCCTCAAGTAACACCTCAATGAGCGCCTTTAGCGTCAGCAAGACTGAAACTGAGAATTCGGATAGTGCAGGACAAGAGAAATTGTCTTTATTACGCGAGGTCCAACGTATCAAGAGAGGGAACAGAAGCCCACTGGTAAGAGAAAAATTAGATCCAAAACTCGTAGGGGCAGGAGGGGCAAACACAGAGGACTACAGGAAGAAGCTGAGATCAGGGACAACGAAGAACTTACAAACCCAGCAGAGAGTGAGGCAGAGGTCATCAACCTCTCCTCCAAACCCCTAACCCCCGACATGACCTCTCTTTTGAGTAAGGGACTCTAAATTTCAACCCATATGCTACAGGGGACGTCTGTAAACTCAAAATAGATTTATTCAAATTTATTAGAAATCTAAAACTCAAAAAACCTTTTGCCTGTAACAAAACATCGAATAAAGCATCTAAAAATATCCCTACATTTTCTGAGTCTTATGTGCTTTCAATAAATGATATTCAAGCGACTCATCTTCTTTTATCTCTCACTGACCTAGAACAGACACCCTGTGATATGGACATACTGTTGGAGGAACTCCACATTGAGTCTGACTACAGCATTGCCAGCGGTCTCAGATCGAAATGGAAGTGGATTCCCACTCTTCCCTGGGGCAATGCAAGAGACAATTTTTACAAACGTGTCCTAGAGGATATTGACAAGCTAGACACCAAACACAACAACCGCACCTTTAAATACAAGGACAATCTAACATGAGGAGAGCGTCTTGCACTAGTTACTCTGAGCAATGGCAACCCTTCACCTCAGAGAAATGACTGCTTCAATTTATTCAGCTTGGTTGCACCCTTTCATTCACAGAAAACAAAGCCACCTATGCCACCATCCTTAAACCAGCTTGACAGAGATCAGCCTCTCCCTGCTACATTAGGAAGTCCAGGCTATTTTGGCCAGAGGAGCCAACGAGAAGGTGCTGACATCAGAAGTAGATAGTGGTTGCTATTTCCTATAATTTCTAGTGCTGAAAAGGACGGAGGCCTCCTCTCTACACTAGACTTGCTTCCTCTCAACTACTTTCTGAAAAAGGTGAAATTCAAAATGCTCATTTTGGCTCAGGTACTGTCTTCTTTGGAACATGGAGACTAAACGGTAGCAATGGACTTGCAGGATGCCTATTTTAATATGCCTATCCTGCCGACCCACAGATTGTACCTGCTGTTCACGGTAAGCCACAAGCACATTGTTTGTTGTGCTACCCTTTGGCCGTACCAGCTCCTCTAGGTTATTCACACTAGTGATGGTGGTGGTTGCAGCCCATTTGTGGAGGTCAAGGGCTGCAGTCTTCGCGTACCTCAATGACTGACTGTGGAAGGCGACCATGCCCCAGGCAGGCATCCCCCCCATCAGACTACACCAGACCTGCATTCACTGAGGTTCACTATTAATGTTCCAAAGTCCCACCAGACTCCCACTCAGATGCTCCCTTTCATTTTAGTCATTCTGGACACAGTACAGTTTATTGCCTATCCTCTTGAATGGCGAGTCCAGGATATTCAGGCTATGTTACTGATGTTTCAGCCTCTATCATGGATTTTGGTGAGACTAACTCAGAGTCTGCTGGGCCTTATGGCCTCCTTCAGCCTGTTGGTAGCCCATGGCCGCTTGCATATGTGGGCTATTCAGTGGGGCCTGAAGTCCCAGTGGGCACAGCATCAGGGAAATCTCTCAAACCTAGTCCAGATATCAGAGGGAACTGCCAAAGTTCTGCAGTGGTGGCTGAAGACCTGTGATTGGTACAGCAAAAGAGCCCTCGTCCTTCCACACCCTGAGCTCACATTGGTGACAGATGGGTCACTCCTGGGTTGGGCCAGCCATCTGGGAGAGGTAGAGATCAGAAGACTCTGGTCTCTGGCCGAGTCTGCGCTCCCCATCAACTTGAAGTTGAGAGCGATCTGCTTGGCATTGAATGCCTTCCTCCCTTCCATCAAAGGAAGGCTAGTACACATGTCAACAGACAACACCACTACCATAAAGTACTACAACAAATAAGGCAGGTTGGGGTTATGGGCTCTGAGCCATGGAACATGGCTGGAATGTCAGGAAATTTCTATGGTTGTACAACATCTTTAGGGTTCACTATATGCCAGGGCAGACAAACTCAACTGTCAATGCCACACGAATCACAAATGGTGTTCCCATTTCACAGGTGGTGCAAGGTCTCTTTTGCGACTCTAAAGATCCTTGGTTAGATCTGTTCACCAAAGGCGAGAATGCACAATGTCCGCACTTCGGCACGCTAGAGATTCCAAGGCAGGCTTTCTGGTTGTCAGAGTATGCCCCTGATACAAACAGACCCCACCACTCTAGTCAGGGTAAGCTAGCTAAAGACTAAAAAATAACCTGTGCTCACCCTCTGGTAGCTTGGTACAGAGCAGTACGAAGTATCTAAAGAGGCAATGTGTAAAATATTTGTACAACACACACAATCAATCAGAGGGTGCTTGTAAAGCATGGCTTGGAACCCAAGGGTGTCTCCATGCGCCAAGTCCTGCCGTCCTTGATCATAGAGCCATGTCTTGAGCTTTTTTCTAAATTCCATAAGCAAAGAGCAGGTGCCCAGGTAGGGGGGTGGTCGATCCAGTATTTGGCTGCATTGTAGTAGAATGAAAGACCTCTGCAGCATCTCCGCTGGATGCGGAGAGTGTGGGCCACGGCGTGGGAGGAGGCGGGGAGCTCCCTGGTGGGACGATGGAACGTCAAGGGTGGTTGAGGTAAGCAGGTCCTATTTTGTGGCGGACCTTGTAGATGTGAGTGAGGAGCTTGAAGGGGCTTCTTTTCTGTACAGGGAGCCAGTAGAGGGTTCTGAGTTGGAATGATGTGGTGGTCCTTACTAGGGAGGTTGAGTCTTGCTGCTATATTCTGGATTGTCTGGAGGCTGTTGAGGAGTTGCTTGGTGGTACCGGCGTAGAATGCTTGATACACACACGCACACACTAGCATGCACACACACACAAACACTCACTAGCACGCACAAACACTAGCACACACACTCAGTCGCACACATACAAACACTCGCTAGCACACACACGTGTTAACACAATGAAAATACCACAAAATACTAGAAAAATAGATTCTATTAATATGAGTTAAACGATGCCAAAGTGACAGAAATGGAATAAGTGAATTTTTAAGGAATAAATCACATTGTAGTGCTTAGAAACATATAGCGCTTAGGGGTTACTTGAGGTCACACTGGACCGGGGTAAATCCAAAGTTCAGGACGACCCGATGGAGGACATGCCGGCTACATGACCTGCGTAGGTCCCACTGAAAAAGTACCTTGGATGGCGTCCATTTCGAAACCTGATGCGTCAGCTCTGTTCTGCAAAGGTGAAGAAGGCTTCGTCAACGAATCCCTTTATGATGCAGGCACTGCGTTGTCATTGAGCTGCGCGGTCTGTCATTGTCGAGCCACAAAGTCCCTCGAAGCGATGTCGTCAATCGCCTTCTGCAACAACGTCAAAGGGCAATGTATCAGTTCCGATCAACTCAGTCGTCACTGCAGCATTTTTGATGTTTCTATACAGCAGAAGTCACCTTTCAAGGGCCCAGGACTGGGTTGGCGCCACTTGGCAGGGCAGGACCCACAAATCGCAGAGTCCAGGTGCCTTTGCAGGATTGAAGTAACTCTTTGATGGCCCCAACACCTCCGAACAGGGGACAAGCCAGCAAGCCCATGGAGTCACTCTGGGTTCAAGCCATATGGGTCCAGTCCTTCTCAGCAGGGCAAAGATCAGCAGGGCAGCACAGAAAAGCAGTTCTTCCACAACAGCAGTCATGCAGAGTGGCAATCCTTGTAGCACATCAGTCTTTACTTCTGGCAAAGTTCTGAACAGGTCAATTAGAGTTGTCTTGGTAGGGGTAGAGGCCCAGTACTTATACTCAGTTGTGCCTTTGAAGTGGAGGTGGCTTCGTGAAATGAGAAGAGACAATAAGATGGCGTCAGTGTGTGCAAACGTGCCGGCTCTTGCTCCGTGAAAACCTGATCAGAGCTTTAGGAGAAAATACCCTCTCGTGCTTGACTATGATGCACGGAGTTCAAGACTGTTAGGTACAGCCACAGCCACCAGTATACAGAAGTGCTTTTCTTTTCCTTGATTAATTCTTAAATCAGAGACAGAGACTAAGATTCAAGAAACCTGAGTGCTTGTATCTGAAGAGCACGAGGAGTATCAGGTACAGCCGCAGCCGGCACAGACCCGCACAGGACCCTCCAGGATCGGCCGAAGATAATGGAATGATATCGGAGAGAAAGAGAGTGCAATCACCATAACTCTGAGGGTGTGCCCGATAACATGACGACTTTGCTGCGCACGCTGGTATTCCAAACATTGGCCTGACCCCCCTGGAGTTACGGACCAAATGTGAGTACTGGCTCCCATATTCTGCGTAGCGTTCTGCATTCTGTATCCCGCTACATCCCACTGTTTTCCGCCGTCTATCTCTTAACTTGCTCAGCCCTGGCAGCCCAGCCCTGCCTGCCGGCCTGCATGCTGCCCGCCTCGAGAAGTTTTAGCCTGATCCTCCCAGCTTTTCTTTGCATCCTTTTGGGCTTCGTTGTGTACCTGCGCCATCAACGTAGTCTAATACAGCCCTCGCACATACTCCTGGGCAGTTCTTCTCTCACCTTCTCTACAGCGCTGCTCAGATTAAATGCACAAGCTGCAAGCCGCATCTAACTGTTTCTGTATCCGCGATCTGTGGTTCTGTGGCTCTTCGCTCCGCTGATCTGTGCAGCCTACGCTCAGCATTGCCTACGCTGTCCTGCGCCACAATCTAGTGAGCAGACAATCGGCAAGCACTCAGCAGCTTTCCTCTTACACGGCTAACACGACGTCTGTACAGCATTCAGCATTCAGCCTAGAGTCGACTGCACTGATAAAATAAATATACAGAAATATACAGGTCTGGCAGGGGGTGTGTAACCTGAGGGGGGTAGTAAGGACTTCTACAACGGACACTCAGGGGCCTCTCTCTGGGAGATTTAAACCACGAGCCATCTGTAGTATATCCTTCATCCTTTAAGAAAGCCTATGCTAAAACCTATGCGAAAAGCATATGTGAGAGCCTATGATAGACGGGCGAAAGAGAAGGTTAAAGTCGATAAAGTCCAACTAATCTCTAGATACTCTTGTAGGCAAGGATCCCACATAACTGTCAAAACTACAACAGCAACAACAACTGTAACAGGTACAGGTACAATTACAGCTACAATTACAGCTATATTACATAGACGGAGTCAAAGACTGATACAGACTCAGCTGAATGGGCAAACACAAGACCAGGACCAATACCAGGACCAGGCACAGGGTCAAGTAGAGATTTGGATATACGACATGGCTGACCTAGCGGGGCTGCAGGGCAAATATCAGAGCAAGTCAGCGAACAGACACCTGAACTAACTATCCATATAACGGATCCGGTATTTCCCGAAGAGCCCACAGCATCCGTAGAATCCCCAAAAGCAGACTCTAAGATACAAAGCTATAATAATACTCAGAAAACAAGGGATATACAGCGACAATCAGAAACTAAAGGGTCCAAGGCTAAAGAAAATGACGAGGAGCAAAACACCAACAATACTATGGGTAAACCTAAAAGCAAGGATCAAAACAAAAACAAAAATATCGAGGAAAACTCCGATAAGATCGCTGATAAGAAACCAGAAAAGGACATAGATACGGTCAAGGATAAAGTCAAGGATAAAATAAAAGGCAAAGAGAAAGCAAACAAAAAGGACAAAGTAATGGATACCAAAGACCACGATCATGATAATGACGAGGATAATGATCATTTGGAGTTATTGGCCAAGAAGGCAAAGAGGCTACAGACTATTAAAAACCTGAAAGCGGCTGCAAAAATCACTGGACAGCAGGTAGATTCACAGCCCCGGATCTCAAACATATTTATACCAATTTCGGAAGAAGGGCAGAAAACCCTACCAAATAACGCAGAAGGGAAAGAGTTTGAAAGCTCTACATCACCTACAACTACATCTGAGGAAAATGAACTCCTGGCTATACATCTGATTGAACCCCGGAGATCCAAACACCCATTGTGTATGGCACAAACATCTTCTCCAGGAAGACAACCACCTCTAGAATCCAAAACATCTGCCGACAAGTCTCACTCAGACATTTATGAGACAGGAGTCTCTATCTCAAGCGCAACAAGCGACTCAAATGAGGCAGGCGAGGAAGGTGTTCCAAATAGAAGAACCTCTAGTCACAAACTAGCAGTTTCCGACAACACAGCCCCAGGGAAATCACGGGCACCCTCTCAAGACATCACTCCAAAGAAAAAACTGGAAACAAAGAGAACTAGCGACAGAAGACACCGTAAAATATCCTACGATGAAACCACGGATCCTGGAAGCTGAAATCCTTAATTCCATCAAACTTTTTCATCAAGATGTGAAAACGGACAGCAACAGGAATCATGCTGCCATACAAAAACTCCAAGGTGCTGTTCAAGAAGTAGGCCAAACTTATCTAAAATATCTAATTGACTGGCATCTGTTGAAACTCGCGCAGAAAATCTCGAGTCAGATGTCACTAAACTCCAAAGTCAAGAGGAAGAGCACGAAGGTATCATCAAAGACTTGATGCAAAAAGTAGAGGATCTTGAAAACAGAGGAAGGAGAAATAAACTTCGCTTTCTCGGGATCCCGGATGGCGTGAAGGTAACGGATCCAAGGGGGTTTATGGCCAATCTCTTAAAAACAACATTTCCTGAACTTCAAGCATGGGACTTGAGTAGCGAGATCCAACATGCTCATCGCTTCCCTTTGGTTTCCCCTAAACGCACTCCTAAAACCCCACAAAACCCCAGAGCCATGTTGGTCAACTTTAGGACCTTCCTCTTAAGAGAGACAATCTACGACATTGCCAGACCCACAAGTAAAAGAGAATACAAAGGTTTCTCCTTTTTCGCTTGCCCAGACTTTGCTCACGTCACAGTAGAAAGGAGGTGGAGAATGCAGCAATTGTTCACACCATTTGAGCAAATTGGAGCAACATATAAGGGAAAAACTAAAAACTTTATTAACGAGGTCCAGGCTGAATCCTACCCGAAGGAAATCCAAGCAAAAGCCAAGCCAAGCAAAACACCGGAAAATAATAAGGAAAAAAAAAAAATAATAATAAAAAAGAAAAGAAAAGAAGCTGTAAAGAACAGTAAAAATGACTGATAGATTAAAGCATAAAAACATCTATGCCAGTGGACTAGATACTGGGGGTACAAAACTAACAAACTAAGCAGAGGGGGTAAAGTACTTTTTAAATAATTGGGTTGGTTTATAACAAGTGAATTAACATATCCTTATTGTATTTACCCAATATATACCTACTGATGATCAGGCCACGTGGCAAGCTGAGACGCCCTGTCTTCACTGACATCTACACCTTGGTGCCCTATGACCCAGGACGTCTCAATGGAGGGGTTTGGGGAGGGGGTGGGAGGGGGGGGAGTTTTGGGAGTGTGGGGAGAGAAAGGGGTGGGGGGAGCTAGTAATAAAAAAAGACAAAACAGAACTAGAACCGAGCCAAGAGCAAATATTTCTTTTCTATCAAAACTATTCCTAGTAAACAGCGCAATCAAGGCTAAGTCTGAACAGATACACTTTTGAATATATTGTGAGGTAAGGATACAGGCACATTACGAGCTACAAAACATATTATCATGGGGAAGTTAACTTTACAAACTTGGAACGTCTCAGGTCTCTTGGATAGAGAAAAGCGTCAACGGTTGAGCGAGATAATACACCAAAATCCAGTAGATATTATTTGTCTCCAAGAGACACACCTGCCCTGGGATAAGAGGGAACTTCTTAAAATTAGGGGATATAATTTATTAGCCTGTACCACGCAAACGTCAAATGTTAGGGGAGTGGCTGTGCTGGCAAAAACCTTCCTAGGACAAGCCATCAATAAACACGTTGACACTCGGGGTAGATGGGTCATTATTTTATTTTTTTGAAAATTTTTATTTTTGGTGCAAAACAGAGATAGCATCGACATCAGATGGGTCATTATTAAATTGAATCTTGGTATCACTATCTGCTCAGTTTATGGATCTAATCAAGATGATCCTACTATGTTTGAGACACTTGAGCTTGAACTTGCAACTATACAGGGCCCACTAATTCTATGCGGTGACCTAAACATCGTGTTAGGCCACCAAATTAATAACCAGGCAAAATTACATTATATAGGTCGCAAGCCACGAGTTTTTAAAGCTATCAGTAGACTTCGCGACAGCTTTGGCCTTAGCGACATATGGGATCTTAAGAACTACCCTGACCCTGGTTACATGTATTATTCTTGCCCTCATAGTAAATATGTCCGGATTGACTATTTATTTACAACAAAGGACTTGGCCAGTCATGCCACAATTACTAAAGAACGTAAAATCATTTCTGACCACAACGCGCTAACCCTTACAGTCAATATTACAACTGCTAAGAGAGAACGTAGAAGCTGGACCTTTGATAGGAAACTGCTAGCAGAAAATTACTAAATTAAATATATCACAAGTTGCGCTAGGGAATTTTTTGTCATAAATAGATACAGTGCTTCAAGGAACACTGTGTGGGACTGCTTTAAATCAGCTCTAAGAGGAAACAACGAGCTACCTAGTAAGAACACGTAAGCAGAATAGTATGGGGTACCATCAGAAATTGTGCGAACTTGCTAGAGCCGAGGAAGATCATATTGCGAAAATAGCACGAGAAAATGGGAAACTTTCAATGTACCAACTGCTCGTTTTAAAAACCGAGCTTAATTCCGGACTGACTGAGAATGCCGCAAAAATATATAAAACACATCGGAAAGAACTATATGAACATGGGGAAAGAGTGGGCAAGCAACTGGCTCTACACACATATAATGCCATCACAAGTATACAATCAGAAGGGCAGACGGTCACGGGAACACCCGACATAATTAGCGCCGTCCAACAATATTATCAGACCTTGTATCAGGATGATAACAGAACAAGTAGTGCTGAAGTAGAAGTGTTTTTGAACAATCTTCTCGACCATTCACCATCCTGAGGCAAGTACTATCCTAGAAGATAACATCAGGGACGACCTAGAGAAAGAGATTACATTCGCTGAATTTCAGCTCGCCCTGTCCTCGTTGGTTTCCGGACAGGTTGCAGGCCCGGATGGAATTCCCCAAGAATTGTATAAAATCCTTAGCCAAACATTGTCATGGAGAGAAACAAACATTATTATTATTCCAAAAAAGGGCAAACCTCAGGATCAACTATCATCCTATCGTCCAATTTCCCCAATTAATTCTGACTCCAAATTATATGCCAAGATAATGGCCATCTTGCTCGGGTGGGTCATTGAACATCTGGTCTCCCCGTGGCAGCATGGGTTTATCCCTGGCAAAGGCACGACTGACCACAGTCGAAGAGCCAAGATACAATGTCTGCAACGGGGGGCCAGATGTTGATGAGTCTACTGGATGCCGAGAAGGCCTTTGACCATGTGTCCTGGAATTTCCTATGGGCAGCACATGGGCCCCAAATTTGTTAAATCCATAAGAGCTATGTGTATAGATCTAAAGGCTAAATTACAAATTATGGGTTCTGAGTCCATCATAATTAAGGTATCCAGAGGCACACGACAAGGGTGTCCATGTTCCCCAATATTATTTGCCCTGTATATAAATCCATTAATTTTGAAACTTTTAGAAAACCCGCTAATCACACCTATAGTGGTTAATCATTTTGAAACTAAAGTATTGGCTTATGCCGATGATATTGCTGTCCTAACACCTAACCCCTGCAAGGCACTGTTTGAAATAGCGGCAGTAGCCCAAGCCTACGGCCGCTACTCTGGATACTCATTAAATAAAGAAAACACAATTGTGCTGTGTACGGATAACGTCATCTGCAATGACCACAGGAAAGCCAATAAAGCTACTTACCTCGGTGTAAGCATAAGTCCGGATATCATACAAATCCCAAACCTTAATTGTGAACCTTTATTAAACACTATTAAGAGAGACCTAGAACGAGTAAACAGTCTACATCTATCAATATTTGGTAGGGGAAATTTCCTAAAGATGAACATCCTCCCTAGGGTGCTCTATCTATTTGAGCTATCCCCATGATTCCTGACAAGAAGGTTTTTAAAATACTAGAAACTATCATGTCTAAATTTATGTGGTAACAGGGCAAAATTAGAAGATCGCTAAAACTACTGTCACTCCCCCATAATAGAGGTGGTTTGGCAGTCCCCAATCAGGCACTCTACTTCTGGGCTTAATTTCTCCAACAGATGGCCCCGCTTCTTCATTCTAACCCGGTTTCTGAAGACATATAGGCTCTACCACTCCCCTCCATTTACAGGCTGTCCCTAGGTCAGAAGGCTAAAGGTCTTTTTTTGAGGGAAGTGGAGGGTAGTTATTACAAAAAACTAAATTCAAAATTATCTCCAGCGCCTGGAAAGTTTGGTTAAAAACCGCTAAGCTTATGCACATCCCAAAATGTAATAGATATACCTCCTTATGGCACTCTAACTTACTCCCTGAGCAAGGGAGTGATGCCATCTCAAGGAAATGGGAATCCTTAGGAATTACCTCAATAGGATACCTTATGGGTTAAAACCATGCCACTACCTTTGAAGATTTACAACATAAATTTAACCTTCCAAATGGTCACTATCTCAAATTCATCCAGATATTTTCAATACTTAAACTTAAGGTACCAAACATCAACTTGGGGAGAAACGAAATTATTGATACCATAGCTGGAAAAAACACAAGAATAGGTATTATCTATGGCCAATTGCTGAACAAACTACAAGATGACATAGATCATACAGAAAGTACCTGGCAGACAAACTTGACAACCCCAATGTAGATATCGATATGTGTCTACGTTTATCATCACAATTACTTATGTCTGCTAGTTTAAAGGCCCAGACCTATAAAACTATTTTCAACTTGTATTTCACCCCTGCTAAGCTACATGCCTGGGGCAAAAGGGAGAACAATCACTGTCCTATATGTCGTAGAGGCCCAGCAACATTAATACACATGTTCAGTGAGTGTGATCATTTAACATTAATTAAAAAAATGATTTTTGAATTCTGGGAAGAAGTCTTTGGTCATAAGATACCCAACTCCCCTACCTTGTTTTTGTTAGGCACTGATAATACACTCAGCCTGAACCAACATGAAGAGGCAATGCTCTTCATAGGTTCGGCAGTGCTCAGGGTAATACTAGCTGCACAGTGGAAAGACTCAGATCCACAGAGCTTTCAAATGTGGTTAGCCCGCCTCCTTGGTGTCTTTAATCAAGAAAGTGCCATTTATGCTATTAGAGGGATAAAAATCTGCTAGACTCGGTAGGGCGATCTGTCAGCCAATCACTTACTGGAAGAGCGTGCTTACCTAAACAAAATGAAATGAAATACAACCTATATCCTTCTTGATCAAACTATGTATGCACAAAAGTGAATTACTCGTATGATTTCTTGCTTCTCTTTTGGCTATTTCCTTACCCTTCCAAATAATGTGAGAATATATCATATATGATTATGTTTCTTGTTATTTATATCTTTTAATTGTTTTTTTCTCATTCTTTATTATCTATTGCGCAATATATAAATGCATTTTGATTTTTGTTTGTACTAGTTCTGAATAAAAAATGGAGGTGGCTTCAAAGAAGGGTCTTTTGTGTGGACAGCAGGACACTGCCTGTTCAGGTGTGAATGTAATCTCCTCCTCTCTCTTCCTGCCCAGGAAGAGCTATCAGAATGCAGATGAATGTAGATAAGTTATCTGCACACCCACTCTTCCTATGTTTGTGGCTGTCTGAAGAGAATGCACAAAGAGCATCTGTCACCCAATCCAGACGTGTATTAGAGACAGGCTGCAAGGCACACAAAGCAGTAAAAGCGGAGAAATGCCCACTTTCTAAAAATTGCAAAAAGCTGACCATTTATTGCCGTTACAGCAATGAACTTGTTTACCTGGTTTAAGTAATTATACACTGCCGCTGGGAATGGGATTCACTGCGCCTCCAGCCGCCGTTTGATTGTTTTGTCTTTCTGGTGATAACTTCAATTGATTTTCATGTAATTGCTTTGATGTTTTGACTTTTTGATATTGTGTAATTGTGTAGTGCAGTCCATATTTGTCTTGTGAAATCACCAATTGATTGTTTTGTAATTTGTTTTTACAGTTCAATTTTGACATTTTGTAAATTGTGAAGTGTAGTCCATATGTTTCTTGTGAATTTATAGAACACATAACAATTTTTAAAAAAAGAACAATTAAATATCTTATTTTTTATTTTGGTCTCAGTCTGCTCAAATAGCTAATAACAAAATACAATTGTCCCTCGAGGAACTATTTCAATTTCCTTATTATTCAAATTTATGCCACATTCGTGATCGATAATTAAAACATCTGCAGGAGAAGAGTATATAGATGTATACATATACCCCGATATATCAAAACATGATATTTATTATTTTTGTATATTATTCTTTTTCATGTATCTTTTGATATTTGGCAACGGACACAATACTGAAATTTTGTAAACTTATTTACAGTAGTGTAAAAACACCTTTTGCTAAATTTATAGACAACTGAAATACCATATTCAATGAAAATAAAACATAACATTTTGTCAGATGCATAGTCTCGAGAATAGACAAATCGGCAAAACTGTACTAGTCGTCGACTTTTCGGTCCCCCGTTGGTCTAACAGATCCACAGGACCATCATCAGGATGATGTAGTTGCACATATATACATAAGTAAGTGTGAGAGTAACAGGAATCGTCTCCTTGCTATCCGGAAGTATCACTCCACCTGATTATTGTCTTCATCAATGATCACCTATTACAGCATATTGAGCTTCTCATCACTTGAATAAACTTGAATAACCTGTATCACTGAGTCCGTTTCCTCGACTTCCAAAGACCGAGCTCAAATAGCTGGCAGCCTAATAAATGGACGGCTAAATATTTCACATATTTTCAATTTTTCGGTCCAATCTAGCTGCGTGATATAGGACCCACTCCTTGTTATAACGAACACTTTCTTAAAATGTCATTTCTAAAATAGTGATGCTAAATCCACCTTTATCATTAAAGATGATTTAGCAGTACCATTCCAAAGATATAAAACATGATGCCACTGCTCCTTTCCTATCAGGAATTAGAGCTTAAAAGTGTATTAAGGAATTTCTAATGTTAACCTTTGAAAAGAGTGGGTCTCACAGTATTAAAAAATACATTTTGCTGATTGTCACTATCAGGACATGCAAAACGTAAATATTCATGTCCTGCCTTTTACTTAAACAGCACCCTTCCCTATGGGCTACCTAGGGCCTACCTTAAGGAAGACTTGGTTGTAATAAAAGGGGGGTTTAAGGCTTGGCAAGTTGTTTTAAATTCCAAGTAGAAGTGGCAGTAAACTGCACACACAGGCCCTTCGAAGACAGGCCTGAGACGGGTTTGAAAAGGTACTTGTATTGGTGGCACAATCAGTGCTGCAGATCCACTACTAGCATTTAGGCTACAGGCCCTGGGTATATAGTGTGCCACATTACAAGGGACTTAAAATATGCCAAATGTGTGTACATCAATGTTACTATGTTTAGGTGAGAAGTACATGCACTTTAGCATTGGTCAGCAGTGATAAAGTTTTCAGAGTCCTAAGGCCAACCAAACTTTTCAGCAAAAGGAGGAGGTCAGCAGGCAAAACGTTTGTGGGAAGGACACTCTAAGGATGACAGGACATGCACATGCTGCCCCCTCCACCCCCACAACAGCTGAAAGTGCGGAGATCTATCCAACCTCCAGGGTGTTCTCATCACTAAGGCGGGAAAAACGATATAGACCATCAGCATTGGTGTGGCCTACCCCTGCTCTGTGTTCCACCCTGAAGTCCATACCCTTTAGGGAAATGGGCCACCTCAACAGTTTTGGATTCTCACCCCTTATTAGAATGAGCCACCTTAGGGTCTGTGGTCAGTCTGAATCAGCACCTGAGTACCAAACAGGTATTGTATCAACTTCTTCAGTGCCCAGACCACAGCTAAAGCTTCCCTTTCTATAGCCCTCCACCTTTGTACCCTGGGGAGTAAGCTCCTGGAGATGAAAGCTACAGGTTGCTCTAGGCCCTATTCATTAGGCTGTGATAAAACTGACTCTATGCCACGTTCTGAGGCATATGTCTGAACGATAAGCTCCTGGGAGAAGTCAGGGGCCCCGAGCACAGGGGCTGATGCAAATGCTTTTTGCCATGCCTCTGTCCAATTCACATTTCTGGGCTGCTTCTTTTAAGTCCCCCCTGTCAAGATGGCAACAATGGTGCCATATCACTTGATTAACCTCCTGTAGTACCCAGTTACCCCCAAGAATGCTCTGATCTCAGTCTCGGTTTTGGGGGGCTCACAGGCCATAGTAGTCTCCTTACCCCTTCCCACCAGGTATTCCATGTACACCACAGACCCCTGCCCTATCTGGCACTTACTTGCCTGTTGCAGAGCCTGAAGCACATCCTGGAGGTGAAAGAGGTGGTCCTTCCAGCTGCTACTTGCTGCTACTATATACAGCTATGTCATCCAGGTAGGCAGCTGATAATTGCAAGTTCAGCAGTACTCAGAAGGCAAGGCTGGCCTAAGGATTCTTTCTTCTGTCCTGAAGTACAAAATAAGATATTAGACTTCCCTTGCGATGGGCAAGATTTATTTGGCAAACATGTGGCTGAGGCTCTTCGGGACATTAAAAAAGATAGGTACACTGCAAAGTCACTTGGAACACTGCACTTCGAAAAGTCTTCCTTTTGTGGACACAGAAGACGAGGTATGCCAGCATATAGGGGATGATACCAAGGAAACGGGCATCCCTCCTACTCATCGGCCTCTCACCAGTATCGTCCACAGTACACCCTAAGACCATACCCTCAAGCAGCATACAATAGAACTCCACCCAAAGGAAGAGCTGCCCCCCAAGGCTGCTCAGATTCCGCCACCTCTCAGACTAGGCGGCTTAATAGCCAAGTTTCTACATCGTTGGAGGTGGAGGAGTATAACATCTTATCATTGGGTCCTAGGCCTTGTACAATTCAGGCACACCCTAGAATTCAACCACATTCCTCCCCTCAACCCTCCATGCCCATCCAATTCCAGGCATCTATAGCAACTCAAATTGAAGGTCAGAAACATGTTGCTAAAAGAGGCAATAGAGAAAGTCCCTGTATTGCAACAAGGAACAGTATATATTTCTGTTTCTTTCTAATTTGCAAGACATTGAATGTATGGAGGCCTATCTATCTCAAAAAGCAATCATTCAGCATGATTACTTTCTAGGATGTTCTCCTACATCTCAACCACAGATATTTTGTGTCAACCCTTGATCTCCAAGATGCAGATTTTCATATCCCCATCCACCTTTACCATAGGAAATTCCTCAGGTTCTCGTCGCCGGCAGACCCTACCAATTTCGAGTTCTACCATTTGGTCTAAAATCAGGCTCCAGGATTTTCACAAGGTGTCTAACACCAGTGGCAACATTTTTAAGAAGACAGAAATACCAAATCTTTCCCTACTTGGAATACTGGCTAATCTAGGCAAATTAGCGACAGGATGTACAGAGATTTACAAATGCTTGTATAAACCTCTTCAAGGAGCTGGGTTTCACGCTCAATTGGGAAAAATGAAGCCCACAACCCTCTCAAGCCACCACCTATCTAGGGGCAAACCTGGACACTGTAGCCAACATAGCCTGTCTCACCGTAAAACGGCAGCTAAAGCTTATGGTATTTTCCAAAGCCATCCAGAGAAAAGTCTCTTTCTGTATGCCTTAACAAATCATTATTAGGGATTGGGATGATGTCCACATGCTTTCCGCTAGTCCTTTTCTGCAGACTAAGAATGCATCCACTCCAGGAGGAACTAAACCTTCAATGGACGCAGGCCACAGGGAACTTCAACGATCTCATTACCGTAACTCCGTGTATGGATAAAGTCGTAACCAGTTGCCTCTTAATAGGTCTCCCCTTTCTTCCTCAACCATCTTCGCTGGTCATAAACACAATGCTTCATTGGAAAGATGGGGTGCATATCTTCAAGACCTACAGGTCAGCGCAAGTGGCAGCAAACCCATCGTAGTTCTCACCTAATTCTCCTAGCTGAATGCAGTTCATCTAGCCTCGCAAGCTTCCCTTTCCTAGATAGCCAATTCACAGGTCCTCTTAAGAACAGACGATACAACAACAATGCACTACCTTAGCAAGCGGGGAGGTACCAGGTTTCTGCTCCTTTCCCAAGAGGTATAGAGCAGTTGTAATTCAGCCATCCAACAAGGAGTTCACCTACGTGCAGAACATGTCCTAGGAAAACAAAATGAGATAGCGGATACGCTCAGCAGATTGAAATCAGCCTGCCATGAGTGGGAGCTGCACCAAGAAATGGTCGACCATATATTCTGTGATTAAACAAAAAGGACTAGCTTAAGTTGCCCAAAGTGTTACAGTACTCAAATTAGTTCTTTCACAGGCACCTTGTTGGTGTATTCATGAAGACCTCACCCACCAACCTAGTTGGTGGCATGCTTCATCATCGGGCCCACCCAGTGACACCTAGTATGTCCCGGGTGTGCTACGACGCCTGATTACAGTGGAGCTGGTATATTGCTGAGAGTGCAGTGAGGTTGGGTGAGTTGTGATTTAAAACGGCTTGGTGGTGGTCCCAGTACCTGAGGGTAAATTAAATTTTAATAACTGGGCCGTCACCAGCGGTTAAAAGTAAGGCTACAGGACGCGTAAGGGTGGCGAGTTACTGCCCCCTGCGCCCTTCAGATGGTCGACATGTTTCAGCCAGTGCCTTAGAGTATTCTGGCTTTCCTCAGGACCGATTTTTAAAAAGGTGTGGTGAAATAAAACAGACTAGTGTTGTGGTACAGACTATGTGATACACACAAAAAGGCGTTTTTCTATATGTGAGAGGGGGATTCCCTTCTCATGCATACGCTTTGGGTTATTAGCCAAGGCTTCCTTGAGGGAAGCGGTAAGGGGATGACCAGTCTTTCTGGTCAGTGCCTTGTACCTGTTGTCCCGCCGTCGTCCTCCGGTCCTTTTTGTTTAATCACATATAAACCCTAGGGGACTCAGACTAGCTACCTAGTCCTCTCTCTCCCTCTTGTTATACGCGACCATATATTCTCCCAGTGAGATACTCCAAATCTCCCCCTGTTTGCGAACCCACAAAACTCCCAATGCCGATACTTCTCAAGCTGGCATCACTATCGGGTACAGTACGGGAATGCATTTTCAATGGCATGGTACCGGATCTTTGCATACGCCTTTCATGTCCATTTCTCTCATCCCCAAGGTACTCACCAAGATGAAGATCGAGCCGTGCAGACTGATTCTCATAGCTGCATCATGGCCTTGTCAGCACTGATTTACGGAGCTTCTCCTACTTTTGGCAAGACCGAACATTCCCTTGACCATCTATCCCTACCTCTTAACCATCAATTAGGGTCAGGTTCTGCATCCCCTCCCCCAGTCTCTACACTTATCGACATGGCTTCTGAGTACAATGAGTTTGCCCATTTGTACATTCCTCAAGATTGCAGGGACTTACTTTCTAAAGCCAGAGCTTCAGCGCTAACAAGACCTACTCTTACAAATGGAAGATATTTTGTTTATGGTGGCAAAAGCAGGGAATTCATCCTCTCTCTTCCTCACCAGAGCAGATATTACCTTACCTACTACACTTGGCAAATTCAGGTTTGGCTCATGCCTCCATTAGAGTTTACCTTGTGGCCATTTCTTGTTTTAGACTATCTCAAAATGCAATCTCTCTGTGGTCATCAAGAAAAATAAAACAGTTTTTGAAGGGACTTTTCAGGGTCTTCCTCCTTTCAGACCCACATCTCCTTCCTGGCAACTCAACATTGTCCTCGTACAACTCATGAAACCGCAATTTGAGCTCATTCACAGATAAACCTTGAAGTTCTTATCCTGGAAGATAACTCTGCTAGTGGCTCCCACCTCCGTCAGACATGTCAGTGAGATTTAAGCCCTTCCGATTCAAGAACCTTTCTTACAATTAGGACAGGATTATTCTACGTACAAATCCTCAATTTAACTCTAAATTCCTCTCTGACTTCTATCTCAATGAGCCTGTCATTTTGAAGACTTTCTTTCTGAAACCTTTGACACCAGTTCTTTCTTGACATAGCCAAGTCCTTCTGTAAGACTAACCAATTATTTGTGGCATACAGTGCACCAAGAAAGGGCCAGCCCCCTCTCTAAGCAGAGCATCGCCTCATGGATTTCAGCTGCCATCCAGTTTTGTTATCAGGCAGCAGGGAAGCCATTGCCGCCATCAGTTCATGCTCATTCTACTAGAGGTGTATCAACCTCATCTGCACTGTTTGTGAGTGTGCCACTCCAGGACATTTGCAGAGTTGCTACCTGGAACAATTTGCACAGCTTTACTCCGTATTACTGCCTTGATGCCCTTCTTCAAGCAGAAGTAGCAGTGGGTCAGGCAATTCTAAGACATCCTTTTCAGTAAAGGTGAGCTATCTTTTTAGTGTTTGTTTGTTCTGCACATTGTTTTAGATTAACGATGTTGGTTTTTCTCAAGTTCAAATTTCTCTAATATTCCTAGCCGTACTGTTCTGGATGCTATATATAGAGAGATGCTAGTAGATATTCTTGTATACATTTCAAATATTCCACTGAGTTTCACTACTGTGTGATACTCTGATTCAAGCATGTGAATCTAGGAAGGTTCCAATGCTGGATTAAGAAAATGAGTTACTTTCCTGTAACTGTAGTTCTACAATATTGGAATCTTTCATAGATTCACATGCGACCCTCTCCTCCAAAGAGATGCTCTCATTTACCTCTTTTCGTGTTCTATGGCACTTGTGCTAAGGAAAATCTGAGGTACTGGAGCTTCTCTCCGGAGTGTTCTAAAGGGTGTTACAGCCCGATTGGCAGGAAGATGAGTTTGGTCTCTTTTTTAAATTGACTATATTAGTCTACAAAAGTAAAAGGCCAAGGGCCTATTGATGTATACTTCTCATTCTGCTACTATTATATGGTACCGGGACTCCCATGTGAATATATGAAAGATGCCATTCTCCAGCAATGTCCCTTTCAGAAACATATACTGTAAATCTAAGAGGAATAACCTACTTGCATTCTGCCTACATTAAGCTGAGCAGTACTTCTCCTTCCCTTCTGGGTCGAGCCTAGCGGCACAGCGCACATGCGCTGCTCGACCTGCGAGCATGCTGTAGTGGAGTATGCATTGGAAGCCTTGCCCACTCTTCTCCCATATTTTTCATTAGCTGCTGTCATTGTCCTTGGTAAACGCTGGCTTCCGATTGATTATGTTAGTCCCGCCTTGGTACCGCCCTGTCTCCATTTGGTACCGCCCATAAGGACTGGATCTTTTACTTTCCTCGTTACACAAACTGTTTTATCTAGTTAGTGAGCACTATTTTTGTTATCGACACTGATTGGGATAATGGCGGCTGCTTTATTTTGTGGTATTTGCATGTTGAGGGCTGTGCCCGCTTCAGGGACACAGCACTTGTTTTTTTGTTTTTGTTTTTTTATTTAATACAGAGCGCGGCACCCACTTCAGGGACACCATGCTCGGTTTCTTTTTTTTATTTAATACCAAGCGCGGCGCTCGCCTTAGAGACACCCCGCTCGGTTTCCTTAATTTTTTATTAACTTTAATAATGCACGTGTGAGTAGTTTGGTTGTGTTAATAGATTTTCTTTTCCCGGAGCAGGTCTAAGTGAAGTTGTTGTGATTCACTGGGCACTTCCTCAGTCATACAGGGTGTGGCCATTTTAAGTTGTCACCGGTGGTGTGTTTAACCCGTTGCTTTCTTATGAGGGAACCACGCCGTCATGAGCCACAGGCAGTGTGTGCTCATGACGGCGTGGTTCCGTCATGCGGCTGCTGCTCCGCCCACACAGCATTAAATCCCCACCTGTGCGGGCAAATTAATGAGCGGGCGTGGTCATGATGGAACCACGCTGTCATGAGCACACACCACCCGAGACTCATGACGGCATGGTTCCGTCATGAGCACTGCAGCGCTGCACTCACCCCCGCGCCGCCGCTAAATTCGCGACACGGCGAAGGTGTTAATGGCACCAGGGAATCCATCCTGGGTAGTTTTGCACTTGGGTGGCGATGTAGGTGTACTTACAGCTCTCTGGAGAGCCCTGCTGTATGGGAAGATCTCTTCTCTCGCTTTTATTGGCTGCAGGGGTTGTTGCTGCTTTTATTAGAGGTTTCTCCTCGCCTTTCCTCACGCTCACAAGTTCTTTACTCCTGCAATTACCCACCGCGTTGGGCGGTGCATCCTGTAACTGGAGGCACTTCTTCTCACTTGTTCAAACTGTAGCTGCCTCCGGTGTGCCCTGTCCCTTCAAAAGCTGCCCCCAAACCCTAGTAGGCATGAATGCTGATTCTGCCCGGAGCGCTCCCCACTCTGTTTGCTCTTTAAGAGGAGTTCTCTCATGGAGTGAGAATGAAGCTCTTGATTTTGAGACTGACTGATTGAGCGGCCCATTGTACCCAGAGACGGAGCCACGTTCAGACACTGATGAGTTTATTGTACCGGAGACTGAGCTGCCTACAGTGTCTGCCGGGTTGCATTGTAAATCGCATCTGAGACTGCCCTTCCTCTAGCAGCTGCTGAATTTTTTGTACCTGGAGACTGATCTGCCTCCAGCGGCTTGTGAGTTTATCGTAGCAAGAGACTAAGCTTCCTCCATCTGCTGGTGCCCTTTACTGATGTTCTGATGGAAAAAAAGAAGCAAAAACAGGAGTAGACCCGTTAACCCAGGTGAGACCGGGCAAAAGTTTGTAACAAACAACGTCTCAGCTGGAAATCATTAGAACAAGGCAATTTAAACAGTCATATACATCCCATAGGGATTGGGAGGAAGGGAGACCACAAGTGAAAGGGTCAGATGAAAAAATTATTATTTGTGAGTAGTTATAACGGCACTACAGTACAATTCAATATACAGTGACCATACCACACAAGTGAGCACTGGGCATGCTAGTGATAGTGAATGGCGCAGTGACACAGGGGTGAAGAATAAAAGCGTGAACGGTGAGAGGAGTATGAAAGGTAACACTGTGGTCAAAAATACTAAAATAAATATATACAATATTGGTATTTTGAATTTGGGATAAATAAATTGACCACAACAGCGCCGAAGTTCTGTGCTGGGTAGTCTGATGGAGGCCAGAGATGCTGCGGTAACCTTGAGTCAGCACAATGTTGTCCCTGGAAGGCAGCAAGAGGGAACTCCAGACACTATAATATGCTACCTACGAATTAAAGCTTTTCAGTACAGAGCGCTATACAAAGGTCTCATATGCAAACATTTCACACCGAGGGTGACTTTGCCATCAAAGGCCCACTGTCCGTGGACTCTGTGCTTTTCACCCCAACTTACAAAAGTATCACTGCAACAGCAGGAGCACAATTAAATAGAATAAAGCAGCCCAAAGTAGCAATTGCACACCATGGCAATGGCATTATGGGTATTTAAATGAGCCCCGGAACGGCTTCTTTCTCCACATTGCAGTATCAGACCTGTAAGAAGTGGAGCCAACGTAACTAGTGCTCTGGTAAAAAAATGCCAATTTTGCAGCTAATCTTGCTTTTATTCAAAGGCAGTTAAATATCTTCGCACCTTAATTGAGATTTTCAGGACAGGTACAAAGTACAATTCCGTGTTAAAAGTACATTCTGTTTTTCATAAGTAGACGTGCTTCACGGGTATTCACCTTGATCAATCTCTGAGATGAAAGTTGCCATTGAAGTGCTTAAAAGTTAATTGTCAATGGCCAATGCTGCTGTACGGGGCGCTCTTTGTTGCCGGCCAGCAGACACCTCTGAAGTTTATTGTTATCATCTGTATATCTGAAACGCATTTGCAATGCAATAGGTCTCGCATTTACGTGAGTTTAAGCTATGGGCATTGTAAATGACAATGTCTTTTATTTATGCTTTAAAAACCAAAACATAAATAAAAGGCATTGTCATGTACAGTGGATTTTAGTTTAAATCTTGAATGTAACTTGTAGGGCTAGACACCTTCCTAGAAAACTATTCTGTCCTCAATTACTCATATACCAATCAAAACATAACATAGATTATATCAAAACCATATTTATTAAAAAAGAAAGATTTTTTATCAAATAACTTGATATAAACAGTTTCTTACACATAAAATTTCATACATATTTCATTATAGATCACAAAAAGTATTCAATATATCAACATTTAGAAAGTCAGTTAAAAAGCCAGTATTGTCGACGCGTTTCAGTGCTTGGATGATTGGAACACCTTCCTCAGGACTATGTTTAAAAACTTCTTCAATCTAAAAAGGTATATGTAACATTCATTAGTATACAGTATATGAGGATTTTAAGTCTTTTTACAGAAAGTTTTTTTCTAGGCTCATACGGTGTCAAAGCTACAAGTGATCATTATATCTTACATTTATAGCATTTTTCAATTTGCGGTACCAGTCTTGATCCTGGAGTTGAGGTAGCCTTATATAATCTCCTACGCCTCTGCTTTTTCGTCAAAGGATCTGTATATACAACAATATTCAATTTAGATTTATAATCCATCTATTGCTATGGTACGTTATCTCTACATCATGACTACCATAGTATCTTGCTTACTTTGTAGATGTTCGTAGAGTCGTGCGAGTTAATAGATACACTCCACAGGGCTTTGTTTATTACAGGTTATGCCGGTTGTGTCCACCTTCCCACTCCTTGGTTTATATGGGGATTGTAGTGGTCGTCACTCCTTGTTTTACTTTAAGGCGAGCCTTATCTAAATAAACAATAAGGAGAATTTTAAATATTTAGGGTGCGCTTTGTTAGGATTATTCATGAGCAATTTAAAAGTTGTATTCTTTTAATTATACACGGATATACGGAAAGGTGCTAGGAATTTATAGTTGCACATTTAAGGAGAAGAGGCATCTATTCTTTCCTCTCCTTTGCTATTCAATATTCTGTTTAAGTACCTCATGTGCGTACACGAATTTAAACTTTTGGAGGGCTGCTGGCATACAGATAGATATTAAAGTATGCTCTCTCGAGTTATATTAACTTTACTCGATCTAGTGTTGAGTCTACTGCCACTACATCAGGCTGAGACTCCGACCCGCACCACAGCCCCCTTAACCTCGTTAGCCGTGAGCTCCTCTTACCTTATTTTACACCAGCACGCACCGTCTGCCTGGTCTCCCTGGTCTCCCTGGTCTCCAGTGTCAGTATGAACACTGTGAGATTACGGTTCTATTTATGTGTGTGACAATTGTGTTTAATTGAATAATTATCTACACCTTAGTCGTGTTTAACCTAAACTACGTGTTCTTAAAGTGAGTGCCATATTTGTAGTTTTTGGTAGGTCCGTAATTGAAGTATTGTACACATTAGAAAACGGACTAAATAGAATACTAAGTTTTTATAAAGCCTTCCTGCCGGTTCAGGGCATATACATAAATACACTTTGGTTTGGTAATGTGTACAATACTTCAATTACGGATAGAATCGTAATCTCACAGTGTTCATACTGACACTGGAGACAAGGGAGACCAGGCAGACGGTGCGTGCTGGCGTAAAATAAGGTAAGAGGAGCTCACGGCTAACGAGGTTAAGGGGGCTGTGGTGCGGGTCTGAGTCTCAGCCTGATGTAGTGGCTGTAGACTCAACACTAGATCGAGTAAAGTTAATATAACTCGAGAGAGCATACTTTAATATCTATCTGTATGCCAGCAGCCCTCCAAAAGTTTAAATTCGTGTACGCACATGAGGTACTTAAACAGAATATTGAATAGCAAAGGAGAGGAAAGTAATAGATGCCTCTTCTCCTTAAATGTGCAACTATAAATTCCTAGCACCTTTCCGTATATCCGTGTATAATTAAAAGAATACAACTTTTAAATTGCTCATGAATAATCCTAACAAAGCGCACCCTAAATATTTAAAATTCTCCTTATTGTTTATTTAGATGATAAGGCTCGCCTTAAAGTAAAACAAGGAGTGACGACCACTACAGTCCCCATATAAACCAAGGAGTGGGAAGGTGGACACAACCGGCATAACCTGTAATAAACAAAGCCCTGTGGAGTGTATCTATTAACTCGCACGACTCTACGAACATCTACAAAGTAGGCAAGATACTATGGTAGTCATGATGTAGACATAACGTACCATAGCAATAGATGGATTATAAATCTAAATTGAATATTATTGTATATACAGATCCTTTGACGAAAAAGCAGAGGCGTAGGAGATTATATAAGGCTACCTCAACTCCAGGATCAAGACTGGTACCGCAAATTTAAAAATGCTATAAATGTAAGATATAATGATCACTCGTAGCTTTGACACCGTATGAGCCTAGAAAAAAACTTTCTGTAAAAAGACTTAAAATCCTCATATACTGTATACTAATGCATGTTACATATACCTTTTTAGATTGAAGAAGTTTTTAAACATAGTCCTGAGGAAGGTGTTCCAATCATCCAAGCACCGAAACGCGTCGACAATACTGGCTTTTTAACTGACTTTCTAAATGTTGATATATTGAATACTTTTTGTGATCTATAATGAAATATGTATGAAATTTTATGTGTAAGAAATTGTTTATATCAAGTTATTTGATAAAAAACCTTTCTTTTTTAATAAATATGGTTTTGATATAATCTATGTTATGTTTTGATTGGTATATGAGTAATTGAGGACAGAATAGTTTTCTAGGAAGGTGTCTAGCCCTACAAGTTACATTCAAGATTTAAACTAAAATCCACAGAAAGGAATCTTCTTTTTGTCACAATATTTCCCAGTCTTTCTGGGTTCATTAGGGAAAACTCTCTCTTTTTTCTAATTCTAAATTGTCATGTACAGTGCTAGTATCTCAAACAAGCATTTGCAATGCAATAGGTCTCGCATTTATACAAGTTTAAGCAATAGGCATTGTAACAGTCATGGCGAAATTAAATGTAACCCACAGTCTTAATGCAGTTTCACAGGTTTTACTGAGGCGCTAGTTGATTTAACAATTTTTTTTCCTGCTGATTATGCCTTCTATTCTTGGCTTCCGGGGCTCTGGATAATGAGGCAGAATGCACAGTAGTTTTGCAAAACAGGGAGTTTGTGTTCCGTGCATCTCATCTCACATTTGATGTCAGCTACACATTCCATGATAAGGAACCATCTGGCATGTGATATTCCATGATAAGGAACCATAGGGCATGTGGTATTCCTTGATAAGGAACCATCTGGCATGTAATATTCCATGATAAGGAACCATCTGGCATGTGATATTCCACTAATTGACATCACTGTGCATCATTACCGTATGTATTTATTTATTGAGAATTTCTGTACAGCTCTTCATTCAGAGTACTGAAATTTTGAATAGAGATATGTATATGTGAGGCAGTTAAACTCCATGGTTGAAAGCCTATCACAAATTTTGTAGCCACTGCCCCTCATTGGTGTTAAGTTGAAGATGAGCCTGAAATATTATCTTTCATGTCTAGAACGTTCAGAGATCTGTCTCAATATTTTAGCCGCTTTGGACCTTAAAGGTCAATCAGGTGTGACGTTACAACTGATTCCTGACTTGTGTGTCATGATGCCATTTTCAGAAATCATTTGCTTAGTAGACCCAGTGCAGTCCAAAAATCACGTCTTTATTGCATCTACCTAGAACCAGTACACTGCTTCGACGGCTGCATTTATGTAGTCTCACTCCCTTATCTTCGGAGACATACTGGCTGCCTAACTTTGGATACTTCAAAACCTACTGTGAGCTTATTTTTGTTCACTTTCGTCCCAGAGACCACTACACAAGATTTTGAGAGCTGTCTTAAATGCTGTGAGGAATAATCTGTCATTCGAATGCAGAGATATTGCTTTGCAGTGGCTGTAACAATGGGTGACACAGAACTTAAAGAATGTGTCAATGGTAGGCTTCGCAGCTCCTCAGACAGTTTTTCTGTCTTCCTAATTCACAAACAGGTAGTCACCACAAAAAAATTAGACTTGCTTCACTTACAATTAATAATTTGAACAGCAACTTTAATCACAAGCTGTTTATGCAAATTGAACACTGAAATCTAATTTCTTTAAGCGCTTCAGATTATAATTTACACACAAATGAGTTAGAAGATCTAGGACACAAGCTAATATAAGGGTTTAAAATGTGCAGAAACTGTAGAGCATATGTTTGCACACTGTGGAGCGGTAGAGATATCTTACTCAAGTAGAAGACAATTTTGCTTGTGTTAGTCAGGACTGATTCCAGGCAGTGAGTGAAGATAGATGTGGCGCAATGCGTGTGATTACAAACAAGTATGTGTGGGTGAGTGATTAGAATAACCAGTGCAGTTACAATTGTTTTACAATCGTAAAAATGTAAAGACTGAATATACAGTATTTATTTTTTTATTATACTTGTGATAATAAGGAGAAAATGTATGCTGAAATGTATTATGTTTTATATATTGAAATTTAATGGAAAATTGCTAATGGGAATGTTATAAAGCACAACTTTTAAACGCATGGGATATAGGGATATTTTTTGTTGTACAGGAATGTGGAGAGCAACGTATAGAGAGCTGTGCATGCTCTGGTTTTCCACACTGAACTGTTCTTGCTGTATTATGAAGTGTGCTTTGGGTCATGGAAATTAGTTACTTAACTGTAACTATAGCTCTCCAGGGTTGGCATCTTTCATCTTAAATGCTGTGAGAAATAATCTGTCATTCAAATGCAGAGATATTGCTTTGCAGTGATAAGGACCAAGTTAATTAAATGAGCAGAACTGAGGTCGAACATTAGTAAGTTAAAACACCACAAGAAGGTAAAGACAGACCGAATAAATGCCCCAGGAAGGCTGGTGCCATAGGGGCACAGTCGTGCTTGGTGAAAAAGTATAGGTGCTAGTTGCACACAGACGTCTTGCAACATGCCTGTGATTTTGTTATGATCATTGCAACAGGTCCTAGAATGAAGTGTGTAATTAATATTAATTAAGCAGGTTGGTGCTTACAACACCCTGTGATTGACTAGGGACACAAGAATGGTGGTCCTTGAGGGACGGCAGAGGACCATCACTGTGCTCGAATTCCAAAACCTGATTTTTTTTTTTTTATCAGCCCATGTTCCTTAAAGGAGCAGGTACAGTTTAAACAAAATGGTGCCATTTGGAAGACCTTTAGAGGAGTTAACATGAGAAGAGGCAGTGTGCCCCATGAACAGTGCCTCCTCCTCTCCCAACTCCCGCCCCTCCGAAGATATTAGACACATTTCCCAAGGGGAAAGTTGTAAGCTCTCCAACGAGGAATGCTACCTCTTTTGAGAATGAGTTACCTCCTCCATTGAGTTGTGGTACCTTTTCAGTGATTTGCAACAACAATTGCGGTCACAAATTATTGATACAGCTCACAGTGGTGAGCAATTAATCGGGAATGCCCCTTTCAAGCCCCTCCTAAATGTAGTTTTTAGAACAAGTCTCAAAACAGTTTGTGATTTGAAAAATTCTTTTCTGAATTGTCAAAAGAGTTTGGTAAATAGCAAAAAGTCATGTTTTGGTCGTAAAACATGATTTTACGGATCATGGGATCTGTAATTGCAAAAATGTTTTTGCACATGAACACCAAGTTGTAAATGTTTAAGGCCCCCATGACGACAATATGCCGGTTGTGGGTCATTTCAGAGAGTTCTCCAAGCTTCATCCCAAGGGTACTGAGTTGTTCCAGTTGGCGGTATAGTGAGCAGCATTGCACCAGAAAGAGGAAAGTATGATGTTGGTTATATCGGTAAATATCCGAAGTTCAATGTCGACCAGATAATCTCAAGCTTCCAACCACCCCCCTCTCCCACCTTTGGGCGCTGCTCTTTCCATGGATGATTTACAACTCTGGGAAACTGAATTCTTAAGCACTAGTGATCAAGTGGATCTTTAAACCATGCTTGAGTTACCTGAAAGAGACACGTTAGTGATAGATTCCTTACCTTAGAATATCCCCAGGCGTCCGGCTGGATCCGGAAGGTTTTTCTGCTTAGCAGTACCTCTGCGCGCCATTAGGTGGCGTCCTGCGGCTCAGCGTCCGTCACTGGCGTCGTGGGTGCCGAAATGACGTCACGGAGAGTACTTAGACACCAACCATGCGCGCTGAAGTCAGTTATTTTTTCGCGCCAAAAGCACAGATCCGGATTGAGCACGTACCTAGGTCATCTTTAGACCACTTTTTTGAGACTTTTAGTCACCTTTTCTTGTCTCCTGGTGCACGTAGGGATGCCCAGCTTTAAGTCTTGTGGGTCGTGCCAACGTAATATGTCGGTGGCTGACCCCCATGATGTCTGCCTCTACTGCCTGGAGCAGGACCATGACTCCCGGGATTGTCGGGACTGCCGTGCCACGGTCCCGAAGGCATTGCGGGTGCGGCGCCTGAAGTTGCTGGAGGTCTGGCACTCCTCTCACCACCGCTCCGGGTCGAGGGGCCGCTCGCGGGACCTCTCGCGGGACCACCTCCGCTCCTTGGACTCGGAAGTCTTCACCTTCAGATTGCGGTAAGCGACGCCATAAGAAGAAGTCGAAAAAGCATGTTCGCTCCCCGACATCCCTACGTCACTCCTCGGAGGGGGACAGGGGCTCCGCCCCTGTGGTTCCTCCGGAGCCTAGGAGTCCCGCGGCCTCCCCGCTATACCCGGGTCCGGCAGCGACTTCCGAACCGATGCAAGAGTTTCTTGCTGCCATGGACCGCCTGTTTAGGCCTCGGGCTCCTGCCGGCGCGCCTGCGGGCCCCGCGGTCCCGTGTCCAGATCCTGTCCTGTCTAACGCCAGCCCCAGAGCCTCTGGATTCAGCACCCTCGGCTCCGGCCCCAGCGCCACACGGTGCAGCACCACCGGCTCTGGCCCCGGCGTTGCCCTCAACTCCGGCCCCAGTGCCGCCACAGGCGCCGCACTGAGTGCGTTTGTCCCGCCACTGCCCTGGTTCCAGGACAATTTTGTTCCGGCCTGGGATACGCATTGGGATGCGGCTCCAGGGCGGCCCCGGCTGGCGCCGATCCCGGTGCTGTTTCCAGCGCCGCTGGCCCCCTCTCCGGCCCCACCGCCGCGGCCGACTCCTTCTACCTCGGAGCCAGACGAGGACTGGGATGGCTCCGAGGACCCCCTTGCGCGGCAGTGTGACTCCGAGCAGGATTGGGGTGATGACCTCCAAGGTGCGGGTGAACTTGATATGTCTTCGGACCCGGAGTTTGCATTCCCTCCGCCTACTATGGAGTAGGGCGCTTCCTACACCATGGTGCTGCGTCGAGCTGCGGAGGTTCTCCACCTTGACCTCCCTACGGTGGCACTTAAGACCAACCTCCTTACGGAGGTGCTACAGGCGGAGTCTACGTCGTCGTAGCCGCTGCTTCCTTTCAATGAGGCCTTTACCGATGTCCTCTTGGGTACTTGGTTGCGGCCGGCCTCGGGGGCACCGGTGGATAAGAACGTCACTAAGCGTCATTGTCCGGCTCCTGGTGATCCCGCCTTCTTGACCACTCACCCCACGCCTGAGAGCCTGGTCCTTTAGGCCTCAACATCGCAGAGTGCCTTTCCCTCGGCTCCGCCGGATAAGGACTCTAAGAGGCTGGACCAATATGACAAGAGGTTGTTCTCCTCCGCCAGTTTGGGGTTGAGATCAGTTAATAACGCCTGCTTATTGGGCAGTGTGAGAATTAGTGGCAGAGGTACTGCCTCAGTGCTCTGAGGAGGTCCAGGCTGTCCTTTCCCAAGAGATTGCAGAGGGCAGGGATGCGTCGAAGTTTGCCACCAGATGTGGTTTTGACACTGCTGATTCGTTGGGCAGGGCAATTTCCACGGCGATGGCGTTGCGGCACCACACCTGCTTGCTTTCCACTGGGTTCTCACCTGATGTCCAGAGCTTGCTCATGGACATGCCTTTGATGTCTCCCGTCTCTTTGGTGACAAGGTGCACAATGCCCTGGACTTCTTTGGAGACTCGCGCGCCACGGCCAAGTCTTTGGGTCTTTCCACAAAGGCCCCTGCCACGTCCGGGTTTCGTTCCTTTCGTCGCCAGGGTGTAGGAGCACCCAAGCACGCTCCTCCATTAAGTCTGTGCAGAACCAGCCGCAGCGTGGCCGCAGCCGTAGCTTCCACAGGGGCGGATCTGGTAACCAGTGAGCGGGTCATTCCACCTCCACCCCGCTGCTTCTGCCTCTAACTAAGCCTTCCTGATCCGAGCTTCAGGTAGCACCCCACGCCAGTGGGTTGCAGGGTCATCACCACCTCCACCACTGGTGCAAAATTACCTCGGACAAGTGGGTGCTGCAGATAATCTGTCACGGTTACTCGCTCCCCTTTCTGTCCTCCCCTCCGGCCATGCCACAGCGGTACCACTGCATGTCTTGGGATAATTTGGCTCTTTTCCGTCAGGAGGTCACGGCCCTCTTGGCCAAGGGGGCCATTGAGCGGGTTCCTGCTCAGGAAGTAGGGAGTGGTTGTTATTCCCACTAATTCTTGGTCCCAAAGAAGGACAAGCGGGGGGCCTACGCTGCATCTTGGACCTCTGGGACGTCAATAGTTTCCTCCGGAAGGAAAAGTTCAAGATGCTAACTCTGGCTCAGGTCCTGGCTGCCCTGGACCCTGTAGACTGAATGGTGGCGTAGACTTGCAGGACGCCTATTTCCACATCCCCATCCTGCCTGCCCACCAGTATTTTCAGTTTACCGTGCTCCGCTTCGGCCTTACCAGTGCACCTTGGGTGTTCACTAAGGTGATGGCAGTGATCGGTGCTCACCTGTGTAGGTCGGTGTGTCCGTCTTCCCCTACCTCGACGACTGGCTGTTGAAGGCGGGCTCGCCCCAGGCAGTCGACACCCACCTCCAGACTACCGTCGACCTCCTGCATTTGCTGGGGTTCTCCATCAATGTGCCGAAGTCGCACCTGAGCCCCTCTCAGAAGCTCCCCTTCATCGGAGCGGTTCTGGATTCAACGCTGTTTCAGGTTTATCCTCCCGAACAGCGAGTCCGGGATATTCAGGCTATGATTCCACTCTTTCAGCCTCTATCCCGGGTTTCAGTCAGGATGACCCTTCGGCTTCTGTGCCTGATGGCCTCCTGCATCCTGCTGGTGACACATGCAAGGTGGCATATGCAGGCTCTGGAGTGGGACCTGAAGTTCCAGTGGGCACAGCATCAGGGTAGATCCCGGAGGGCGCTGCACAAAAGTTGCAGTGGTGGCTCACAAATCGCGATTGGGTCAGTGGCAGATCCCTCTCCCTTCCCCAACCGGAGCACACAGTGGTGACGGATGCGTCCCTCCTGGGATGGGGAGGCCACAGGGTGAGGCGGAGATCAGAGGCCTCTGGTGGAGTCCCTGGTCCACATCAACCTTCTGGAGCTGCGTGCGATCCGGCTTGCACTGAAGGCACTTGCACTCTGTCCGGGGAAGTGTAGTGCAGGTGTTCACGGACAACACCATCGCCATGTGGTATTGCAACAAACAGGGTGGGGTGGGCTCTGGACATAGCTGGAACGTCAAGGCATTACCGTGGTGATTCAACACCTGGCAGGTTCTATGAACGCCAGGGTGGACGTAACTCAGCCGCCGGTGCTTGATGTATCATGAATGGTGTCTGAACTCGGACGTGGCGCAAGGTCTCTTTCAGCAGTGGGGAGAGCCTTGGTTAGATCTATTCGCCACCGAAGAGAATGCGCAATGTAATCAGTTCTGCGCTTTGGAATTTCCAAGGCGGCGCTCGCTCGGAGTCGCTTTTTGTCATGATGAAGCTGCGGTCTATTGTACGCATTTCCGCCTATACCGCTTCTGCCCAGAGTGCTGTAGAATATCAGGAGCGACCGGGCCCAAGTCATCCTTGTGGCCCCGGACTGGGCTAGAAGAGTTTGGTATCCCGAGCTGCTCCATATGAGCATCGATCCCCCGATCCGTCTGCCTCTTCGGGAGGATCTTCTGTCGCAGCAGCAGGGAACGGTCCTCCACCCGCACCTGTCCAGCCTCCACCTCCATGCATAGGGATTGAGTGGCATCAGTTGACACCTTTAGATCTTCCTCCCAAAGTCTGTGATGTCATTCTGGCAGCCAGGCGTCCCTCCACCAAAACGTTATACGCCTGCAGGTGAAACAGATTTGTGGCATGGTGCACAGCAAAGTCTGTGGAACCCCTTTCTGCCCCTCTTTCTGAGGTTCTTCTGTTCCTTCTCTCTTTGGCCCAGCAGGGCTCTGCTCTGGGCACTATCAAAGGTTATCTTTCGGCCATCTCTGCCTTTCTACGGCTTCCAGATCAGCCTTCTCTTTTTAAGTACCGGTTGTTAAACGTTTCCATAAAGGCCTCACACATACGTTTCCACTGATGCCCTTCATAATGCCTCATTGGGACTTGAATCTTGTCTTGACTTTTCTGATGTGCGCTCCCTTTGAGCCCCTTCATAACTGTCCCTTACATCTTCTTTCTCTCAAGACGGCTTTCCTGTTAGCTGTCACCTCTGCCAGAAGAGTGAGTGAGCTCCAGGCTCTTTCTTCCAAACCTCCTTTCCTTTCTGTCCATCCAGACAAGGTGGTTCTAAGGACCAGTCCTTCTTTCTTTCCAAAGGTTGTCACGCCCTTCCACATCAGGCAGACCATCACTTTGCCCACCTTCTTTCTGCCTTCGCATCATTCAAGGGAAGAGGAGAGGCTCCACCGTCTGGACCCAAAACGTGCGCTCGCATTCTATCTGCATGTACACAGCAGTTCCGGGTGGATATGTTGGCTATGTGGGCGCCAAAGAAAGTCGAACCGTGCACAAACGGACCATCTCCCGGTGGGTCGTTTTGTGCATCAAATCGTGTTACTCCTTGGCCAAGAAGAAGCCTCGTGTGGGACTGCATGCCCATTCAACCAGTGAACCAGCAGCCACTACTGCCTTGGGACGCGGTGTCCGCTGGCAGGATATTTGTCAGGCAGCTACGTGGGCCTCGTTGCACCAGTTTTTCAAAGCACTACTGTCTTGACAGTCCGTTCCAGAGAGACGGCTTCTTTGGCCGTTCTGGGCTCCGTGACTTTTTGGTGTAATCCTGTTTGCAAACCCTCCACCAAGGTTGGTATTGCTGGGGTATCTCTTCTAAGGTAAGGAATCTATTACTAATGTGTCTCTTTCAGATGCATAAGTTACTTTCTTGTGTAAGGATATATCTGTAAGAGACATTAGTTAGTGATAGATCCCTTACCACCCCACCCATCCTTCCTGTTCTGCGAACTAATTACTAGGGTTAAGGTCATCCCCTTTTAGGGCCCTAGTTTTATGCACCTATTGCCTGGCATGGCTCTGCGTTTCGGCGCGGAATAGTTGTGTACAGAACTGATGTCAGCACGCATGGGTGGCGCCTAAGTACTCTCCGTGACGTCATCTGGGCGCCCACGACGCCAGCGACGGACGTGGAGCCGCAGGATGCCACCTACAGGCGTGCAGAGGTGCTGCTAAGCAGAAAAACTTTCCGGATCCAGCCTGACGCCTGGGGATATTCTAAGGTAAGGAATCTATCAATAACTAATGTCTCTTACAGATATATCGTTACACAAGTAAGTAACTTGTGCATTCTGCTACTTGAAAAATGTATGTAAGTGATGAGCATGTAGTATATGTTTCTGGGCTGAGTGAGATTTATTGTGGCCCATTTTAGGTGAGGGATAGTTTTCAGTGGAAGGTTATTCTGAAACCTAGCTTTGGGGTTTAACTGGATGCGTTAATGCATTTTTTTGGATCAGCATAATTGGAGGGGTATGTCACAGACGGTGTTTTCTGATCTGCCTAATGGAGGATTTCAAGTGGGAAAGTGGTGTACTGTGCAGAATCAGACTGAGGCATTTAAGGAAGTGGTTTATTGGGGAAGTTGCGCTGAGTAATGTTTATGCAGCCAATGACCATATTGTGTCAAACCGGGACTACTTGAGTGGTGGCACTTTGGAAAAAGGTCTTTGAGATCCCACAGATGGTTTGCAGTTGGGCTCGTTAAGTGGTGATGTGGTTCTAGAGATTCACCTACCTCTCTTATAAGCTTTTTACACATAGTTTTATGTGTTCTTTAATGTCAAAGACTTCACTGTTCAGGTTGCAGCAGACCTTCACAAAGAAGTAGAACAATCATTCAGAAATTGGAGATGTCACTATATGAGTACTAAAACACTATAATTGTAGTTAAAAATTAGTGAAAGAACTGAAACATTGAATGCTGAAGGTGTGTAAATAGCTAATGTTGTTTGGCTGTGGGCCTTTCCTTTTCTAGATGCATATGTTTATTGCTCGCTACTGTGATCTGCTAAACGTCGAAATCTCTTGTGATGGATGTGACAAAATTGCGCCATGGCATCGGTACCGCTGTCTGCAGTGCAATGACATGGATCTATGTAAAACCTGCTTCTTGGGTAAGCTGATCAATCCATTGTCAACAAATTGTGAATGTATTTTAATTTAGAACGTTCATATGCAATTCCTATTGAAAGTTCCTCTATAAATACAGTTTTCATTCTTCATCTGCTGTTTACTTTGCTTTTCCACAGCTGTAGTTGATAACTGACTTGTGTAACTGGTGTTTTTTTTAATGTAGTGTCTAAATCAAACGTCCGACACACAACATATTTCCTTCACGAAACTGTTTTCTAGAATGTATTTCTTTCCTGTTTTGTAAATTTAGTTTGACTAAATCATAATTTATTTTGTAAGGTGGTGTCAAACCTGAGGGACATGAAGATGATCATGACATGGTGAACATGGAATACGCTTGTGATCACTGTCAAGGACTCATAATAGGTCACAGGATCAACTGTAATGTGTGTGATGACTTTGATCTCTGTTACGGATGCTATTTTACAAAGAGGTATTCTGACAGGTACTGTAAAAATACATATATTCTACATCAATTTAATAAAGTAGTAACAAATATTTGCTTGTAGCAGGCCAGCTAGTTCTCACTATTTGAAATCTATCTTCTGTGCTGGCTGGATAATAATTTGACCATGAAACCTAAGGGTGTTCAAGCTATAGAAAAGTTGATAAATCCTAGAGCATCTAAACCCTGTATCTCTGCCAGAAGATATCGGACTACTATAATTAGTGTTTCTGTTTTTCTTCCTTAAGGTAGTTGATTGCAACTTTGAAGCAATTTAAAAATATATATTTTTCTTTAATCCTCATTTTTTTCTGACTTGAGTTTTTTTTTGTAAGTGTTATTTGGCCTCAGAACCGATCTGAAGGAGTTAAATCTGCTTTGTCTCCTCATGTCCTCAAGTGGCTTTCAATCACCGTTACTGGATACATTGACAGTTCATTAGTGTTAAACAGCCCTCATGTCTATGTAGGCATTTCCAAAAGCTGCTATCCCTGCATCTAAGCCTCATGTTTTCTTAAGAGGTTGAACCACTTTACTGCAGTTTTGCTCTGCCAAATTGTAACAAATTGGGTCAGTGAAGAAATCATGCAACATATGTTTCTCAGGGAATAAATGTCACCTCATTTGTGCATATTTTACTCGTAGGACTGAACATTTATTTCAGTCATGTTACTTTTCATTGAGCTTTTCATCAAATTACTTTATTGTTAGAAGGGTTGGTCAGTGGGAGACCCTTGCCTTGTCCACCTCATTTAATCATGAGAAAAGCATCCTTATAAGATTCTTAGTACATTTTATATTCCTGGTAATATTACATTTTTTACTTACTCTTACCTTGAGCTATCATTACTTGCCCTTTCCTATCTGCTTAAATAATGGCAGTATGATTATGTGGCTGTGGCCCAATCATCATTTAGCCACACTGCTCTAGATACTCTGTTTCCTACTTGGAGTGGCATTGATTTATGATATTTACGGAGTGAAGATGTAATACTCACACCTGTTTGAGTTATTAGGTTCCTAAAACAATATTTCATTTGGACTATATGTTTTTTGCACTGCCATGCCTTTTTTGTATTTAGTTATTGCGTAAACAAAAATATGTATTTTTGTCCTAATAGCAGGTGTCCTGCTTGTCTTAATAAAGTAACATTCCTAGGCAACTAGGTACTATTTGTGTATCAAGTCTTATACATGGAATGATAATAACAAAATAGGCTCAGTGTGCTGCAACAATAGGTTAAAATAACTTTTTATTCATATCAAATTAAAAAATTGTTTTTGGATATTGACAACCAAGATAAAGCATAAACATGACATATAAACCAACAATGTAAACACATTTGACAAATTAATGAAATATTCAGTTTAGACAATACCATGAAACAAATAACCCACAACAATACAAAACAAAAGGAATATTCTACTGGTATGGACCACAAGTGGCTGAAAGTTGTAGATATGCGATTTTTCTCTACACACGTTTCGGCGTGCACTACGCCTTCTTCAGGAAGAGCCACATAAGTATCTGTACAATAGACAAAACATGGATCACAAAAACAGTACACTGAGTCAATGTCTTGTTTCCGGTCCAAGGAGGACCTGGCTTGGCAGTTTGGGCTGGGCTGTTCCCATGAGGCATGGGGTCAAGGCTGATTTGCATATGGCCAGGTCTAACCTGGGGTGGCATGGTGAGCAAAAGAATGATGGATTTAACCCAGATCTCTTGACTGGGGGTGAATGCGTTGATTTGTTCAGCATTCTGTCCATCAAGCATGTGTCTTTTGCTTTTAATTACCCAAGCAGCGGTTTTGCTTCAAGTGGGCTAAAATCATGCCTTGATCTTGCCGGTCACAAAGAGGTCTTTTGTCGCATGACAGAGCTCAAGACAACAAAAGAATTGACTCTTATGAAGATCGTATTACCCTTGTAGGTCCACAAATTATTTCAGCACAGTTCCTAATATTACTTATCCCAGCTGAGATATTCCTACAGTGTTCCAATTTTTGAATCCTTTGTTTTCACTTGAGTTAATCTTTTCTCAGCCCACAGGGGCTTTTCTGTAGTTCACTTCTGACCCCACCCCCAGTCTCTGCTTTTGTCTCTTTGATTCCTAAATATGTTTGGTCGAGGGGTTTATCACACCTCCATAAATAAATGTAATAGTGTGACCTTCTGGATCACTTGAATTCGAGTTTGTATAGAAAACCCTGGATGTGTTTCCCAGAACGTATTGCCATCAATTTTTCATTAATAGGGTAACTGTTCCTATCCCATGCCAACCAAATGTCTTGAGTGACATAGACCTTAAGGTATTTTAACCCCCCTCTGGTCACATGTAGATCTCGAGTCAGCCATGGTCCTGTGAGTTTTGCCCACTTGATACACTGATCATTTCTTTGTTTAAGTTGAGGCCAGTGTCTGTCCCAAAAATCAGAAAAATGTGTAGGGCTCGCAGCTGGAGCACTTCGGGTCCATCAGGAATTCTAAAACATCATCACTAAAGAGAGCCACTCTATCAGCCACCCACCTGCCACTCATGTCCTTTCATCTGGGCATCTACTGTAATTCACCTAGCTAATGGTTCAATTACAACAGCGAAGAGCAAAAGGAACAGTGGACAACCCGACCTCGTGCCACATGTTATACAGAAGGGAGAAGAAGCTTCAGATCCACATCAAGAGGTGCGGAAAGAATGGAACTGATGTCAGGCTCCATATATCCTTTCTGGTGTGGAACTAGGTCAGTGCAGAGCGGCCTTGACCCACCTACCATGACATAGAAGTTCAGCTGAAAAGTTTACCTATCTAGTCTGACGCCTGGGCAATATTTAACCCCTTGCGTGCTGATGACGGCATCCATCCGTCATGCGTCACAGTGCTCGTGTGCTGATGACGGCCGGGAGCCGTCACGACCGCGATCGGAATGCGCCGCACAGGAGCGTAATTCTGGCCGCGGGCAAGGGGTTAAAGGGTGAGGAATCTGTGGCTAGATAGTCTACACCAGAACGGGTGTTAACAAAGGTAACTTGTTTTTCTCATGCCACTCTGGCCTTTGTTGACATATTTGCATATAATAACCAGATATAATTAATAAAATTGGGACCAATATTAATCCTGGTCAGTGGGGTAAATGGATAATCTCAGACCACAGAGTGGAATTTCTTTTCAAAGTCAGCAATTAAAATTACACTATGCTATTTCAGTCTTTTCGCCAAGGCATTATAAAGGCATCTAATTTTATTCTTGGTAGCTCGTTTCTCCATGAATCCTGATTGGTCTGACTGGACCCGGGAGGAAATTACCTGTGATAAACCATTAATCAAGACTTTTGCTAACATTTTAACATCGATCTTAAGAAGGGATATAGGACAGTAAGAAAGAACAGCAATCTGTGGGATGGCCTGGTTTATTAATGTTTATCACAAAACAACCCATGGGTCTAGAACAGGAGTGTGAGGGAAATGTGTTAACCTTGCTGAGGGGGGGGGGGTGATCCCTTTTTAATGATGGTTCCCCTTGCACACCAAAGGTGTCATGCATCATCATATGGGTGCCTCCTCACGTCAAGAACCTAGTCTTGACGCAGGGAGGAGCTCAGGGATATTTTCAATGAGTCAGACGGGTTTTCCTAAAACCCTATGTGAGCATGGAAGAGCTTAGCATCATACTTAAAGTTTAAACTGCAGACGACCACTATTAAGTCTCTAATAGACCAAAACGGTTTAGCTCACTCTGACCCTGACTAAATTGCAGACATTTTTAAGAATTTCTATAGCACTCTGTATAGTAAGAACCAGGACCTGGATAGTACAAAAACACAGAACTACCTAAGCAAATGCACACTACATACCCTCTCAGAACACGAAAAAACTGAAATGAACAAGTCAATTACCGCTTCAGAAATCAAAAGCTCCATAAAGGCACTCAAACTTGGAAAGCCTCCGGGCCCTGATGAATTTAACACCAAATCTTATAAATGCTTGTCCTCGACACTGACTCTCCCACTTTTAAACTTGTTCAACACATTTAGTAACTCTGGCCAGATTAATGGGACACCAGCAGAAGCAATCATAGCAGTAATTCCCAGAGGGTAAGGACCCAAAACGCCCTAAAAATTACAGGCCGATATCTCTAATTAATTTAGACTGCAAAATGTATGCAATGATCCTCGCTAAGCGCCTTCAAAATGTTTTACCCAAACTCATCCAAGCCTCACAAGTTCGTTTTTAAAAACAGGCTATCTAGTGATAATATTAATACTTATTAATTATATCCTAGCTCATGTCCTAGAGAAAGCCAAACTTACTGACTCACCAACAGTTGCTATCACTTTGGATACCGAAAAGACTTTCGACAAAGTTGATTGGGCCTACTTGGAAGCAACACTTGATAAATTTGGGTGAGATTTTTAAGCGTATAGTAATGGCATTATATTTTAATCCCTCGGCCAGTTTCAGAGCAAGAAGTTGCCTCTCATCTTCCTTCAAATTAGAACAGGGAACAAGGCAAGGATGCCCTCTTTCCCCCTCTCTATTCCTCCTTGCAATTGAACCTTTCCTCTATCATCTGAAGAACAATAAACAGATCACAGGAATACATTTAACACCATCCATGCTCGTCATGGAGTACAGCTGAGCTGTACTCATATCGAGCTGAGCTCGTCACGGCCGTTGGAATGTTCGCACGCGGGGCTAATTTCCCCGCTGTGCTGAACGTTCTAAAATCGGGTGCAGCCATGGCGAGCTCAGCTCCTCATGAGGGCAGCTCCGCTGTGCCTCTTGTCGAGCTCAGCTCATCACCAGCATGGGCCCCCCTCCCCCCGCACAGCGAGGGGAAAACACCATGCAACGAAGAGGTTAAACAATTACACAGTCAAAATAACTGCTTACGCTGATGACGTGTTAGTTGTCTCTGAGAATGCAGAGGCTGCTATCCCCGCACTTATGTCCTCAATTGTTGACTTTGATGCATTATCTGGTTATAAGTTGAACAAAGACACGACGAAGTAAAACTCCTGAATAACCTTGGAGGGAAAGAAATTCTTGGTAACTCAAGTCTCTTATGGCAACCTAAGTGCTTCGAAATACCTAGGCTTAGATTTCACAAGTGATCTGATCACCACCTTCAGACCAATGAAAAGGCTCTCTTCAAGAAAATCTCTACATTGTTAGATGGTTGGTCACCAACATTTCTGTCCTGGTGGGGAAGAGCTGAAACATTAAAAATGATGGTTATTCCTCTTGTTAACTAGCTAGCATACTACCAATGATGTTTTCAAATGATTTCCTCAAGGTGAGAGACCCAGAATATCTATGAAAAACTTCAATTACCCAAAGAAAAAGGTGGTCTTGGCCTTCCGAACTTTATTAACTATCAAACCGCGTATCTTTGTAAACAGGGATCTAACTGGCTACTCCCTCAGGCTTACTACACCCCAATCTGGATGAACATAGAATGATCAATCATCAACGACATGCCTTTGCCTGCTCTCCTCATCATGGATATATTCTCCTTACCCCATTCCAAATATATTTTGCTTAACACTAAAAGAGCCCTACTACGACTGGAACACTTCTCCACACTAACAACTAACAAATCCAACTTGTCCTCTCTCTGGCGCAACCCGAACCTGAAGGTGATGGAGGGATGCTCAGTTGGGAACATTGGTCTAAAAACTGCATACATCTAGTCAGACCTTTTTACAGTGACCCTCCGTACTTCAGTCTAGTCACAGGCTAAAGCAGATAGATTTTGATAAATTCCTCAAACTAAAATCACTCCTCACGATGCGCTCTATTAAACCTTTCGATCCGTCGATACTCTCAAAGATGCCACAGCTACTAAAGTCAGGACACACCGTCTCTAAAATATATAAACTCCTATCCCCTAAGCCTTCACAAATCCTACATGAAGTGTGAAGAAAAATGGGAATCCGAAGCCAATTCTAGAAATATCCCATTCGACTAGGAGAGGACACATACCACCCCCTTCTCGAATAAAATCTCTCCAATATTATCTCAAACCAAACTTATATTAATAAATAGGACATACTGGACCCCCAAGAGGATCTTTAAACTTATTCTCAGTTAGAGACTTACATGCTGGAATTGCAAATCCCACGTCGACAACCTTGCCCACATGCTCTTCCATTGCCCTATCCTACAAAGATATTGGGACAAGATTTACGAATGTATAAGCAAAACCTTCAACATAGCCCCACCAAGGGAATTTTCCTATATCGTACTAGGTGCTCTAGATCCTAATATCACAGATGTGAATGATCGATACTTGTTAGATCTTATGCTCATTTTAGCCTGTAAAATTATACTGAATAAGTGGAAAAACTCAAAAGAAGTCTCATTTAGGATGTGGCAAGAATGGTTATCCTTCCTTAGAGGAGCAGACAACGTCGCACTTCACATCTCTCCATGGCGTAAATACACCGGAATCTGTGGAAGTCCTTTGACGCCTTTTCCTTCTCATATGACCCTCCATGAAATTTGTCTCAATTCCCCATAATGCAATGCTTATAGAATACTATATGTAAATGTAAATGTAGGTGTATTTATATAGCGCAACCTGTCACCCAAAGGGCATCCTGGCGCTTGCTTAGGGAACCCGTCCTGGTATTCCCCTGTGAGAGGCCCCGGCAGGGTGTCCACAGGGTGAAAGCCAGGCATCCCGCCGCGAGGGGCCGTCGTGGAGATTAAGCAAGCTATTGCCCAGAGTTGCAGAGTGAGACCCCGTGAGTCGAGTAGGCACCGGAGCGAGAATTGTCGAGGCCGTGGAATTTTGAGCCCGAGACCAGCTGAGGCGGGGAATCGAACCCTGGTCCACGGTCGATCCCAGCTTCCGGGTCTGCCGCCTCTAACCACTGAGCCACTCTTCACTGCGGTGACACTCTTGTACTGTATTGTATTTTCTACTACTACAACTATGAAAACTGTAATTGCTTGATACACCTGTACTGTATAGTATTTTTATTCCTATCTGTGTGACAACTGTGTTTGGCTGTCCACCTGTATGTCACTGTAGCTTCACTGCGATTCCATGATAAGGCACTTGAGTAACTTGTTGTTTCCTATTTACTTTGTACTTTGTATTTGTATTTCTTATGATTTGCTAGCACTCTTCTTGTTTGCCCTTGGTTATTATCTTACCTTGTGTTTATCGTTACTATTGTGTTTATCAATATTTATTTGTTCATTTCTTAAAATAAAAAAAATGATTTGAAATTTTAAAAAAAAAACGTGAAAACACCGGTGCTATCCCTCAACGAGGGTCTGCTTGGGTCACTAAATAAATAAGTAATCAAGTAGGTAAAGGGAGGTACCCATTGTTGTGCACCCCGTGCCCTAACCTCGCTAGCCACTACACTAAGCATAGTGTTCCAAATTAGCTTCAAACCCTTTCATCTGGCCATCTACGCTAATCCACTTCACTAGTGGTTCAATCACAATTGCGAGAGCAAAGGAGACTGTAGACGTTTTTGCCAAGTCAAGTCAAGTCAAGAGATTTATATAGCGCGCTACATACCCATAGGGTCTCAAGGCGCTAGAGGAAGGGTGGGGAATTACTTGTCGAATATCCAAGTTTTAAGTTGTTTTCTGAATGCTAGGTGGTTCTGAGTAAGGCGAAGGTGAGTGGGAAGTGAGTTCCAGGTTTTAGCTGCCAGGTAGGAGAAGGATCTACCTCCCATAGTGGTTTTGTTGATGCGAGGTACAGTGGCAAGGGCTTGGTTGGAGGATCGTAGCTGACGGGAGGGGGTGTAGAAGGACAATCGTGTGTTGAGGCATTCGGGTCCAAGTTCGTAAAGTGCTTTGTGTGCGTGGGTTAGGAGGCGGAAAGTAATCCTCTTATTTACGGGGAGCCAGTGGAGGTTTTTCAGGTGACCAGAGATGTGTTCTTTACGCGGGATGTCTAGTATGAGCCTGGCTGAAGCGTTCTGGATGCGTTGGAGTTTTTTCTGGAGTTTTGCGGTGGTACCGGCGTATAGTGTGTTTCCGTAGTCCAGGCGGCTCGTAACCAGTGCGTGGGTGACCGTTTTTCTAGTTTCGGTGGGGATCCAGCGAAATGTTTTTTTGAGCATGCGAAGAATGTTGAAGCAAGATGATGAAACGACGTTGACTTGTCTGGTCATCGAGAGTGAGGAGTCCAGGATGACGCCCAGGTTCCGTGCGTGGTCCGTCGGGATGGGTGCTTTTCCAAGGGCTTCTGGCCACCAAGAGTCATCCCAGGCGGAGGGGGAGGTGCCTAAGATGAGGACTTCTGTTTTGTCTGAGTTCAGTTTCAGACGGCTGTGCTTCATCCACTCGGCTACTTCTTTCATTCCTTCGTGTAAGTTGGTTTTGGCGGTGATAGGGTCTTTGGTGAGTGATAGGATCAGTTGAGTGTCATCCGCGTAGGAGATGATGTTGAGATTGTGTTGGCGAGCGATGGCCGCAAGGGGGCTCATGTATACGTTGAAGAGGGTGGGGCTGAGTGACGATCCTTGTGGCACGCCGCAGATGACTTCAGAGGCCTCTGACTTGAATGGTGGGAGGCGGACTCTCTGGGTTCTTCCGGTGAGGAACGAGGTGATCCATTCCAGTGCTTTTCCTTGGATTCCTAAGTTTCTGAGGCGCTGTAGAAGGGTGCTATGGAAGGCAGCGGAGAGGTCGAGGAGGATGAGGGCGACTGTGTCTCCATTGTCCAGTAGAGTTCGAATGTCGTCTGTTGCTGCGATAAGTGCGGTCTCAGTGCTGTGTTTGGCTCGGAAGCCGGACTGTGAGGGGTCGAGGGATTTGTTGGTTTCGAGGAAGGAGGCGAGTTGGTTGTTGACAGCTTTCTCAATGACTTTGGCCGGGAATGGAAGAAGCGAGATGGGGCGGTAGTTTTTGAGTTCGGTGGGGTCGGCTGTGGGTTTTTTCAGAAGGGCGCTGAGTTCTGCGTGTTTCCAGCTTTCCGGGAAGGTGGCGGAGTTGAGGGAGCAGTTGATGACATCTCGGAGGTATGGTGCTATGATGGAGTCTGCTTTGTTGAAGATGTGGTGAGGGCATGGGTCAGTTGGGGATCCTGAGTGGATGGAGTTCATCAGGCGGATGGTGTCCTCAGTGGAGATTGGGTTCCAGTCATTGAGGATGTTCAGGGGGGGTGAAGGTCCTGCAGAAGGTTGGGTGGGTTGGTCTCCGGGTCGGTTGTCGAAGCTGTTGTGGATGTCTGCGATTTTGTTGTGGAAGAAGGAAGCTAGGGAGTCGCAGAGGGCTTGGGAGGGGGTGATGTCGTTGGAGTTGGCTGATGGGTTGGTAAATTCTTTGACGATGTTGAATAACTCCTTGCTGTTGTGGGCGTTGTTATCTAGACGGTCTTTGAATGCGGCTTTCTTGGCAGACCGGATTAGTTGGTGGTGTATGCGGGTGGCGTTTTTGAAGGCGTCCCTGGTGCAGGTGTTTGGGTCTTTTTTCCAGGCCTTCTCGAGGGAGCGACAGTGTTTCTTCGATTTCTTAAGATCATCGTTGAACCAGGAGGCGATTTTGCTGCCTGGTTTGCTTTGACGTTTTTTCAACGGTGCTAGGATGTCGGCGCTGTTGGATATCCATTGGGTGAGGTTAATGGCTGCTTGGTCGGGGTTTGAGGAGTGGGCGGGGGGGTTTAGAAGAAGCGATGAGGAGATCTGGTCGATGGTGATTTTGTTCCAGTTTCTTCGCATGGTGGGTTGAGGATGGTTGTGGATTGTGGTCTTATTGTAGGTGAAGTGAACACAGCTGTGGTCCGTCCAGTGAAGAGCTGTGGTGTGACTGAAGGAGACATGTTTGCTGGAAGTGAAGATAGGGTCGAGTGTGTGACCTGCAATGTGGGTGGGGGTAGTGACCAGTTGTTTGAGTCCGAGGTTGGCAAGATTGTCCAGAAGGGTGGTGGCGCTGCTGTCGTTGCTCTTTTCCAGGTGAAAATTGAGGTCTCCCAATAGAATGTAGTCCTCGGAGGGGAGGGCGTGTGGGGTGATAAAGTCAGTGATGTCGTCACTGAATTGTGCACAGGGTCCTGGAGGCCGGTAGAGGAGGGTGCCTCTGAGTGTGGTCTTGGGGTCGGTGTGGATCTGGAAGTGGAGGTGTTCGGCGCTGGCAAGGTTGACGTCTGAGCTGGTTGAGATGCGAATGGAGTTCTTATGGACGATAGCGATGCCTCCTCCTGTTTGCTCGATGCGGTCCTTACGGATGATCTTGTATCGTTCCGGGATGGCAATGGCGATGTCTGGGGCTGAAGAGGCATTCATCCATGTTTCTGTTAGGAAGGCGACGTCCGGTGAGATGGTGTCGAGTAGATTCCAGAGGTCGATGGCGTGTCTGTGGACCGAGCGGGTGTTGAGCAGGATGCATTTTAGGTGGTTGGTGTCAGGTCTCTGATTGGTGTTGGTAGATGAGGAGCTGGTTTTGGTGCCGTCGAACTTGCAGGAGTTGCAAGAGAAGGGTCCATGGGTGAGTCCAGGAGCGGCTTGGATGCAGTTGGGGGAGCGGCCGGGGTTAAGGGCTAGGAGGGTGGAGGCGTCGTAAGTAATGCGGGAGGGCTGGGCAATGCGAGGGCCAGGGGGTCTGGCGCTGGGCGCGGATCAGGCGCGGACGGGCTGCAGACAGTGCTAAGCCTTGACGCTATTACATGAGGGCTTTGTCATACATACAGAACGGTAGGTTACAGCCAGATTGTAGAGATGGAGTGGACAGAGGAGTAGCTCCTGATTTGTGTACATGGAGCCAGTTTCATGTGTAAGTTCCTTCCAATCCATCGTGGTTCGGGCTAGGCCTTTTGAATCTGGGGTATCGTTGATCTGTAGTGGTTTCTGTGTATGCGAGGAGGTCTGTGGCTTCCCCGAGGACTGTGCTGCCAAAGGTGGATGGGTTGGTATCAAAGGCAATTGTCCATGCGGTCATATGCCATGTCTTTCCTCTTCCCAAAACTGCCTCAGATGTTTAAAAAAAGATGGTTTGGAATTGCTAGATATCTTTCAGCTTAGCAGGATAAAGAAGCATTTATCGAATAATCATGGCTCTTAACTTTCCTTTTAACTTCTTCAAAGATTTTCCACTGTTGTACAAGCCTCGTGTAGTCTGGAAAAATAATGTTAATTGAGTCATTGGTTGTTGTGCCTTGTTCACAATTGGCCCAAGAATCTCCTCTCTATCCTCGTGATTAATTAAATGGGCAATCAAGGGCCGAAGGATGCAACCAGTGGAGGTCTTCACACAAGTAGTTTGAGCGTGTTCACAAGTTGACCGAAGCACCTCCTCTCTATCCCTGTGATTAATTAAACTGATAATCAGGGGCCAGAGGGGCGCAACTGGTGGAGGTCTTTGCACAAGTAGATTGTGCCAGTTCAATTGTGAAACATGTAGCAAGTCTCTCCTGAGTTATATCTTTAAGCACCCATCTAGGAATTTTTCACTTGGGGTTCCATTGCAGATCTCAAGAAAGCCCAGAAACTGTTCATTATTTCTGCTGGGTATGTTATCTTCTGCTCTCACTTACAACCCCCTGGTCATGGACAACTTGGATTCCGTTCAGTGTGGGGTTTTTATTGTGTCCTCTAACTCTGTCATCCATCCCTTCACTTCAGCGAGTCTATCGATCACCTATCTCAAATCTTGATGCAGCAGCATTACGTCGGAGCCCACCATTCCATTGTTTGCCTTGAGAGCCTTCCTGAAGAAATTGATGGCCAGCAATATAATGTCTGTCTGGCATAAAGGCTCCAGGTGCTTCAGACTGGGTCAGACCTGCTCCAGCTAAATGTAATTACTGTGTTTGGTTACCGCCACCGGGGTGAATGTATTTATCTATCCACTGTTGGACTTGGCCCTTTTTGCAGGGTCATCCCAGACCTTTTTGCCTTCCTCCTGTATTTTTTCTGAACTGTTGGTGGTGGTTTTCTGCCTCTGCGAACTTTACCACTGCTGAACAGTGCTAAAGGGCATATGCTCTCCCTGTAAATTATTGTTATGGATTAGTGATTGGCTTTTCTGATGGATACATCTGCCAGTGGATTCCTTCCTCACCTTGTGAACATCCCCTGCGTCAGTAACATTCGAAAAATTATTTTTTAGCTCCTCACGCCAACATGGACGACGTCACAGAAGCACGGCATCGCACGTGGCTCCGCTGACGACACTGACTCCATAATACGACTCCGTCGGCGTGAAGACATCAGTTCCCTTTTTTCGGTGGCGGCGACGCTAACGGTTTTTCTTGGGATCCTCAGTAGCTCGTTAGTTACTTTGTTGCTGTTGTCTTTTTCGAGTTTAATCTTGTTTCCTGTCAAAATGTCTTCGAGGAAATCTGGGTTCAAGCCTTCTGGGGAGCGCGGAAAGTTGATGCCCATTACGGATCCGCACGAAGACTGCATGTGGTGTTTGTCGTCGGACCACGACGTCCAAGGATGCCCCTTTTGTAAGAAGATGAACCCAAAGGCGCTTTGAGAGAGAGAGGCGAAGCTGCTTGTTGCGAAGTTGAAGGGGAAGAAACGTTCGAGGTCCCGCTCGAGGTCTGCTTCGAGGTGGTCTTCGGGGCATGCTTCTCTATCCAAGAAGAAGCATAAGAAGAAGAAGTGAGAGTCGGATCCGAAGTCGAAGTCTCCAAAACGTCGACATCGGAAGGACTATGTGTCTCCTTCACCTATTGCACCGAATCCGGAAGGTGAGCCTTCTCCTGTGGAGAATCCATCCCCGGCGCACTCTCCACCTCAAGAGGAGGAAGAAGCTCTATTGCCTGAAGGGTCTTCGACTCCAGCGCATCATCCATCGGATCCGATTGACCCGAATCCGGCTGTTCCTCGACAAGAGCAGAATCTGGGGCCCTATCCACCCTTTCCAGGCCCGGGTCAAGACCCGACGCATTATCTAAATGTAATGTATGGGGTCTTTTCAAGAGCCATGTACCCCTCTGAGGCACCATCTGGTGCCTTGAGTCCAATGGCCTTCAATCTGGGCGTCCCTCAGACATATGCACCGGCGCCTTTTATGCCAGCGACGCCGTCTTGGCATTTCTCGGCACCGAGGTCATCAACGCCGATTCCATCTTCACCGGCTCCGGTCCCTACTCGACCTCGTACGCTCCAGACTGTTCCTCCGGATCCGAACACAGCGCCGGCTCCGTCAGAGTCGATTGTGGCTCTGTCGACGCCGATCCCGAGAATAAGATCTACGCGGGAGGCTTAAAGGATGCTGGAGGAGCAAAGGTATCGAGCAGAGGAAATGGAGGAAGGGGAGTTACAAGATACTGATGATTTGTTTGATGAACTTAAAGAAGCAAGTGGCTTGGAGTTATCTCTGGAATGGCAGCTTTTCTCGGCTCCTGATGTTCCATTAAAGGATGTAGCACCATATCACATGATCATTAGAAAGGCTGCTGAACTCTTAGATTTGGCACCGCCAACTGCAGAGTTTAAATCAAACATTTTAACGGAGGTACTCCATTCTCCCTCTTCAGTGGTAGAGCCGATGCTTCCTTTTAAAGAGGCAATTACAGAGCCAGTTATGGAAGTGTGATAAGCCTTTTTCGTCTCCTGCAGTTTCAAGGGCTGTTGCACGGAGAATCTGAAAGAGACACGTTAGTGATAGATTCCTTACCTTAGAATATCCCCAGGCGTCAGACTGGATCCGGAAACTTTTGCGTAGCAATACCCCTGCGCGCCGGTAGGCGTCGTCTGCGGCTCCGCGTCCGTCGTCGGCGTCGTGAGCGCCGGGATGACGTCGTCGGAGTACTTAGACGGCGCCCATGCGCGCTGACGTCAGTTCTTCTTTTTTCCGCGCCAGCTAGCGCAGATCCGGAAGAAGCTCTACCCCCAGTCACTTTTTGACTGAAAACTTTTTTGATCTTTTGATCTTCTCTTTAGTCGACTCTCGACTATCGGTGCCAGGGATGCCCGGGTTCAAGCCTTGTTCGAAGTGCGGCCGACTCATGTCGGTCACGGACCCCCATCGCCGGTGCCTGAAGTGCTTAGGCCTCGACCACGACGATCGATCCTGCTCCGACTGCCGGGCCCTGACGTCGAAGGCTAGGCGGGAGCGGTCCCGCAAGCGTCTCGAGCTGAGGCAGTCGGCCCCGCGCCGCTCCAGGTCCCGGTCCCGGTCCCACGGGAGGTCGAGGGACAGGTCGCGAGGTCGGAGTCATCGACGTTCCGGGAGTGGACACCGATCGTCTGGTTCCAAGTCCTCAGGTAAGAGGCATGAGAGGTCGGAGCGACACCATCGATCCTCCGACCCGCCCCGACGCTCGCACGATGCGGCCGGGGACTCGGGCGACACCGCCCACGCGGCTCCGCGGGAGTCGCAAGCGTCGCCGCCTGCCCCACACCTTCGGGTCCCTGGGCACGGCGCGTCGCAGGAGGAGGTCGAGAGGTACCTCATGGCCATGAGGGCCCTCCCTCCTCAGTCGGTTCCCGTGGCGCCTTCGGGCCGATCGGCTCCGTCTGGAGGTCCTTCCGGGTCGGGCGCTTCGGCCTCGACGACGTCGGCGACCTCGGTCCCGGCGCCGCTGGCGACTTCGGTCCCGGCGCCGCGCGACCTCGCTGGATCCGGCTCCGGATCCGGGACCTCGCCGGTCGACCTTACGACCTCGCCGGCGCCGTCCCTTCAGGTGTCGTCCCCGGCAGCCGATGTGGTTGCCGCCCCCAATGTTTCCTACGGTCCTACTCAGGAGTCGGAAGGGCGCCGCTGGGCGCCGATTCCGACGGCCTTTGGAGAGTTCTATCTCCACGAGGAGGCCCTGGCTGTTGATCCTGGTCTCCAGGAGCCAGGTGACGAGGAGCAGTGGGAGGGGTCCGAGGACCCTCTGGCACGTGATTGCCAGTCAAACCAGGACTGGACATATGAGCTTGGGGAGGCCAGTGGTATTGACACCTCGCCAGACACTGGATTTACGTCGCCCCCGACTGTGGCTTCGGAGGCGGGTTCTGCTTACAGCGCGAAGGCAGCTAAGGCCCTGAGCCTTCAGCTCCCCGTCGCGGCCGTGAGGACTAATCTCCTCACCGAGGTCCTCAAACCGCAGTCCGGCTCCGCGGAGCCCCTCCTGCCGTTCAATGAGGCCTTGTGTGACGTTCTTCTGGGCACTTGGTCCAAGCCCGCCACAGGCCCCCCTGTGGACAGGAACGTGGCCAGACGCTACCGCCCGGCACCGGGCGACCCATGCTTTTTGTCCACCCATCCCACCCCCGAGAGCCTGGTCATCCAGGCCTCTAACTCCCAAACCGCATTCCCGTCGGCCCCGCCCGACAGGGAATCCAAGAGATATGAACAGTTCGGGAAGAAGGTCTTCTCGTCTGTGAGCCTAGGGCTACGGTCTGTGAACACCAACTGTCTCTTGGGCCGCTACACCCACACTCTGTGGGACACGGTTGCGGAGGTGCTGCCACAATGCCCTGAGGAGGTCAGGGCTAAACTCAGCCAAACCCTTGCGGACGGCCGAGATGCGGCACGCTTTTCTATCCGGTGTGGGCTGGATACAACGGACTCACTGGGCAGGGCGATGGCAACGACGGTGGCGGTTCGACGCCACGCCTGGTTGAGGTCCGCCAACTTCTCGGCCGATGTCCAGGCCACCCTCCTGGACATGCCGTTTGATGGCCGTCGCCTCTTCGGCGACAAGGCAGACCATGCGCTGGAACGTTTCAAGGACTCCAGGGCCACGGCCAAGTCCTTGGGCCTTACGGCCCCACGCCAGCAATCGGGTGCCTTTCGCTCCTTTCGTGGCCACGGAAGGGGCGCCCCACCACGTACCGTCAGCCACGCGCCGCAGAATGTTCAGCAACGCGGTGGCGGACGTGGGAACCGCCGTGGGGGTGGTCGGGGCCAGCGGCGAGGCCAGTCCACACCTCCCTCAGCAGCCCCTGCCTCAAAACCTTCCTAGTCCGAGTTTTCAGGCCCATGTGACGCCTGTGGGAGGCAGGGTTCGCCATCACCTCTCCCACTGGCATACAGTCACTTCGGACAGGTGGGTGCTGCAGATTGTCCGAAGGGGCTTCTCCCTCCCCTTCGAGGCATCCCCTCCATCCATGCCACCTCAATACCACCGTGTGTCGGGGGATCACTTGCAACTTCTGCAAGAGGAGGTTTCGGCCCTCTTGGCCAAGAGGGCCATCGAGCGCGTTCCTGGGCCAGAAGTAGGACGTGGTTGTTACTCCCACTACTTTCTGGTACCCAAGAAGGGCAAAGGGGGCCTACGCCCTATCTTGGATCTGCGGAACGTCAACGGCTTCCTCCGGACGGAGAAGTTCAAGATGCTCACTTTGGCTCAGGTCCTGGCTGCCCTGGACCCAGGAGACTGGATGGTAGCGTTGGACTTGCAGGACGCCTATTTCCACATCCCCGTCCTGCCGGCCCACCGGCGTTACCTACGGTTCATGGTGGGCCAAGAGCACTTTCAGTTTACCGTGCTCCCCCTCGGCCTTGCCAGCGCCCCACGGGTGTTCACAAAGGTGATGGCGGTGGTCGCAGCCCATCTGCGCAGGCAGGGGGTATCAGTCTTCCCCTACCTCGACGACTGGTTGTTGAAGGCGGGCTCGCCCCAGACAGTCGTCAGCCACCTCCAGACTACGGCCGACCTCCTGCACTTGCTGGGGTTCTCCATCAATGTGCCGAAGTCACACCTGTGTCCCTCTCAAAAGCTCCTCTTCATCGGAGCGGTTCTCGACTCGGCGCAGTTTCGGGTTTACCCACCCGAACAGCGGGTTCGGGATATTCAGGCTCTGATTCCTGTCTTCAGACCGTTATCCCGGGTCTCGGTCAGGTTGACGCTGCGGCTTCTGGGGCTGATGGCCTCCTGCATCCTTCTGGTGCGTCACGCCAGGTGGCGGATGCGGGCTCTGCAGTGGGACCTGAAGTTTCAGTGGGCCCAGCATCAGGGCAACCTGTCCGATCATGTCCTGATCTCGGAGGGCACTGCGAAGCAGCTGCAGTGGTGGCTCACGGACCGCGACTGGGTCAGTGGCAGACCCCTCTCCCTACCCCAGCCGGAGCACGTAGTTGTGACGGACGCGTCCCTCCAGGGCTGGGGAGGCCACATGGGAGAGGCGGAGATCAGAGGCCTCTGGTCTCCGGCGGAGTCCCGGCTCCACATCAACCTTCTGGAGCTGAGGGCGATTCGTCTTGCACTGAAGGCATTCCTCCCCTCTGTCAGGGGGAGCGTAGTGCAAGTGTTCACCGACAACACCACCGCCATGTGGTACTGCAACAAACAGGGCGGTGTGGGGTCGTGGACCCTCTGCCAAGAGGCTCTGCGCCTCTGGCAGTGGCTGGAACATCAGGGCGTGTCCCTGGTGGTTCAACACCTGGCAGGCTCTCTGAATGCCAGGGCGGACGAACTCAGCCGCCGGTGCATGATGGATCACGAATGGCGTCTGAACTCGGACGTGGCGCAAGGTCTCTTTCGACAGTGGGGAGAGCCTTGGTTAGATCTATTCGCCACCGAAGAGAACGCGCAATGTCAGCAGTTCTGCGCGTTGGAATTTCCAAGGCGGCACTCGCTCGGAGACGCTTTTCGTCGCGAGTGGAGCTGCGGTCTGTTGTACGCCTTTCCGCCTATACCACTTCTGCCCAGAGTGCTGAAGAAGATCAGACGCGACCGGGCCCAAGTTATCCTTGTGGCTCCGGACTGGGCACGAAGATACTGGTATCCCGAGCTACTCAGCATGTCAGTCGATCCCCCGATTCGTCTGCCTCTTCGGGAGGACCTTCTGTCGCAGCAGCAGGGGACGGTCCTGCACCCGAACCTGTCCAGTCTCCACCTACAAGCTTGGAGATTGAGCGGCGGCAGTTGAGGCCATTTGACTTGCCTCCCGAAGTCTGTGATATCATTCTGGCAGCCAGGCGTCCCTCCACAAAGTCGGTATACGCCTGCCGGTGGAACAGATTTGTGGCATGGTGCACAGCAAAGGCTGTGGATCCTCTCTCTGCACCCCTTTCGGAAGTGCTGCTCTTTCTTCTTTCCCTTGCCCAGCAGGGCTCTGCTCTGGGCACTCTTAAAGGGTACCTTTCTGCTCTATCAGCTTTCTTGAGGCTACCAGATCAGCCTTCTTTATTCAAGTCCCCTATTGTGAGTAGGTTTCTGAAGGGCATCACACACATGTTCCCTCCTGTTCCCTTCGTGATGCCCCAGTGGGACTTGAATCTGGTTCTCACCTATCTGATGTGTGCTCCCTTTGAGCCGCTTCATAACTGCCCTCTTCGTCTCCTTACTCTAAAGACGGCCTTCCTGGTTGCCATCACCTCTGCCAGGAGGGTGAGTGAGCTCCAGGCTCTTTCTTCTTCTCCACCTTTCCTGTCTGTTCATCCTGATAAGGTGGTGTTACGTACACGACCTTCCTTTCTGCCCAAGGTTGTCTCGGCCTTCCACATCGGGCAGTCCATCACTTTGCCCACCTTCTTTCCGCCTCCGCATCCCTCGAAAGAGGAGGAGAGGCTCCACCGTCTGGATCCAAAACGTGCGCTCTCCTACTACCTAGATCGCACACGCCAATTCCGGGTGGATGACCAACTCTTCGTTGGGTACGTGGGCGCGAAGAAGGGTAAGGCTGTGCACAAGAGGACCATCTCTAGGTGGATCATCTTGTGTATCCAAGCATGTTACTCCATGGCGAGGAAGGAGCCCCCAGCTGGATTGCGGGCTCACTCCACTCGGGCCACGGCAGCGACTACTGCCCTGGGCCGCGGTGTCCCCCTGCAGGACATTTGCCAGGCAGCTATGTGGGCCTCGCTGCACACGTTCGCAAGACACTACTGCCTGCACGGTCAAGTCCGGAGGGATGGCTTCTTTGGCCGTTCCGTCCTCCAGGACTTTCTGGTGTGATATTGGTTCGCAGACCCACCACCGAGGTTGGTATTGCTGGGGTATCTATTCTAAGGTAAGGAATCTATCACTAACGTGTCTCTTTCAGATGCACAAGTTACTACTTGTGTAACGATATATCTGTAAGAGACATTAGTTAGTGATAGATTCCTTACCGACCCACCCATCCTCCCCGTTCTGCGAACCGATATCTAGGGTTAAGGTCATCCCCTTTCAGGGCCCTAGTTTCATGGCACCAGTGTTAGTTCTATCATGGCTCTGCGTATCTGGCGCGGAAAAGCTGTGTTGTCAGAACTGACGTCAGCGCGCATGGGCGCCGTCTAAGTACTCTGACGACGTCATCCCGGCGCTCACGACGCCGACGACGGACGCGGAGCCGCAGACGACGCCTACCGGCGCGCAGGGGTATTGCTACGCAAAAGTTTCCGGATCCAGTCTGACGCCTGGGGATATTCTAAGGTAAGGAATCTATCACTAACTAATGTCTCTTACAGATATATCGTTACACAAGTAGTAACTTGTGCTATAGGGTGGCTCCTGGGGATCGGCACTTCTTGTCAACACATCCGTCTCCTGAGAGTTTGGTAGTTTAGGCGGCCTGCTCCAAGAAATCAACTGGTGCCTTTCCTCAGGTGACTAGTGACAAGGAGTCTAAGACTGGACCAGTCAGCGAAGAAGATTTTCTCTTCGGCTAGCATGGCCCTCAAATCCACAAATGCCACATGCCTTTTAAAGCGTTATATTCACGCTCTGATGGACTCTGCGAAGCAGTTGGTGCCAAAATACCTGAGGAGGACAGGCAGAACTTCAGTGAGGTTCTTGCGGGTACACAGGATGCTGCTCGCCAGGTGATCCAAAGCGGTTTGGGTACTGCTGACTCTGTGGCAAGGGTCATGGGGTCATCTGTCGCCACTAGGAGGGCTGCTTGGCTGAAAACATCTGAATTTTCACCTGTTGTGCAGGCTACTTTAATAGATCTTCCTTTTGATGGTTCCGGCCTGTTTGGAAAGAAGGCGAATGCAGCCTTGGAAAGGTTCAAGGACAGTAAGGCGATGGCTAGGTCTCTAGGCCTGCAATCCAGGGGTTCCTCGAATAAAAGTTTGAGGTTTTGGAAGATCTTCCTTTCGTTCATACAAGCAGTCACAACAGCAGCAGCAGCAACAGAATTCCCTGTATAAATCTTACAGGGGCAGAAACAGGACCCGTGGTCGAGGTTGTCAGCCCTCCTCTTCCTCCTACTTCCACCCCCCTCCTGCCACAGCAAAGCAGCCCTAGATCCCCCATTCCGGATCATGTTGGTCCTGTAGGGGGTCAGCGTACTCATTTTCCACAAGATTGGGAATCTGTCACATCAGTCCTTTGGGTTCTCAATCTTGTAGAATATGGGTATGCTCTTCCCTTTTGGGAATTTCCCCCAAATTACCCTCCTTGTCAGGATTTTGCACGAAAGACCACCTACTTCTCCTGCAGGAGGAAGTCCTGACATTACTGAGAAAAGGTGTGATAGAGGTGGTCACGGAGCAAGAAAGGGGTCAGGGATGCTACTCCCGGTATTTCCTGATCCCGAAAAAGGATGGCAGGCTTCGTCCAATCTTGGACCTCAGGGTTTTGAACCTCTTTCTGAAGCAGGAGAAGTTCAAGATGCTCACTCTTGCGCAGGTTCTTCAAGCTCTGCAGCAAGAGGACTGGATGGTGTCGATCGACTTGCAGGATGCGTATTTCCACATCCCAATCCTGAAGTCGCACAGGAAGTATCTCCGTTTTACGGTACGATCGCAACATTACCAGTTTGGGGTGCGTCCATTTGGTCTTAATACTGCACCTCGAGACTTCACCAAGGTGTGATGACTGTGGCGGCAGCCCATCTCAGAAGGTCGGAGATACCAGTATTCCCTTATCTGGACGACTGGCTGATCAAAGCAGAGTCGCCAAAGAAGGTGCACCATAATCTGCAGATTACAACTCAGTTGTTGTACAGGTTGGGTTTCTCGATAAATGTGCCCAAGTCTCACCTGGTGCCCTATCAGCGCAACCTGTTTATAGGTGCGGTACTGGATACCACTGTGTGTCGGGCATTCCCTCCTCCACAAAGGATTCTCGACATATAGGAAATGATTCCTTTATTTTACAATGGAGCGGTTGTTCCAGTCCTGTAGGTCCTTCGCCTGCTCGGTCCGATGACTTCCTGTATACTGTTGGTCAACCATGCACGCTGGCACATGAGGGCACTCCAGTGGTGTCTCCGCAGGCAGTGGTATCAGCACAACGGAGATCTCAGGAAGTCAGTGAGGATCTCCAGAGAAGCTGCTGCAGATCTATCTTGGTGGAGCGTGGAAGGCAATCTGTCTTAACGAAAGCCCTTTCATCTGCCTCAAACAGTGGCCACAGTGAGAACGGATGCATCCGCCCTAGGGTGGGGTGCTCATTTAGGGGACCTGGAGATCAAGGGTCTTTGGTCTCCAGAGGAAAGGTTGCTTCACATCAACCTTCTAGAGTTGTGGGCGATACATTTAGCGCTCAAGGCCTTCCTTCCTTCCCTTCGCAGTCGGTCGGTTCAACACCACCGCGATGTATTATGTCAACAAACCGGGAGGAGTGGGGTCGCATTGCCTTTGCAAAGAGGCACTGCGTCTCTGGTCCTGGGTTCAGCTTTGGGGGACGCGCTTCAATCGAGTTGGGGCTCACAACTCCTTTACGCGTTTCCTCCCATACCCTTGATTACTCGGATTCTGAGGAGATTAGCCAAGACCAGGCTCAAGTCATATTGATCGCTCCGGATTGGCCAAGAAGGGTGTGGTACACAGATCTTCTCCACCTCTCCTCGTGCCCTCCGCTCCGTCTCCCTCTCAGGACCTCCTCTCGCAGTTGCAGGGGCAGGTTCTTCACCCCCACCTCCAGAGCTTACACCTTCATGCCTGGAGATTGAACGGGGCAACCTAAATTCTTTTTCTCTCCCACCTCATGTGGTGGATGTTATTTTATCAGCCAGGCGGCACTCCACCAAGTCTATCTATTTTTATAGGTGGTCCAAGTTTGTCTCATGGTGCCGAGAGAAGTCCATTGACCCCTTGAAGGCTTGTGTTCGAGGCATGTGGGCTGCTGAATTCATATCTGTGCATAGATCGCCGCCTAGTGTTGGGTCTGGATGATTGCACATTGTTGTCCTGGAAGAGTCTTCGAAGTATCACGAGATAGGTGGCTCCTCCCCTGGACTACAGTGCGCATGGGCATCGACTCCATCCTCAGATAGTTTTTTCCGCCATTGGGTTCGGATGCATATTTGTTAACTCAAGTTCGGAATCGATAAAAAAACTTTCTTTTTGGCCAAAAGGCCTCTAGTTATCGCCGGTATTGTCTTGCGATCGGTGCCCAGTTCTGTTCCAGCTCAGTTCCCGAGCCGGACATCCAGAGGAGCCGCGTGGCTTTTCGGCACTGAAGGCCCGGTTGACGCCAGAGGCCTTATCGACGAACCATCATGGAACGGAGCCCGTTCAAGAGATGTCCAGTGTGCAACTCAAAATATCCTCCATCGACGTCCACCCGGTGTGCAACAAGTGCCTGTCGCCGGATCACAATGAAGCCAGCTGTATGGCTTGTTCTCGTTTCCGCTCCAAGAAGACGATTCGACTTTGACGCGCAGCGCGCAAGGAGGCCCAGCAGACTGCACCTGACCCGGTGAACATTTTCGATGCCGAAGAGGATGAGGGAGTCTAGCAGGAAGTTCAAGAGAACCTGTCTGATCCTGCATCGGAGATCGACTCCAGCTACGACGCTGATATTGAAATGGTCGATAATGAAGACTTCGTCGACAAGGTAGGAGACGACGATTGGGCCTTTGGGGGCGTGGAAGATAGCTCGAGTGAGGAGCTAGGCCCAACGGATTTTTATTTTATTTTATTTATTTTGGCAAATTTGTATAGCGCGAACAAGACCCTTGCGGGTATCAGAGCGCTTTACAGATCAAGTATAGGTAATGGTATAAAAACACATATAAATAAATATAGGTACAGTGGCATATATGAATACAGTAAGCAATGGGAACAATTAAAGATTAGTACATAGCTACAGTAATGTATAGGACAAGTTCAAGTGAATTTGGCCATGAGAATTGATTTCACTTCTTTTTTGAAATAGGCCGTAGATGGGTTAAGTCTCGTTTCTGGGGGTAGAGCGTTCCAAATCCTGGGTGCCATTCCTGAGAAGGTACGATTGTATGTTTTTTTCTTGGAGAAGCGATGAGGTTTCAGAAGAAGTTTGTTAGAGCTCCTGGTAGACCTGTTGCCGCCTGAAAGAACTAGTTTCTCCGCTAGGTATCTCAGTTTTGTGATGAAGTGCCTTATGTGTCATACAGGCGATTTTTAACCGGATCCTGGCCTCAAAAGGTAGCCAGTTGAGGGCCTGAAGGTCAGGGGAGATGTGGCAGTTGCGTTTGGTGCCTGTGACAAGTCTAGCGGCTGTATTGATAGAGGCTCTGAGAGGAGCGGTTGTTGATTTGGGTAGACCACAGAGTGCGACACTCCCATAGTCAATTCTGGGAATTACTAGAGATTGGACTGCCTGTTTGAAGTCATTTGTGGGAATGAAGGGTTTCAGTTTTCTTAGTGTGCTAATCTGAAAATTTGCACCCTTTGTTGCAGCGCTGATGTGTTTCAGCATATTTAGTTTTCCATCTAGGGTTATTCTCAGAGATTTAGTGGAAACAATGATGAGGGGTTGACCGTCTAGTGCCGTTAGGTATTCCATCCACTCGCGGATGATCGTTGATTGGTTGAGAGGTGCGATCAAGAGGAATTCTGTTTTTTGTGTGTTCAGTTTTAAATGGTTCTTGGCTAGCCAGATCTTTGTATCTCTGAGCATTGGGTTAAGGGACTTGATGTCTTCAAGAAATTTGACCTTAATGTAGAGTTGCGTATCGTCTGCGTACATGTGATATTAGATATTTGCGGAGTTGAGAAGCTCAGTGAGTGGTTCCATAAACAGATTGAAGAGTGTTGGGGAAAGAGAAGATCCCTGAGGTACTCCTAGAGTGACAGGGGTGGAATCAGATAATGATTGGTTGATCTTGAATCTTTGGGTTCTGTTTTGGAGGAAAGAGGTGAACCAGTTTAATACTGTTCCAGATTGCCCCATTTTATGCTTCAGGAGGTCCAGTAGGTTGTCGTGTTTGACTGTATCGAAGGCTGAGGATAGGTCAAGGAGGATTAGAAGGCAGGCTTTGTTTTGATCCAGTATTTGTAGTTTATCATCAATTATGTGGGTCATGGCTGATTCAGTGCTGTGTCCTGATCGAAAGCCTGATTGAAATTGGTCTAGCAGGTTGAAGCGGTCTATGTGGATACTCAGATGCGTGTGGACACACTTTTCAAGTAGTTTGGCAAGGGTTGAGATGTTAGATATTGGGCGATAGTTATTTAAGTCATTTGGGTCCGCTGAAACTTTCTTAAGGATGGGGGTTACCTGACCAGCTTTGAGGATGTCCGGGAAGGATCCTTGCATGAGGGAGGAATTTATGATCCTCGTCCATAGGGGCACTAGCAGTGGCATGAAGGTCTTTAGGTGCAAAGCTGGGAGGGGGTCAGTGAAATGGTTAGAGAGATTCAGAGAACTGCGCATGTTGAGGATAGTTTCTTCGTTGTAGAGGTTGAAGGTGGACCAGGATGCATTGTTTTTGAGGTCGGGAGTTGTGATGCAGTTGTACGGGGGATCCGCTGTAGTCCGAGAGGAGAATATGGGAGTAACGGGAAGTGATACTAGATCGTTAAGTAGGTCAGCTTTAAGTTTTTCAGTCTTTGTTGTGAAAAAGGAGGCAAGATCCTCACATTTGGGGAGTGTATTTGGGTTGGCTTGGGGGAGTAGTGGACTCCCTTAGACTGAGCCTTGATTATTTCGAAGAGTTTTTTGGGGCGATTCTTGGCATGGTCTTGTTGGGTACGTATGTATTCCGCTTTAGCTCGTCTAATCCTTTTGTAGTAGGCATTTCTGGTGCTCCTTAATAATTTCAGGAGAGCAGTGGAAGGGACGGCTCTCCATTGTCTTTTAATAGCTCTCAATGATCTCCTATCTTCATTTAGTCTACCATCATACCAGGGGTTTGAGTTCTTTGTGTTGACTCTTTTTAGTTGTAGGGGGGTTATGTTGTCAAGAACCTGGTTCATCGAATGGAAGTAGTGATTCGTCAAAGCCTGAGCATCGGTTGATCCATCAGGTGGGGGCGCGAGGGTGTGACTAGCTGATAAAAGATCAACCAGATTGATGTTTTCTAGGTTCCTCTTCCAGATTTGTGTTCTCGTAGGTTGGACCGAGAGCAGTTTGACTACTTCCTTGATATGAAAAGTGATAATGTGATGGTCGGACCAATCGCAAGGGAGGATCAATTCCAGTTGGATAGAGTTTGATTTGGAAATTATTAGATCAAGGATTGATCCTTTTTCATGCGTGGGGCTGTCGCAAATTTGGGTCAGATTGAGGTCGGACAGGAAAGCTTTGAGGCTATTGACCTCTGGGTCGTCTTTGGCTCAGGTCGAGGTATCGCCGCATGGCCTTACCCAAGATCTTACACTTGGTTCTACAGCCTCGCCTCAAGGCCCGGCTTCGGACACTTCTAAGGAGCCACAGGTTGACCGATCGAAACCGAAAGTGAAAGCTTCGGTGTCTACGCAACCGAAAGCACTGGAGGCGAAATCGAAACCAAAAGTGCGTATTGCTTTGGTCGGCTCGAAGTCCTCTGAACTATCGGCACCGACAAAGCATAAAGATGTTATCGACCCGGTGAGGTTGCTAAAGGCTGTCGAGCCGAAGACTGGGACACCGAAAAAACTGGTCAAGGACGTCGACCCGAAAAAATCGGCGTCGAAGGCCGTCGACACAGACAAAGGACTCTGAGCTCAGAAGGTTCTCGATCCTCCGCGTAGACCAGACAAAGCTAAGAGCGGTACGAACCTCGAGTCCACGCCTGGTGGTGGCTTCAAGGAACCCGTCGACTCGACGCAGCCATCTGCCTCCTTTTCGAAGCAGGTTTCGGAATCGCTGAAACGAATTAAGGAGAAGGCTTCAATGGTTGGACCGAAGGAGACTCCACCAGCTAAGCCTGCCAGTAAAACTCAAAAATCGTCGGCGCCCATCCAGTTCACGCTGCCGCCGAAAGTGGTACCTAAGGCCTTCGCCCCTAAGACGGCCGTCGAAGCGGCCAAGAAGGTGTCCACGGGGCCGAAGCCCACAACTGTGGTGGTGGTCACAAAGCATCGACAACCTCCGCTTGAAGAGCAGTCGGAACAATTGATCGACGCAGACACGGGTAGACTTTCAATTTACAAACGAAAGATCGCCCCGGAACAGCCTATGGAGTCATACAAGATTCCATTAAAAAAGAAGAAGGATTAGACTACATCACCCAGTCTTGTCGAACCTATATCACCACATGGACAGGACACTGCTCCTATCTCGCCCACTTACTCGGATGCGGAGACAGGGGAAGGTGACAATGAAGAGTACAGTTATCCTATAGACACTGATCCTGAAGATCACAATGAACCCTGGGCAGATGCTGCTGACCCAGGAGATCCACACACTGCCCCAGACAGTCATGTGTATGCTGTAAAAACCTTGCCTACTGAAGACTCGGCAGCGTTTAATGCACTTATTGAAAGGGCAGCCAAGAATCATAATGTCCAGCTCCATGCTGACCCTATTGTAGTGGATTTTTTGTTTGACACCTTTTCCACCTCAGAAAGAACTGTCAAGACTCTGCCAATGCTAAAAGGTGTCTTAAAACATGCTGTCGACATTTTTAAAGAGACCACGAGGGCCAGGGTGATAAACCCCAGAATTGAGAAGAAGTACAAACCGGCGCCTGGGGACCCTACCTACATCAAGGGACAGTTGCCGTTGGACTCTCTGGTTGTCTCCAATGCCTGGAAGAGGGCAAACTCGCAGACAACGGGTGATGCTCCTCCCCCTGACAAAGAATCTAAAGTGCTAGAAGCATCAGGGAAAAGGTTGGCAGCTCAAGCGGCCAATATCTGGCGCATTTCCAACACTCACGCACTCTTAGCCAGATATGACAGGGCCCATTACGATACACTTGAGACCCTGTTACATCACTTGCCAGATGAATATAAGGAGGCAGCGGAGATGATCATACAGGAAGGCAAGCTTATATCAAATGCATCTATCAAGTGTGCACTGGACGCAGCAGACACCGCGGCCAGAGACATTAACACAAGTGTGATGTTACGGCGACATGCCTGGCTGAGAATCGCAGGTTTCAAGCCAGAGATACAACCCACCATACTAAATCAGCCTGTAAACCCTGATCACTTATTTGGACCAGAGGTGGACACCACCTTGGAAAAGATCAAAAAGGACACTGAGACTGCAAAGTCTATGGGGGCTCGCAGTTCAGAGGTGGTTCTTTTCGTCGCTCAAACAATAGAGGAGTTTCCAGAGGCCAGCTGTCCCAGCAAACACAGTACAGTAAAGGTGGCGCGCAAACCACCTACACCAAACAAGGTAGAGGTGGCTATCGTGGAAACCGCGCCAAGGGCACAGGTCGTGGAAACAACAGCTCCCGATCCTCTACCACTAACAAACAGTGATGCCTTGTCACTGCCCCCCACCATACAACACCGGTTGGGAGGAGACTACAGCGGTTCCTGCCAGTCTGGAATTCCATTACTACAGACAGGTGGGTCAGGAAGCTTATCCAGTACGGTTATTGTCTGGAGTTAACATCCACTCCACCCAACATACCCCCAGGACGCCGTCCTATGTCCACAGAGCATTTGCACTTATTGCAGCAGGAGGTAGTCCTCATGCTGCAAAAAGGAGCCATCGAGCTTGTGCCTGTGGAACAAAGAGGTACAGGAGTGTACTCGCTGTACTTCTTGATCCCAAAAAAGGATGGGTCCCTCAGACCCCTAAACCAGTACATTCTATCAGAACACTTTCACATGCTAACATTGCAGCAAGTTCTACCGTTACTCAGTCAGGGAGATTTCCTCGCAACATTAGATCTAAAGGATGCATATTTTCATATTCCGCTACACCCGTCACACAGAAAATACCTCAGGTTCACCATTCAGAATCAGCATTATCAATTCAAAGTCCTCCCTTTCGGAGTGACAACGGCACCCAGGGTGTTTACAAAGTGTCTGGCGACAGTGGCTGCACACCTACGGAGAAAAAACGTTCACGTCTACCCTTATCTGGACGACTGGCTTATCCAAGCAAAGTCGGCCGAGCAGTGTGCCGCCCATATGTCCCACACCATTCACCTTCTTCACGATCTGGGATTCTCACTGAATTATCCAAAGTCCCACCTTCAGCCCGCCCACGTACGGCAGTATCGGGGCGCGGCAATAGATACTCTAGCAGCCGCAGCACAGCCAAATTCAGTGAGGATCAACAGCATTCAATCGCTTATACAAAAATTCAGACCGCAGCACTCGCTTCCAGCACGAGTGTTCATGCAGTTGATAGGCATGATGGCCTCCTGCATCTTCATAGTCCTGCACGCGAGACTACATATGTTTCCATTCAGGAGTGCTTAGCACGTCAGTGGACTCAGGCTCATGGGCAGTTGAAAGACCTAGTGTTGGTGAGCGGTCGTGCATACAACTCTCTGCATTGGTGGAATCCACAATACCTTTGCAGGGGCCGACCGTTCCAGGAGCCTGTGCCAAAGATCATTCTGACAACGGACGCATCTCTCCTGGGACGGGGAGCTCATGTACTCCACTACACAGTGCAGGGACTCTGGACAACGCAGCAGAAGAAGATGCACATCAACCTTCTAGAACTGATGGCTATCTTCATGGCGATGAAAGCATTTAAAGTACATCTGTGCAACAAAGTCTTGTTCATCCGGACGGACAACATGACGGCCATGTACTACATTCAGAAGCAGGGAGGTACACACTCTCCACAGTTGTCTCATCTGGCTCAGAGCATGTGGAAGTGGGCCATTCAGAGGAACATCTTCCTCATGGCGGAACACCTCCCGGGCAAGGACAATCAGATGGCAGACCTGCTCAGCAGGTACAGCCACCAAATGCACGAGTGGGAGATACATCCATCGGTACGCCACCCGTACTTCCAGCAGTGGGGTCATCCAGAGATAGACCTGTTCGCCACAAAGGAAAACGCCAAATGCCAAAGCTTTGCCGCCAGGTTTCCACACCCACAAGGCAATGCGATATGGATGAACTGGTCAGGCATATTTGCGTACGCTTTTCCCCCAGCACCTCTAATACCGCTGGTGGCACGCAAGCTGAAGCAACACTCGATGACACTCATCCTGGTTGCTCCGACGTGGGAACGCCAACCATCGTACACCACGTTTCTAGAACTATCCGTGGTACCGCATCAAAGGCTGCACCTCACACCCAGGCTTTTGACGCAGAGCCATGGCGACATTCAGCATCCAGATCAGCAACAGCTCAACCTGGCGATCTAGCTCCTTAGGTCTTAGAATTTGGCTACCTCAACTTGCCTCCCAACTGTATGGATATCATAAGAGAGGCAAGAAAGCCCACTACCAGAGCATGCTATGCGGCAAAATGGAAGCGGTTTGTCATTTATTGTGCAGATCACAACATCAACCCGCTAGACACATCTACTCACAACATCATTTGTTATCTGTTACATCTATACAAATGCAATCTGGCGTATGCTTCCATTCGTATACATTTGTCCGCAATAGCAGCTTATCTGCAAAACAGACAGCACCTCTCACTTTTCAGAGTGCCTACCATCAAAGCTTTTCTGGAGGGACTCAAACGAGTTATTCCTCCAGGACACCCACCAGCACCTGTATGGAACCTGAATCTGGTCCTCACCAGACTGATGGGTCCACCTTTTGAGCCTCTACACTCATGCGAGATACAATTCTTGACATGGAAAGTGGCTTTCCTAATAGCGATCACATCACTGCGACGAGTTAGTGAACTTCAGGCACTAACTATCCAGGAGCCGTTCATTCAGATTCACTCCAACAGGGTGGTACTCCGCACTAACCCTAAGTTTCTGCCTAAAGTGGTTTCACAGTTCCATATCAATCAGACTATAGAACTGCCAGTGTTCTTCCAAAATCCTGAGTCAGTGGCGGAGAGAATGCTCCACACACTAGACGTCAAAAGAGCTCTAATGTACTACATAGATAGGACAAAAGATTTTAGGAAAACAAAACAACTGTTTGTTGCCTTTGCGCCACAACACAAAGGCAACCCCATTTCCAAGGCAGGTATAGCCAGGTGGATCGTTAAGTCCATTCAGATTTGCTATCAATAAGCAAAGAGCACATTAACGGTTCCCCCAAAGGCCCACTTCACGCGAAAGTTGGGGGCCTCCATGGCTTTCCTTGGAAATATTCCTTTAGAAGACATATGTAGAGCAGCCACATGGTCTACCACTCACACATTTACAAAACACTACTGCGTAGATGTGCACTCCGCAGGCAGCTGTAGGGCAGGCTGTTCTAAAAACACTTTTTCAAACTGCTGCAGCTGGCACAGGCGGCCGCCGCTAATGGAGGGACTGCTATATATTCTATGCACAGATATGAATTCAGCAGCCCACATGCCTCGAACCGAATATGCTACTTACCAGTATGCATCTGTTCTTGGCATGTAGGGCTGCTGACATTCATATCGCCCGCCCTCCTCCCCGGCGCCTGTAGCGGCTGCAGCACTTAGAATTACTCTTGGCATGGTCATCACTTAGTGTTACACTCCATCTTTGCCACAATGGCTAAAAACAATCTGAGGATGGAGTTGATGCCCATGCGCACTGTAGTCCAGGGGAGGAGCCACCTATCTCGTGATACTTCGAAGACTCTTCCAGGACAACAATGTGCAATCATCCGGACCCAACACTAGGCGGCGATCTATGCACAGATATGAATGTCAGCAGCCCTACATGCCAAAAACAGATGCATGCTGGTAAGTAGCATATTCGTTGTCCGACATTCTTCAGTTTGCACTCTCTTTGGCTCAGCAAGGTTTTGCTGCAGCGACAGTGAAAGGTTATCTTTCGGCTTTGTCAGCATTCCTTTGCTTGCCGGACCTGCCATCCTTATTTAAGTCATCTGTAGTTTTAAGATTCTTAAAGGGTCTTACAAATACATTTCCTCCTACTCCTTTTATTGTGCCTCAATGGGACTTGTCCTTACTTTCTTAATGGGTTCACCTTTCGAGCCCTTGCATAGGTTTCCCTTGTGGTTATTATCTTTTAAAACGGTCTTTCTGATCGCGATTACCTCGGCAAGGAGGGTAAGTGAGCTTCAAGCTTTAAGTTCAAACCCCCCGTTCTTGACTATTCATGCTGAAAGAATTGTACTCAGGACCAGGGCTGCTTTTCTGCTTAAGGTGGTAACTCTCTTCCATCTGGGGCAGTCCATTACCCTTCCTACCTTCTATCCTCCACCTCACCCTTCCAAGGAGGAGGAGAGACTTCACCGTCTGGACCCTAAGAGGGCGGTGAGCTTTTACCTTGACAGAACCAGGGAGTTAAGAATTGATGACCAACTCTTCGTGGGTTTCGATGGCTGCAGGAAAGGCAGAGCGGCGCACAAGATCTGTCTAGATGGATTGTCTAGTTTATCAAGATATGCTACTGCCTGGCCGGTAAGGAACCTCCAGAAGGTTTGAGAGCTCATTCTACTAGAGCAAAGTCATCTACATCTGCTTTGTCTAGAGGTGTTCCTGTGGAGGACATTTGCAGGCCGGCAACTTGGGCCTCCCTTCACACTTTCGCAAAGCATTATTGTTTAGATGCAGAGGTGAGGAGGGACGGACACTTTGCTCGTTCCGTCTTTCAGGACTTCTTGGTATAGAAGGGTGGACACCCTCCTCCGGGAGTGGGACTGCTGTGGGAACCTATTCACAAGGTGAGGAATCCACTGGCAGATGTATCCATCAGAAGAACAAGTTACTTACCTCCGGCAACGCTTTTTCTGGTGGATACAGTATCTGCCTGTGGATTCCTCACATGCCCACCCGCCTCCCCGTTGTCCACCCGTGTATACCTGTATTTATGGCAGTGCTTTTATGTATATATTGTTGCCTTTAAAGGAAGTGTATTATTCCATTTGCTTTCTTAAATTGTCTTCACACTGTGTGTGTTATTTTGGTTATTTTGTTCTGTGTACACTGTATATATATATACTGTTATCGGTCCGTCCGTGTGCCTTGAGGGCACGGAAAAAAGGGCGGAACTCATGTCATCACGCCGACGCAGTCCTATTATGTAGTCAGTGACGTCAGCGGAGCCACGCGCGATACTGTGCTTCTGTGACGTCCTCCACGTCGGCGTGAGGAGCTACAAAAGAATTTTCCGAATGTTGCTCACGCAGGGGATATTCACAAGGTGAGGAATCCACAAGCAGATACTGTATCCACCAGCAAAAGCGTTACCGAAGGAAAGTAACTTGTTCATTTGATTTACTGCGACAAAGCAGATAGTGCGCTTGAGCGTTTCAAGGACTCAAGGGTTACGGCCAAGTCCTTGGGCCTGTCGGGCCAGCGCCAGCAGACTTCTGCTTTTCGCTTCTTTCGTGGCCAAGGAAGGGGCGCCCCCACACGTTCGTCCAGCCACAGGCTGCAGAACCAACCTCAACGCGGTCGCGGACGTGGTAATCGCCGTGGATCTTGGGGCTGATGGCCTCCTGCATCCTGCTGGTACATCACGCCAGGTGGCAGATGCAGGCTCTGCAGTGGGACCTAAAATTCCAGTGGGCACAGCATCAGGTCATCCTTTCCGGCCACGTCCTGATCTCGGAGGGCACTGCAAGACAGTTGCAGTGGTGGCTCACGGACCGCGATTGGGTCAGTGGTAGATCCCTCTCCCTACCCCAACCGGAGCACACAGTGGTGATGGGATGCGTACATGTTGGCTGCAACAAAACGGGCGGGGTTAAGGGTCGTGGACCCTTTGTCAGGAGGCTCTGCGCCTCTGGACATGGCTGGAACACCAGGGCGTCACCCCCTGGCAGGTTGCCTGAACGCCAGGGTGGACGACCTCAGCCGCCGGTGCATGATGGATCACGAATGGCATCTGAACTCGGACGTGGCGCACGGTCTCTTTCAGCAGTGGGGAGAGCCTTTGTTAGATCTATTCACCACCGAAGAGAATGCGCAATGTAATCAGTTCTGCGCGTTGGAATTTCCAAGGCGGCACTCGCTCTACGACGTTTTTCATTGCGAGTGGAGCTGCAGTCTGTTGTGGGCCTTTCCTCCTATACCACTTCTGCCCAGAGTGCTGAAGAAGATCCGACGCGACCGGGCCCAAGTCATCCTTGTGGCTCCAGACTAGGCACAAAGGTACTGGTATCCCGAGCTACTCAGTATGTCAGTCGATCCCCCGAATCGTCTGCCTCTTCAGGAGGAAATTCTGTTGCAGCAACAGGGGATGCTCCTCCACCTGAACCTGTCCAGGCTCCACCTACATGCTTGGAGATTGAGCGGCGATAGTTGAGGCCATTTGACTTGCCTGCTGAAGTCTTTGATGTGATTCTGGCAGCCAGGCCTCCCTCCACTAAAACGGTATGCGCCTGCAGGTGGAACAAATTTGTGGCATGGTGCACAGCAAAGGCTGTGGATCCCCTTTCTGCCCCTCTTTCAGAGGCTCTCCTCTTCCTTCTTTCTCTTGTCCAGCAGGGCTCCGCTCTGGACACTCTAAAGGGCTACCTCTCGGCCATTTCAGCCTTCTTACGGCTACCTGATCAGCCTTCTCTTTTCAAGTCCCCTGTTGTAAATAGATTCTTGAGAGACATCACGCACATGTTCCCTCCTGTTTCTTTCGTGATGCCTCAGTGGGACTTGAACTTAGTACTTACTTATCTGATGTGCACTCCCTTTGAGCCACTTCATAATTGTCCTCTTCGTCTTCTGACTCTTAAAACTGCTTTCTTGGTTGCCATCATCTCTGCCAGAAGAGAGAGCCTGGGACTCACTCACTCTTCTAAGCCTCCTTTCCTCTCTGTCCATCCAGACAAGGTTGTTCTGAGGACTCGTCCTTCTTTCCTGCCCAGTGTGGTTATGGCCTTTCACATTGGGCAGTCCATCACCTTGCCCACCTTCTTTCCGCCTCTGCATCCCTCGAAAGAGGAAGAGAGGCTCCAACGTCTGGACTCAAAACGTGCGCTCTCTTTTTATCTAGACCACACAAGCCAGTTCCGGGTGGACGACCAGCTCTTTGTTGGTTACGTGGGCGCTAAGAAGGGACAGGCGGTGCTCAAGCGAACCATCTCTCGGTGGGTCGTTTTGTGCATCAAAATCTGTTATTCCTTGGCGGAAAAGGAGCCTCCTGTGGGGCTGCGCGCCATTCCACTCGGGCCACGGCAGCTACTACTGCCCTGGGTCGGGGAGTCCCCTTGCAGGACATCTGTCAGGCGTCTACGTGGGCCTCGCTGCACACGTTTGCTAAGCACTTCTGCCTGGACAGCCAAGTTCGGAGAGATGGCTTTTTCGGCCGGTCCGTTCTCCAGGACTTCCTGGTGTGATCTTGGTTCGCAGACCCACCACAGGGGTTGGTATTGCTGGGGTATCTATTCTTAGGTAAGGAATCTAACACTTATGTGTTTCTTTCAGTTGCATAAATTACTTACCTTCGGTAACTATATATCTGTAAGAAACATTAGTTAGTGTTAGATTCCTTACCGCCTCACCCATCCTCCTCGTTCTGCGAATTGATATCTAGGGTTCAGGCATCTCCCTTTGAGGGCCCTAGTTTCATGGCACCAGTGTCGGTTTCTTGCATGGCTCTGAGTTCCTGGCGCGGAAAGCTATGTACAGAACTGACATCCGCGTGCGAGGGTAGCGTCTAAGTTCTCCGACGTCATCCCGGCGATCTATACGCTGACGACTGATGAGGAGCCGCAGACGACGCCTACCGACGCGCAGGGGTACTGCTGACGAAAACTTTCCGCATCCAGTCTGACGCCTGGGGATATTCTAAGGTAAGGAATCTAACACTAACTAATGTTTCTTACAGATATATTGTTACCGAAGGTAAGTAACTTCTGCTTCACGTTTAATTGAATAGCCCTTGCCATGTTTAATATAAAGAGGTCAGAACCTTGTGGCATGCCCTCTGAATTTGCTAAAATAACTGCACAGTTGCTGCAGCTTACTATGTAGGGTTGACCCTTGTAGCTTCACATGCATCCAGCCTTATTTTCCGCTTCTTCCAGCACTGCCTGCATTGGCTGCCAGTGGGGTCAGTATTGAACAAGCAGAACTGTCAAATGACAGTGGAGTCAGCCTTAATAGAAGCTAACTGTCCCAGCATTGTTTCCTACTCCTTCCTCTATGGCTGACATAATCATGCAAGGTGCAAGGAACTGTCCAGATGACGTTTCAGAAGGCTACAGGTTCAGAGGCTTTAGAGGCCACTCTGACCTATATCCTAGAAGCAATATTGAAATCAAAATTGAAGCAGAAACCTCCTTCGTCGAGAATATTGACAGAGGACTTCTGAAATGCAGATGGAATGTCTATTCCGGAATATCTTGTCCCAGAATATCAATTTCATTTGCTTGTAGTTCTACAGTAAGCAGCAGCGGCTTTAGAAATGCCTATTCACTGTCATCAACCCAAATTAATATTTTCGTAGACTTTAGATGAAATGCTGAGATTGAAGCCTGTTATTCCTCTAATTAGGCATTGTAAGAAACTTTTGGGCAGCATGGGAAGAAAACACTACAATCTAGCCAGGAAACACAGACCAACCACATGAGGACACAATCTTTCTCCTCTCCCAATCATCTTCTAAACAACTTGGGGGTACAAGCTACTCCAGAAACATTAAAAACAAACACTTTCCCCATTGTTCCTCCAAATGGCAAGCAAAAAAACGTTATCCGGTAGAAACGTTTTTTGCAGTCTGTAAGCTTGACTGTCATCCAAATCTATCAATCTTGGGTTCTGCCATACCTGTGCTTCCTGAAGTTATAACAAATACATACCTGTAGGTCCTATGAATCATAACACTAGGCAGATATCTTCTCAAGGCGACCTCCACCTGTCTGGCTCTCAACTTGCTCTGGGTGTGGACCGTAGACAAAGTAACCTATCTGTTATTCTGTATTTTAAAGCAGACATACGCTTCAAACAAACAGCCTTTTGCGGAAATCATGAAAATTGTACTTCTAAATATCTTCCAGATTCTGGAATTTCTAGACAAAGATGTCTTGTGATAAGTGTAAATGAGGTTACGCCATAATTAACTGTTTGGAATTCCCTTGAAAATATACTTTGGTAGGATGCTATTTGTATGGATTGCACATTCCATCTCCAATATGATTTTGATCTGTACGTCTGATCCTAAGAGTGAATTAAAAAATAAGATGTGAAGCCTATGCCGTTCGCATGGGTTCCAAGATCTTGTATACTCCGTTCAGCTGAAACCTTGTATGCCTCTTCCTTGCCTCAACTGATGAAACCAGAGCCTCTGCAACTGCAGAATGATAATACACCCATGCCTATAAAGCATGGGCCTACAAGGCTGCTACTAGAAAGGAAAACATTATCAACAGACTGTTTGCTTTCAGAGGTACTAGACGTAGCTGCTCACTGGCCTTCCATGAAAATATCAGGTTCACGCAGATGACAGATCTTCACTTTGTGATGTGAACAAACTTAGACATTCCGTTTAAGGCAGGCACATCGTTTATCTTGTAATTTGTGTTGTCCTGTTATGACAATGTTTCTGAGAGGATTGCAAAATATTTCCCCACCTAAACCCTTTGTGGCCTGTCTTTAAGACCTCAACTTGATCAAGGCATTCTTCATGGGTTTGTCACGTTAATCTTCTTGTCTGTACTATTTTATTTTGCATCAGTGTGCAAGTGCCACCAGTTTTGCAAAGTAACACCCAGATTCCCCGAGCATTACAGTCAAACCTGTATCTCTAATTGAATAGTATGTGGTTGTAGTATATCCTGTGTGGGAAGAGTTGAATGTGTTGTATTGTGTCTTAACAAGTGAGCTGATCCTGTCACAGCCAGCTTCCTTCTGTTGGTAAACATGCAAATGTTTATAGGGTTTGTGAGAATGAATACAGTGTGATTCAGGCCTTCTATGCAGGTGCCACAAGTGTTGGATCATAACTCACATTGTCAAGAGAACTTTGAAGTATAGCTATTGTGACAAATCTCTACAGATGTATGTTCAAATGTGTATGAGGTATGTGATAATGAATGGACTATCCTTTCTGTAATCTTTTTTCAACATAGCTGAGTAATGAATCAATCACACCATTGTGGGTGCTTTAGCCAGTCATTCCAGTGGCAGGCCTTATTGTAATATATAGCAGGATTATCTTTGGGGTATTTCACAGGATTCACAGTCAACACATGATCTGGTTTCTTGAAGTTGTGTTTCTTTGTATACAAGATTACTGTGTTTTAAAGATGAATTCAGATTTGAAGTGCCATATTTTTGTATCCTTCTGGAATGTTAGTATGTTTTGTTGTTTTCTTAAGTGTAGAGAGTTTCAATGTTTGCTGGCTTGTACTTAGAAAAATGACTACCCTTTCTAGAAATTTCATTTTAATTTGCAAGAGTGTGTTGAAATTGAAGCCTCCTGGCTTATGACTTTGAGATTGTTTTTGGAAAAACCTTAATCGCCTTGCCTCCAGGATATGGTATCCAAAGGGTAGATAGAGGAAAAGAACAACGGGGGAGGAGTGGCCATTATATATAGGGACACACTTGGCTGCTGAACTTCATGAGTTAAAAGATGCGGAAGGGATGGGCTTCTGTGTTAAAATTAATGATAACTTCTCCTTTGCTGGGGCACTGATCTATCGCCCACCGGGACCATGTACAGGTTTTCTGGGGAGTATCGGAGAAGCGCTTAGTCCACTGATACTTAGATACTCTAATTTTACTATGCTGGGGGATATAAACATTCATCTAGAGTCCACAACGGATGCATCTGCCGCCTCCTATAGGGAAACCATGGATGTATTGGGTCTTACCATCTGTAACACTCAAGCCACCCATGAGGCGGAACACACAATAGATTGCATTGCCACTAATCTAGATACTCTAACAACAGACCTCCCTAGACCCCAAACGTGAACTGACCACGCGTTGATCCCTTTTATGTTTCCTCTTGAGATTAACAGAAAGAATAAGTATGTGGAAGAATGCAGCCAGGCCAGACGAGATGATTGGAAAGCTATAATGATCCACCCAGAATTAACTACAATGGCCAGAGAATGTAGACCCAAGCTAGTAGGACCTCCAAATCCAAATACCTTTAGGGCATGGATGAACGAATTGAAAGGCATGGTTGGACAGGGGAGAAACAAAATGAGACACAGAAAAAAGAAGACTTCCGCCCCATGGTTCGATCGAGAACTCAAAAATTAACAGGGGGAGCTACGAAGAGCTGAACGTAGCTGGCGAAAAACTATTGCAGCACAGAGCGCTGCAAATACAAAAAGATTAAGAGTGCCTACCATGCGCAAATCAAACAGGCAAAAAAGAGGTATTTTATATCAGCAATAGAAACAGCTAACAGTAAACACAAAGCGATTTTTTAAATTGTGAATGATTTTAATAAACCCAAATGTTTAGTGCAGGACATTCCACCCTCACAGATGCTCTGTGATGCTATCGCAGACTTCTTTGAGGAAAAGGTACAGGGTCTGACGAAGGACTTTGAGGTCCCAATACCAGAGTCAAGGAAAGAGGATGATATAACAAGGCAGGAGGTAACTCAGCTAGCAGCCTTCCGAGCAATCGGTCTGGAGGAGACTAAGCGAGCAATTTTGGCAACAAAATCAGGACCACCATTTGACCCGTGCCCCATTAGACTCCTGCACCTTATTGTAGAAATTGTCAATCCAGTAATAAATGACATTGTCAATACCTCACTGACCACGGCCAACGTCCCCCCAGAGTGGAAACTGGCAGCAGTGAAACCACTGCAAAAAAAACAACTTCCCGACCCCACCACACTATCAAACCTACGACCCATCTCACTACTTCCAGCACTGTGTAAAATCACAGAGTCAATGGTAAATAAACAGCTTACACTCTTTCTGGAAGATAGTGAAGCATGGCATCCTAACCAAGCAGGTTTCAGGACTCAACATTCCACGAAATCGGCTCTCCTGTTCACTACTGAAACTATCCGCTCAGCCCTAGACCAAGGTAAGAAGGCCGTCCTGATCTTATTAGATCTGTCGGCGGCCTTCGACACGGTCTCACATGTTATCTTAATAGACCGACTAGTAACATCTGGCATCACAGGCACAGTCCTGGAGTGGATAAAGAACTTTTTAAGTGACAGGAGACAAGTGGTGACCCTGGGGGAATTCTGCTCCAGTGAGAAACCACTGTCGACAGGAGTACCTCAGGATTCAAGCCTGAGTCCGACATTCTTTAATGTCTACACCGCACCCCTGATAAAGTTGATATCGTCATTTGGCATGGATGTAATGGCATATGCCGACGACACACAACTGATCCTGGTAATGGATAAAGATAACCAGGTATGGGAGGAAAAACTCAAATGTTGCCTAACGGCCACTTTTGACTGGATGCTGAGAAATCATTTAAAATGCAACACAGGCAAAACTGAGATCATGCCAATAGGCCCAAAAAATGATTTAATTCCCAGATTATGGTGGCCAGAGAAGGCAGAAATACCGCCTCACACTACCATCTCGGCCCGCAACCTTGGGGTACACTTCGACGCTGACCTGTCCTTCAAACAACAGGCGTCAAAAGTGGCAGGCACATGTTTTGGGTTGATAAAGGGGCTGAGGAAGTTATTTGACTTGTTGCCCTTTGAAGCAAGGAAAACAGTCACGGTTGCATTAGTGACATCACGTATTGATTATTATAACAGCCTATATGCTGGCACCAACAAAATGGTCACCCATAAACTCCAGATGGTGCAACATGCAGCAGCAAAGCTGTTTCTAAAATGGCCGAGAAGATCATCAGCAACCAAGGCCCTTAACACACTACACTGGCTACCCATAACAAAAAGGGTTCTGTTCAAAGTGCTGATAATTACCTTTCGAGCTGTCCACGACCTAGGCCCACTATACCTAAGAAAAAAATGTGTGGGATATTGTCCAACTCGAGCACTACGATCCTCAAATGCCAATTTGCTGACCGTTCCAGGGTTCAGACTTAAAACCCGAGGGGGCAAGTCTCTGGCGGTATTAGATGCAAAAGCGTGGAATACTCTCCCTCTACACCTGAGAGCATTGGACAGGGAAACAGAGTTCCGTAAACAATTAAAAACCTGGATTTTCAATCTTCAAGACACAATTGCCAGAGGTCTAGTGTGATTCCGGATCTGGTCAAGTCAAGCAGTAAGGCAACATGACACCAGGTTGACCATACATGGGCGCCTAGATGCTCCTTGGAGCGATTATTGCGCGATATAAATGGGCAATTACATTACATTACATTGATCGGATTCCATGCGGGGCATACTGTGTTGTTCACTATACCATAACAGTGATCAGGCATGAATGTGGAAATCGGTGCAGAGTCAGAAGGGCTGGGGATATATGATTGCAAGGTTTGAGATGTAGGAACAATGTGTCTTCTGAATGTTCGACCTATTGCAGTGTGTTTAGGAGGCATTTTGCCCATTGACATAATCAAAGCAAGTGAGTACAAGGGTGTGGCTGTAGCTTGAACTATATTAGGAAAGTCTAGGCAAAAGAAAATCTTCCTTACGATTCTAAGCATATAACATGCTCTACATAAAGTTAACCTTCTTCATGTCACTTGCATCAGCAGGGTGAGTATGTGAACAACAAAAGCTGTCAGCATCTGCTTCATGTTCTACACTCATTATGTAATATGCTACGGTGGTGTATGGTTTAGGTCTCTCAAAAAATCTCTTTTAGTCATCTTACATGCCAAGTATTCTTTTAAGGGAGATGAAAGGGCCATACATTTGACTGTAGATGAGCTTTTACTGCAACACTTTTTTAGATGGATCACCATGTGCATACATATGGGCTAATAACTACACTCTAAGGGCCCGATGTAGGTAATTCCTATTTACCGACTCTTAAATATCGACTTATACCGATTCGGTATTTAAGTGTCGGTAAATAGGAAGGGGGCAGATGTAGGTAATTCTTATTTTAGAATTACCGAATCGGGATGATTCAGTATTTCCCGATTCGGTATTTCCTGTTGATTCCTATGGGCCTTGAAGCCCATAGGAATCAATGGGAAATACAGATTCGGTATTTACTGAATCTGTAAATACCGAATCATGCAAGGGTGAACGGGGTGTCACTGAGACACACTGTAGCACCCCAATTCCAGGCTTGTGTGCCATGTGGCACACATACATGCCCTAAGGGCATGTCTGTGTGTCACATGGCACAGGTGTACATGCACATATGTGCATGTACACCTGAATTCGGTAATTGTATTGGGTGGTAAAATACCGAATTCTGAAGGCCTGTAGCACTGTAAACAGTGCTACCTACATCTGGGATTTACCGAATCGGTAAAATTACCGATTCTGTATTTTACAGAATCGGTAAATTTACCGATTCTGTAAAATAATGGCCCTTACATCTCAAAAACCAATTACCGGTCGGTAACGGCCGAAATCGGCCGTTACCGACCGGTAATTGGCGACCTACATCTGGCCATTAGGGCCACCCTGAATATACTGAAATACCTTCCTCAAGAGTTATTATTCTCTCTTTGTTGCTTGGTCTTCCTTGCATATCACTTTAAGGTACCACACCCTTGAGTCGGAGATCAGGAATAAAATCCAGTTGGCCATGACAGTTCTCTTCAACTGTAGAGTTCACTAGAGCTACGGAGTGTAAAAATTAACACTGTGGTACTGAGCCCTCCTCCTTTTGTGATGTTGTTTTGGGAGTCATGCATTTGAGGAATCTGAAGGTACAAGTTCCTTCAGAAACATATTCATATATCAATAATATTCAGATATCTATACGTGCTTTATTTGCATACCACAACCCTAACCAAAAGACAGCTGAGCAGTGTACAAGGTTATAGGCAAGCATTCAGTCAACAAGTGATAAGAGAGGAAGGCATGGTAGGCAGAGCAGAAGTGCAGTGTTACTTTATTGTGGTGTTCCGTAAATAGGTGTGTCTTCAACAGCATTTGGGCAGTCCTGATGGATACCCGGATGCTGCTCCTGACCCTGGAGACACTTCATCTCCATTCTGGTGGTGGCCTGGCTTTGGGTGTGCATATAGCTACCCAAGATAGTGAGCTTGTCGTAAAATAAGCAGGGGTGCTAAACAAGCATATGATAAGGCCGGTGTTGAAGATGGTGAAGACCTGCCAAAGGAGCCCATGGAGTTCCATCAGGGTGAATGTGATGTCCTCATATGTCGTTTGGCCCCGGATGAGATCTGCTGCAGCATGCATGCCCTTAAAGGGGGCTTCTGTAATGTTCTTTCAGGTGGATGTGAATCTTCTCTCACTTTCCTCAACACCCTCACAAATCCTTTTTTACTAAGGATGCTAATGTTCAAATGGCTTCTGTTACGATTTGTTTGCTGGCTCTACAATCATTTTTCGTTCAAATGTAGGATGTACAGACAAGTCAGCTATTATCAGCACCTATAGGCCTGAATGTCTCTTCCAGCAGGGTTCTAGCAGATCTCTGACTAGAGCTGCCCAGTAAGAAAGCTTATTTGAGGAATTCTAATATGCAACTGAAAGAATGTTACTGTATGCATCTTCTCTGTCACCCTTTAACCCAATTTTATATTTACCAGTCAAGTCTATTTGATGATTTTAGAAGCCCAACTTATGAAGTGTTACAAATAAAATGTATTGTGAAGACTGTTTCCCCTTTATTTTCTTTCTAATATTTCATAACCTAAATGAAGGGTTTGGATGTGAGCCAAAACACTCAAATCTTCCACTGTTTTGTGAGCCCTTCAATGTTTAGTTTTTTATGAGATTCGGTGAATACAATTATAGGAAATCCTTCCTCTACTTTTAGGTTGTTAAAATGCTTAGTAATAATGACATTTGTCACTGCCTACTTTAAGAATGATAAGTAGTTGTGCCTTCTCCCACCATTTATGTTCAGCATGCTTTCATGTGAAAACCAATTCACCATTTTATCCCAATTTTTTTTTTTTTTTATATTTCACAAATGTCCAAACTCATTCATTTGTAGTTCATAATGGTAGGCTACCGATTATTATACAAACATCTGTAAGTTATGAAGATTTTTTCAGGGTTACATTTGCTTCTAAAAGAAATTTCACTATGAGATCTTAATTCAGTGTTATAAAGATTCATTCCATTCCCCCCAAACTAGAAAAAAAGTTAATATTCCAATTATATTAATATACCCCAGACCTTTTCATAACAAGAGTATCTGGCGTTCCTCTCCTTCTCTTTCCTACTCAGTGTCTGCATTGAATGTTAGTTTGTTCCTAGGCCAGGCAAGGATGTCCCTTATCCCCTCCTTTATCTGCCCTTGCCATTGAGCCCCTGGCAGTACGTTTTAGGCGGAAAGAAGCACGACATGGCTTCTTATTGGAGGGTAAGGAGCACAGTATATCACTTTATGCTGATGATTTACTCTTATACCTGAGAGATGGAATCAGGGCGGCACCCCCGCCCTGTTCATACTGGAAGAATTCACAATGTTAACTGGAATGCTGGCAAACAAATCGAAGTCCCATATCTTTTCCATAGCACCTAAACAACAGCGACTAATGACTGCTGAGTGGCCTAAACTGGGGTCCCTGCTTGTTTCGGTACCTTCAAATACAGGTGTTTCGCGCTCCTAGAGGGCAATTTGGGCCCTGTGTTACGCTCCTTCGGGACCTGCTTACAATTCTGACGTTCCCTTCAATTGCCAGTCATAGCCCGAGTGGCATTGTCCAAAATGAATATGCTCCCAAGGCTTTTATGTTATTTTTTAAATCTCCCAGTCGGGATACCACCAAAGTGGTTCAGGGACCTGGATGCTTCCTTTTTTATTGTCAGTACTGTGGAGGGCCCTGGAAGTGGGCGGGTTGGTCGCCCCAGATTTTGAATTGTATTATTTTGCAGCCCAGCTTCAATGCCTGGACCAATGGCTGGAAGGGGAGGGCATGGAGACTAGGCACTGTAGCTCAGTCGGATAATCAAGGGTTGTTACTTGCCAAACTCCTGCATCCAAAGGTGATCATCCCCTCGCCGGTGGCACTTCTTCAGGTAGCTTTGAAGTGCTGGCGCAGATGTCTACGGCGGTGGCCCCTCCTCCTTGTGCCTAATCGCCCCTTAGTAGGGCTTCCACAAAGAGATAGTCTCTCCCAATTCACGTAACGCCAGCTGCAAGATTGGTCGGTGGCAGGCATAATGACAGTTATAAACTATTTCCAATGTGGGGGGAACTAATTCCTTTGGATGACTTCCTATCACACTATGGACAGTTTTTACATTACTATGCCCTGGTGGGAACGTTCAGAGAACTGTGGCATGAGGGCAGACAAGAGCTGGAAACGTACGCAATGCTTCAAGTGATGGTGACACTAGAGTTGACACGTCACATAGTGAAGTGGCTATACACCGCATTATCGGAAATTACTTGAAGCCGCTGGATCACACATGGGAAGATGGGAATCCCTATTGGACAGGGAGCTAACTCAAGCAGAGTGGTGTAAGGCCTTGGGTGCCCGAACCGGGTCTCAGAAATAACAATTTTAAATGTATTCAGTTCAATTTCCTGCACATAACTTATCTCACTTTCAGACATGCTCCGAATTATGTAATGGAACATAGATCAGCACTGCTCGAGATGTGGTGAACTTGATGCTGAGTTTTACTTTATGGTGTGGGACTGCCCACAACTACGAGACAATTGGCTCATAGTTCTATCGGTTCTTAATGAAGTGCTGGCACGCTCGCTGCCCTGCACAGCGGAGGTCTGCCTTCTAGGGCTATTCCCTCAGACCTAAGGCCTTAGTCCTTGCACGAAGACATGTTGGCTTAAGAAGGAAAGCAAAGATAGGACCCACAGTAATGGCCTGGGAATGAGATGTTGAAATGTGGGACAGAGCAAAGAGCACTGATGGGGAAAGACACCCAAGGGATACGTCGTCACCTGATAGCAGGGTTATGGACGGAAGTGCTGCGAACATGAGACAGTAGGGTAGTAGATAACACAAATAGCACCACTCCCAAAACCCTGATTGAGGGGAGGCAGGGGTGACCCCCGGAGGCACACCTTAATGCCACTGAGGCATAGCGCGATGGAGATAGCATTTTAGAAAAGCTGAGATCCCCCTATGCCCCATGGTAGTACTAGAAACCCCTGCACAATAGGGAGCCTTCACTAATAGATTGATACAGTACCTAAGATTGTACTATACCCACTGGATACCATACTGGTTAACATATCTGAAAGAGGCACGTTAGTGATAGATTACTTACCTTAGAATATCCCCAGGCGTCAGACTGGATCCGGAAAACTTTTGCATAGCAATACCCCTGTGCGTCGATAGGCGTCGTCCTCGGCGCCGCGTCAGTCGTTGGCGTCGTTCGTGCCGGAATGACGTCGCCAGAGTACTTAGACGCCGCCCTTGCGCGCTGACGTCAGTTCTTCTTCTTTCCGCGCCAGCCTGCACAAATCTGGAGAAGCTCTGCCCCTTAGTCATTTTTTGACTAAACTTTTTTGGTCTTTTGATCTGTTTTTCTCGAGTCGTTCAACTCCTAAGGTGCCGATAGGGATGCCCAGGTTTAAACCCCGCTCCAAGTGCAGCCGACTGATGTCGGTTACCGACCCCCATCACCGGTGTCTTCAGTGTCTAGACCACCACCACCACAACCGAACCTGCTCCGACTGCCGGGCCCTGACGTCTAAGGCTAGGCGGGAGCGGTCCCGCAAGCGACTTGAGCTGCGGCAGTCTGCCCCGCGCCGCTCAAGGTCCCGGCCCAAAGGAGGTCAAGGGACCGGTCGCGGGGTCGGAGCCCTCGTAGTTCCGAGAGTCGGCATCGGTCATAGGGATCAAGGTCCTCAGGTAAGAGGCATGAGAGGTCGGAAAGGCGTCATCGCTCTTCCGACCCATCCCGACGCTCGTGCGACGCGGCCAGGGGTTCGGGTGACACCACCCACGCGGCTCCGAAGGAGTCGCGGGCATCGCAACCTGCCCCACACCTTCCGGTCCATGGGCACGATGCAACGCCAGAGGAGGTCGAGCGGTACCTCATGGCCATGAGGTCTCTACCTCCTCCGGGCTCCGTGGCTCCTTGGAGTCCAGCGGTCCCGGCTGGGGGGGCCTAGCGGGTCGGGTGCTTCGGCTCTGACGCCCGTCTGGTGCTCCAGCGACTTCGGTCCCGGCGCAGCAGGCCCTCACTGGATCCGGTTCCGGATCCGGGTCGTCGCCGGTCGACCTCACCGGCGCAGGCCCCTAGGGTGTCTCCCCCGGCACAGCTAACGGGCGATGCCGTCCCCGATCCTGCTCTGGATTCAGTTCCGGCACCGGGCGCCACTCTCGACGTCGTATGGAGACTTTTACTTCCACGAACTGGCCCCATCCTTTGAACCTGAATTTCAGTTGATGGGTGACGAGGGAGATTGGGAGGGGTCTGTGAACCCTCTGGCACAGGAGTGCCAGTCTCAACAGGACTGGACATGTGAGCTTGGGGATGCCAGTAAACTGGACACTTCGCCAGACACTGGTTTTGTCTCCACTCCAACCAGAGCTACGGAGGAGGGGGCTGCCTACAGTATAGTGTTGACGCGGGCAGCCAAGGCATTGGGCCTAGAGCTCCCTGTCGCGGCCGTGAGGACTAACCTCCTCACTGAGGTCCTTAAACCGCAGGCAGGCTCGGCTGAGCCTCTGCTGCCGTTTAATGAGGCCTTGTGTGACGTTCTTTTGGGCACTTGGTCCAAGCCCGCTACAGGTCAGCCTATAGATAGGAACGTGGCCAGACGCTACCGCCCGGCTCCGGGGGACCCTTCTTCTTGTCCACCTACCCCACACTCGAGAGCCTGGTTATCCAGGCCTCTACTTCCCAGACCGCATTCCCGACGGCTCCGCCCGATCGGGAATCCAAGAGGTACGAATAATTCAGAAAGAAGGTGTTCCGTCCCTGAGTTTGGGACTGGGGTCAGTCAATACCGCATGCCTCTTGGGCCACTGCACCCACACTCTGTAGGACACGGTCGAGGACGTGCTGCCACAGTGTCCGGAGGAGGCCCGGACTAAACCCGCCCAAGCCCTTGCTGAGGGTCGAGATGCGGCACGCTATTCGATCCGGTGTGGGCTGGATACCACGGACTCACTGGGCAGAGCGATGGCAACGACGGTGGCAGTTCGACGCCACGCCTGGTTGAGGCCCGCCAACTTTTCGGCTGATGTCCATGCCACCCTTCTGGAGATGCCGTTTGATGACCGTCGCCTCTTTGGCGAAAAGGCAGACCATGCGCTTGAGCGTTTTAAGGACTCCAGGGCTACGGCCAAGTCCTTAGGCCTCTCGGCCCCACACCAGCAAACGGGTGCCTTTCGCTCCTTTCCTGGCCAAGGAAGGGGTGCTCCCAAACGTGCTGTCAGCCACGCACCGCAGACTAATACACAGTGCGGTGGCGGCTGTTGAAACCGCTGTGGTGACGGTCGGGGACAGCGGCAAGGCCAGTCCACACCTTCCCCTGCAGCATCCGCCTCAAAACCCTCCTGGTCCGTGCTTTCAGGCCCATGTGACTCCAGTGGGGGTCAGGGTTCGCCATCACCACTTCCACTGGCGCACTGTCACGTCGGACATGTGGGTGCTGCAAATCGTCTGAAGGGGCTACTCCCTCCCCTTCGAGATGACCCCTCCAGCTATGCACTGCAATACCACCGCGTGTCGGGGGATCTCTTGCGACTTCTGCAAGAGGAAGTTACGGCCCTCTTGGCCAAGGGGGCCATCGAGCGCGTTCCTGGCCAGAAGTAGGGTGTGGTTGTTACTCCCACTACTTCCTAGTACCCAAGAAGGGCAAAGGGGGCCTGCGCCCTATCTTGGACCTACGGAACGTCAACGGCTCAGTTCAAAATGCTGACATTGGCTCAGGTCTTAGCTGCCCTGGACCCAAGAGACTGGATGGAAGCGTTGGACTTGCAGGGCGCTTATTTCCACATCCCCATCCTGCCGGCCCACCAGCGCTACCTGCGGTTCATGGTAGGCTACGAGCACTTTCAGTTTACCGGGCTCCCCTTCGGCGTTACCAGCGCCCCTCGGGTGTTCACGAAAGTGATGGCGGTGGTCGCAGCTCATCTGCGAATGTTAGGGGTTTCTGTCTTCCACTACCTCGACGACTGGTTGTTGAAGGTGGGCTCGCCCCAGACAGTCGTCAGACACCTCCAGACAACGGCGGACCTCCTGCACAAGCTGGGGTTTTCCATCAATGTGCCGAAGTCACACCTGTACCCCTCTCAGAAGCTCCTCTTCATCGGAGCGGTCCTCGACTCGGCGCAGTTTCGGGTTTATCCTTCCGAACAGCGGGTCCGGGATATTCAGGCTCTGATTCCGATCTTTCAGCCTTTATCCGGGTCTTGGTCAGGTTGACGCTGCGGCTTCTGGGGCTGATGGCCTCTTGCATCCTTCTGGTGCATCTCGCCAGGTGGAGGATGCGGGCTCTGCAGTGGGACCTGTAGTTTCAGTGGGCCCAGCATCAGGGCAACCTGTTTGCCCATGTCATGATCTCGGAGGGCACTGCGAGACAGCTGCAGTAGTGGCTCACGGACCGCGATTGGGTCAGCGGCAGGTCCCTCTCCCTTCCCCAACCGAAGCACGTAGTTGTGACGGATGCATCCCTCCAGGGCTTGGGTGGCCACAGGGGAGAGGCGGAGATCAGAGGCGTCTGGTCTCCGGCGGAGTCCCGGCTCCATATCAACCTTCTGGAGCTGCGGGCATTTGTCTAGCACTGAAGGTATTCCTCCCCTCTGTCCGGGGGAGTGTAGTGCAGGTGTTCACGGACAACACCACCGCCATGTGGTACTGCAAGAAACAGGGCGGGGTGGGGTCGTGGACCCTATGCCAGGAGGCTCTGCGCCTCTGGCAGTGGCTGGAACATCAGGGCGTGACCCTGGTGGTTCAACACCTGGCAGGTTCTCTGAACGCCAGGACGGACGAGCTCAGCCGAAGGTGCATGATGGATCCCGAATGGTGTCTGAACTCTGACGTGGCGCAAGGCCTCTTTCTGCAGTGGGGAGAGCCTTGGTTAGATCTGTTCGCCACCGAAGAGAACGCGCAATGTCATCAGTTCTGCGCTTTGGAATTTCCAAGGCGGCTCTCGCTCGGGGACGCTTTTCGTCGTGAGTGGAGTTGCGATCTGTTGTACGCATTTCCGCCTATACCACTTCTGCTCAGAGTGCTGAAGAAAATCAAGCGTGACCGGGCCCACGTCATCCTTGTGGCTCCAGACTGGGCTCGAAGGTACTGGTATCCCGAGCAACTCAGTATGTCAGTCGATCCCCCGATTTGTCTGCCTCTTCAGGGCGACCTTCTGTCGCAGCAGCAGGGGACGGTCCTCCACCCGAACCTGTCCAGTCTCCACCTCCATGCTAAGAGATTGAGCGGCGACAGTTGAGGCCATTTGACTTGCCTCCTGAAGTCTGTAATGTCATTCTGGCAGCCAGGCGTCCCTCCACAAAGTCGCAATACGCCTGCAGGTGTAACAGAGGCTGTGGACCCTCTCAATGCCCCTCTCTCCTGAGGTTCTCCTCTTCCTTCTTTCTCTTGCCCAGCAGGGCTCTTCTCTGGGCACTATCAAGGGCTACCTTTCTGCCCTTTCAGCCTTCTTAAGGCTACCTGATCAGCCTTCTATGTTCAAGTCCCTCATTGTAAACAGATTCTTAAAGGGCATCACTCATATGTTCCATCCTCTTCCTTTCGTGATGCCCCAGTGGGTCTTGAACCTGGTTCTAACTTACTTGATGTGCGCTCCCTTTGAGTTGCTTCATAACTGTCCTCTCCGTCTTCTTACATTTAAGACTGCTTTCCTGGTTGCCATCACCTCTGCCAGGAGAGTGAGTGAGCTTCAGGCTCTTTCCTCTAAACCTCCTTTCCTTTCTGTCCATCCGGACTAGATTGTGTTCCGGACAAAACCCCCTTTCCTGCCTAAGGTAGTCACAGCCTTCCACATCGAGCAGTCCATCACCTTGCCCACCTTCTTTCCGCCTTCGCATCCCTCGATAGGATAGAGGAAGAGAGGCTCCACCGTCTGGACCCAAAACATGCGTTCTCTATCTGGATCGCACACGCCAGTTCCGGGTGGATGACCAACTCATTGTTGGTTATGTGGGCGCTAAGAAAGGACGGGCGGCGCACAAGCGGACCATCTCTTGGTGGATCGTGCTGTGCATCCAAGCGTGTTACTCTTTGGCTAAGAAGGAACCTCCTGTTGGGCTGAGAGCCCACTCCACTCGGGCCACGGCGACTACTACTGCCCTGGGCCAAGGAGTCCCCTTGCAGGACATTTGTCACGCAGCTACGTGGGCCTCGCTGCACACATTCGCAATACACTACTGCCTTGACATACAAGTCCTTAGGGATGGCTTCTTTGGCTATTCCGTCCTCCAGGACTTTCTGGTGTGGTGTTTGGTTCGCAGACCCACCACCGGGGTTGGTATTGCGGGAGTATCTATTCTAAGGTAAGGAATCTATCACTAACGTGTCTCTTTCAGATGTACAAGTTACTACTTGTCTAACGATATATCTGTAAGTGACATTAGTTAGTGATAGATTCCTTACCGACCCACCCATCCTCCATGTTCTGCGAACCGATATATAGGGTTAAGGTCATCCCCTTTCAGGGCCCTAGTTTCATGGCACCAGTGTTGATTCTATCATGGCTCTGTGTATCTGGCGCGGAAAAGCTGTGTATAAGGACATGACGTCAGCGCGCGAGGGCGGCGTCTAAGTACTCCGGCGACGTCATTCCGGCGCTAACGACGACGGACACGGAGCCGCGGACGACGCCTACCGACGCGCAGGGGTATTGCTACGCAAAAGTTTCCAGATCCAGTCAGACGCCTGGGGATATTCTAAAGTAAGGAATCTATCACTAATTAATGTCTCTTACAGATATATCGTTATACAAGTAGTAACTTGTGCGTTAGCTACACTGCATGTAGCATAGCTGTTTTAGTTCTCTTCCACTGTGTCTGTTACTTGTCAAATATTGTGACTCCTTAAGAACATTATGTAAAAAAAGAGTATTGAGATATATAATAGTGTATTACTTATTGAGAACAACTAGCTGACTGATTACAAATGTCCTGTGGGATTTAGTTTACCAAAAATGATGTATAGACCCGATCAGTTTGTGGCACATGTGCTCTTTTATTTATGTAGCAAAAATACCATTAAATATATATTTTACTAAAAGAATGGTATTTTGTTCCTTTACACATGTTTTATGTCCAAAGTGAAGTCTAGGTGCCATGTTGTTGATCATTGTTTTAAGCGGCTGTCCCTTTGGCAACTCGTAATGTAACAAATCATTTCCAGTTCCTACTTAAAAGAGAACCTTCCTACACTTTGTTATAGTGTCAATACCTATAATGCTTCTAATTTGTGTTTAAATAAACTCTACAGATATGCCTATTGTTCTAATGCTTCCTCTACCTGTATCCTCTACAAACATGTCTATTGTTATGTCGCTTCATTTAACTGTATCTACATCCATTGTATAGCGTTTGTATCTTTTTTCCATCATAGTTACTAGTGGCTTTCCTTTCCATAACTGTGCATGAAATAAATGATTTCAGATCCATACTTTCCCGACAGTTTTTTCTCATTTTTGTTTCATAGTTCTCTCTGTAACCCATGTTCGACTGAAATAATTTGATATGTGATCATCTCTTTCTCTCAATCGATTCTTGTTTGGATCAAACTTACATCTCTAACACGCTTAAATAAGTTTCTGTTCAGAGTAGAATATTTCATCCTTTAATAAAAATCTTAAACAACAAAATTGTTATTGGTGATTTACATAATTTAAATATTTGTCCTGATTACGAGCTGTAGGAGTTAAATTCCAATGCTTGTTCAAACGGGAATTTGTACATGGATCAGAATTCCAGTTGTGCAATAATTATCGTATCCAGGTGCTCTCCCCCTGCCACATTTCGGCAAGTAAAACTAGCTGGTTTTTACTGGAGATATCCTCCAAATGAAAAACGTGCATAAGCTCTAAATATCTCACAGTGGGGTAACCGTATTTATTGCGTGATTGAAATTCCTCACCCTTTTCTGTCCTTGTCTAAATCAGGGCTTATGTGTGGCATGCCACCATTCCCCTCTTATTCTTTATGGTATCCCCTTGGGATACATATGAATCTTGGTCACCATGGCGTCCTCTTGGTGTTACTGAGTCCAATTTTTCAGTCTATCTTAAATCTAACTGTACCAATATCTTAGATGTTCCCTTCTTAATCTGCTTTGTACTCACCGACATGAGCTAGTTGCCCACAGTCTTGAGATTCCAAATGGGACACAAAAGAGAGATGCCAACTTGAAGTTATAAGTGATGTGAACACCACAATATGAGTTTGAGGTTATAAGCACACGTGCAGATACATTTGACCTTTATACTCTTGTTCTGAGCATTTGGTGACTAGTGAGCCTTGTCATGAACTGGATCTACAAACTTGTTACAATCAAGCTGATGGTAATTAAGACTACCTCTGAAGATATTTTTTGGGGGGGAGATTGAAACACGTTAGTTGCAATGTGTGTTATTTGATCAGGAATTGAATAAGTAAAAAAAGTTCCAGTTGACACAAATTATTGCAGAGAACATTTTTATGGATACAAATTGGACTAATGTGAATGAACGTGTGAACTTTGTGATTTCAAGTTGGTGCCTGTAAGAACTGGGGTCACCAGTTTCCCGGGGGTAGCCTGGCACAAGCAGGTAGGCACCCGAAAGCTCAGGTGTTAAGTGACTACACAGCACACGCATCTACTGAGACAAAAGAAATACACACGCAATGACTGAGACTACACCAATAGGCTAGATTCAAATCAATAAGCTTTTATATAAACTTAGAATCAGGGCAATCAAAAATTCACAGTAGCAATAACGTATTAGTTTCCCCTAAAAGCACATGTGTTTCGTCACTTGGCAATAAATACTTAAATGAATAAATATTAAATATTAGATAATCATGGGTTTGGCAACAGCCTTTATCTAGAATAAAAATGCAGGGTATTCAATAATCCAGGCAACAATATCTCATTAAAACATTTCATCAGTAGGGAGTAAAGGAAGCAGTATACCATTTCGCACTAACCATTTCATTAAAGGAATAAAGTTTCATTACTCTGCAAACACCATCTTATTAAAGGAATCATGTACAGGTAAACATTTCCTTATATAGTACTAACATTTCATTCGAGGAGCATTTCAAGAGTAACTGTGGGCATATTTTTTACAGGCCCTACGCAGGAATAAACATTTTTCTAAGATTACTTTCTGCAATCCTATTCCCCTTAAAATTCATTCAATGTTTCAATACTCATGGGGAACCTCTGGGCATGTAGACTCGCCTAACCTAGCCCTCAAAAGCAGTCACCAGTCACTGGGGCCTACTGCGAACCGTCCCAGTTAAGGGATCTTCTTTGACTCAAATTAGGGTCATCGGGCCCCATTTCAACTATCCCCAGGGGAGGGGCGAACTCGGGCCACCTGTGGCCTTCTGCCCTCCTCCCGGGGGTTACCTTTGTCTTCGGGCTTCCTTAGCCCCTTGCGGAGGCGTACAGCCGGTGGGGGGAGGCTCCTGCCCTCTGGTAGGCCTCTTTTGGCCTTCCGGTGAGCCCCGGGCCCTCCGGGGGCCTGAACTGGCAGGTGGGAGCTCTCGGGGCGTGATGAGCCGGTCAGGGGAGGCCCGCGCGATTCGGGCGCTCTTCCTGGGCCTCTCTTCAGCCCCAACGTGGTTCCGGCACTCGTCCGGCCCTCTTGCGGGCCGGGGACCAACAGCAGGGAAGGCGGGGGCGGAGTCCAGGACGCGCCCCCGTCACGTGAGGATGGAGCCTGACCTCGGGCCTAGAGCAGCCTTCCTTTCCGATGCGGCGGCCCTCTCTTGATCAGGGGGCTGCCGAGGGGGCGATGCATTCGGCGCGGCACCACAGGGGTGCGCTGGGGCCGCGTCCATGTCCGTAGGCCTCAGGCGTGCTTCGGTGCCGCGCGGCAGCGACAATCGGCAGGCCGGAGCCCGCACAGGACAACGAGGGTTGCGGCGGTGAGTGGGCCTGCTAGCGCTTCCTGGGCACAGCGCGTCAACAGGCAGCCAGCGCCTCACAAGCTCCTCAGCCGGGCGGCACCACGCTGAGGCAGGCAATAGGATGCAGGGGCCCAGCGCATCTGCTGGGGGCACAGTGGGGAGCGCTAGAAGGCAGCACAATTCACGTGGGCAAGACAGCGCCTGGGGGCAATAATGTAGTGCTTTTCAGGGTACCGCAGTTCTGGTGAGGCCAGCGCTTCTCTGATAGTACCACAAGAGAGCGTCTGAGGGGCAGTTTACGCAGTTTAAGGATCTATCATAGAGTAGTCAGATCAGGTCAGGCAGTTCAGTCAGGGGGGGTTAGGCAGAACAGCGCAGGGGAGCTTCTTCTTGGCGCTTGTTGGTTCTGGCGCCTTTGGTTGACGTAGTTTCTTGGTTTCCTGAGAGGGGGGGTGAGTTGAAGGCTTGTCAGCAGGTCACTTCAGATGGTCCCTGGGTTCCCCTCCCGCCGGGCCAGGTCAGTGGGCTAGTCCAGGGTTCCTCACTCTACTTGGAAGGCAGCACCTAAGCCCTGTCACTCCCAGTGGCATAGGTCCCTGACTAGGCCCTACCGCCTAAATCTCCTGCGTGGGTCCCCCAGGTCAGTGATGCCCCAACTACTCCGACTGGAAAGTTTCCCTCCCTTTCCTTATATAGCGACAGTTGGCAGTTGGCAGTGGCAGTTGGTGTCACCTCCCCTGTTCTAGAAGGTTCCAGGAGCTTCCCTCATTCTAGCTATGGGCAGGCTGGCAGGCTGGCATTGCAACATTGTTTAAGGGTTCCAGCCAGCTCCTGGCTACTAGTGGGCGTCTACAAAGACCGCGCTGCAGTAGCAGGGGTCAGTGGCAGCCATGTTAGGGGAAGAGAGCACCTGCACCTTAACATTGGGAAACAATGGGAAGGTGCCCAGAGACCTAAGGCCAACAAAAAGTAGGTGGGAAAAATAAGGCAAGGGCGAAAAAAAATAGGGAAAGACCACCCTAGGGCTGACAGGTCTAACATGCGTCCCCCCCAGCTGAAAGTGGGGAGAGCTACCCAACCTTTAGGGAGTTCTCGTCACTAAGGCAGAAAAACCGGGAGAGACTGTCAGCATTGTGGTGGTCAACTCTGGGTCGATGTTACACCCGAAAGTCCATCCCCTGTAGGGAAATGGACCACCTTAGCAACTTGGGATTTTCACCTCTCATTTGCATGAGCCAGCGAAGGGGTCGGTGGTCGGTTTGAATCAGGAAGTGAGAGCCAAAGAGGTATGGCCTCAACTTCTTCAAGGCCCAGACCACAGCGAAGGCTTCTCGCTCGATGGTACTCCATTGCCGTTCCCGAGGGAGGAGTCTTCTGGAGATAAAGGCCACAGGTTGGTCTTGGCCGTCGTTGTTGAGTTGCGAAAGCACAGCGCCTACGCCGTGCTCTGAGGCATCAGTCTGCACGATTAATTCTTTCTGGAAGTCAGGAGTGGCCAGCACCGGAGCGGTGCACATCGCGCGCTTCAGTGTTTCAAATGCCTCTTGGCAAGCAGCCGTCCAGATCACCTTGCGTGGCTGCTTTTTGGACGTCAACTCGGTCAAGGGGGCAACGATGGTGCCATATCCCTTGACGAACCTGCGGTAGTATCCAGTGAGGCAGAGCAAGGCTCGGACCTCAGTTTGGGTCTTGGGGGGACTCCCAGGCCATGATGGTCTCAATTTTGGCCTGGAGGGGTTGCACCTTACCCCCGCCCACCCGGTGTCCCAGGTACACGACAGATCCCGGTCCAATCTGGCACTTGCTAGCCTTGATGGTGAGGCCAGCACGTTGCAAAACCTGTAGCACCTACTGGAGATGCTGCAGATGGTCCTCCCAGGTGCTACTGAAGACAGCTATGTCATCCGGGTACGCCGCTGAGAGAAACTCCAGGCCAGACAGCACCTGGTTCACCAACCGCTGGAAGGTGGCCGGAGCATTCTTGAGCCCGAAGGGCATCACTCTAAATTGGAAGTGGCCCTCGGGTGGAGAACTCTGTTTTCTCCTTTGCTGAGTCGGCCATGGCAATCTGCCAGTACCCTGATGTTAGATCAATGGTGCTGAGGTACCGGGCTGCTCCCAGCCGGTCTATCAGCTCATCTGCCCGTGGGATCGGGTGAGCGCCTGTCTTGGTGACAGAGTTCAATCCCTGATAGTCCACAGAGAACCGAAGTTCTGGTGTGGTGCCCGGTGGAGCCGCTTTCGGCACCAACACGACCGGACTAGCCCAATGACTGCTGGAAGGTTCGATCACCCCCAGCTCCAGCATTTTGGCCACCTCACCTTGGATGCTGTTCTTTACTTTATCGGACAGCCGGTAAGACTTGGTTTTTACAGGCGGACTGTCCCCTGTGTTCACATCATGGCTACACAGATGTGTAATTCCAGGCGTGAGGGAGAACGAGGCGTACTGCTCCAGCACCTGGCGGCAGTCCCTCTGTTGTTCTAGGGTCAAGGATGGGGAGAGGACAACTCCCTCCACTGAACCATCCTTCTCCTGGGCCGCCAGAAGGATAGGAAAAGGCTCACTCTCCTCCTCGCTCCCATCCGTCACCATGAGGAGAGCAAGCTCAGATTGCTCATTGTGAGGCTTCAGGCGGTTGACGTGGAGCACCCGATGGGGCTGACTGGGGGGTCTTCAAGTCAACGACATAGGTAGACAGGCCCCGATGCTCCACAATTTCGTACGGACCAGACCACTGGTCCTGGAGGGCACTAGGCTCCCCAGGCTCCATGACTCACACCTTCTGTCCAGCGTCCAACTCCACCGTCCGAGTGTTGTGGTCATACCACTCCTTCATGACGGCCTGGCTAGCCTCCAAGTTGTCTGAGGCGTCCTTCCACAGCTTGGCCATCTGGCTGCGGAACGCCAGCATGTAGCTGACGACATAACTGGGAAACTTCTTCGAAGTCTTCTCCCACCCTTCTTGACAAGGCTGAGGGGTGGGGTGGTGGCAGTTCGAAGGGGCTGAACCCGACTCCCTTCTGTGGCACCTCGCTGTACAAAAACAGCAGGCAAGGGAGGAGGATGTCCCAATTACGCCTCAAGTCCTCTGGCAGGCTCCGGATCATCCCCTTCAAGGTCTTGTTGAAGCGCTCTACGAGCCCGTTAGTCTGGGGGTGGTAAGGAGTGGAGAACTGGTAGGTCACTCCGCACTCCTTCCACATGGCCTGCATGTAGGCCGACATGAAGTTCGTGCCCCTGTCTGACACCACGACCTTGGGGAATCCCACTCTGGTAAATATTCCCATTAGTGCCCGTGCCACCACAGGTGCAGTGACGGTCTTCAGAGGAATAGCCTCTGGGTACAGAGTGGCGTGGTCCACTAACACCAAGATGAACCGGTGTCCTGCAGAGGTCGGAGGGTCCAAAGGCCCAACGATGTCGATTCCGACCCGCTCAAAAGGGGTCCCGACCACCGGCAGCGGTTCCAAAAGGGCCTTCACTTTGGTCTCCGTCTTGCCACTTGCCTGGCAAGTCTTGCAGGTCTTGCAGTAGGTGTCAGAGGCAAGTCTCATCCTTGGCCAATAAAAATGAGGGACTAGCCTCGCAAAGGTCTTGTCCTGGCCCAGGTGTCCAGCCAAATGAATTTCATGCGCCAGTTCCAATATGAAGGCCCGGTAGCAATGGGGGACCACTAAGGCCCTCGAGGATCCATGCACCGGAACCTTAGGCTCACTGTAAAGGAGGTCATCCTCCCAGTACACGTGAAAACTGCCGGTCTCCTGATGAATCGCTTTGGCTTTGGCCTGTCGCTGCATGCCTTCAAGCGTGGGGCACTCCTTTTGCGCCCGACGGAATTCCTCCCGGATAGGCCCTCCTTCCACATGCCACTCGGCAAGGGTTGGCAAGTCTCCCACGGGAACAACATCCACCTCCACGGACTCCGGGGATACCTCCACAGGCTCCCCATCCATCACACGGGGTGTGTCTTCCACCACATTCTCAGGACCAGCATCGGGTTGGGCCGTTGTCCCAGGCTCCAACCCGGGTTGAGTTTCTTGCCGGGCAGCCATGGACCGCGTGACCACGCAAGTCCACCCCGGTAACCCCAGCATCTCAGTGTGGTCCTTAAACTCCACTTCCTTCCAGGCGGTATGTTCCAGGTCGTTTCCTAGCAGACAGTCCACGGGCAAGGCAGGGCTTATCGCAACTCTCAACGTGCCTTTAACTCCTCCCCACTCAAAGGGAACCTGAGCCACGGGATAGTAGCTCAGACTGCCGTCGGTCAACACGGCCGGATGGAACTCATCAGGTACTACCTGCTCAGGGGACACCAGCCGCCTCACTACGGTGGACATGCTGGCACCTATGTCCCTCAGAGCGTCCACCTCCTCCCCATTGACCTTCACCCTCTGTTGGTACTTAGCAGTATTCGATGGTAAGGGCGTCACTGGGACCATCTCTCTATCCCCAAGTGAAACCAGGGTTAGGCCTGTCCACTCCGCTTCCCTATCTAGGGGCAGCTCCATCCCAAGCGCTACACTAGCCACCCCGAGACTCGTGCCACCTGTGGGGGCTGGGGGTCGTTTGCAACCTAGTGTCCAACCTCTCCGCATTCATAGCACCGGACAACTTTTGGCTGCTGACTCTTGTCAGGGTAAGTGGGCTTTGGGGAACTGGACTGAAGTGGGGTACCTACTCCTCTCCCAAACTGTCTAGTTTGTGGGCCTCGTGAGAACATCTCCCCCCTCTTTCTTCTGGGGGACGCCCTGTCCGCCTTTCGGGCCATCTCCCCCGGGGCCCTTGTGCTAACCCAGGTATCCGCCTCCTCCGCAAGCTCACGGGGATCAGTCAGCTTCCGGTCCACCAGATGTTCGCGCAGCTCCGGAAAACACTTATCCAAGAGCTGCTCTCTCAAAAAAAGACTGTACAGGCCTCATAGTCATGCACCTCGCTGCCACACACCCAACCATCCAGAGCCTTACGGGCATAGTCAAAAAAATCCACCCAATTCTGCGTGGACAGCTTATGGCTGCCACGGAACTTCTGGCGATACCTTTCGGGGTTGAGGCCGAACTTTTTAATGAGCACCTCCTTCATTGGGGAATACCTGAACTGGTCTGCTTTATCCAAGTACAGGAGGGTGTCCCTGACGTTGGGAGGTATATAACGGTACAGGCCACCTCCCCAATGTTTCTCGGGCACCCCATGGGCGGTCTTGCCACTTCACACGCCTCCAACCACCTAGCAATGTCATCCCCCTGGGTGTAGCTCGCTATCACCTCCTTGGGTAACCAGAATCTGGGCTCCTGCTGAGCCCCTGGTACGCTGCCACCATTAGGACTTCCTGGCGCACCCAATTGCAATGCTCGCAGCTCCATTTCTTTAAGCTGGAGCTCGTGCGCCAATTTCCTTTCCTCCATAGCTAATCTTTTTTCCTCCAAAGCAAGCTTCTTATCTTCCCTTTCTCTCTCCCTCTCAAGCTCTAGCTTGGCAAGCTCCCACTTCAGTCGCCTCTCCTCCCTCCTGTCCTCATACTCCTGCGACGACGCACTCCCCCTGGATACACTACTCCCTGCCCCGGAACGTCTTCCTGGCAACACATTGTCGGTCATATCAATGTTGAGCAGGCCTGGGTCTACCGGAGTGCCCGCCTCCCCTTGTGTGACCTGTCCCTCCTGTTCCCCATCCCCTCTCCCCTCTGGGTGGGCCCTTACCCATGCCCTCAAAGCGGTGCAGAGTTCTTCCTTTGCGGCTCTCCGCCCAACCGGCACCCCCATCCACTGACAAAATTCCCTAAGCTGCACCACTGTGTACTCCTCTAGATCGGCTAGCTGGAACTCCATTTTGCAAGGTGGGGACCCAGATAAAATCAAGGAAATATGCTAGAACGTGGGTACAATACTGGGTCAGCACAAGTCTCTACACACTCTACAGGCTAGACAGTGGGGGGTCAATTGTGCAAGCTTGTAGGCACTATAGGTGTCCAGTCTAATTGCAGCGCACTCTGTCCCACTGGAGGGTGCTGTATAGTCACAGGTCCTGGATCCCACCGCTCAACACCAAATGTAAGAACTGGGGTCACAAGTTCCCCGGGGGTAGCCTGGCACGAGCAGGTAGGCACCCGAAAGCTCAGGTGTTAAGTGACTACACAGCACACTCATCCACTGAGACAAAAGAAATGCACACGCAATGACTGAGACCACAACAATAGGCTGGATTCAAATCAATGAGCTTTTATATAAACTTAGAATCAGGGCAATCAAAAATTCACAGTAGCAATAACTTATTAGTTTCCCCTAAAAGCACATGTGTTTCATCACTCTGCAATAAATGCTCAAATGAATAAATATTAAATATTAGATAATCATGGGCTTGGCAACAGCCTTTATCTAGAATAAAAATGCAGGGTGTTCAATAATCCAGGCATCAATATCTCATTAAAACATTTCATCAGTAGGGAGTAAAGGAAGCAGTTAAATAGACAATATAGCATTTCGCACTAACCATTTCATTAAAGGAATAAACTTTCATTACTCTGCATACACCATCTTATTAAAGGAATCATGTACAGGTAAACATCTCCTTATATAGTACTAACATTTTATTCAGGGAGCATTTCAAGAGTAACTGTGGGCATATTTTTAACAGGCCCTACGCAGGAATAAACATTATTCTAAGATTACTTTCTGCAATCCTATTCCCCTCAAAATTCATTCAACGTTTCAATGCACATGGGGAACCCCATGGCATGTGGACTCACTAACCTAGCCCCCAAAAGCAGTCACCAGTCACTGGGGCCTACTGCGAACCGGCCCAGTTCAGGGATCTTCTTTGACTCAAATTAGGGTCAACGGGGCCCCATTTCAACTATCCCCAGAGGAGGGGCGAACTCGGGCCACCTGTGGCCTTCTGCCCTCCTCCCCGGGGGTTACCTTTGTCTTCGGGCTTCCTTAGCCCCTTGCGGAGGTGTACAGCCGGTGCTGAGAGGCTCCGGCCCTCTGGTAGGCCTCTCGCGGCCTTCGGGTGAGCCCCGGGCCCTCCGGGGACCTGAGCTGGCAGGTGGGAGCTCTTGGGGCGTGATGAGCCGGTCAGGGGAGGCCCGCGCGACTCCGGCGCTCTTCCTGGGCCTCCCTTCAGCCCCAACGTGGTTCCGGCACTCGTCCGACCCTCTTGCAGGCCGGGGACCAACAGCAGTGAAGGCGGGGGCGGAGTCCAGGACGCGCCCCGTCACGTGAGGATGGGGCCCGACCTCAGGGCCTAGCGCAGCCTTCCTTTCCGATGCGGCGGCCCTCTCTTGATCAGGGAGCTGCAGAGGGGGCGATGCAGTCGACGCGGCACCACAGGGGTGCGCTGGGGCCGCGTCCACGTCAGACGGCCTTAGGCGCACCTTGTGCCGCGCGGCAGCGACAATCGGCAGGCCAGAGCCCGCACAGGACAACGAGGGTTGCGGCGGTGAGTGGGCCTGCTAGCGCTTCCTGGGCACAGCGCGTCGACAGGCAGGCAGCACCTCACAAGCTCCTCGGCCGGGCGGCACCATGCTGAGGCAGGCAATAGGGTGTAGGGGCCCAGCGCTTCTCCAGGGGGCACAGCGGGAACGCCGGAAGGCAGCACAATTCACGTGGGAAAGACAGCGCCTGGGGGCAAAAATATAGCGCCTTTCAGGGTACTGCAATTCTGGTGAGGCCAGCGCTTCTCTGATAGTACCACAAGAGAGCGCTTGAGGGGCAGTTTATGCAGTTTAAGGAGCTAGCATAGAGTAGCCAGATCAGGTCAGGCAGTTCAGTCAGGGGGGTTTAGGCAGAACAGCGCAGGTGAGCTTCTTCTTGGCGCTTGTTGGTTCTGGCGCCCTTTGGTTGACGTAGTTTCTTGGTTTCCTGAGGGGGGGGTTGGTGAGTTGAAGGCTTGTCAGCAGGTCTCTTCAGATGGTTCCTGGGTTCCCCTCCCGCTGGGCCAGATCAGTGGGCTAGTCCAGGGTTCCTCACTCTACTTGGAAGGCAGCACCTAAGCCCTGTCACTCCCAGTGGCATAGGTCCCTGACTAGGCCCTACCGCCTAAAACTCCTGCCTGGGTCCCCCAGGTCAGGGATGCCCCAACTACTCCGACTGGAAAGTTTCCCTCCCTTTCCTTATATAGCAATAGTTGGCAGTTGGCAGTTGGCAGTGGCAGTTGGTGTCACTTCCCCTGTTCTAGAAGGCTCCAGGAGCTTCCCTCATTCTAGCTATGGGCAGGCTGGCATTGCAACATTGTTTAAGGGTTCCAGCCAGCTCCTGGCTACTAGTGGGCGTCTACAAAGACCGCGCTGCAGTAGCAGGGGTCAGTGGCAGCCATGTTAGGGAAAGAGAGCAACTGCACCTTAACATGGGGAAACAATGGGAAGGTGCCCAGAGACCTAAGGCCAACAAAAAGTAGGTGGGGAAAAATAAGGCAAGGGCGAAATAAAAATAGGGAAAGACCGCCCTAGGGCTGACAGGTCTAACAGTGCCTCTCTGTGGTATATCACTTACCAGTCTATTGATATCCATTAAGATTTATCAGCAGTATAGTGCAGAATTTTGAGTGACTTTTAGTTCTTTTTTTTCTAAAACAGATTTTATTCGCCAAATAGCACATACAGAGCAGAGCTCTGTACCCCAAAAACTTCTGCATAAGGAACATATATCATCATGAATTTGACTGTTTACATGAGCAAAGCAAGGAAAAATGGAGATCAATACAAATTAAAAACCAACAAAGAAACCATAACCCCACAAATCCACCCCACCCCCATTGCACTAACTTCCACCCCAGAGCAGCACATTAACATAAAAAAGCACCTTTTGCAAAAAGTATGGCCTGTCATTGCACATGAGACTGTGTCCTGCGTCAACAAAATAGAGTTAAGCTGGGTCGAGGGCCCTGCCGTAGAGATAGGCTCCAAGCCTCGGTAGTCCGCCCATCGCTTCCCGATTTTAAAATGTTTAAGCTAGCACCCTCTTGCCGTGAAGATGGGAATTTCCAGGCCCATGCAGAAGTCCAGACCGTTCTTCCATGTGGACCCTGAGGGCCCTACCGGTGCCTTCCAAGCCCTGGCAATATCTCTTTTAGCCAGAGTGAACCTCAGCAGCATAAGATGGCATTTGTATATGTTGCCCCCAACCCCGTCCATAACATGTAGGAGTACCAGCTTTGGCGAACAGGAAAGGTCCCACCCCAACACTTCTGATAGACAGGCCATAACTCCCCTCCAGAAACGTGCCAAGTCAGAGTAGTGCCAGACAAAGCAGAGCAGTGCCAGACTGAATAAATCTGGATACCCTCCTCCCGCTCGCATCTGAGACACACAGCCACAAAACCTGCCCTCCACTACCTAACCATGGTGAAGTATACCCGATTAAGGTACTTGAACTGGATAAAGCGTAGACTTACAGCTATGGCAGCCCCAGCGGGGAGGCCAGGGCCTCAGTCCAGTCCTCCGCTTCCAGTGGGCCCACATCACCCTCCTAGGCCTCTCTGAGTTTCTGCAGCGTGGGGGAGCTGTGAGTAATCGGGGATTGGTAAATTTTTTAGATCTTTTGGTCTTGGAGATCTCCCATTAACACCTTCGCTTCAGGCTAAACTCGGCTAATGACTCTAAACCTCCAAACTAGGGAAAATAGCGTGCCAGAATTGAAGATATCTATGAAATTGGGTTTTCGGCATATCAAAATCTTTCTGTAGATCTTGAAAGGACTTAAGGACCAGTCCCTGCATTACGTCACCCAGAGTAGAGATACCAAAACTGTCCCACCCACGAAACCCAGGTACAGTAGCCAATTGCAGCAGTCTCCCATTGTGCCAGAGGGGAGTCTCTCGTGTCAATCTATTCCACCAGCCCATCCTCCGTCGAGCCTGCCGCTAGATTTGGAATACCACCTTCGTATCAGACGGCAAGGAGTGGTGCAGAGAATAGTATAGTGTGTAAAGAGAGATCCCCCATGCACCTCAGTTCGACAGCATAAGTTGGTTCGGCCCTATTCCCATACCACCATTCGTTTAGGACAAGCAGGTGCGAGGCCATAAAGGACAATAAAATATGAGAGTTTGCCAGCCCCGCACTGTATGTAGATTGAAAACACGTCAGTAGGGCAACTCTCGCCTCTCCACCGGCCCACAGAAACTGTCCCAGGGCCGCGTTGACCTGTCAAAACCATCTGGGAGGGATCAGATAGGGGTGATTTTGCAGATGGTAGAGTAAGCGGGGGAGCGAGACCATTTCGAAGATGGCAGATCTGCCGTATATAGACAATGGCATATGGGACCAAGTCTTAAAATCCTCCCGTACACAGTCCCATGTTGGAGCCAGATTTTTGTCCCAAGATTTGGTAGGCGAGTCTGATAGAAACACTCCCAAATATTTCATATCCCGGGACTACCAGAACGGAGGATGCCCAGGAGCTGAGACCTGCTGCATCCCCGAGAACCCAGAGAGTGGACTTTCGAGGGTTCATAGATAAGCCAGAGGAATCCCCGAAAATCTGCATGATGAGATTCCGCTTCGGCCCGTCCTGTCTAAATTGGTGAGAAAGAAGAGCACATAGCCTGCATACAGAGCAATATGGTCCGACAGTCTGTGTGCCCATTCAAAGCCATCACTTGTGCATCGATCCGCACCCAAACGGCCAGGGGTTCCATAGCGAATGCAAACAACTATGCAGACAAGGGGCAACCCTGCCTGGTACCCCGTCCAATGGAAAATGTGGAAGAGATAGAGCCAGCTACGTGCACTGACGCGGTGAGGTCTATGTAGAGCAATGTCAGGTAGGACAGGAAGCGAGGTTCAATATTCAGCCTGCGTAAAAGCGCGAATAAATATACCCATCTGAGAGAGTTGAATGCCCTATCCATATCTGCTAGTAACAGAGCTGCTATTTTGCCCAACCCCTGAACGCCAACAAGAGCAACATGCTCTCAACTAATATTATGATGAGTCGCCCGCTAGGGCATGAAACCAACCTGGTCTGGATGTACTAGGGAAGTGATATGGGACCGAATGCGGTTGGCCAAAGCCTTAGCCAGAATCTTGGCCTCCACGTTGAGTAGAGAGATAGGGCGATATGACGCGTGCTGGTCAGGGCCTCGGGGTTGGAGGCACTTCCGAGTGTCTCCAACCCCGAGGCAAACAGCCCCGCTCCCTGGCCTCCTCCACCATCTCAGGCTAATGGGGCCATAGCAGCAAAAAATATTGTTTAAAAAATTCACATGGGAAGCCATTTGGCCCTGGGGCCTTACGTGTGTGTGTGTCTATGTGTGTCTGTGTGTCTGTCAACAAATTGCCCGAAAGCTTGGCGGTGCACTCGCGGGAGGCCGTCCAACAGGACTTTACATTTCTCAAAGCTCCTTGGCAGCACGGAATAATCAGTAGCCTGACGCGTTTCGATGTGAGAACATCTTAATCATAGGGATGCTAAACCGCTCGGCAGAAAAGGCTCTCTTTTATTTCCCTCAATTAGCATATTTGATTAGTGCGTGACCCTCAGTGGGCTGGTTGTCATAGTGTTCATTGCAGAGGATGTTGGGACATGTAGTCCTCCTTCGATACAATTATTTTCTCCTTAGCAGGTTTCTGTCATGGTTTAAATTAAATGCTTTTATTCCTCCTTTGTAGGATCCGTGGTGCTTCAGGAGCTTGCTTTACTTTTGGCTCCCCGTGCTGTATGGCTTCACAGAAGGTTCCGGCCACAGCCCCTCCATTTGTTTTCCAGAGGCGGTGCATCCACCCACGGCAGGGCAGCCGTGGGAGTTTATAATACAACAAATTGCCCGAAAGCTTCCCGGTGCACTCGCGGGAGGCCGTCCAACAGGACTTTACATTTCTCAAAGCTCCTTGGCAGCACGGAATAATCAGTAGCCTGACGCGTTTCGATGTGAGAACATCTTAATCATAGGGATGCTACACCGCTCGGCAGAAAAGGCTCTCTTTTATTTCCCTCAATTAGCATATTTGATTAGTGCATGACCATCAGTGGGCTGGTTGTCATAGTGTTCATTGCAGATAAATATATTTATATATATATATATATATATGTTAAAACAATTTCCAGTGATTGTGATACAAAGACTTTATTCAATCCTTGTGTTTCTGATTTTAACAAATCGTCATCAGTTATTCCTAAACCTTCATGAGCTACTTTGGTATAGAGATTCAAGATATTCATGGTAAACATCACAACATTGATTTTGTTTTTTCATTGACAGATTCGAACTGAGAAGAGCCCTCATCCTACCATCCTACCTGACCTACCATGGCATCCTCAAGACACTTATTTGTATGCTTTATGAACATAGAACGAAGTTACCTGAATGATATATAATGTCTCTGAGTGAGACCAAACCACTAGGGGACAAACATCGATGCTGTTAAACTTGCACCCACCTGCAGGCATTTTGCCACCTGCAACTGCAGCACTGTGTAATCTGAAAGAGACACTTTAGTGATAGATTCCTTACCTTAGAATATCCCCAGGCGTCAGACTGGATCCGGAAACTTTTGCGTAGCAGTACCCTTGCGCGTCGGTAGGCGTCGTCTGCGGCTCCGCGTCCGTCGTGGGCGCCGTGATGACGTTGTCGGAGTACTTAGATGCCGCCTCCGCGTGCTAACGTCAGTTCTTTTTTCCGCGCCAGCAAGCGCAGATCTGGAAAAGCAGTAACCCGTAGTCAATTTTTGGCTAACTTTTTTGGATCATTTTTGATCATTTCTCGAAGTCTTACGACTCCGATTGGTGCCTTCGGGATGCCTGGTTTCAAGCACTGCGAGGATTGCGACCGCACAGTGTCGGTCACGGATCCTCACCACCTGTGCCTAACTTGTCTAGGTGACGACCACGACGTCATGGCCTGCGCCGACTGCCGGGCCCTCTCTTCGAAAGCCAGGCGGGAGCAGTCCCGCAGGCGACTCGAACTCCGGCAGTTGGCCCCGCGCCGTGAGAGGTCCCGGTCCCACGGGAGGTCGAGGGACAGGTCGTGGGCTCGGAGCCACCACAGTTCCGAGAGTCGGCACCACTTCTCCGGGTCAAAGTCGTCGTCAGGTAAGAAGCACAAGAAGTTGAAGAGGCGTCATCGCTCTTCTGACTCCCCCCGACGCTCGTGCGATGCGGCTGGGGGTTCGGGTGACACCGCCCACGCGGCTCCGTCGGAGTTGCGGGCGTCGTGTCCAGCTCCACACCCTCCGGTCCCTGGGCGAGACGCGACGCCGGAGGAGATCGAGCGCTTCCTCATGGCCATGAGGTCCCTCTCTCCACCGACGGGCTCCGCGGCGCCTCCGGGCCCAGCGGACCCGTCTGGGGCCCCTAGCGGGTCGGGGGCTTCGACGACGCCGGCGCCTTCGGGCCCGTCGCCGCAGGACCCCACTGTCCCGACACCGCCGGCGCCTTCGGGCCCGGCGCCGCAGGGTAAAGCGGTCCCGATGCCGCCGGCGCCTTCAGGCCCAGTGCCGCGGGACCCCACTGGACCCTCTTTGGGATCTGGATCGTCACCGGTGGACCTTACAACCCCCCCCGGCGTCGGTCCGTCTGGTGTCGCCACCGGCGCCGTCCTCGGGCGGCGCTACCCCGATGCCTCCTTCGCTCCGGTTCCGACGTCAGCATTTGGAGATTTTCACTTGAATGAGCCGGCCCCATTGATTGAAAACCCTGAGTATCAGGAGATGGGTGATGAGGAGGATTGGGAGGGGTCTGAGGACCCTCTGACCCAAGCGTGTCAGTCTCAAGAGGACTGGACAGGGGAGCTTGGGGAGGCCAGTGGCCGGACACCTCTCCAGACACTGGTTTTGTATCCCCTCCTACCATGGCTTCGGAGGAGGGGGCAACCTATAGTGTGGTGTTGATGAGGGCTGCCAAGGCCTTGGGCCTTGAGCTTCCCGTCGCGGCCGTGAGGACTAACCTCATCACTGAGGTCCTTAAACCGCAGTCAAGCTCAGCCGAGCCTCTGCTGCCCTTCAATGAGGCCTTGACCGACGTTCTTTTGGGCACTTGGTCCAGGCCGGCTACAGGTACGCCCGTAGATAGGAACGTGGCCAGACGCCACCGCCCGGCCCCGGGCAACCCATGTTTCCTGTCCACCCACCCCACCCCCGAGAGTCTGGTCATCCAGGCCTCCAATTCCCAGACCGCATTCTCGTCGGCTCTGCCGGACAGGGAATCCAAGAGGTACGAGCAGTACGGAAAAAAGATCTTCTCCTCCCTTAGTCTGGGACTGCGGTCTTCCAACACCGCATGTCTCTTGGGCCGCTACACCCACTCTCTGTGGGAGACGGTGGCGGAAGTGCTGCCAGAGTGTCCGTTGGAGGTACAGGCCAAACTCGGCCAAGCCCTTGTGGAGGGTGGGGATGCAGCCAAATATTCTATCCAGTTTGGGCTGGATACCACCGACTCACTAGGTAGAGCGATGGCAACGACGGTGGCGGTTAGACGCCATGCCTGGTTGAGGTCCGCCAACTTTTCGGCAGATGTCCAGAACACTCTAAAGAACATGCCGTTTGATGGCCGCCACCTTTTTGGCGACAAGGCAGACCATGCGCTTGAGCGCTTTAAGGACTCCAGGGCTACGGCCAAGTCCTTGGGCCTCGGCCCCGCGCCAGCAAACGGGTGCCTTTCGCTCCTTTCGTGGCCAAGGAAGGGGCGTCCCCACACGTGCTGCCAGCCACACGCCGCAGACTAACTTCCAGCGCGGTGGCCGCCATGGAAATCGCCATGGAGGCGGTCGGGGACAACAGCGAGGCCAGTCCACACCTTCCTCCGCAGCATCCGCCTCTAATCCCTCGTAGTCCGTGCTTCTCGGCCCATGTGACGCCAGTGGGGTGCAGGGTTCGCCATCAACACTCTCACTGGCGGGGAGGAGCTACGTCAGCAAACAAGATGGCTGCTTAGGCTCCAAGCTCCGCTGACCTCCGTAACCCGCCGCAATATCCTGTGCATTATCCTGACTTTACGCCCGGTCTCTGTGTGCATGAACTGTTCCGCACTCCGATGGTGAAATCCGGAAACTTTTATCGGCTTGTTGGAAGAAGTTCTGTCGTGTTGAAGTTTGCGGGCTGCTCCAGCGGTGAAGCCGGGGCCTCGAGTACTTTCACAGCCGGGCTGCAGTGCAACAACATCGGCCAGAAGAACCAGGCTGGGTCCGGTCAACTGGAGTGGAGGCTTTGTTTAAGCCCGAATTTGGTAGCGATCGTTTCAATAGCTCATTATCGATGGAGGAGTGATCCTGCTTATTGCCGGCTGTGAGTGGGGGTCCCCATCCCGCGGACCCGGTAAGTGGGGCCGCCGAGGTTCGTGATTCGGGGCCTCTGGCCTGCGGCCTTAACGGTGTGGACCGTGGCTGCGAGCAAAGACCGGTCACCCTCCGCATCTGCACGTTCACGATCCTGTTTGTCCCCCCCGAGGATGTCTGATTCACCCGGGGAGGTGATTGGGATTGATATCGGGCATGAGACCGTGGATCGAGCGATGCACGAGCCATCGCTGAAGTCAGTACTGGCGGAAATTTGGGCGTTTCGATCACAGGTTGATGTCTTATTGAGCAAATTGGACTCGCGCCTATCAGAGATTCTCCTAGTTGACCCGGCCTTACGATTGAAACTGGAATCTGCAGCCATTCAAACCGTGGCCTTTTTGACTTTGTGCGAGAGCCCCATGAGGAAACCGGCATTGGAACCATCGGATGGTGCCCTGGGAGACGGTGTTCCCGAGGATGTCCTGGTATCACCGAACTTTCCCCTGCTACCGGCTCTGGAGATATCAAAAGGCGTTCCCCTCCCGGAGACTTTTGTTTGTGACTTTCCTTTCACTTTGTGGTCGTCTTCTCCTCTCTTGGTGACTCTACGACTCCTGTGCAGAATACATTGGGACTGCTCAGCCAGGAGGGATAGGTCTTCAGCGTCTAAAGTTCCCGTGGACCTACTGCCTGCGAGTCACCATGGATTGCTTTTTGATGACTCTTTTCTCCTTTATTACCTCTTTGTGTGCCTTTGGATCTCGACGGGAGGGGTCTGTGTTCTTGTTCGGAAGGGCCAAGGTTAGGATTGACTAGGTCGGGAAGGGTAGGAGTGACTTTCACGAGTGTTCGACCTGTAACTGCTTGCTCTAAGAGGCTGGGCGGTGTTTTCCGGTACCCTCTACTCTCTTCTTTAGTGTTGTCATAAGTGTTCTTTTATTGATAGCGGGGGCTGTATCTGGCGGGGGGTCTAAAGGGGCTGGGAGCCCGAATGTCTATGCCCTCCTCCATTCTTTTTCCTTCCTTTAGGGTTTTAGTTATTAGGGGCGACAGGCACGCTGCTAGTGGGGTTAGGCTGTAGCCATCTGCAGGGGTGCAGGGTGGGGGGCTGGTCGGGGTTTTTTTAATTTTGCTATTTTTATTTTCTATGGCCTTTTTTTTCCTTTCTTTTCTTTCCTAATGATCAGTATAGCTACGAATCATTCCGACTTTTATCGTATGCTTGTATCTAGTGCTCATGCTTTTCTGATATCCGATTTCCGGGTGGGCAGGCTCCGAGAATTGGCGCAACATGGAATGTATATTGTGTGTTCATTTGCACCTATCGGTATCCTTTGGCGCCGATTCTCCATCACAGTGGTTATGTGTCTATCCTGTTTCTTACCCTGTCCCCCGCATTATCTGGTTTGATTGTATGGCACCTGATCCTCTCTCATATAATATAAAACGAAACCTTTGACTCATTCTGTAACTTAATTATGCAGTCTTATACCAGTTTTGTCCTGAATCGCTGCCGAACCTCTGGGTTGTCGGCTGATGGGCTGTGTAATATACTGTAATATCGGTGGTCTTACTCTATCTAGCGGCCAGCCCCCGCGGTTGTAGGCCCATGCCTGTATTTTCTTGAATGCTATAATAAAGGTTTTTAAAAAAAACCAAAAAAAAACACTCTCACTGGCGCACTGTCACTTCAGACAGGTGGGTGCTGCAGATCGTCCGGAGGGGCTACTCCCTCCCCTTTGAGAGGACCCCTCAAGCCATGCCACCGCAACACCATCGCGTATCGGGGGATCACTTGCGGCTTCTTGGCCAAGCTGGCCATCGAGCGCGTTCCTGGGCCAGAAGTAGGACGTGGGTGCTACTCCCACTACTTTCTGGTACCCAAGAAGGGCAAAGGGGGCCTACGCCCTATCTTGGACCTACGGACCGTCAACGGCTTCCTCCGGAAGGAGAAGGTCCAGATGCTGACTCTGGCTCAGGTCTTAGCTGCCCTGGACCCAGGAGACTGGAAGGTAGCGTTGGACTTGCAGGACTCGTATTTCCACATCCCCGTCCTGCCGGCCCACAGGCGTTATTTGCGGTTCACGGTAGGCCACGAGGTCTCTTTCTGCAGTGGGGAGATCCTTGATTAGATCTGTTCGCCACTGAAGAGAACGCGCAATGTCATCAGTTCTGCGTGTTGGAATTTCCAAGGCGGCACTCGCTCGGAGACGCTTTTCGTCACAAGTGGAGTTACGGTCTGTTGTACGCCTTTCCGCCTATACCACTTCTGCCCAGAGTGCTGAAGAAGATCAAGTGCGACCGGGCACAAGTCATCCTTATGGCTCCGGACTGGGCGCGAAGGTACTGGTATCCCGAGCTACTCAGTTTGTCAGTCGATCCCCCGGTTCGTCTGCCTCTTCAGGAGGACCTTCTGTCGCAGCAACAGGGGACGGTCCTCCACCCGAACCTGTCCAGTCTCCACCTCCATGCTTGGAGATTGAGCGGCGACAGTTGATGCCATTTGACTTGCCTTCTGAAGTCTGTAACATTATTCTGGCAGCCAGGCGTCCCTCCACAAAGTCGGTATACGCCTGCAGGTGGAACAGATTTTTGGCATGGTGCACAGCAACGGCTGTGAATCTTCTCTCTGCCCCTCTTTCTGAGGTTCTTCTCTTCCTTCTTTCTCTTGCCCAGCAGGGCTCTGCTCTGGGCACTATCAAGGGCTATCTTTCTGCCCTTTCAGCCTTCCTAAGGCTGCCTGATCAACCATCTTTGTTCAAGTCCCCTATTGTAAATCGATTCCTGAAAGGCATCACACACACGTTTCCACCTGTTCCCTTCGTGATGCCTCAGTGGGACTTGAACTTGGTTTGCAAAGACTTTGCAAGAAGTGTCAGTATTTCTTATTTTTTTTTTCACTAGGCATATGTTACATTCTGTTTCAGTCATAAAGAGATGATATTTGTTTACTGCGTAAGCAGATCAAGAGACTTAGTGGTGCTTCTGATTTGTCACTCATTTGAAGCACAACTTTCAAACAAAAGTTCCCGAGACCTCCATTTCTCATTGGTATGTGTTCTGTATTACTTATTAACGTAAGATTGAAATAGGTTATGGTCATCGCCATCAAAACGACTACAACATCTGGGAATTTACAGAAACCAACCCTGGTCTCTGAGATTGGAAGTTTAAAATGCATCTTGAAAATGGTACTATCTGGGCACAAACTGTAAAGAAGATCCTTAAGTTGGCAAGGCAGTACTTTAAATACCTGTTGCCTTGATTGGCCTAGCTGTCACCATCTTTCCGCAATGTTAAGTTTGGTCATCTCTTTTCATGTTTTAAGGCACGAAGGCATCTGGATGTGTAAGAAAAAGTTTCTTACAAGTAGTTGCTCTGCTTCTCTTGTAGCCAAGGCTGTATTGTACTAACGCCTAATACAAATATATATATATATATATATATATATATATATATATATATATATATATATATATATATATTTTAAGAGCTAGTGTATGCGTAGCTCTGTAAATGAGACTGCTGTACATTACACAGTATGATTATAAGAATTATAAAGGCTCTCTAAGCTAACATTGTGTTTTAACTTCCTTGATATTTAACTGACCAATCTTTAATATGCAAACCAATTTTCTGTTTTAGCCATTTGCCTACTCACAGCACTACAGTTTATCCAGTGGTGACCACTAAGATCAGTGATCAGCAAAGACTTATTCAGCCATACATACACAACTATTCCTGGCTTCTGTTTACGGCATTGGCACTTTACAGTTCAGATTTGACAAGTGAAGAAGAAGTAAATGGGGAGAAGCTTGATTCACAGGTTCTTTCACATGCAAGAATATTACAAAGCCATTGCACAGAACTGCTAACCAATTGCTTGATAAAAGCACAGCAAGGAAAAGGTGAGCAATCTTATTTAATGTTGTCACTCAGTTATATGTAAACTGTACAGCACATGCTTTTTCTTCCTTATCTTGCTGTTGTCTATATGTTATGGGTGTGATGCAGGCGACTGTAAAATGTGTGCATTGTCTCAGGAGTTCTTGCAATGTCTGGCTTCCATTGCCACTCCATCAAATGTGGCCCAGTAAAGCCACCAGAACAGTGAATCAAACTACCAAAACACCAGCCTCAAACCCAACCTTAACAAATGGAGCAATTCAGCAAGCAATTGTCAGACATTGTGCCAAAATGTTTCTGAACAAAAACATGGTGCAAGTACAGCAGACTTGCTACATCCACTGAAATAAATATTTAATCAAATTTACAGATCAATCACACACATGGCTTATTTAAGGGAAGTAGTTGCGCCATTGGTCAGGTCATGAAGTCCATACAAATACGTTCTTGGATGCTAACAGTGATATTACTACTGTTGCTTTGGAGCTTGCCCTGTCTTCACAAATCACTATCATTTGACATTTCAATGGATATGGTCAGAATATCATGATTTGATACTAGGTCTCCAGATGTAAAGTTAAGTAACTTGGCGTATATTTAGCAAGGACCCCTTAAGTTCATAGAAAAATGATTCCTAGACCAGGGAAAAGTAAGCATTTGATATTTAACAATCTAGGTAACCATAAGAAATAATCAAAAAGATTTTAATAAATGGAAGGGAATTAAGCTACAAAAATGCTTGTTAACTTTAACAATTTATTAGAGATTAAAAAGAACAATATCACATTTACAAATTTAATATATACGTTAAAGTATAATATCGGCAAACTAGACTTAAACAACGAGGCGTAAATCACACTACATAGATCACATTACATATACAAACATATATAAAGTTAAAAAACAGGAAGTGGCTGATTGGTACTCTACGCGCGTTTCGGCGGCCAGCGCCTTCTTCTGGAGTAGCCACAAAAGTTTAGAGTTGTTATAATGCTGTATAAGAAATACTTTGCTTTCTGAGTTTCTTCAAAGAGCAATCCTAACCGTCTGGTTACAAGAGGTGATGTGTCAATATAACATGTATGGCTCAATGGCGGCGTCTAGTCAAGATAAGACGTTAATGTTCTATTTCCAAAATGGGTGGATTCCAAATAAGGAAATATAGCGCTGTATGGAAAAGAGATTAAATAACTGATCCCGCCGACCGGAACCTTTAGGTCATTCGAATCAAGAATATACTTGGTAGCTTAATAGATAACGAGATCCTCCTGATGTGGGGATTTTGATAGAGGAAGACCCCTCTAATCGGGTTGTTCCTCCTTCAGTAAAGTTGATTAAATAAGGTTTAAAATAACTCCCTGTCCAAAATGGTTTGACAGGGCTCTCTACTTCCGGCGGCGGGACACGAGGTTCGTGCAGTAACTTGGCCACTTGACCTTATTGGCTTTCATGGTAAATTCCATTAAAGCTCTCCACACGAATCATTTCATTACATCTGTCCACACGAACCAGGACCAGAGCAAGAGTATGTTTTCTTTTTGCAGTATGATATCAGAATTTGATTCATAGAAAGTGGAACAAGAGTTAGATAAACATACCTCTTCATTAGAAGTTTACATGCTGGGGTTTTGTACATAATGGTAGAAAGTCTACAAATGGAATTTGCATTACTGGCAGAAATGACTCCATCAGAATTACTGCTTCTGTGCCACAATCACAATTTTACCTCTGCCTAGTGGGGGGTGGGGCAGGGTGTTTGCATTGGTGGTGATTGCAGTGGTGTATCTTTTTGTGAACCTTTATATCAGTGCTTGGTGTAACTGAATATCATTAGCACTTGCATTGTTGACAGCAACCACATTTAACAGCCACATGAAGGTTTATCTTTAGAACGCATCTGACATGTACCTGATTGGCTTCATTGGTGATTGGATGATACATGTCAGATAAACGTACACTTTGAACTTCACAGGAAGAGATTATTTCGAGCGAATACAGAAACAGTATGTAATAAATATGTAGTTTTATAAGTAGATTCTACATATCTTGAACCTTTACTCCCAGGTCGCAAGGCTTCATTTATGCTCCCCTTCACTGAAAATGGGACACCATCTGTCAGCTCTTCTACGGATAGCACAGCAGAACTTTCAGAGGACATTGTAGGTGGTGAAGTGTTGGAAACCTTGGACAAAGTAGTAAAAGGAGCACTCCTAACTTCTGACAATGTAAGTAAGACCTTGCATCTGAATTTATGTAATCAGTTTGTCTACACGATGATTACATTGTTTTAATTGTGTTGGACGTTGAGTGCCACAGTCAATGGTTTCAATCGCCCCCTAATTTTCCATAAGCACTTTAGATTGTTATGCAAGTGGATCATGTGTGTGAAGCGCCCGTATATATATTACATTTCTATTTTTATGATTTTTTTATGATTTTATGGCCTGTGTACACACTGTTTTCATTAACACAGTACCACTATGAAATAATTTCTTGTTACTCTGTTGCTAAGTGCACTTTAAAAATAATTTACTGATGGTCATGTTTAAGCGGCATAGCTTACCCTTAACAGCAGACAGGTTTTATTGGGAAAAAAGTTATCCATTGATGGTAGCATCCCAAAGAGCCACAGACTATCACCATGAAAGGGAAAAACAAAGGTGTTTGGTAGGTGCTGTTTTAAAAGTAGTATGTGCTTACACCTTGTGGGTGTGATGGCTGGTTAGTCTACGGGCTGTCTGAGTTTCTTTATTTTTTATCTTCATTCATTTGTATTTGACAAAATAGGCTGGCAGCATTGTCAGTATATGAATCTTGCTCCAGTGACCTCAAGTATTCTCTTGTGTGCGAACCACAGGAGGATCTAATAGTCCCTTATCGTGCATGTGAAATAGAAACACATGCGAGGACCTATAATAAATATAGATAATCGCAGTACCTAGCGTGAATGTTAAACTTAAATACAAAAATTATGTTTTCTGTCCGATTTCAAAATATCTGCTACCAAGATTGGATGCCAATAAAAAAACAGCTGCAGGTATTACTGTGGTTGCACCAAAGAGGTATCATATAAATCATTTGATCTGAAAACTTCATTGATGAAAAAACTGAATTTCATTGAAATTCTCCCAGCAATTTACATGGAAAAGCAACACACTACCCCAGAGACTAAATTGTGTTACTTCCCAGAGTCAGTTCTCTAGCAATGCGATAGGGTGAAGGGCTAAATAGACCTGGTCTACAGGACTTTATTTGTATTTAATGATGCCAAGCTTTGGTGGATAATCTGTATGTATTCTGCAAACCAGTTTATCAGGGTGTACTATTTTGTATCTTTTCAAAAGTGTTGATGGACTTTGATGCCTCTTTGGGAGATTAAGAACTTTACTAAAAAAGCGACTTTCATAAATCCTCTTTCATAAATATTCTTTACTTGGAGTATTTAATAAAAATTTCAAGTGATGCATACATTCCTAGCCGTAACAGTGACATTTTGATCAGTTTCAACCTTCAGTTTTTCCTAAAATGTTTTTGGCATCTATAGATTTCTCAATCACCCTCTGCATTCTGTATTCTAATGGATATATTTCGGTCTGCAGGTTTCTCACCTTCTGAATATCTCCAAGTGCCATTCTAAGTCTGGAAATTTTGCATTAGCTCTTCTGCGGTTAGAAGTATCCATCTGAAGAATAAGTTGGTTAACTTTAGAAACGCTTTTCCCAGTGGATACTATAATCACTGCACGCCTGCCTCCCTGCTTTGTGGAATGGTGTCTTTTCCATCTGTTCTAAAATTGTCCTGATTTAGATGTTTGCACACCGTCACATTGATTTAGTTATTGGGTGCCACATCGCTTTAGTTATTGTTGACCGTGCCCCACGGCACACAGAGTTGAGAATGAAAGTGACATGAGGGTGCAGGGCTGACAGTGATGTGCGGCTTTAATGGCACTTCTGGGGTGGGACGGAGCCACACAACGCCATCTGCCAGCACACGAAGCAGTGCTGAGACAAAGCTCTGGATCCAGTAAAGCGCCTCGCGGTATTTACAAGGTGAGGAATCTGCATGCAGATAGAATATCCACCAGAAACCAGATAAAGTCTCATCAATGGTAAGTTGTTCTTCCTTGTATCAACATATCGTGCGCATATTCACAAGGCATTGTTTTCGACGGTTCCTAACTAATTAAATTGGCCCCACATGTTAATTTCTTAATATGTAATAAATCATGCCCTTAGTTGGAGATAAAACCTATTAATTCTCTTTGTATTTAACACTGTCATTTTTTAACTCTCTTGTAATTTCATACTAACTCCTATTTCTCATGTCATCACACTTCTTTGTCTGCAGGATTACTTCATCTGGCTTCTCCAGTACATGTAAAAGACTATAAAGAATATTCCGTATAACTTAAGTCAGTCTTTCCTTTTGGCATCTACCCATTTTTCAAATAATTGATTCTCCTGAAATTTTTCTAAAGGGATTAGGCTCACGAGGTCTGCCAGAGGCCTCAAGTCATGACCGACCCGTACTCCTCTCAACCTTTGGCTATTGTAGACATGTCTTCTAATCCAGGGGACACAGTGACATTACCCAACCTGGACTGGGATGTTCTTTTTGGAAAGCTTCAGACCATGATCACTGCAAACTTGTCTCCATTAAATGACATACTTTTCAAATTGGAAACGCAGTGTCATACCTGTAGGAAGGTGGATATCTGACTATGGTTGCCCCCAACTTTTTGCCTTGTGTTTTGCTGGTTTTTCGACTTAGTTGACCTGGGGCCCTGCTATTCAGGACCCCAGGCCCACTGCTCTCTCTGTAAAATGGATTCCATGTACACTAGGTACATATCTAATTGGATACTGAGTCACCTTATCAGCCCCTGTACAGTGTACCTTAGGTACCCAGGGCATAGGTGCACCCAGGGCCTACCAGGGGCTGCAGCATGTATTATGCCACCCCTGGCTGGCCATCCAAATCTGACACAACTGGCTGATCAATCAGCTGGGGCAAGGTGGTGTAATCACCCTTTGCTTTAGATATAGTATCCCTATATCTAACCCTAAAATGGACACATATATTCCTATCAGTCACTCCTATGGCAGGCCTTATCAATCCTGAAGGCAGAGTGCTTGGAATTATGTGAGATGGTGCTCTGGCATGAGCTGAGCCCGTTTGCAGCTTGCGGAACCAAGTCCTAATAGCTGTTCCATGATAACTCTATACCATATACTCTTAAGTGCATTATGAACCTTGCGGTCAAATGCTAACTTTGGCTTAGCATTATCAAAACATGTCGAGTAAGGTGTCATACGAATTGGAATACTACCCCCTCGCCAATTCTGGCGACGGGGGTAGCATTCCACCCTTCTAGAGGGGCACGACATGTATGTAACTGTGAACCCCGGTTAAAGTTAACTCGAGCCTCAGCATCACAAAATGGATGCTGCCACCACAGACACAAGTCTGACCTCCTGCTGCTGGGAGTCCTTCCAGCGAGGGAGGCTCGGACAAAGGATTTCCTGCCTTGGGAGGTGCTAGCACCACCCCAGACAGGATTTTGTGTATTAGATAGGCCAGGGCTGAAAGGAATGAGACATTCCTGGGGCACACAAGGTGTTCTGTGCATACACCGGTCAGAACCAGTTCCTGGGGCACTCAAGCCCCAGAGCTGGCGCAAGACCGGACAAAGGAAAGGGGGTGTAACCACCCCCCTTCCTGGCCCCACCCAGAGGAGGGACCTAGTCGTAGTGCAGCCCCCTTTAGCTGAATAAAGGTAGGAGCTGGTCCCATTCCCTTTTAGATTAATTTTGACAACTTCCACGAAGAACTCTTGACTTTCGACCTCCTGAACATCAGAAGACTGAAGAATCTCCCCTATGGTCAGGGAGTGACCATCCTGCTTCGCAGGCACCATCAAGCTCCTGTGCGGTTTGCTGCAAGTCCTTCCTTCCTGGAACCCGACGACCCAGCTCGACGAGACCCGGACCTCCAGACTCCTCTGACCTCTACCCACATCCACAGCACAGCTGAGACCCGTGGGTGGGACGAGCAACTTGAAGACGGCCATCTTGAGAAACCTGCACAGCGCTTCCAGCACGACCGCCGAGGGAACCTCGAGTGAGTGCATTGGGGTCTGAGAAGCCCCACACCGAGGCAGCTGCTGCACCAAAGACCAGCCCTCCAGCATCCACGAGATCTGCCTGGGGCCCTTTTGCCTGGTTGCTGCTTGTCCTGTTGTCTGGTCACTTGCCGGCTGGCTCGTGACCTCTGAGACGACGACCCGAAGATTTCACCACTGCTGGTCTGGTCCCCCAGACTGGCCCTTGCTTCCCTGTGAAAGAGAAGCACCCCGGACCCTCCTGGTCCGCACCAGACGCCATCTTTGTTCCACCGCGTGGCTTGCAATTGCCAAGGCCTGGTGACCAGATCGACGATCCAACACCGCCATCAGCAGCAGACTACGTGGGACAGCTCGTGCCTCCAGCCTGGTCGTGAAGAACAGCTCCTGGTCCGCGCAGCTACAGAGAGAAGCGACCCTTCCTCCACCTGAACGCGGCGACAGCATCTGGTTCCCTCCTAGTTCCAGCACCGTCACTGGCTAGTGACCGAGACTCTGTCCCCTTCCCTTTCAGGACTTCTCCTTCTAAGTTCCATCCTTGGAACCACCGAACTCCTCCATCTGGCTGCCTGCCAGCAACTTCTTGTTTCTGGCATCACCGGGATCAACGCAGCAAACCCGACACCACTTCAGCCCTATGCACCCGCAGCCTGTGGGTTAGGTAACTAAAGCTTCTAGGTGCTGAAGTCTGTGTTCACTATCCTAGTGTTCAGGTCCACTGTTGTTTTCCCTTCATCCAGCCGCGTTCGTCCGGAATCCATAACTTTGTAAACTGTAGCATCTATAGACGTTGGTATGCATCCCGCATGAGAGTTTCCACTCTGCACGTGAGTCCCGTGGGCATCCTGCTCGTTACTTACCTAGTTTGTAGCGTAGTCCCAGCGATCCTCCAGCCTCTGGATCCCCTTACAGTACTTTCTTTCCTCGCATTCCATTGTTTTAAGTATATGGTTTGTCGTGCCCCTACGGCACACGTGTAAATATTGTGTGAACCCGTATTTCTTTCATAGTATTGTCATGTGCTTAGCCCTCTGATCTCATAAAGAGTTCAGAGGTGTATGTTAGTTAATAAATATCTGTTTATTTTCATAACCTGTGTGGTGTCCTTTCATGTGGTATTCAAGGGGTTATATGTGGTAAAACAGCTGGCTTCACATGCCAAAAGAGTTTAGCCTAAAGACTGCTCTTGTCCACGCTACTAGGATAGCTGGTCTATAAGGTTGACTTACAACCAATCACCATAAGGGTTGTTTGGACTGATACAAGGTGATCACTAGAACTAGAGAGCATCATATATCAGGCCAACTTCTCACAATACCAACGCAATCACATGCTAATTTGCTGTCCTTAGAGCCTTCTGCCTAGGACCCCATGTTGAATCAATTCTATTCCTAGGTGTTCTACCTCGGACTCTACCTTGGTTCATACTTCGACATCGGCCACTCAGGCCATCCAGGGACCAGGCATTACCCCTCTCCAAATTATCAGCGCATGAGGTGTGACCCCCAAAGGGAGGAGCCACCCAAGGTTCTGGTGGGCAGGGTGATATTGGAGGTATTGATGGCACGAGAGCTGTGGCAGACTGACCACCTATGGGCCATAAGCTGAGCCTCCAGCAGTATCCTAGTCCGTCCCGGCTTAATCTTCCTCCGGCCTGCTGCCCCTTTGTTGTCATTTTAACCAATGTGCTGCACCTAAGCTCTCCCGGAGAAGAACCAATCTGTGGACTGAAAAACAAAGTTTGTCACTGGTTGCTGTGTAACACTGACTTTGATATCAATGAGTCTAAGGATATTTTATTTGTATTTAGACTCCTGCGTTTGTTCGGCTAAATGCATGAGGGGGGATTGTATTGTGGTGAATTGCTGAGTTCTTTCCTTTCCCAGCACTTGAGGTATTGGGGAGCAGGGGCAATGGTTCATTGTTCAATGTCTACATGGCACCGCTCACCCACGTCGCTCGACTGCACGACCTCAACATCATCTCTTACGCCGCCGACAGCAAGCTGATCCTCTCCCTTACCAAGTACCCCTTCACCACCAAAACCAACCTCCATGAAGGAATGAAAGCCGTCGCCGAGTGGATGAAGAATAGCCGCCTGAAACGGAACTCAGATAAAATGAAGGTCCTCGTCCTTGGCTCCACCCCCCTCAGCCTGGGACGACTCCTGGTGGCCGACCGCTCTGGGAGCAGCACCAACACCCGCTGAGTCCCTGAGGGTCCTTTAGCTAACAGAGGTGCTACTTGTATTCCGATAACACTTTCTTGTATTTCCAACTCTTCATCAATTTACCTTGGGTCTTCCTTCTAGTGAACCATTAATTGTTTTCCAAGCACCTCAGGCTTCTTCCCTGCCTAGCTCATCCTATACTTTTACTGTGGTCTCATGGAACATATGTGGGCTTGGAAGCAAGCTCATTCAGGAAGATTGGGGGGCATTCATAGGCCAGTGCGATATCATCATGTTTCAGAAAACCTGGGAAATTAGCCCCTCGTTTAGGCAACGCTTCATGTCCTTCCAAGTTCCAGCTTGTAAATCCCAGGCTGAAAGACCACCGGGGGGCCCAGCTGTATGGCTAAAGATTACTTCGAGTTACAGTATAAGGCAGTTACCCCTTGATTCCCCAGATTTATTGGACCTTTAATTTTTAGTAGGGAATATGGTCCATCTAGTGCTCCTTAACGTTTATAACAAGGGTTTGCCTACGACAGCTGAATCCCCGGTTTTGCACCTCTTAAGACACCCTCTCCAAAACTAGAGAGGTGACCATTGTAATAGTAGGTGGGGATTTTATTGCATCTTTTGAACCCTTTCCTCTACTGCAGGAAGTTGTTCACAATGAGGACTGGTTTTGGGGTATACCACAGCTGCAAGACCCTAACTACAAACGCTTTCTAAGGTAGCTCTTCAAATGCTGGACTTGTGTATGCGGTCACCTGAGAGCCTGTAACGGCAGAACAAAGTTGGATCTAGAGTGGCGCCCAACATTCAGGAGGAGTACATACCGAAGCTGCATTGACTACATTCTTATAGATGTTAACTTTTGGGATAGCATAATTGATATGGAAGTTCTGCCTCGTTTTGAAAGTGATCATTTTCCACGGTCTCTCTCCCTTCTGGGTACTCCTGGTAATGTGGCCCAAAATAAAATACTGTCTAACGACGACTGACAACTTAACTATCAGTAATAATCGGAGGACGGTTAAGTGGGATCATGTGGCTCAAAAAGAGAGTCTGTGCTCAATTTTATCTACATAGAACACCAGAATGGAAACAGGCTCAAGAATGTTTGACCACTTATCTCCCATTTTTGTATCTCTGAATTTGTTTACCACACAAGTAAGAGGTATCTTCAGACTAGCCTAAAGCACACACAGAATGCTCCGTACACCTACTCCTCTATCTGTCCCACTCAGAAACCACTGATATGTGGATGACAATGCAATCTGGAAAATTTTGACAACCTATTTCTCAAATTCCTTCGACGAAGAGCACAAAAGCAGTGGGTCAGTCCTTCCCAAGAAATGTTTGCAATTCCTTCCTGGAGATTTCCAACATATGAATCTTTTAAATGTAATGAAAATCTCTATTTTATAGTGGCTCCTAACAGAGGTTTACAGAAAGGTGCCCAACAACCTACCAGTAATCCTTTTAGTCACCATTGAAATGTTATGAACATAGGACCTATTGTTTAGGACACAGTATGAAGAGTTTATTCTCCTCCTTCAAGGTAATGTGTTGTTACGATAGCCTAAATTATATGTGATGTCATAATATATCTGTTAGAGACCTCTAGCCGCAAATTCCTCACCTGTGAATATCCCCAGGTTCCAGACTGGCTCTGATTTTCAAGCAGTACTCCTGCGTGCCGTTGGGTAGCTTTTTGCCGCTTCGCATTGGCATCATCCACGTTGGAAGGGACATGTGTGGTACCTATATAGGTGCCACCTCAGCGCACTAACATCAGTTCTTTCCTTTTTGCACTACACCGCTGATCCTTATTGAGCTACCCCTCATTCACTTTTTGACTGACCTTTTTCGAATTTTTGTCAACCTTTTTTGTGTGATTTCATTTCTTGGGGTGAGGTTGTCCTACAAGAAACAGTCTGGTTTCAAAACATTTGCGGACTGTCATAGGCAGATATCAGATGTCATTGACAGCCCCCACTTTGTGGGTTTGTGGTGCCTGGAGCCGGGGTACACGACTCCAAAGTGTGTGAGGACTGCTGCACCATGCACCAAATGACGCTGAGGGAGCGATCCCTCAAGCTCCTAACTGCCCGACATCGGTCGCGATGCTCAAGGACCGGTTTGGGTGGGAGGGTTCCGGGACCGTTCGCAAAGCACTTCCCGATGTTCCTTATCGCACTCAAGATCATCAGGGAAGTTGGATAAGTCCAACAAGCACTAGAAGTCGAAGAAATACAAACACTCTTCGACTTCCCTGCATCTGTCGAAGTCATGTGACTGGATGAGACGAGGGAATAACAACAGTCCAGGGCCTGCGAGTCTGCAGGCCTGAACCTGGGTCGGTTCCGTGCTTTCCAGATTTTCTTGGAAAGACCTCTGCCCAGCTGAAGGAATTTTATGAGGCCATGTGTGTCATCTTCGGGTGTCCTGGGACCCTGACACTGGCCTGGTTTCCCCTTCTCTCTGGCTACGTAGGAGTAAGTTTCTTTTGCTAAGGTGGTACGCTGGGCTACTGAAGTCCTGGATCTTAACCTTCCCTCAGTTTCAGCCTGGAATCTCCCTCTTGAGAGCCCCTACTCCCATTCAATGAAGCCTTTACAGACGTCCTACTTGTGGCCTCCGAGCCCGGCACAGTGGCTCCTGTGAATAGAATGTCTGCCCACCTCCATCGCACCACTTCTGGGTATACCCACTATGGGATTCGGTTGCGCAAGTGATGCCTATAGTTCCGGAGGAGGCTGGGGTCATATTCTCTCAGGCTGTTGCCGATGGGAGGGATGCAAAAGAGTTCTCCATCAGATGTGGGCTTGACACAACCGACTGGTTAGGTAGAGCATTTAATCGTGGGTGACCTTATGGCACCATGCCTGGCTGAGAACATGTGGCGTTGCAGGGGATAAAGGCTTTCCTCATGGACATGCCCTTTGATGGCTCTTGCCTCTTTGGAGACCGGGCAGATTCAGTCCTAAAGCGCTTCAAGGTTAGCAGGGCTACACCCTAGTCCTTGGGCTTGTCTATGGCCCCTCGTCAACCTTAATCAGCCTTCTGCAGCATATAAAATGGGTCTCTAACTTCACCCATACCCTCCCAGCAACCTTGGTCAAGGGTGTGGGTCCTAGAGACCATGTGGGACAGCCTGCCAGCGGTCGGGTCAGTCATTTGGCAGCCACTGCCTCCAAGCTTCTTTAGTTTGCCCTCAGACCATCATGGGCACCCAGTAGGAGGCATAATATGCCATCACCTCTCCCACTGGCGATCAGTAACATGAGACCATTGGGTTCTACAGATAGTCCACAGGGGCGACTCCCTTCCCAACCCATGCCACCCACTTACGATTTGCTGACGGACGACCATCTCTCCTTGCTCTGTCAAGTAAATCAAGCTCTCTTGACCAAGGGAGCCATAGAGCAGGTGTCTGAATCAGACGCAGGTTGTGGTTGCCGTTCCAGCTACTTTCTAGCGCCAAGGTGGGATGTAGGACTTTGCCTTAACCAAGATCTTTTTCTTAATCTCTTATTGAAGAAGCGGAAATTTAAAATGCTCATGCTCACTCAAGTTTTGCAGGAAACTTATTTCTACATTCCTGACCTACCGGCCCCCAGATGCTATCTGCGGTTCACAGTGGGCCGCAAACACTTCTAGTTTGCTGTGCTACCTTTCAGCCTTACCAGCGCCCATCGGTTTTCACCAAGGTGATGGTGGTGGTTCCAGCTCATCTGAGGAAGCTGTGGATTTCAACCTTCCCCTACCTCGACAACTGGTTGTTAAAGGCTGGCTCGCTCCAGTCATCACCCACCTTCCAACTACAGCAAAACTCCTGCACTCACTGGGCTTCACAATCAACATGCCGAAGTCACCTGACCCCCTTTCAGAATCTCACTTTCATCAGAGCTGTTTTGGACACAGTGCAGTTTTGGGACTATTCTCCCAAGCAGCGAGTACAGAATATTCAGGCTATCATACCGATGTTTCAGCCTTTATCCTGGATTACGGGGCGACTGACTCTGATGCTGTTCGGCCTCATGGCCTCCTGCATCCTGCTTGTGACACATGCCCGCTGCTGGCATATGTGAGCTCTGCAGTGGGTCCTGAAGGCCCAGTGGGTGCAGCATCAGGGAAATCGAGCTGATAGGATCCAGATCTCAGAGCGAACTGCATAAGACCTGCAGTGGTGGCTGAAAACCGCGATTGGGTCCGAGGCAGGCATCTCTCCCTTTCATAACCAGAGTTGACTGTAGAGACAGATGCGTCACTTCTGAAATTGGATGGCCATCTGGGGCAGGTGGCAATCAGAGGACTATGGCCTCCAACAGAGTCCGAGCTTCACATAAACCTGCTGGAGCTTCTGAATATTCACTTGAGATTAAAAGCCTTTCTCACTTCAATTAAGGGAAGGCTAGTGCACGTGTTAACCACCATGTGGTACTGCAGCAAACAGGGCAGGGTGGGGTTGTGTATCCTTTGTCAAGAGGCTCTGCAACCCTTGGCATGGTTGGAACTTCAGGGCATTACCTAGGTGGTGTAGCATCTTGTGGACTCTCTGAATGCCAGAGCAGACAGACTCAGCTGAAGATGCCTAGCAGATCATGAATGGTGCCTCCACCTGGAGGTGTGCAAGGCCTCTTTCAGCAGTGGGGAGAGCCTTGGTTAGATCTCTTCACCACTGCAGAGAACGTGAAATGTCAACAGTTCTGCGCTATGGAGTTTCCAAGGCAACTCTTGCTGTTCTCCTGTATGCCTTTCCGCCAATACCACTCCTGCACAGAGTTTTCAAGGACATCCGAAAGAACTGGGCTGAAGATATTCTTGTGGGTATGAATTGGGCACAGAGAGCCTGGTATCGCGAGTTGTTGAGCATGACCATAGCTCCTCACGTCGGGATGCTTTTTTTTGGAGGATCTTGTGTCTCAGCCACTGGGTTATTCACCTCAACCTCTGCATCCTCCACCTGCATGCGTGGAGATTGAGCTTCGACAATTGCCAGCTTTCGACCTTCCTCCCAATGTCTGTGTTATTATTCTGGCAGCCAAGCGTCTCTACACAAAGTTGGTGTACTTCTGCCATTGGGAGAAATTTGTGTCATGGAGTGCTTCCCACAACATTGACCCCCCTATCTGTACCTCTCTCACGACTTCTTCTGTTTGCACTGTCTTTGGCCCAGTAAGGCTCTGCTTTGGGCTCATTTAAGGATTACCTGTCTGCCATCTCTGCATTCATGCGATTGCTGGATCAAACTTCTCTCTTTAAGTCACTTCAACCTGGTTCGCTCCTTTCTCATGTGTGCACCATTTGAGCACAATTGCCCTCTTAGGCTTTTGTCCATCAAAACTGCCTTTTTAGTGGCCATAACATCGGCCACGAGGGGCATCCTCCTTACACAAGAAAAGTGCCCCCTTTCTTCCAAAGGTTGTGACTCAATTACATGTAGACCATAACATCACCCTGCCTACTTTCTATGCTCCAAAGTGGTACAAAAGAGGGTGGTGATGGACGGAGCATCTGAACCAATCAAATACTCACACCCAGTCAACAGATCTGGGTTTAATCCATCACCGTTCTTTAGCCCACTCTGCCACCCCAGTTCAGACATGGCCATATGCAAATCAGTCTGACCCTGTGCCTCATGGGAACTGTCCAGCCCGAACTGCCAAGTCATGCCTTCCCTGGACTGGAAACAAGCTTCCGAGGACGGGTTTCTGGCATTTCAGCCGTCTTCAGCCCGGCTTGCTTGAATCCAGTGGCAAAGTGAGCAAGGGACTCACTTTCTATGCTCCACCTCATCCCCCCAAAGAAGAGAGGAGACCCACCACCTGGATCCACAAGAGTGTTGTCATTCTAACTTGATCGCACAGGAGAGTTCCGAATGGACAATCAACTCGTAGTGTACTATGTGGGAGCAAAAAAGGGAAAGCTGTGCAGAAGAGTACGATCTCATAATGGTGTGTCCTGTGCATTACGAACTGCTAGCCACTGGCCAGGAAACAGCACCATAAGGGCTTGCAGGCTCACTCTACCAGTGCCAAATGTGCGACCACTGCATTAGCGTGCAACGTTCCACTCCTGGGCATCTACCAGGCAGTGATGTGGGCATCACTGCACATGTTCACAAAGCATTACTTCCTGAACAGCCAGGGCCATCATTACAGGCACTTCTGTTTAGTCTCTCATGACTTTTTTGTTTAATCGGGTTTGCAGACCCATCTCTAGGGAAGTATTGCTTTTGTATAGATCTATTTAGAGGTTAGGAATCTGCAGCTAAAAGTATCTGAGATGAACAATTTATTTACATTTGGAAATGCATTATGTGGTAGAGACTCTAGCTGTATATTCCTTACCAACTTTTCCATCCTCCCTTACAACCGATGCAGGTGTAAGAGACACCCTTTTCAGGGCCTTAGTCGTTTTCATACCAGTGGTCAGTTCTCATTGTGGCTGCACGTTCCTGATGTGGAAAGGCACAGATGTAACTTATGTCAGCGCGCTGAGGGGTTGCCTATATAGGTACCACGCACGTCACTTCCCATGGCAAGCTTGGAGCTCAATGATGCACCTACTGGCGCTTAGGGGTACTGCTATAAAATCTTCTTCCAGATCTAGTTTGAAGCCTGGGGGTATTCCACAGGGAATGGAATCTGCGGCTAAATAGAATCTCCACCAGGTAAGGTGTTCAGTTCATACTATTGTGCATATATAAAAGGGTGCCTTATATCTAGTGTTCCGGTTGATATAATCTGTTCATCTGTATCCTCTACTTGAATAGAATATATTTATCGGTTTTATGATTTGTGACACTACTACTGTGTGAAGCCCTCTGACCTCCTTTGGTCTTGCAGGTGCTATACAAAATGGCTAAATGAATACGTATTTGTAGTGTTGCTTGTCTAAGTTGGATGCTTGGGGGAATATTCTCTTGTTTATAGGTGCATATAGGAAGTTAAATCAATCAGATTTTCTCTTCAGAATCAACTTTTTAAAATAAAGATTTGTGAATTGCTTCACTTCTGTAGCGTATTTGATTGGCACCTCTGATTTGTTCTTTAAGTATATTTCTTTCAATGTTTGCTCCTCGACATGTCAAGCTATATCTAAGAAACTTTTTGGGTGTCTCTTCACAATGTGTAAGCAAGCTAAATGCATTAGCTGATAAGGAATCACATATACTCCCCTCCATAAAATCAAAGTGGATCCTTTCATTTATCCTAATTTCCCTCCAAACTTGAGGCAGATTTGTATCTCAATGAAGACATCTTGTAACCAAATGTTTCAACCAATTTGGTATCAACGTGGGAAAGAGTGGGGGGGGCGCTAGAGGGCACACTGCGGGATGGCTGGCTCGTGAGTCCGCTCCGCCGGACGGGTGCCAGAAACTTGGTGTAGGAGAGTGGGGTCTGCAATCCTATGGTCACCCCCGATTTTTGCTTTTTGCTTCACTGGTTTACGACTTTCCCTGGCTGTGGGCCTGCTAATCAGACCCACAGCCTAGCTGTTCTCTCTCTAAATTGACAAGCATGTACCTTAGGTGCATTTACCAATTGGTACTTGGCCACCTTTTCAGTCCCTGTACAGCATACCTTAGGTATCCATGGCATAGGTGTACCCAGGGCCTACCAGGGGCTGCAGCATGTATTATGCCACCCCTGGCTGGCCACCCAAATCTGACACAACTGGCTGCATGACAGCTGGGGCAAGGTGGTGTAATCACCCTTTGCTTTAGATATAGTATTCCTATATCTAACCCTAAAATGGACACATATATTCCTATCAGTCACTCCTATGGCAGGCCTTATCAATCCTGAAGGCAGAGTGCATGGAATTATGTGAGATGGTGCTCTGGCATGAGCTGAGCCCGTTTGCAGCTTGCGGAACCAAGTCCTAATAGCTGTTCCATGATAACGCTATACCATATACTCTTAAGTGCATTATGAACCTCGCGGTCAAATGCTAACTTTGGCATAGCATTATCAAAACATGTCGAGTAAGATGTCATACGAATTGGAATACTAACCCCTCGCCAATTCTGGCGATGGGGTTAGCATTCCACCCTTCTAGAGGGACACGACATGTATGTAACTGAACCCCGGTTAAAGTTAACTCGAGCCTCAGCATCACAAAATGGATGCTGCCACCACAGACACAAGTCTGACCTCCTGCTGCTGGGAGTCCTTCCAGCGAGGAGGGCTCGGACAAAGGGTTTCCTGTCATGGGCGGTGCCAGCACCATCCCAGACAGGATTTTGTGTATCCCAGGTAGGCAGGGCTGAGAGGAAGGTGACTGCAAGTGGCACCCTGGTGCTCACTGTGCATATGCCGGCTCAAACCAGTTCCAGGGGCACCCCAGCCCCTGAGCTGGGGAGAGACCGGACAAAGGAGAGGGGTGTAACCACCCCCCTCCTGGTCCCACCCATGGGCAGGACCTAGTCGCGTGCCAGCCCATTTTCTTAGGATAAAGGTAGGAGAAGGCCCCCTTCCCAAATTGGATAATCTTGAATCTTGAACTACTTTCCACGAAAGGAACTCTTGACATTCTCTGAAGACTCTCCCTTGTGGCTAAGGAGTAGCCACCCTGCACCAGCAGGCACCACCTAAGCGATTGCGGTTTGCTGCACGTCCATCCTCCGGATCAAGACTGACCAGCTCGACGAGACCCGGATTCCCTGCCATCTCGGACCTCTACCTGCCTCATCAGCCCAGCTGAGATTCGTGGGTGCGACGAGACCTGAGGGACCGGCTATCTTCAAGACCTGCACGACGCTTAACCAGCACGACCGCAGAGGGATCCTCGAGTGAGTGCACTGGGGTTTGAGAAGCCCCAACCATGAGTAGCTCCAGCACCGAAGTCCAGCCCCCCAGCATCCACGAGATCTGTGTGGGGTCCTTCTGCTTCTTTGCTGCTTGCCACGTTGTCCGGTCACTTGCCCGTTGGCTAGTGGCCCTCCTGACGACGTACCACGACGTTTTCACCGCTGGTCTAGGTCCCCTAGACTGGCCCTTGCTCCTTGTTCAACAAGAAGTGCCCTGGACCCTCCTGGTCCACTCCAGACGCCATTTTGACTCCACCGCGTGGGCTTGCCTTTGCCAAGGTTTGTTGCTCCAATCTTGGGTCCAGCATCGCCGACAGCAGACACCATCTCGGGACAGCTCGCACCTCCAGCCTGGTCGCCGACAACGCCTCCTGGTCCGTGTGACTGCAGAGTCCAGCGTCACCCACTCACCTGATTGCGGCGACTTCATCCGGTGCCATCCTGGTGCCCACACAATCACTGGCTAGTGATTGAGAACTGAGTCCCCTCTGCTTTCAGGTCGTCTTCATCACTGATCCAGCCTTGGATCACACCGAACATCTTCACTGGTCGCCTGCCAGAAACATCTTCTTTCAGGCTCCATAGACTACAACGAGGATTCCCGACGTCATTTGAACCCTATGCAGCCGCAGGCCCTGGGCTAGGTAACCCGAGCATTTCGGTGCTTCAGCACAGGTTCACTATCCTAGTGTCCAGATCCTTTTTCGTTTTTAGTCTACCTAGTCGGATTCGTCCGGAAACAGTAACTTTAGAATTGCTAGCATCCATAGACTTTGTCCCGCATCCTGCGTAAGAGTTCACACTCTGCACCCGAGTTCCCTAGGCCTCCTGGTCCTAACCTTAGGGTTCAGTAAGGTAGTCCTAGCGGTCCTGAAGCCTCTGGATCGTGTTACTTACCTGCTAGTATTTCGCATTCCACTTTTAGAGTATATAGTTTTTCGTGCCCCTCGGGCATTTGTGTAAATTGTGCAACTTGAAGTATTTTCGTAAGAGTTTTGTATTGTGCTTAGCTCCCTGACTCATAAAGAGTTCAGGGTAGACTTGTTATTAATAAATATACTTTATTTTTATAACAACTTGTGTGGTGTCCTTTCACTTGGTGTTCAAGGGGTATATGTGATGGTAAAACAGCTGGCATAACACGCCCTCTAGAGTTTAGCCTAAAGACTGCTCTTGTCCATGCTACTAGGATAGCTGGTCTATAAGGTTGACTTACAACCAATCATCAATAAGGGTTGTTTGGAATGATACAAAGTGATCACTAGAATAGTGAGCACTATATATCAGGCCAACTTCTCACACTCGGCCTGTACCCGCGAGAAATGCCGCTGAAAGGCTGTACTTAACGAGATCATGAATCGGAACAAGCAGCCCACCGACTAAAGGGGCTGATTCCCGAAAAGCGGCAGTGGCAGCGAAAATATCGCTGTTAAACGGTGCTGACGAGTGGTGTGCTCCAAGATGGCGGCTCCCGGCGATCGTTTCACTTAGCTCCTGTAAGGGATCGAATACCAGGCAAGCGGCATGACCCGATTTGGCTGCGGCGCACACAGACCACAAAGGGCTCGTACCTTATCCAGACTGCGGAGAGGGGCCACGGACCTCACAAACACCGAGATCGGGTTTGCATTCCAGGCGTTCCAAGATGGCGGCTGCAGTGGAACGCATGAAATGAGGGGCTTCAGAGTGGCAACAACGGGACATATCTAAGGCTCGGCGACGTGGCACCCTCGGCAAACAGGTACAGGCGTATGCTGTTGGGAGAGAACAGTACTGCTAACTGCTGCAACATAAGGCGCGCCCTTTGCTGAACCCCGACGCTGGACGCTAAGCCGCGGCAGAGGCGGTAAGGCGTCGGAGGGTGAGCGGACAGCGCTCGTGGACGAGGGTGCTGAGAGCGGAGCGGTGCACGACAGCTACCATGTGAGGCGAGTGAGCGCACGCCACAACGGAAGGCTCGGGTCTGCAAGTGAGGCATAGTGAGGGCAGAGGCACGCTACTGTTGGGCTCCTGTCCGCGAGCCTACAGCCTGGCCCCGGCGCTGGGGCCCATGTGAATACACGAGCACAGGGGCTGAGGGTTCCGCCCCCACCATTGCCTGCATAGGGAAAAATCACATCGTAAACGCTGCGAGACCACAGTGAAGAGCCGCGCCGCTCGCCCAGAGCAACACCATAGTGGCCATGTGGGCAGGCAGTGTGTCTGATGTATAAAGCTGGAACTCAGTGGGCATCAAGAACGCCGCAACAACGTGAATTACACGCCGCAAAAGGTTTGAGACCTGACACCCCTGGGGCGACGCTGCGCAGCTCCCTGTCACGCTCCTGCAACATGGGGAAACCTGAAAAGCAACAAACTAAATTGCAGTTTGAGGCGCGGAAACAATCAAAGAACACTGCGACGACGTCAAATGCGGAGGGGGACAACGAGGCAAGCGAAGGGACCGGCATGGAGACAGTCCTACGGGCTGTACAGCAAAGCCTGCAGGAAATGAATAATAAATTGGACAATGTGGTGCAGCGTGTAGACAACATGGCCGCAAAACTTGATAAGCATGTCGAGTGACTGGTAGAGGCGGAACAAAGGATTTCCAAGGTTGAGGACGAATCTAAATCCACGATGACGGTAGGCAGAAGTATGGAAAAGACACTGGAAGTGTTGCGTGCTAAGGTGGAGGATCCGGAAGCCAGGTCTAGACGCAACAACGTCCGCATAGCAGGCCTGCCGGAGTCCACCAACACGGGCAAAATGGAGGACTACATCGAGACGTTGCTAAAGGACATATTCGGTGCGGAACATCTGTCATCAGTGTTTCTTGTTGAACGCGCGCATAGATCTTTAGCGCCTAAGCCGAAGCCAGGAGACATGCCGCGGGTGATAATTGCTTGCATGCTCAACTACAGAGACAGAGACACAGTTCTCAGGCTGGCCAGGGAAAAGGGTGTAATCACTCACCAAGGTAACACCCTACAATTTTATCCAGACCACACCATGGCGGTTCAGATGGCACGCATGGAATTCGCACCTGTGAAAAAGAAACTGCGGGAGTTAGGAGTTGAATACGCGATGCTTGATCCGGCAAAGCTCAAAATCACGAATGCAGGTAAACCCGTGGTTCTCCTCACGGTGCAGGCGGCACAGGAGTACGTCAAAAAACTGGGACGACGGCGCAAGACACCAGAACGGGAAGATCAGGGAAGTGACAATGACTGAATCGTCAAGGGCCTAAAACTAACACCTGTGAATAGGACTCCATTCAGCTGGACGCACCTCAACACTGGAACTGGCTGAGATGATACCTAATTGACTTCACTGATGCGTTTGGCACATAACATGAGAGTTGGGATATGCGCTAATATAGGCTGGGAAACGTTGGTGCCTTATGAACAGACCTGAACTGCACGCAGGAAGCATGAATGCCAAGTGAGTAGTGAGTAACCTGGTGGTCCACGACGGGCGAAGGGCACGGCAGGGAGAGCGGGTGAGGGGCGCATGCTTACTGTGGATAGACTGCACTGTGCAAAGGAACACTACACTTGCAGATGGGCGGCCACTAATTGTTGCCTGCACGCTACTTGTTTTTTGGATTATATTACATGGTTTCCGAGAGAAATTGGCGGGAACTGTGAGGTACAGGAACACTTACGCTCAAAAAACTGCACACGCACCCGTCCACATCCACCATGTGGATGGCGATGTGTGTACCTGGCGATACCCCTAAGCGGGTGAGCCCCTACTACAGTTCTGTTAACAGTTTGGTTAAGTTAAGTGGATGGTTTTGGCACAGTTTGGGCGCTGAAGTGGGCGGGGGGAGGTGTAGGGTCATGGGGGATGTTCAAACTGATTCACTGTGTCTGAGAAGCATTGCGACCTCAGCTGTTACCACGAGCACTGAGAGGCACTGTATGCTGAAGCATAAACCTGGGCATTGTCGAATGACTGTGCCTAAAGCATTCTGTCACTCAACATCTCAAGATGGCGTCACACCACACTGACATAACACAGTCCAACATACTGAAATTCGTCACGTGGAATGTTAGAGGGCTGGGTGATCCGAAAAAGATACGTCAGATATTTGCCTACTTTGATAGATTGCGTGTAGACATAGCCTTTCTACAAGAAACGCACTTGGCTGCTACCACCTCATCCACACTGGGCGCTAGATGGGAAGAATCCGTCACCAGCTCATACTACTCCTCATATTCCAGGGGGGGTCAGCATTTTAATACGGAAGGGGGTACACTTTGAGATCTCGGCTGTGCACAGAGATACCGAAGGGCGTAGCGTTATTGTCGTAGGCCTGGTGAGACATCGGCAAGTTGCATTGGTGAACACATATGGCTCCAACATAGATGACCCAGGTTTCTTTGCGAAATTATGGTAAACCATATCCAATCTCGAGGTCGAACACATACTATGGGGAGGTGATTTTAACATAGCATTGCGGAATGGGATGGATAGGTCACCAAACACGCTAGAGCCGCATACACGCGCGAGCGCGACACTGCTTGATGCACTAACGGATTTACACATGACTGACATATGGAGGGCCCATCGTCCAGGGGAGCTCGTGGCGACACACATAACTGCGGCACACAACAGTTGGTCTAGGCTGGATTACTGGCTGGGCTCACGGGAGGTGGTGGCGTGGTCAGTCTCGGTAAAACATTTGCCTAGAACGCTATCGGACCACAGCCCTGTGCTCCTGGCAGTGCAAATACCACAATATGAGCCTCCGCCGTTCACATGGAGATTTAATGTTGGAGCTCTACGGGACCCGATATACACTGACACTATCCACAAGGCGATACTGGACTATTTTGACCTAAACTGCCCCACAACGGAAGACCCTGGTCTCTTGTGGGAAGCCTTCAAGGCTACGTTGAGGGGAGTATGCATAAGTACCACCACGGGCATATTGAAAGATATTCGGCAACAACTAAGCACACGCGAAAAAGCAATACAAACACTACAACAGCGCTACACGCAAACGAGGGACATCGCACTACTGGGGGAAATACAATTGCTACTAAAAGAACACCAGCAATTCGCGACAGACGAACTCAAATACATTACTAAGCGCAAAACGGCCAGAATATATGGTGAGGGAGGTAGACCGGGCAGGGCACCAGCTGAGAAAATATGCTCAGGTCGAGCACCTCAGCATATTACCACACTCAAAACCCGGGAAGGGACAACCACCCGTGACGTTAAAGTCATAATGGGTGAATTCATGGCCACTTATGGTCAACTGTATGAAGCACGTCCCTCGATGCCACAGGAAGAAATGTTGAAGTATATAGAAGACATAGAAATCGCGTGGCTATCGAATAATCATAGAGAATACCTAGCTCGCCCTATAACAGTGGAAGAAGTTGTAGAAACAATCAGGCACCTGCCAAATGGCAAAGCGCCTGGGCCGGATGGTTTCTCAATAGAGTTCTACAAGACATTTGCGGATATATTGGCACCACACCTGGTGAGACTTTATGGCGCAGCACATGAGGCACAAACTCTCCCAGCATCAATGAGGGAAGCCATGTTGATTGCGTTGCTAAAACCAGGGAAAGATGGGGAACAGTGCGACTCTTACCGCCCCCTGTCCCTTATAAACGTGGACACTAAAATAATAGCGAGCCTCTTAGCGACACGACTCAAACCACTAATGCCATTACTGGTAAGGCCTGACCAGTCTGGTTTCATCCCGGACAGATCGACAGCGCATAACGCACGCACGCTTTTTGCACTAGCCCATTATCTAGCACCTCAGATCAAAGCAGTGGCGGTACTTTTAGACGCTGCCAAGGCGTACGATACGATAGACTGGCATTTCTTACACACGATATTGTTAAGGATGGAATTTCCTCCTATATTTACACAATGGATCTCTATGCTATACACGAACTTATCAGCTCGTATCCGGGTTAACAAGCATGTCTCGGAACCGATTGCAATGTCGCAGGACGAGACAGGGGTGTCCACTCTCCCCGATGCTTTTTGCCTTAGTGCTGGAGCCTTTAGCTTGCAAAATCAGACAGCATCACCACTATTCAGCCATACAACCCCTGTCACGCCCTATACACATCTCACTGTACGCAGATGACATGGTACTCTATGTAAAAAACCCAGAACAACACCTAAACCCTTTAATACGTGAATACCTAAAATTTGGCCAATTCTCAGGACTGCAGATAAACTGGACAAAATCTCTCATTCTGGCATTGACTGACAGCACTCTCCCATTCAACTTAGATTACCCGCTGGAGTGGCAAGACGAACCGACCAAGTACTTGGGAGTGTGGTTTCATAGAGACCCAGAATTAGTCATCAGAACCAACTAGTGAGTGATCTCGTCTCTAGACGATAAAATCAAACGGTGGAATAAATTTCCACTATCACTAGCGGACAGAGCCGCTATTGTGAAGATGGTGCTACTGCCCAAATTCTTATATTTGTTTGCTAACATCCCATCAAACCTCTGGCAGAGGTGTTCCGCAACATTAACAAATTAGTACTGAATCTGCTCTGGGCAGGTAAGCAAGCTAGACTAGAATTACAAACTATGACACTGGCATATGCAAGGGGAGGTTTCAAGGTCCCAGACATGTATCTTTATTACCTCTGCGCCCCGGCGCAATTCGCACATTATTGGTTCCACGAGATCCCCTTTCTAACGCATGTAGCAGTGGAGGCAGGTGACGCAGACCCAATCCCATTAGTTAACATACTACCACATAAAAGGCCTAGACAACGCGAACAAGACATAAACCCAGTGAATACCACTAGCGAAGCATGGAGGCTGATGGGTAAGAAAGCTGGAAGATTACCGCTTTATGCACGGGCGCTCCCGTTAGCGAATTACCCAGCACTCTCAGTAACGCAAGAACAAGTAGGGATGGACTTGCTACGCCATGCTGGTATTGACACGATGGGGGATTTGTACAAAGACTGAGTTTTTCAAACACTAGACAACTTGGGCTACATTAGTCACCCAACACTGCTATTTACCTTTAACTACTACAGGTTGCAGAGAGCGGTGAGAGAACATTTTACCACTTTCCCGGAGGAGCCCCAGACTCTGGCCCCACTGCAACTGCTCCTGGCAGCTCCTACTGCCATGCACCTAGTATCAAGATTATACACAAGCTTACAAGGGGACATTGGGGGAAACACTGACAAGATGAGAGATAAATGGGGAGCACTATTGGGAGATACGCTGTCTGAGGAAGAATGGGAAACAACGTGCGCACTTACTAGTATGCTGACGCCCAATGGAAACCTTAGGATCATTCATTATAAATACATACACCAGATGTACTACACACCTGTAAGGCTCCAAAGGTATGGTTTACGTAATGACTCAAGATGTCTACGATGCAGGCAAGAAAACGCAGGCTTCCTACATTTGGCCTGGCAGTGTCACTCGGTGGCAAGGTACTGGGTGCAGGTGGTTCGGGCGTTGAGCGAGATGCTTGGGGTGCAGCTCGAATGCACGGTCAAAGTCTGTCTATTGGGCCTTGTCCCGCTGCTTAGAGCGAAGAAGCGAACGTTTTGTGTGGTTGCGCTTTTAATGGCTAAGAGAAGGGTTTCACTGCATTGGAACGGGAAAATGGGGCCGAAGTTGAAAAACTGGCTAGAAGATTTAACATATTGCCGGGATACACTGGTGACACATGAGGAGGAATTGCCGGCCAGATCATGTCCAAAGGACTACTGGATATACTTGAGAGACTATTTACAAGCGCACTCACTTGCTCAAGATGAATAATACACATAAGATGGATTGTCAGGTGGATGCTTTGGGGGTGCTGTGATAATCATCCTTAAAATAAGGAGGGAGGATGCTGTGACACAGTGATTAGAGTTACGATAGTTCTTTTTTTTTCTTTGTTTTTTTTTAAGGTTTCAGGAAAGATAAAATATAAAATGTAAGAATATGAATATGCTAAAACGATTGTACTACACTGCATTAGCTTGCCAATTTGATTGTCGAAACGCCGCCGGTCCTATGTATGGTGGCTGATGGGCTGTGTACACCCAACACCATCATGCATTTACTGTAAACAAATGTAGCCGGCCTGTTATGGTTGTAGGAGTGAATCTGTGATTTTGACTGTGAGAAATGACATAAACGTCTTACACAATAAAAAAAAAAGTGGGAAAGAGTGTCTGGATTTGTGGCGAGGTTTCCATGTTTACCTGGAGCATATGAGAGAATGGTCCTATGTGTAGGGACCAATGATGGCTGGTATCAATGGAAGGAGGGGGGCGGGCATGCGCACATTAATAATACAGTTAAAAAATATATAAATAAACGGGGAGCGCGCACTAGAAATAAAATGTAAAAGTATAAAAATAAATGGGCGAGCACACCCGTGCCTGAACTGCACTGGTACTCCAAATGAATACCCTTACACTGAACCACTCACTCTGGGCCTGTAATGGGCACACAAAATCTGACTCCACGGCGAATCAAACTTATAACAGACCAGGAAGCTTTTCAATTGTAGATTACGTCCTGGTAGACACTAAATCCTGGCAGCGGGTGATTGATTTTAAGGTTGTCCCTTTATATGACAGCGACCATAACGCCCTGACTCTTGAGATGATACTGCCTTGCCCAAGGCTTGCTAATACAGGCCAACCTTCAACCAGCCCCAGGTTAACTCTATCTAATTCCAGGAGGAGAGTCAAATGGTGAGCATTTTGTGAATCCCGGGAAAAGCTAGCCTCCATCTACCAAACTGTAATTCCATATCCTAAGGTTGCAACCCAATTTAGTGAAATTGCTATTCTTACCACTGCCCTACATGAAATTGCGAACAATCACCAAGGCTTAGTATCTGATCTGGCAAATATCTTCTTCCCTATTTCAAAATCTAGGGAAAAGGAAACCCCAGGTCACCCTTGGTACAATGGCGATTTTCACAAGGCCAAGCAAGCACTAGTCCTAGCTATCAAATGCAAAGAAAGAGCTGAGATAAAAGACAAACGATCAGCCCACAAAAATATAACCAATGTGGCCAAGAAACAATGGAAGGAAGATAAATGGGACAGCTTGAAAAGTGCCTTATGCACCAGGGATACAAGGACATTATGGAATGTAGTAAATACTGGCTGCACAAATGACAAACTGGCAATAGAACCAAATCTACGGGCAGAAATTTGGAGGGCCCACTTTGAACCTCTACATGAAAGGGTAGAGAGTGTAGCTGAGCGGGATATAAATGAGTGCCCCCATTTGCAGTTATCTATTTCTGCTGCTCCAACAATTTCTCTAAAAGAGATTGGAGATGCCCTTAATAGTATTTCTCCCTCTAAGGCACCGGGATTAGACAAGATCCCAGGTGGCCTCTTCTGTAATTAGCCGAAAATCTGGGGACCACTTTTGGACTCTGTTTAATGCTATCCTGCAGGGAATGCCAATCCCAAAAACCTGCCTGGGGGTGGAAATCATTCCAATCTATAAGAAGGGCTCACCACTGTTACCCTCCAATTATCGCCCAATAATCCTCTTAGATGTTACCCAGATAATATGTTCACGAGTGCTATTGGGTCGACTAGAGAGCTGGATGGAGGCGTACTCCATATTCGGCCCCTTCCAAGTAGGTTTTAGATCTGAAATGTCCACAATAGATCAAATTCTTAGGCTGCAACTCGTGTACTGGAAGACGGTACTTCTGAAGGGTGGCAGCATTTATTGGATGTTTGTCGACCTAAAATCTACATTTGACCTGGTCCCCAGGGACAAATTGTGGAGCATCTTGTGAGAAGTTGGCCTGATATATGATGCTCACTAGTTCTAGTGATCACCTTGTATCAGTCCAAACAACACTTATGGTGATTGGTTGTAAGTCAACCTTATAGACCAGCTATCCTAATGGTAGCATGGACAAAGCAGTCTTAGGCTAAACTCTATTGGCATGTGAAGCCAGCTGTTTTACCACATATAACCCCTTGAATACCAAGTGAAAAGACACCACACAGGTACTTATGAAAATAAACAAGTATGTATTAACTAACATACACCTCTGAACTCTTTATGAGGTCAGAGGGCTAAGCACATGACAAACTCTTAGGAAAAATACGTTTAAGTTGCACAATTTACAATGGTGCCCTAGGGGCACGACAAACCATATACTGGAAACAATGGAATGCGAGGGAAGAAAATACTGTAAGAAGATCCAGAGATATTATCAACAATGGTCCTGTCGGGTATGAACAAGATTGCTTCAAATACTGTATGTATCTCAAAACATATTTATGACAAAATAGTATTACTTATTCCAATGTCTAGATTAAATCATTAAGTGCAAACCAAACAAGAGGAAGGGTCAGGACACGTTTTTAATCAGTGAATTAATTTTCATTCATGTTTTATCTTTTAGTATTCAACTGACTCCTTAAGATATGCAAAAAGATTATTTATAAATACGGCGCATCAATTCAAATCAGTGAAAATTGTGAAATATTGTGACTGAATGATATAACAATTAGTGACCTATATACATGTGAATGGGAGGTATTGAGGAGGAAAGAGGTTAGAAAGCCAGTCTCTGGTTTAGTAATTCTCAAATCCAACACGCTATATTAGTGAGCTATTTTATGCTGGACTCGGTTGATTGGTCCTTATGGTATATTTCGACGTTTCGACCCTGTGGACGCCTTAGTAGAAGGTCTCTAGCGGGTAAATTGAAATCTAGTTAAAAAGTTTTAGTTTGCCCTAGGTGATATTGTTAACTCACCAAATTAGTTTTTGACCCAAATCACACTTTTAACCTGCAGATCGTCGTAAATAGTTGACAGACGATCCATATAAATCAAGGAAACGCCTAAGTCAACAGGATTTAATCGTTATAGAGACAGATGTCTGCTCTCATTTGGTGAGTTAACAATATCACCTAGGGCAAACTAAAACTTTTTAACTAGATTTCAATTTACTTACCCCTTGTAAATTTACCATGTCACACAGATATAACAGCATAGCAGAGGAGACCCCAACTAGCACAACTCCAAGGTGTCCAACCCATGAGGGGACCCAGGCTGTTACCACAATATCCGGTAATTTGTGATTTCAAACCCCCATAACAAAGTTTTTATCCTTTTTAAGCAAACCTTGTGCAAAATCCAAACCTGATGGTTTTATTCTAATTAACCTACAGGCGCGATATCACTCTCCCTCATCCTGAAGAAGACCCGCTAGAGACCTTCTACTAAGGCGTCCACAGGGTCGAAACCCTGTACAAACACACCCAAAGCACCGTCAGTTAACGTGAGGGCCACCAAAAACCAAAATGCATCACCCCTGGCCTCGTCTAACAACGGAACCACCCAATGATCCCTTGTCAATCGAAATACAGTACTTTTTGAAGGATCCCAGCAAATCAGGCCAGATTAATACCAAAAAAAGAGTTTAACAGCTCGAGTCCATCCAGTCGTGTGTAGCTGAAGTCCAAGGGCGGTAATATCACGCCCGCGGGAGCCACAAAGTCCAAGCACAGTAATACCAGCCATGAAGAGGAATTATCACTGTCCAACGAATGCCGCGGTGTTGTTGAGGCGGTCCGAAAAGGAGAACAGCAGCGCATCTCTAAGCTCAGGTTAGGCATGTGTCCCAAAGAGGCACTCACGCGTACATCCGCACTGTCCAGGGAGGACGAAGCAACCAGGTCTCTCAGCAGTTCCCGAAATCCAGGCGGGTCCAGAGTCCTCCCCAAGGAAGTATAAACAGGCGCAGAGGCGCTCCATTGAAATCGGACTACGTCCTCACAGGGCGGTGAAACAGCAATGGCGGCCATTTTTCGATCCAGGTCACAGACATTGCAAAGCAGGGACTCGCGTAGATCCGTTAGGGCGGCCAGGACATCTTTGGGTGTGGGCTCCATTGTGCGCCGCCAGCATCCCATCTCCGTGCCTACGGCAGCCGTCCGATCGGGACATGGTCCGTGATGAGGGGTGTCAGCCGCCATTTTCGTCAGTTCGGCCCCGTCCCTCTGCACCTCACTGTGGGGACCGGCCCCAGCACAGGACGTCGCTAAATGTACGCCCGGAACACAAAGTTATGAGGCAGGTTCCCCAGGGAGAGTCACCAAAAGGCTAAACAAAAGACCCTACCACTCCCTGGGGGCTGCCCGCCTGTCTCGAGGGCGACCCTTGGTTATGTCCGGGCACGGAGTCCGAAGAGGGGGGCCAGGAGCCATGCACCCCCCTCGACTCCAGTATGCCTCTCAGGCCCCCAAGGCTCTTCAACAAGGGACCTGGCTGTTGTTGCCTTCAGCGGCACTCTAAGACCGACTCCACACCACCAGAGGCGGCCGCTGTGGTTGCAGTCACCACCGGCCGTCCGCTGCAATCGACACCCCGGCTTTGTCACCGCATGGGCCGCTGGGCAATGGTTGGGAAATTCTCCGGTTTCACATCACGCAGGAGTCTCAGGAGCAGGTGGTAAGTGAACGCTCCCCTTCCATTATCCAAATATACCTTTGTAGTTCCCGAGCGGCTATGCGGCCATTTCGGATGCTGGCTTGGCTCCTCCGGGGTGCTTCTCTTTTACAAGGAAGCAAGGGCCAGTCTGGGGGACCAGACCAGCAGTGTCGAAATCTTCGGGTCGTCGTCTCAGAGGTCACTGGCCAGCCGGCAAGTGACCAGACAACAGGAAAAGCAGCAACCAGGCAAAAGGGCCCCACGCAGATCACGTGGATGCTGGGGGGCTGATCTTTGATGCAGGAGCTGCGTCGGTGTGGGGCTTCTCAGACCCCAGTGCACTCACTCGAGGATCCCTCGGCGGTCGTGCTGGAAGCGCTGTGCAGGTTTCTTCAAGATGGCCGTCTCCAAGTTGCTCGTCGCACCCACGGGTCCCAGCTGTGCAGTGGATGTGGGTAGAGGTCAGAGGAATCTGGAGGTCCGGGTCTCCTCAAGCTGGGCCGTCGGGTTCCAGGAAGGAAGGACTTGCAGCAAACCGCACAGGAGCTTGATGGTGCCTGCGAAGCAGGATGGTCCCTCCCTGACCATAGGGGAGATTCTTCAGTCTTCTGATATTCAGGAGGGCGAAGGTCAAGAGTTCTTCGTGGAAGTTGTCAAGATTAATCTAAGTTGGAATGGGACCAGCTCCTACCTTTATTCAGCTAAAGGGGGCTGCATTACGATAAGGTCCCTCCCCTGGGTGGGACCAGGAAGGGGGGTGGTTACACCCCCTATCCTTTTTCCGGTCTTGCGCCAGCTCTGGGGCTGGAGTACCCCAGGAACTGGTTTAGACCGGAGTATGCACAGGGACACCTTGTGTGCCCCAGGCATGTCTCATTCCTTTCAGCCCTGTCCTACCTAATACACAAAATCCTGTCTGGGGTGGTGCTAGCACCTCCCAAGGCAGGAAACCCTTTGTCCAAGCCTCCCTCGCTGGAAGGACTCCCAGCAGCAGGAGGTCAGACTTGTGTCTGTGGTGGCAGCATCCATTTTGTGATGCTGAGGCTCGAGTTAACTTTAACCGGGGTTCACAGTTACATACATGTTGTGTCCCTCTAGAAGGGTGGAATGCTACCCCCGTCGCCAGAATTGGCGAGGGGGTAGTATTCCAATTCGTATGACACCTTACTCGACATGTTTTGATAATGCTATACCAAAGTTAGCATTTAACCGCGAGGATTATAATGCACTTAAGAGTATATGGTATAGCGTTATCATGGAACAGCTATTAGGACTTGGTTCCGCAATCTGCAAACGGGCTCAGCTAATGCCAGAGCACCATCTCACATAATTCCAAGCACTCTGCCTTCAGGATTGATAAGGCCTGTCATAGGAGTGACTGATCGGAATATATGTGTCCATTTTAGGTTTAGATATAGGGATACTATATCTAAAGCAAAGGGTGATTACACCACCTTGCCCCAGCTGATTGATCAGCCAGTTGTGTCAGATTTGGATGGCCAGCCAGGGGTGGCATAATACATGCTGCAGCCCCTGGTAGGCCCTGGGTGCACCTATGCCCTGGGTACCTAAGGTACACTGTAGAGGGGCTGATACGGCGACTCAGTATCCAATTAGATATGTACCTAGAGTACATGGAATCCATTTTACAGAGAGAACAGTGGGCCTGGGGTCCTGAATAGCAGGGCCCCATGTCAACTGATTCTGAAAGGAAATCACTGGCCAAAGGGGCCTGGCCCACCTCTGACGAAGATGGGGCTGATAAGAGTCATAAAGAGTGGGTCCGGGACACTTGTGTGTGTACCTCTAATCACTCTCTTGGCTTGCTTTTGGGTCTATGAAGATTGGATATTGTCCTACTGTGATTGACTGCTTCTGAGGAAGAGCACAACAAAGAATTGGGCTCTTCAAAGTGAGCAACCCCTAGAGCACAAACCTTAAATAAAGTGCTACTGAATCACAAGTGGGTCTGGAAATGCTAAGGTACATGCCCCCTAAAGGATGTTTATATTGCGTGCAGTGTAATGTATTTTACTTTGTGTTAGGAGATAAAAGGATCCTTTTTTACCTAAAAGCAAGTATTTGACTGGACAATCAATTATTGGGGTTGCTGGATGTATTTGGAACTATAAGTAGTAAGCCTTGGACTGCTCGACCCACGCTACCACTGAGAGTCAAGTGCTAAAGGGGTTCTTGGCCTAGTTGCTCAAAGCCTTTAGTAGACTGGCCCCAGGACATCCGAAAACCACCACGTTTTGGCCCATTAATTCTTGCTTGCCCGGTGGCACTCTTAAAAGGGGTTCTGACACCAGAGTGTTGTCTATTCTTTTTTTTATTAGTCCTTACCTTGGGTATATTAGAATTTTAACTAAATTGACATATTCACAGACTTACATATGGTTCATGGCTGACTTATGTGTTGAAATGGTCCCTCTTTACTTAATTAGGTGTTAGGTGGACTTAAATGACCATAAAATATATCTCTTATTTTGACTCTTACTTTGATTTTCCTGAATCTTTTGTTGAACTTTAGAGGGGAATTATTATTTTTGTTAATCTTTTTGCTTTCGTTCTTTGGTTTGCTCTATGTTCACTACTAGAGTCTTAACATTTTGTGTTGTGTCATCCCTCCATTGTCTTTAGCCACTTGTGGCATTTTGCAGATGCATGTGTATGGAACACAGCAAATGGATACGAGTAGGAGGATATAAACACCACCTATAATCCTCTGTATTTCAGAAACATTTTAACACCTTCAGCGCGGCGCAGATTCCTGCGCTGTGCTGAACGTTCTAATGAGCCAACGGGCTCATGACGGAACGGTTCCGTCATGAGCACAGGCCAACCGACGCTCATGACGGAACCGTTCCGTCAATAGCATCGAAGGGGTTAAATTATTTTTCCATCCATACCTGGTGTAGGTTTTTTCCCAAACTTTCTATACAGTCCTATATAAATGTATGCGTTTACTGCTCTATATCCATCCCCTTGTTAATTTTCATGCAGGATGATGTTCAAGCACAGATTTGTTTTAAGCTGCCCATTTGTTTCACTCTAGGCAAAAGTGAATGCAAGTATGTCTGTCACTTGCTCTGAAAACAATCAACAGACAGAAGATGAAAATGAAAAGCCTCCTGACATTTTGCCAAAGGACGATATTACCAGTCAGGTTTCCCATAAAGTGCCAGAGGAAATAGCAAAAAAATTGGATTTCTCCCCTTTTGTGGAATCATCAACACTTCTAGGTAAGATATTTGTCTGCCATAAGTGCTTGTCATCTAAGGTGCCATATACTATAATATATATGGTTTAATTCATGATTTCATAGATGCAATCTTAGAAGATCAGTAATCCCTCAATATTTCTTTTTCATGCTGCAATTATATCTAAAGGCAATAATAGAAGTGAGCAGACCCAATAAAGTTCCATTGAAAAATTGATGACAGAATAGCTGATAATTGTCTCCGGTGTCAGCTATTCGGTCATTAATTTAACAATAATGTTTATTGAATAGGAAGATTGTACATGTGTACCAGTCTGACAAATTTCCCCAACCAAACAAGTGATCCTTTTGGCTGTGTTCTGCTTCTTACGAAATGTGACTGCTCAAACAATGCATGACTAGACTAGAAGAAAGTTAATGAAACATAATTGTAAATTACAGACTATCTGGTCATGTGCTGCTCCACTGCTACCCACACAACAGATCCAAATACCTCGTAAGGGCTAATTAGTTGGAATGCAGCCTAAAGAACCTTTGAACTTTACTAAGTAAAAACTGAGAGAGCTGGCTCTCATCATCCTTTGTATGAATTCCACATGCTCAGTAGGATTTCCATACTGTCCCAGATGTTCATGGACTTGTGAGGTCAGCACTACCTCCAGTTGTCACCACATCACTAGCTGACTTGACAAGCTGATAACCTAATCCTCCACGCTCTTGGGATTCTTACTCTGCAGGTGCACTGAAGCAGCTATGCACCACTATCCATCATTAGATGGCTTTGGGTGGTGTTGGGGAATCCAGAGAACAGAGCGTTTCTCATACCTTTGTAAATAGAGACAGGTAAATATTTATTATGTGTAAAAGGATTTACCTGCTCTCTTTAAATTTGAGAGACAAGTCAATATTGATCAATTATTTGTAAGAAGTCACTTGGGACATTGGTGCATTATTTGGGCACTTGTTTTGTTTGCACTGAAGGAACCATATTGATCCTAGTTATTTCTGCAAAATAGATATGAAATTGGCTGCTTTATTCAGGCTGAGGGTTGGGTACCCCAGGGAATCTTACCAAACCCAGTCAATTCTGAAAACTAGAGGTACATGGGAAAATCCAGAGACGTATATCTTGAGTAGAACTCATTAGTTTTTCTTACCCAGTAGATTAAAAGGTAATAAGACCTTCTTAAATTCTCCTATATCACTACAGTGAAGGTTGGTAGGTTTTCTGTTGGAAATAAGGCCCAAAACCTCCAGACATAACACTTGTCAATGACCTTTCAGAAATTATATCCAAAATCTCAACACTTGAAAGCTGCTTTTGTGTCCAAGGTGGTATGACCACCCCGCATGAGATCTCATCTTGATGGATGGAACTTTAGGATACCTGGGTGAGGGGCCACAAGGAAGCCGGATACTAAGGCATGTTAACAGCTTTTGCAAATTCTCAAGTTTTGAAAATAAATCACCCCTTTTAGAAGTGTGTTCTTTGCTTTCTTTAGGGGTTTCATAGAAGGTAAGTATCTTGATGTAACCTCCCGGGGAAGCTGAAATGCAGGCAGTGAGAGCCATTGTGTCAAAAAGTCCACCTCCTTACTCTTTGTCTTTGCTGGACAAAAAACATCAACCCTAATGTCCAAGGGATCGTCTTTTATACTCCTGGTGTGCATCCCAAAGTGAGCAGAATTTGAGATTATCAATGGAAAGCAGACTCACTATAGATATTGCCAGCACAGTTATGCAATGCAACCAGATTAGTTCCACTTAGTTTTCCTTCACACGATTGAACCTGCAAGTTGATAAGTGCCCAGGTTCCTGCAGCTTCCCAAATTTGGTGCATCTCCCTTTTATAGCTCCACAAATAAGCAGAGGAACAGAAAAAAATTAACTTTGGAGAAAAATACCCCAATCTGCCCTCCTGGTGGGCTCAAACATCATCCACCCAGGGAACTGGGGTGTGATCCAATGCCATACCTGTCCCCCCAACTCTGTATCTTCTCATACAAATGTAATGCCCTGAATATAATATACAAAAATATTTTTCCTTTATTAGGGTTTCCAACCTTTTCTGTAATAAGAGCTACTTCTGATCATTGAAATCATTGTGAGTTACAGAAGGCCAAGTAACTTGTGCATTTTTATCAGGACCACCTCGCCCAGCTTCAGTCATTTTAAATGTAATATGTATGAAGCCCAATACTATGGTTTAAGCAAAATGCTGTGTCTAGGGGGTACTATGATATGTCTGCCCTGTGCGTCAGTGAGTGCATGGTCTGTCGGGATGTATTAACGTTTGAAAATCAATGGGATATATGTGTATCGGTGACAGAGCCTGTGTCTTATGTACTTGTGGCACAGGACATACCTTTCACCATGTAAGGCACCATTACATGTATAACACAGACATGCAACCTTTTTTTTTAAAGTGGGAGAAATGTAACGTGCAGAAAAATGTTCTGCAAAAATCTTCTTAATATGAAACATTATTCTGCACTCTGATTTCTCCCGTTTAAAAACAATTGCTTTATTTTTTAGTTATAAACATAGCAGTGTGTCAACCAGACACTGGGAGCTAGATGCCTACTGTGTGTAAATGCGTTACTATGAAATGGGAGGTAATTCAACTGAAGAGTTAACTTAGTTTATATGGATTACATAAAACTTATCATTTTAATTTTCTCCCATGTCATTGTCTTTATAAACAGCAGGCATGTTAATCCCAATGGCTTGAAGAAATAATGCCATATTTATAACAGCAAAATTCAGTCATTTTTTTAAATGTGAAGAATTTAAAGTGAAGAAACATGCTTCCTAAAACATTAGGACTTAATTGGCTTAATTTAAAATAGAGAAAAACCATTGACAATGTTTCATACAAACATTTTTATTCACAAAAAACTTCTCCCATTTAAAAGAAAATGACTATATTTTTCAGTTACAAATTTGGCACTGTGGCTACCAGCCACTGGGTGTAAGATGCTTGCTGTTTGTAAATGTGATACTTTGAAAAGGTAGACAATAAAAACAAAGAGCAAACGTAATCATTAATTTAACTCTTCATTTGAATTTTCTCTCATTTAAAAGCCTTCAGAAATATCATTTTGTTCTCATGCTCAACTATTGAGGTGGGAACAACTTTTATTTAAGAGTTAAATACCCTAGTTCTTCAGTTCTGAACCTCTGTGATCCACATGGGGTATAAATCTGACTGTGCACTGCTCATCTGGTGGGAGATATCTGACTAGGTTAATTGCAGAGAATCGTAATGAGATCTCAAATGAGGAGCCAAAACTTGTCTAGCTTGGGTTCCTCTTGAAGTAGTTGTTGGTGGGCAGTAGAATTTTCATAATTTTATTCTTTGGTCAACATCAATGACATTTTTAATATTTCATTTTTGTTAGTATTGATTGGTTTCTTTTGCAGTCTGACACATGCATACCTGTCTCAACAGATTTTATAAAGGCTGAAGGTTTATCAAAAACGCAAGAGAAGGCCACATCACCAGACCAGGAGCAAGTATTTGCTGAATGCTCCCAAGAAAGGATTCTGGGGTTGCTTGCAGCCATGTTGGCTCCTTTTAAATCAGTAAGAATTTTGATTCTCTTGATGGCTTTTTTAGCTTGCATTAAGAACCGCAAGTTGCATTTTTCTTTAAAGGGTTCTAACAGGAGTAAGCTGGATACTCTTCGGACAACAGTACTACAACAAAACATCAGCTGCTTAATGTGTATTCGGAAATATGACAAGGATATAAATGTAAGCATGCTAATATTAATACAGGCATGACAAATCAGCATGGTGTAATTTTTGGCAGTATTTTTCATCAATCCTGCTACACAGAGCCATCTTGAAAACACCAATGTGCCTTGCTTTGCCTGTAGCATAGAAGGAAGTGCTGTAGTCTGTGTGCAGGTCGGAGTGATCTTTATGTTCACGCCAACTGAATTAACCGTAGGCTAAGATTTTACATATAACAGGTCTTATGTTTTAAAGGCTCTGAGTATTTTAAAACATAGGCAGTCAGGTATTAACAGAAACATACCTATACTGCTTTCCCAAGACTACTTTTTTGTTTTCTGTTTTCCTGATTTATAGAGTGCACAATCCCCCAAAAGGGCTTCCTGTCGCTAAGTAGAAAACTGACTTTGCTGGAACCAAGGTTAAAGGTTGTCTGTAAAAAAGTTGATTTTTAATGCCTTGAGCAAGGCAAAGTAGTTGTTGACATGACTCAGAGAGGGAATTCCAATCTCTGGTTGCCAGAAACAAAAAGTAAACCGGGATTTTTGTACATTGATTAGAACTTGAACATAAGTGATGAAAGACAAGATGAACCAAATAAAGAACCTTAACTTTCCTGGAAATTGGAAGGCAGTGCAAAAAGAAAAGATAACATGAAAAGTACGAAAAACAGGGAAGTTGAAGCATAGGCCAGACAGTTGCCTTTTGAATTATTGCTAACCTGGAGATTGTGAAAGCGAGGAGGCCCAAATAAAGAGAGCTTTAATAATCGAGCCATAACAGCTTGCATTTTAGATTGAAGAATCTTTATCATTGTTAGGAATCTCTCTTCTGTCAGTCTTAATATTTAATGAATTACTCCACATCGATACTGCCACCTCAGCTAGACAGAACATCAGATTGAGGTGAGGTAGGGGTTCAGAGGAGTCCATATCGATCAAAATGTATGTTTACCTGCGGAAATCATAATTGGAAAACCAAATGAATGAATACGAGCATCCCAGGGAGTGGCATATACATTAAACAGTGAAGGACTCCAAGAAGAGCTGTGGGGACCGCCAGGAGTATCTGGAAGGAAAGAAGATCTGTGTAGAGGAACATGGATAGCTTGGGAATGGTTGCATATATATGAGGTGATACATTCCAAAGTCTTGTTGGTGATACCGACATTAGAGACCCAAAAGAATATCTTGTCAAACATCTTGTCAAGTGTGGCAAATGGATCAAGGCAGCAATGCCCCTCTGATTCACAATAACTCTGAGATTGTCATGAATAGTGACTAAAGCTGTTTGAGTGCTATGGTGAGGACTGAAACCAGACTGATGAAGGTCGAGGATGTTATTGGCTTCCCAAGAAAGGCAACAGTTAATAGTGGATTTGCTTTTCCATAATTTTGATAGGTAAGGGTTGGGAAGAGATATGACAAAAGTTCCTAATGACTCCAGGATCCGTAGAAACAAATAGAATTTGTTCCCTGAATGAAGGTACTCTAGAGCTCAAGAGAGACAATTTACTTGACCCGATAGAAACATTTAGCCGCAGATTCCCTAACTTAGAATATGCTCCAGGCGCCAGTCTGGATCCAGAGATTTTCCAGCAGTACCTCTGTGCGTCCGGGGACAGCGTCGCATGGCCTAGCCCTAACGTTGTCCACGTTTATGACATCAGTAGAGCCATATAAGTCCCTCCCGGCAGACTGACATCAGTTTTGTCTTGTCCGCGCTGCAATGCAGATCCAGGAGAAGAGGTTCCTCTGGCCTGTTTGTTTTTGGCCTTTCTGATGCCTTTTAGCATCCAGGAACAGTGTGCCGATGACTTCGGGCTTTGTCGTGTGAGTCCTGTACACGGCTGATGTCTGTGACTGGACCGCATGCAATTTGTATGAGGAGGAAAACTAAAGCCTTACTGCGCTGGTGAAACTGTCCAGAATCTGCTGCAGCGCTGGGCGAGCGCTCATTTCCTGGCCTGTCGTCGCGCTAAACGAGCGCTTCTTTCTTGGTTACCTGGTCCCCCCCCCCCGCCGCCGCCTACAAACTCGCGGCCGCCGAGCGGGGGGACTACATCCCCCAGAGTTCCCGGCGGACACGCCCACACACGCCAGGTGACGCGCACGGAGGCGCTTAAATCACCGGCGCTCCGCAGCAGGAGTGTGTTGCACAAACGAGGAGGAAAACTAAAGCCTTACTGCGCTGGTGAAACTGTCCAGAATCTGCTGCAGCGCTGGGCGAGCGCTCATTTCCTGGCCTGTCGTCGCGCTAAACGAGCGCTTCTTTCTTGGGTACCTGGTCCCCCCCGCCGCCGCCTACAAACTCGTGGCCGCCGAGCAGGGGGACTACATCCCCCAGAGTTCCCGGCGGACACGCCCACACACGCCAGGTGACGCGCACGGAGGCGCTTAAATCACCGGCGCTCCGCAGCAGGAGTGTGTTGCACAAACGAGGAGGAAAACTAAAGCCTTACTGCGCTGGTGAAACTGTCCAGAATCTGCTGCAGCGCTGGGCGAGCGCTCATTTCCTGGCCTGTCGTCGCGCTAAACGAGCGCTTCTTTCTTGGGTACCTGGTCCCCCCGCCGCCGCCTACAAACTCGCGGCCGCCGAGCGGGGGGACTACATCCCCCAGAGTTCCCGGCGGACACGCCCACACACGCCAGGTGACGCGCACGGAGGCGCTTAAATCACCGGCGCTCCGCAGCAGGAGTGTGTTGCACAAACGAGGAGGAAAACTAAAGCCTTACTGCGCTGGTGAAACTGTCCAGAATCTGCTGCAGCGCTGGGCGAGCGCTCATTTCCTGGCCTCTCGTCGCGCTAAACGAGCGCTTCTTTCTTGGGTACCTGGTCCCCCCCGCCGCCGCCTACAAACTCGCGGCCGCCGAGCGGGGGGACTACATCCCCCAGAGTTCCCGGCGGACACGCCCACACACGCCAGGTGACGCGCACGGAGGCGCTTAAATCAACGGCACTTCCCTCGCACCGCGGGACGCGCGCGGGCGGCGCCGGGCTAAGCCCGGGCAAAGGGCGGGCCCTCTGTGGCCCTCGGTGACTGAGGTAGGCTGGGCTGAGCCCGGTTATTTTCATTTGTTGTCCAGTATATGTCTGGTGGCCAAGACGAAGCAATTCCTCGTGAAGTTAAAGAGCTGTTCCGGCTCCATTGACATTGATTGTAAGCCAGTCACAGTCGCATCTCCATTAACTAATCTATTTTATGGTACTTGTATATTTTTAAGCTCACTCATTCTGGAAGAACATTACTTTATAAACGACGTATTGTGGGAAAATTCTGCAGAAGATGACTAAAAAACTTCGCTCTGGGAGATTAGTGGGGGGAAGAACTTGTGCTAAAACAACCTGCTTCGAAATAAATCAGTGAATAATCACCTTCTAAAGGGACAATGTCAGCTTTTTGAGTTATGGGAAAAACCAGTGGATAAGAAATTAACTGCTGCTGGAAAGGAAGCTTTATTCTCTGGTGTTCAGGAGGGTCATACACAAGTGGTTGATAATTTGACACCCCTCTCCTTGATGACAGAGCCACTTCAAGTAGAAACCATTGCGAGGTCCTGCCTTGTGCATTCTGAAGAGGATGGGGATACTGAGCCTCTCGCTCTTTCCATGGAAGGAAAACAAGCGAACAATCCATCAGCTCCTCAAGCTTCTTCCCCGAATGTTCGGTTAGGTGGGGACTCCTCACTGCTATCCATTGACCTTGAACTCTGCGGCCGTTATGTAAAGGCAGCTAGTTTGGAGGCTTTAGAAATTATTAAGCCTTCTGGGGGTGCTACTCCATCTGGGCTATTGTTATATAGCAGTACTCCTTCTTTAAATGGACAGGATATGTCTGAGTTGTTAAATGTCTCCAGGAGCCCGGTTCTCAATCTTTCCGGAATCTGTCCTCCTGTTGGGGCTGGTGATAAACCTATATCGGAATCTCTGATTGCTCTGGAACATTTATCTGAAAGAAACACGTTAGTGTTAGATTCCTTACCTTAGAATATCCCCAGGCGTCAGTCTGGATCCGGAAACTTTTGCGTAGCAGTACCCCTGCGCGTCGGTAGGCGTCGTCTGCAGGCGTCCCCTGCGGCTCCGCGTCCGTCGTCGGCGTCGTGCGCCGTGATGACGTCGCTGGAGTATATAGACGCCGCCTCCGCGCGCTGACGTCAGTTCTTCTTTTTTCCGCGCCAGTGGACGCAGATCTGAAGAGCAGTACTCCGGTCTTTTGACCAAGTTTTTCGATAGTTATTTCTCTCTTTGTGCCTGTTAGGATGCCTGGGTTCAAGCACTGTGATGACTGTGAGCGCACGATGTCGGTCACAGACCATCACCGCCTCTGTCTCCGGTGTCTGGGCCCCGACCACGACGTGGACTCCTGCGTCGACTGCCGGGCCCTCACCAACAAGGCTAGGCGGGAGCGGTCCCGCAAGCTACTGGAGCTCCGGGTGTCGGCCCCACGTTGGGACCGGGAGCGGTCCCGGTCCGGCAGGAGGTCGAGAGAGCGTTCAAGGGAGCGGTCGCGGAGCCGCGCCGAGCGTTCCGGAAGTCGACACCACTCGTCAGGCTCATCAGGTAAGAAGGACAAGAAGTCGGGGCGTCGTCATCGTACCCCCGACTCCCCCCGACGCTCGCGCGATGCGGCCGGGGGCTCGGGTGACCCCAACCCCGCGGCTCCGCGAGAGTCGCCGGCGCGGCCTGCCTCATACCCTCCGGTCCCTGGGCACGGCGCGACGCCTGAGGAGATCGAGGCGTTCCTCATGGCCATGAGGGCGCTCGCTTCTCCGACGGGGCCTACGGCGCCTTCGGGCCCAGTGCTACCGTCTGGGGGCCCTGGCGGTTCGGGTGTCCCTGCCTCGGCGCCGTCGGGTGCTCCGGCCCCAGCGCCGCCGACGGCTCCGACCCCGGCGCCGCAAGGGCCTTCGGGATCGGCGCCGGCTGGTCTTCCGGCCTCTCCGGCGCCGTTACCATCGGGGTTACCCCCGACGCCGCCCCCGCGCGGCGCCGGTTCTCCGGTGCCGGCTCCGGCCGGCAGCGGGGCTCCGACGCCGGCTCCGGGCGGCGCCGTTCCCCTACCTTCCCCGACGCCGGACGCGGAGCCGGACCGGCGTCGCTCGACGCCGGTCCCGGCGCCGATGGGGCCCATGAACCCCGAGGAGCCGGTCTACATCGTTGACTCCGAATACGGAGAGGATGAAGAGTTCAGTGAAGGTTGGGAGGGGTCCGTGGACCCTCTGTCACGCGAGTGCCAGTATGACCCGGACTGGACAGGTGACTTGGGGGATGCCAGTGGTCTGGACGACTCTCCTAACCCTGGTTTGATCTCTCCTCCAACCGTGGCATCGGTGGAGGGAGCTGCATATTCAGTGGTGCTGATGAGGGCTGCCAAGGCCTTACACCTTGAGCTCCCCGTCGCGGCCGTGAGGCCTAACATCCTCACTGAGGTCTTCAAACCGCAGTCAAGCCACAGGAGCCACTACTGCCGTTTAATGAAGCCTTGTCAGACGTTCTGTTGGGCACGTGGTCCAGGCCCGCTTCAGGTGCGCCTGTTGATCGGAACGTGGCCAGGCGCCACCGTCCTTGTCCGGACGACCCCAAGTTCCTGTCTACCCACCCCACTCCTGAGAGTCTGGTGATCCAGACCTCGACCTCCCAGTCCGCATTCCCGTCGGCCCCGCCCGACCGGGAATCCAAGAGGTATGACCAGTTTGGCAAGAAGGTCTTCTCGTCCATTAGTTTGGGCCTGCGGTCTTGCAACACCGCTTGCCTCTTGGGCCGCTACACCCACTCTGTGTGGGATACGGTCGCGGAACTGCTGCCAGAATGCCCCATGGAGGTGCGGGCAAAACTCGGTCAGGCTGTGGCTGAGGGCCGAGATGCAGCTAAATATTCGATACGGTGTGGTCTTGATACGACCGACTCGCTGGGCAGAGCTATGTCAACGACGGTGGCGATTCGTCGCCACGCCTGGCTGAGATCCGCCAACTTTTCGGCAGATGTCCAGAATACATTGATGGACATGCCGTTCGATGTCTGTCACCTGTTTGGTGACAAGGCGGACCACGCGCTGGAACGCTTCAAGGACTCCAGGGTCACGGCCAAGTCCTTGGGTCTCTCGACCCAGCGTCAGCAACCGGGTTCGTTTCGTCCCTTTCGTGGCCAAGGAAGGGGCGCCCCCACACGTGCTGCCAGCCACGCGCCGCAACAATCCTTTCAACGCGGTGGCGGCCGTGGAAACCGCCGTGGTGGCAGTCGGGGACAACGGCGGGGTCAGACCACACCTCCCCCCGCAGCATCTGCCTCAAAATCCTCCTAGTCCGTGCTTCCGGCCCCATGTGACGCCAGTGGGTGGCAGGGTTCGCCATCACCACGCTCACTGGCGCACGATCACTTCGGACAGGTGGGTGCTGCAAATCGTCCGAAGGGGCTACTCCCTCCCCTTCGAGACCACTCCTCCAGCCATGCCACCGCAGAACCACCGTGTGTCGGGGGACCACTTGACACTTCTGCAGGAGGAAGTTACGGCCCTCTTGGCCAAGGGGGCCATCGAGCGCGTTCCTGGGCCAGAAGTAGGGCGTGGTTGCTATTCCCACTACTTTCTGGTACCCAAGAAGGACAAGGGGGGCCTACGTCCTATCTTGGATCTAAGGAACGTCAACGGCTTCCTCCGGAAGGAGAAGTTCAAGATGTTGACGTTAGCTCAGGTCTTGGCTGCTCTAGACCCACAAGACTGGATGGTAGCGTTGGACTTGCAGGATGCCTATTTTCACATCCCCGTCCTGCCGGCCCACCGGCGTTACCTGCGGTTCACGGTAGGCCAGGAGCACTTTCAGTTTATCGTGCTTCCCTTCGGCCTTACCAGCGCCCCACGGGTGTTCACAAAGGTGATGGCGGTGGTCGCAGCCCATCTGCGCAGGTTGGGGGTTTCAGTCTTCCCCTACCTAGACGACTGGTTGTTGAAGGCGGGCTCGCCCCAGACAGTCGTCCACCACCTTCAGATGACGGCAGACCTCTTGCACGACCTGGGGTTCTCCATCAATGTGCCGAAATCACACCTGTGTCCCTCTCAAAAGCTCCTTTTCATCGGAGCGGTTCTGGACTCGGCGCAGTTTCGGGTTTATCCTCCGGAACGGCGGGTCCGGGATATTCAGGCTTTGATTCCCATCTTTCAGCCGCTATCCCGGGTTTCGGTCAGGTTGACGCTGCGGCTGCTGGGACTGATGGCTTCCTGCATCCTTCTGGTGCATCACGCCCGGTGGCGGATGCGGGCTCTGCAGTGGGACCTGAAGTTTCAGTGGGCCCAGCATCAGGGCAACTTGTCCGACCACGTCTTGATCTCGGAGGGCACTGCGAGACAGCTGCAGTGGTGGCTTACGGACCGCGATTGGGTCAGAGGCAGATCCCTCTCCCTTCCCCAACCGGAGCACGTTGTCGTGACGGACGCGTCCCTCCAGGGCTGGGGTGGCCACTTGGGAGAGGCAGAGATCAGAGGCATCTGGTCTCCGGCGGAGTCCCGGCTCCATATCAACCTGTTGGAGCTGCGGGCGATTCGTCTGGCACTGAAGGCATTCCTCCCCTTTGTCAACGGGAGTGTGGTGCAGGTGTTCACCGACAACACCACCGCCATGTGGTACTGCAACAAACAGGGCGGAGTGGGGTCGTGGACCCTTTGCCAGGAGGCTCTGCGCCTCTGGCAATGGCTGGAACGTCAGGGTGTGACTCTGACGGTTCAACACCTGGCAGGTTCCCTGAACGCCAGGGCGGACGAACTCAGCCGTCGGTGCTCGATGGATCACGAATGGCGTCTGAACTCGGACGTGGCGCAAGGCATCTTTCTGCGATGGGGAGAGCCTTGGTTAGATCTATTCGCCACAGAAGAGAACGCGCAATGTCATCAGTTCTGCGCGTTGGAGTTTCCAAGACGGCACTCGCACGGCGACGCTTTTCGGCGCGAGTGGAGTTGCGGTCTGTTATACGCCTTTCCGCCTATACCACTTCTGCCCAGAGTGCTGAAGAAGATCAGGCGCGACCGGGCCCAAGTTATCCTTGTGGCTCCGGACTGGGCTCGAAGGTACTGGTATCCCGAGCTACTCAGCATGTCAGTCGGTCCCCCGATCCGCCTGCCTCTTCAGGAGGACCTTCTGTCGCAGCAGCAGGGGACGGTCTTCCACCCGAACCTGTCCAGTCTCCACCTCCATGCTTGGAGATTGAGCGGCGGCAGTTGAGGCCATTTGACTTGCCTCCTGAAGTCTGTGATGTAATTCTGGCAGCCAGGCGTCCCTCCACTAAGTCGGTATACGCCTGTCGGTGGAACAGATTTGTGGCATGGTGCACAGCAAAGGCTGTGGATCCACTCTCTGCCCCTCTTTCCGAGGTTCTTCTGTTTCTTCTCTCTCTTGCCCAGCAGGGCTCTGCTCTGGGCACTATCAAGGGCTACCTTTCTGCCCTTTCAGCCTTTTTAAGGCTTCCCGATCAGCCTTCTTTGTTCAAATCCCCGATTGTAACTCGATTCTTGAAGGGCATCACTCACATGTTTCCACCTGTTCCGTTTGTGATGCCTCAGTGGGATTTGAACCTGGTTCTGACCTTTCTGATGTGTGCTCCCTTTGAGCCCCTTCATTCTTGCCCTCTCCGTCTCCTGACTTTAAAGACGACTTTCCTGGTTGCCATCACCTCTGCCAGGAGGGTGAGTGAGCTCCAGGCTCTTTCTGTGAAACCTCCTTTCTTGTCCATTCATCCTGACAAGGTGGTTCTGAGGACTAGACCCTCTTTCCTGCCCAAGGTTGTTTCGGCCTTTCACATCGGGCAGTCCATCACCCTCCCTTCCTTCTTCCCGCCTCCGCATCCTTCAAAGGATGAAGAGCGGCTCCATCGTCTGGACCCAAAACGTGCGCTTTCATTTTATATGGATCGCACACGCCAGTTCCGGGTGGATGACCAACTGTTTGTTGGCTACGTGGGTGCGAAGAAGGGACGGGCGGTCCATAAACGGACCATCTCTCGATGGGTCGTTCTCTGCATCAAAGCGTGCTACTCTTTGGCTCGGAAGGAGCCTCCTGTTGGGCTGAGGGCCCATTCCACTCGGGCCACGGCGGCTACTACTGCCTTGGGCCGGGGAGTCCCTTTGCAGGACATTTGCCAGGCGGCTACGTGGGCCTCGCTGCACACTTTCGCGAGGCACTACTGCCTGGACAGTCAAGTCCGGAGGGATGGCTTCTTTGGCCGTTCGGTCCTCCAGGACTTTCTGGTGTAGGAATGTATTGGTTCGCAGACCCACCACCGGGGTTGGTATTGCTGGGGTATCTATTCTAAGGTAAGGAATCTAACACTAACGTGTTTCTTTCAGATGAACAAGTTACTTACCTTCGGTAACGATATATCTGTAAGAAACATTAGTTAGTGTTAGATTCCTTACCGAACCCACCCATCCTCCCCGTTCTGCGAACTGATACCAAGGGTTAAGGACATCCCTTTCAGGGCCCTAGTTTTTACATGGCACCAGTGTTGGTTCTCTCATGGCTCTGCGTCTCCTGGCGCGGAAAAGCTGTGTACAAAGAACTGACGTCAGCGCGCGGAGGCGGCGTCTATATACTCCAGCGACGTCATCACGGCGCACGACGCCGACGACGGACGCGGAGCCGCAGGGGACGTCTGCAGACGACGCCTACCGACGCGCAGGGGTACTGCTACGCAAAAGTTTCCGGATCCAGACTGACGCCTGGGGATATTCTAAGGTAAGGAATCTAACACTAACTAATGTTTCTTACAGATATATCGTTACCGAAGGTAAGTAACTTGTTCGTTAGCCTCCATATTACTTCTTCTGGGGAAATTTGTAGGTAGTTCTGATTGCATCTTGGACTCTGTTACTCAAATACTGAATACATTGCTACAAAAAGCCCCTGAAACGAGGAGTGTTCCTTCCCCCACGGCCGATATTAGTTTGGCAAAGGGGAAAACAAATGTGCTCATAGAGAATTCCGGTATAAAGGCACCAGTATCAGTTCATGAAATTAATGCCACGGTCCTGCCAGTAACAGCAGCGTCCAACTGCGTAAAGAATTCTGATCTGGAGATAGAGGAAGAAAATAAATCTATCTCCGGCTGTAAAGTGGTACAAGAACTATTCCCAATTTTCATTTCGGAAGATAAAAAAGAGCAATCTGAGGATAAGCAAGAAGTAATGGAAAAAAACGGAAAACATAGAAATAATAAAGGGAATAAAAGGAAACCGGTCCGCAAATACAGGAAGAAAAGGCAAAGGCGGATAATCTTCCAAAACTCTATAATCTTGACTGATAATGAAGATAAAGCCACTGTTCCAATCCCGATGACCTTAAAGGTGGCTAGTGAATCCAACCCTCCATATCGTGGCTCAGAGTTCATTTGCAATACTTTGCCTACGACTATGGAAGATCCACCGCAGAAGGGTGGTCTTGGTCCGAGTACCTCCCCAATGATAGAAATAAGGAGCTCTATTCTAGATAAAGGCGGGTCTCTCAACCCTTTGGCCTCTCCTTTCTCTCTTACAGCCGGGGTTGGCGATCGCCCACTCCCCCCTATTCAGCCAAAAAATTCAATGTCTTATGTGGACACTTTTGTTTTGGATTTTCTACCCCTATTTGATGCAGACTTACCCTTAAACAGAGCATGGTTACTTAAATGTTTCAGTGATGTGGAAAGTCTCCACCTTATTCAATCAAGTGACATTGAGATAGTCTATTTGCCAGGTGGAGATAGTGTGTCACGCATAAGGGTCAAATTTTATTCTAAAATTATTGTAAATTTGATACTACAGCAAGCGGAGAATTTCCAATGTACAGGTATTGACGTCCTGCCTATCTTTAGTTCTTGTAATATCCACTCTCCCCATAGGATGACACAAAAGGGTGATAAACAAAATGGTGTACCTTCTCCGTTCAAAGATCTAAAGATTTGGGTCTCGAAAGGGAAACGCTCGGTCTCCCAGGTAATGCCACTCCCACTGACTCAGAACTCTTCTCTAACAGAGGACAATAATCGGTGGAATTGGCTGCATAGTGCCTTATCTACTAAGACCACAGATAACCCCAAATTGTTTCACCATCTTTAACAATCAATTGAAAATTATTTCTTGGAATGCAGCTGGGATACATAGTAGTCCAGAGAAACTTGAGTTTCTATTTTCGCTGGGAGCAAATGTAATTTGCATCCAATAAACATGGTGCACTGATAATATTGATGTCAGGAAGGATTACTATGTGTTGGAAGCGCCGGCTGCCCCATCCAAGAAAGGTCATGCCAAAGGGGGAATTGCTTGTTTATTATCTAATAAATTGCACTGGAGATTCTCCCACTATATCGACCCAAGTAACCTCTTTCAAGCTATAACAATAGCAAATTTCCCCAGTTATCTAAAGAAGCCCTCTGTTGTAATTATTAATGTGTACATTCCTCCAGAAGAGCGTTTTAACGTTTTATTGAAGCAAGTATTCCAATATATTGGTCAGATTAAAAATGCCTCACCCCCACCAGAAGTTATCCTAGTAGGAGATTTGAACTGTAAAATTTCTAATGCTAGTCTAAATCTCTTTAGAAATAAATCCAAAGAAGAGGCGCATTTTATACCACAATCCCTCTTTCCAGACAAAATAGTAACTAATAAAAGAGGGAAGATTCTGCTCGAAGAATTATCGGCAGTTGAGGGGCTTATTCTAAATGGGAGATTCCCTTCTGATGTGCCTGCGGAATTTACTCATAAGTCCCCTTTTAGGGCTTCTATTCTTGATTATGCGATCTCGGACTATGACATTTTCCCTTGTATCCAGGATCTCATGATAGTCCCCACAACTTTGAGTGATCATAACATAATCCTTATAACTATTTCTTTAAAACCTCCGCCCACTGCGTCATGGTCCTTCAATAGTAATGACGCTACTTTCCATGCATCCTCGGGCAGATGTTTTTGGAACCCAACTGCCATTATAGGTGTGCATGCTATTCTATGTAAAACTATATTAGAACTAAATGACTGGCATGGTTCGGAAATTGTTAATTTTGAAAAATTTATGCGGAACATCATCTTAGATGTAAAAAAGGCTAGCTGTCCTAGGAAAAGGGTAGTTTTTCCTAGTGCATTGCGCATCCTGAATAAGGAAATAAATAAATTAGTCCGAGAGCAATTCTTATGTAGATCAGGTGAACGGGAAAAAGAAATATCAAGGTTGAAAAGAAAGAGACTTAGACTAAAAGCGAAAATAAAAAAGGAGAAGGAAGATACAGTTTGGATTAACCTGAGGGAATCAGTTGTGCATGGCAAGACTAGAGAATTTTGGTCCATAATTGGGAAGGGATGTGGCACTAGAATAAGTCCCTGCCCCATCCCTATAGCTGAAGAGGTATGGACCACTTACATTCAGGAGCTTTATGCAGGGAATGGTATTTCGGCTGAAGATAGTGATCCCGATTTAACATCTGAAGGACTGATTAACTATCCCACAGAGGAAACAATAGAAATGGCCATAAAGAATATGCGCTCCTCCGGCGCAATGGGTCCTGACGAACTCCCCATGACGGTTCTGAAGCAGGAACCTTATCTGTGGAGTAAAATCCTTTATCCATTGTTTAAATCCTGCTTTGACTCTAAAACGGTACCCGCATCCTGGAGGGGAAGTATTCTGGTCCCTATTTTCAAGAAGGGAACTAGGGATAGCCCCAGTAATTATCGTCTGATAGCTCTCCTCGACTCAATCGGAAAGGTTTTTGCGAAATGTCTTTTAAATTTACTTTCCGACTGGGTTGAGGAGAACAATATCCTGCCATTTGAACAAACTGGTTTCCGTAGGGGGCACGGCACCCTAGATAACCTCACCACCCTACATGTGATATCTGATAAATACACGCAGGTGAGAGGGGGGGTGGTGTACGCTGCTTTTATCGATTTCTCCACAGCGTTCGATAAAGTGGATCGTAGATCGCTGTGGAGAAAATTAGCAGCTCTCGGTGTACCATCTTACCTATTAGATCTTGTTCGTACACTTCATACGGAAACCTGGTGCAGTGTTCTTCAAGGGGGCGAAAGGGGTCTCTCCCACCGTATCCCATCTTTGAACAGCCTCAAACAAGGCTGTCTCTTGGCTCCCCTATTGTTTTCCTTATACACTGTAGACCTGCCTGCTCCCATGTCTGTCTGTGAGGGTATTGCTCCCGTGATAGGGGGGACCCCTATCTCTTGCTTGATGTATGCCGATGATATTCTTGTTTTAGATTTAACTCCCAAAGGTCTCGCAAATCGGCTGCAAGTTCTTCATGCTTTTGCTGTTTCCCATTGTGGAACAGGAGCCCATATTACCATCGATGCCCAGGCTGCTGGCGCAAGACGCCTCTTAGTTCCCATTCTGAATAATTACCAAAATAAAGAGACGGGCGCTGGAAGCAGGAATCAAGAACAGAGTTTAATTCTCATGAGGAGAGCCAGTCATGTCAGACACGAAACAAGGTGCCATCGGGAGGTGCTCTAACAAGTGAGCTGAGACTCTTGCTTTTATACCTTACAAAACATTTGGCATTACAGTCACAGCATTGTGAAACGAAGGAAAGATAACCCTATAATCCTCGTGTCAATCCTACCCCACATGTGTTCACAATAGGGACCCTTGACCTGCTGATAAGAGGGGAGGGCAATCACGCAGCTGAGTGTTCCGTCAACTGTTTAGGATGTGTACGCCTGATCATAGCCCAGGGGGTGGGGTGGCTAGGATCAATAGTGGGTCCTTTGAAGAGGAGTGACTTCATACAATAAGGGCAGTAAATGGTATCTCCTGGCTTAGGCGATGGCCTCGGACACGTGTGGTCAGCCGGACTCGGGGGAAGGGGGTCATCAAAGGAGTGGTATTCATGCTGCGTGGACAATCGAGCGCGGAGGGAAGGCTTTGTCAACAGAGGGGCATTCATGAGAGGAGAGGAGGTGCTGGTCAGGCGCGGCCGTGACTCCCAAGGACAGGGTCTTGCAGAAGAAGAAGGTTTATGACTTGCCCATGTGAGGGAGAAGGAGGGGGTCAGGGTGCGCGCAGGGTCAGAGTCGCACAGAGAGAGAGAGGTCTTATGACCCGTACATGAGAGAACAGGGGCAGTCAGATACAGCTGGGGGCTATGTCAGCTGAGGCGAAGGATGCTTCTTCAGGAGGGAAATGGGGGGGGTGCCTGGGTCAAACAGGAGGGTTGCCTTTCATAGCAGGGTCGAGCAGAGTGCTGGGTTTCATGGTCTATGCATGTGAGAGAGAGGGGGGGTTTCAAATACACGCAGAAGGGAAGCCGGTGATTCTAATCTTAGGCGGGCAAAAGGCCAGGGTGCCTAAAATGGCTGTCATGTACACATGGGTACAGGCCTTTGCTGGCAGAGGGATGCAGTCAATGCTTTACGGTATTCATGGTGCGCGCAGGGAGAGGAATGGGAAAAGGGAAATGAACGTTGCTTATGTACATCAATATTTCTAATTTTCTACAGTCGCCCCTTTTTACATAGCAAAAGTTCATTTTCGTAATCGATGATGGTACATATAAACAGGCACGGTCGCAGAATTAGCATTGTCGATATTAGCATATGGCATATAATCATGGACAGTTGATGTGTTTGGCAGAATGCAGCACATAGGAGATGGCATTTGTCAAGTTCCTATCATTTTCAAAGCACAACATAGCATAAATGTTTCTGACTTAAAATTGTGACCAATGAACATTTTGACCAAGTAGTTGAGGGCGGAATTTAGTCCAATACACAAGATCTCTTCGTCACAGTGTCTTTTTAGTAATGAGCCATCACTGGTAGGCTCTAGTCCGTGTCTTTTCGTTGGCGCTGTTCAGCACCGGCGGTGGAGCTATAGGTCCAGCTCGGGTTTGTCCTTACGCGTTGCAGGGTGCGGTCAGTCCTCTGCTGTTAGACCACAGTCCTGTTCCCTAACCAATCCTCCAGTGGCGCCTTATGCTCGGCACCCATATTCCTGCGGTGCACCCCATTTCCACCTGGATGCTGTTCTTCCTTTCGACAAGAAGTCATGTGGAAAAGAGGGTGTGTGGTTTCGATAGTCGATGGGAGTGAGAGGGCGGAGTGGAGGCAGATTTTCCTGGGACACACCAAGGGGACCAAGGGAGCAAATGATAACAAGCAAGCAAGCCCATCAATCGGGCCCAAAGAAGGGGGACGGAGACTCCAGGCACACGTGGGTTAGCAGACGGAGGGCTTCAGGGTGGCCCGTCATTTCTCATGTTCCACGTTGAAATTGCTGTCTCGTCCCGTATCTTGTTGCTCTGCAGCTCCACCTTTGGTCGAGGTCACATGTGTCTCAAGATCTGCAGCTAGGCTGTGTGTCACGTCCGACCCTTCTCCTCCGGTGATCGCATATCTTTGAAATAGGTACAAAACAAGCTTTAGAGAACTGGTCAGGAGAAGACATTTATGCATGTGAATTCTTCCCTCAATCCAACGCACTTGGGAGATGCGCTCATCGGTCACAGTCAGAGGTCTATTACCAAGCAGTGCATATGTCGGCATTCCTACTGAGTTCATGCCAAGTTTATTCATCGTCCTATTTATAACTCAAGTGAGGATAAATAAGATTCCCATCAACTGTGCATTTCATCATATTCAACATTTCGGAACATTTCCCTTCAAGGCTGGCTAACCTTTTCAAACAGGGCGGGGGCGCTATCATCGAGAGTCAGGGTAAAACAGGTTTTGCTCGGGGGACGACAGTTACTCATGGTCATCATGTTTATATCCGGGACAGCAGCTGGGGTCAATCAAGTGGGGCGGGGATGCTTCGGGCATTCGCGCTTGGGTGCAAAAGGGGTGGGGCAATCTGGGCATTGGGGGTCAATCTAGACGTTGGCGTTCGTCTCTGATGAACAGAAATAAGGTGCCATTGACATACAGTTCCCCTATAAATGGCCAGATTTGGGGGACTTTAGTCGTCTTACCTGTCCTTTCCTTCTCAGCCAATTCAAGTTCATTCATTTTGCAGAAAGGAGAGGTAGTAATATGGCGAGATACAATCACTTTAGTTTTGGTCAATTTCGCTGAACACCTTCGCGTTCAATAAGTTTCCAATCAGACTAGTGCCAGCGAGGCACGACTTTACCATACAAAGGAAGAGGAAATAGGGAGACTCCCATAGAGAGCGAGAGTCATCCGCAATCTAAACGAGCCATTTGGTACACGTATGACATGTAGAGAGAGAGATAGAGAGAGTTAGAGAGAGTTAGAGAGATAGAGAGAGAGAGAGGTATAGAGAGGAAAATGGTGGGATAGAGATAGAGAAAGACAGAGAGATGTGTACAAAAATAGGTCCTTTAGTGCGTTCACAACACAGAACAGCAGGGGGTCAGGTAACGGAGAGACGCAAACAAAGGGAGAACATAAACCCCTACAGTACACACACACGAACTCAGACAGAGGAAGACAGTACATGTATTACATATATATAAGACATTCACGACAAAACAGAAAACAACAGGTGGCCAACAAAATCTGTTTTATATGTCCTACGTATCTTTACTATCCTATTTATCTACGTGCTTAGCTCTTTCTACCCTTCCCTCCTTTTTCCTCTCGCTTGTCATGTCTGCGAGCGTTCCCAATTGCCAATACTCACACCTCGGTTGGTCGATCAGAAATTAACCTGGTCGTGCTAGTTACCCATGGTTGGATCTTAAACCATTTTCAGTCCCTTCCTTTGGTGGGAAGTTCTCCAGGCCGAGGCAACGGCAAGTATTGATCGGGAGAACAGTCGGGCAGCTTGGCTATATCTATAAGAGTGTGAGAAAGGGGGGGCAGTGCATTTTGAACATCAGCAACATTTCTAACTTCCTAGACGGGTGGTGCCGTGGCAACCCTTACCCGTATATTTTGCTTTGTCCTTTCCCTACCTAGTCAAACGTCCAGTTACATTATTTAACACGTCATTTCTAGTCAATTTTTCGTCATTCAGTACCTGTCCAGTTTCTATGTCAGTCTATCCTTTCAGTCGCTATGTTCTGAGGAGGAACAGTCATGTTTAAGTCTACGTCTTTTTAAAACTTATCGTTACGAGGACTATACACTTATTCCCTCTTTCCCTTTTCGTCGGTGGTTCGACCATCGCTTCTCCCACACTTCAGCCGTCGTTCTGACGTGACCTGCAGAAGGGAGGAAGAAGAAGGGGTGGGGGACAGCATTCAAAGTACATCAGCATGCAGTAGTCCGAAAATGCTTTTACTTACCACTTACTCGACCTATCTCCACGTACCGCCTTTCTTTACCATCTCGGCGTTTAAGCCCAGAGGGACCAGTAATGTCAGATAGATAATTATTGACGATCTGCGTATCTACATGAGTTACTTGGTCGCAACCCTCTTCGTCGGGTGCAAAGGTGACGGTCAGGTGGCATTTCCGTGGTGTCGTTTTAAGGGTGTCCAAAACACTTTTCTGGCTGCCTGTGACACACAATGTAGCTGCTAAATATCTGATCCCTTTTGATCTACATCTTTCATCATACTTATTTTTCGCTCACAGTAGTAAGACATCCAAAACTCATTAATGCAACTGCTACAACCATGCTTTCTTTTTCAAAATACTTTTAATAAAAAGTGTTGATGTACAAATACAGGCCTGCAACTCGGTGGGCCGGCTACAAAGCGGATTGAAACTGTACATAAGAAGAACGAAATTGGTGGCAGTTCATTGCATAAAGTGCAGCAGTGCAATAAAATCGCATTAAACTTCCCTACAGAGCAAGCATGATGCATGTCAGTAATTCATCTTTAATAAATTCATAAATTCATTATCCAAGTTCATTCGTTACCTAAATTGTACCAATTCATTTTCCAACTTATAATCAGTACCCACCCTAAGTCAGTTCATCGTCCAAGCACATACTCAATAACCTTCATATCTACTTTCATTATCCAAAAACTGCGTATATATCTCGGGACAAAAGGCTGCGCAATCAGGGTGCAACAAAGTTTATTCAAAACGTTTCATTTTGTGTCGGCGCCATTTTTGGGTGGGGTCAGGCGAGTTCCAGCATAGTCAGAATGTCTCCAACGACTCGTGGTTGGACCAGCCCTTCCGTTGGTAGTTCAAAAAAGTTTTGCGCAATGTGGTAACAGTCTAACAATATGGACCATCAGTCAAAGAGTGGGGAGGGCGGCAACAATCTTCCTACCGGATCACTCTGGTGTTCCACCGGAACTGAACAAGTCTGTACCTTGGCTGTATTTTAGCCATTTCCAAACTGAGGCTGGCGCCGGCAGGAGTGCGCCGATGTCGCGGTTCCCAGTGAGGGGGACGGGGGCGCCCATGCGGAGGGATCGGGGTGCCCCCCCGGCTCTTATAGAATCTTCAAGGTTGAGGAGAAGAACAGACATGGGGCGTGTGCCCGTCCAGGGCAGAAGACCGCTTTTTGATGTTGACCCTCTTTAAGTAAGAGCATTGGGGTGTCGCTGGAAGCCTCCACCTGGAGGGAGGTGGGGGAGGCTCGTTCGCGCCGCCTCCCCCTTCCAGCGACCCCGCGCCGTTCCTCGGCTCCGTCGCTTCGATATTGGCCGTGCCAGCCATTGAAGATGGGGGGGGGGTCGGTGGCTGCGGCAAGACATCCCCCCCTTTTCTCGTCGACATGTGGCGGGACTACCTGTAACTATGCAGGAATTTGACATGTGGCGGGACTACTTGCAAGCGCCGCCATTCTCGCTTTTGGCTTCGGCCTTCTTCGTGGGTCGGACCAGGCGGGAGACAGAAGGGGAGGGGTGGTCGGTGGCTGAGGCAAGACAGCCCCCCCCCCCCCCGTGGCCTGCAGGGCAGCAGGAGAGAAGGAGAGGACTCTGCCATTCTTTGGACCGCCTGCCCAACATCATCTCCTCCTGACCGTGGCCAGGCGGGCCCCTCGTGCCTCGAGGCCTCGCCTTCCGGATGGGCGTAACCGCGGACCTGTTGCACTTCGGGAGCTTCCGGAATGGGGGTAGGTACCTATTGAATTGTTTCTATCTCATGTGACCGTTATTTGGGCGTGGTGGGCAATGAGGCAGACATGTTTGGAGCAGGAATAGGCAATGGAGCCTAGCTACCTCGTGGCTGCCTTGGTGTCAAGCTTGTCTTCCCTCGCCATTTTTTATGTTTCTTATTGCGAGTTATTTCTAACATTTCTTATTTTATTTTTAGCGAAGTTGATAACTCATCAGTGGCCTACTGATTTTGCTCAACTCTTTTTCTTGTATTTTTATGCCATAACCTATTATAAGCTATAGCAACTAGTCCACACTTAATGAACATGTCCTTATTAGGTGTGCCCTCCAGTGGAGCTGGATGGTTCATCTCTAATAAGCGGTCCGGGCTAAACAGGCTACCAACCAGTGGGGAGAAGATAGGCATGACGGATTACAACGGGGACAAAGGTCTGCATTACCTATCTTATCACAGCGGGCAAAGACTAGGCAGAATATTTCTATTCTCCGTTGTTTGGCGGCGGTGAATACCTCAAAAGAACCAATACCGAACAATCGGTCAATCAAAACAATCAGTGGGGAGAATAAGTGGGCACGAAAAGTTATCGTTACCTACTCTTTCTCTACCTGCAAAGAGAGACCTTGTTCTTCCCTGTTTGCAGACAAAGAATCTCCAGACAATAATCCACGAACGACAGTTCGGGAAACAGTGGGGGAGGAAGATAGGCACGACGGATTACAACGGGGACAAAAGTCTGCGTTACCTATCCTTCACTGCTTGCAAAGGGAGAGCCTGTTGTTTTCTCCGTTTGCAGACGGTGAATCTCCAGAGGTTTCAACAAAGCGTAATACTAGTATTATCCAAAACAATCATTTCACAATTTGTCGCATTTACGCGACCTTACCCGGACCGGACCGTGTGGGCAGTTCTTCGCCTTCCTCCTTCCAGCGCCCGATCGTTCTCTTACTCCATGATTTTACCGCAGCAGTCCTGTGGGATTCCAGTCAGGACAGTAGGTCACTCGAGAGAGGTCCGTTCAGAATCGGTGAAGTTCATTCAATCGGCAGCCGGGCGAGGGCCCTCTCAAGGCAGGTATACTCCAATCATTTAGATGTTCACCTCATCGTCTGGATCTCTCTTACTGGACCTTATGTCACTGATGGACCCCGCGTTGGGACGCCAATTGTGGAACAGGAGCCCATATTACCATCGATGCCCAGGCTGCTGGCGCAAGACGCCTCTTAGTTCCCATTCTGAATAATTACCAAAATAAAGAGACGGGCGCTGGAAGCAGGAATCAAGAACAGAGTTTAATTCTCATGAGGAGAGCCAGTCATGTCAGACACGAAACAAGGTGCCATCGGGAGGTGCTCTAACAAGTGAGCTGAGACTCTTGCTTTTATACCTTACAAAACATTTGGCATTACAGTCACAGCATTGTGAAACGAAGGAAAGATAACCCTATAATCCTCGTGTCAATCCTACCCCACATGTGTTCACAATAGGGACCCTTGACCTGCTGATAAGAGGGGAGGGCAATCACGCAGCTGAGTGTTCCGTCAACTGTTTAGGATGTGTACGCCTGATCATAGCCCAGGGGGTGGGGTGGCTAGGATCAATAGTGGGTCCTTTGAAGAGGAGTGACTTCATACAATAAGGGCAGTAAATGGTATCTCCTGGCTTAGGCGATGGCCTCGGACACGTGTGGTCAGCCGGACTCGGGGGAAGGGGGTCATCAAAGGAGTGGTATTCATGCTGCGTGGACAATCGAGCGCGGAGGGAAGGCTTTGTCAACAGAGGGGCATTCATGAGAGGAGAGGAGGTGCTGGTCAGGCGCGGCCGTGACTCCCAAGGACAGGGTCTTGCAGAAGAAGAAGGTTTATGACTTGCCCATGTGAGGGAGAAGGAGGGGGTCAGGGTGCGCGCAGGGTCAGAGTCGCACAGAGAGAGAGAGGTCTTATGACCCGTACATGAGAGAACAGGGGCAGTCAGATACAGCTGGGGGCTATGTCAGCTGAGGCGAAGGATGCTTCTTCAGGAGGGAAATGGGGGGGGGTGCCTGGGTCAAACAGGAGGGTTGCCTTTCATAGCAGGGTCGAGCAGAGTGCTGGGTTTCATGGTCTATGCATGTGAGAGAGAGGGGGGGTTTCAAATACACGCAGAAGGGAAGCCGGTGATTCTAATCTTAGGCGGGCAAAAGGCCAGGGTGCCTGAAATGGCTGTCATGTACACATGGGTACAGGCCTTTGCTGGCAGAGGGATGCAGTCAATGCTTTACGGTATTCATGGTGCGCGCAGGGAGAGGAATGGGAAAAGGGAAATGAACGTTGCTTATGTACATCAATATTTCTAATTTTCTACACCATTTCATGAAGATTAATATATCTAAAAGCAAAATTATGTGCATAGCCGGGAAAAAGAAGTGCTGTTCTGAAAATTTTGGATGGTACATCGGTGGCCAAAAATTGGAGGTTGTTAAATCTTACACTTTTTTGGGGAAAATCATTGCGGCCAATCTGAGTGAGAGGCCTCACATCGAGCATACTTCACGCAAAGCCCTCGCCCATGGCAAAGGTTTAAATTCCCTTTATCTTGCCACCGGAAAAAGGCACTTCGCCTGTTTACTATATGGTATCGAACTTATAGAGTTGAAACATTGGGACTTTTGTCATAAAATTGAAGGGAAACTCTTAAGATCCCTATCTTCCCTAAATACCGCGTGCTCTCTGGCCGCTTGTAGGCTCGATTTCGGTCTCAGGAGCAGCTGGGTACAGGGACTATGTGCCCTGGTAAGATGGGTGGTTTGCCTGGCTAGAGCTGAACCGGGGACGATGAGAGCCCTCCTCAAAAATTATTTATTGGGCAATTTCAAAGAGTTTTCACAACTTGTAAGGAACTTTAGAAGAGCTGTGACTCTTTTAAAGTTAGATGAAAGTGTTCTGTTCCTGCACTCACCAACACAGCTAAAACTCCTGTTAAAACAGGCTTCGTGGGAACTATGCTTTCAGACAGATAAGAATACAATACAAGGAAAAGGGGGTTGTGATCTTCTCCTTAATTCTTATTCCATTAAGTTGGCCCAACCCTATGCTATATGGAATTTGCCACATGGCATTTGTAGATTATGGTTCCTTTTACGTTATGATCTATTACCCTTAAATCTACTTTTATCCAAATGGTATGGATCGTCTCCTATGTGCAATCTCTGTAATCTGAGTATTCAGGACCGTATGCATGTCTTGCTGATTTGCCCTGCACTCTGTACATTGCAGCTCAAATGGTTAAAACCAATATGTCTCCGTCTAGGTATCTCTAATGTGAATATTTTTCTTCAATCTTTATATTGGCCTCCTAATGAAATGTTCTGCTTCCATATTTTTAATTTTTTTTAAAGTTTTCTGGCTATTTATTAATATGTTATTGGAGAGGTCTGACATTGCTTTTTGTTTGTATATCTGTCAATGGATGTTACTTGATTTAAAAGTGTTTATTCAACGTTATTATTTGGTATGTACTTGTTTTGTATTTGTAGTGTGAATTTTATGTGGCCCTCGTTGAGAGCCAAAACATAATAAAATAAATTGAAAAAAAATATGTGGTGCTTCGGCGCGCACCATGACTCCAAGGAGTACGACGCCTGTCTGAAGCTGAAGCTGAAGTCCCTACGGGAAGGTAAGATGTAAGAAGTACGGCCTAGATGTCCCGTTCGAAGTCCGGACGTCGTCAGTCACCTTGTCCAGCAGGGGCTTCGGTTTGGGGCAGGTCGTGGGATTGTGCCTTCTTTGCCACTCATCTCCCTCAGGTAAGCACAAGCGGAAGTCACGGAGGCCATCTGCCTCATGTAGCCGTGACGTCGATGCCCGTAGTTCCCAGTCCTTACCAGATGCAGCCCTTACGCAGTCGACCCTCGCCTACCCGGATTTTTGGGGCAACTAGGAACCAGATGGCGGCCTAGTTTCAGGCTTTTCGGGCCATCTTTGAGCCGACCTCTCTCCCTGGCGCGCCTTCGAGCACTACAGATTTTTTAGGGACTCTGATTGGGAGCTCGCCGGCGGATTCGTCCACTGCACATATCAAGGACCCTGACTCAGGCTCCGGAGTCACGGCTACGTCACGAGCTGGCCTGGTGGGGCTTCCCGTTCGGGCATCAAGCCACAGTCCGCCTCCAGTGTTAAGGGACAGCCTGGTGGTGCCCCCTGGAATAGCATCTGCTGCGGCCGCAGCGGAGGACGTATTTCCAAGTCGACGCTGTCCCACACCGCAATCTCCTATCGTGGTGGATGTCTGGTTGGTGCCGTCCCGTTACCGATCGATGGAGCCTCCTTCGACGTTTGTCAGCGTCAATGCAGCACCATCTCGATGTCGTTTGACGACGGAGATGTCCTTTGCTCCGCCTTTTCACATGGAGGACGAGGCACCTGTTCACCTTCCCCAGTATTGATTGAGCATTCTACAGAGCATGTTGAATAGGAGTACGCTTGGGCAACCTCGGACTGAAGGACCATTGACTTTTGGTGGACTGGTTAGCTTGCAACCGTTCCCTAACTATGATTTGCTGTCACCCCCTGGAAAGGCGACAGAGTCTGGTGCAGCGTTTGCAAAGACTGTTTGCAAAGCTGCTGATATTTTGTAGTTCCAGCCTCCTTCTATTTCTTTGCCCTGAGATCCATTGTTGGATTTGCTCCAATAGGGCAACGCAGAGGGTTTGCTCTTGCTACCTTTTGGTGACTCCTTGTATGACATTTTTCTAGGGACCTGGGCGAGGCCCTCGTCGGGTGACTCAGTGGGCCGTTCTATCGCACATAGTCACCACCCGGCTCCAGATGACCCAGTCTGTTTGTCTGCGCACCCTAGGGTTCAAGAGCTAGTCATCCAGACAGTCTCCGCTGGCCGGCAAATGTTTGCGTCCACGTTCTGCGTGTTTACACGGGCTGCATTTGCCCTCTGGGACTTGGTGGAACCCTTCCTTCCTTCCCTCCCTCCCTGATACTCCAGGATGGTTGTGAGCTGGCTCAGTTTTCAATACGGTCTGCCATGGACACCTCTGATTCTGTGGGTCGGGCGATGCCCAAGTCAGTTGCTCTGCATCGCCATGCTTGGCTGCGTGATGGCAGTTTTCCTGAAAATGTTCTGGAACGTCTTCTGAACTTGCCCTTTGATGGTGCCCTTCCTTTCGACAGTCATGCTGACTCAGTAGGTCAGCTTCTCATGTCTGGTTTGCAGTGAATGAAATTGTTTCTAGTCCCTTGTTGCGGACTTATTGTCTTGATTTGCTTTGGTTGCAGTATTGTTATTGCTTTTCTCCGGTGTCGTCGCTGGGTTCAAGCTGTTATTTCCCAGTCGGACCGTACAGCTTCACAGCTGTTTCTGCCTTTATTCTCGATTGCTCTGTCAGGAGCTAGTCTCAAGAGGTACTCCTTTTTATATGAACCTGACATACCTTATGTGAGGTATTCGTTGGTCATTGTATAGCCATTCCAACTTACCACTGCTCCAGGGAGAGTTTTTCTTAGGTGGTGTATGTCCCTCCTGAGGATGCGATGAGGTCCTCTTAGGATAGTTATTAATCTCCTCTCTGGGGAGTTTTGTCACTCCACTTGCTGTTGTGGAATGTCTTCTCTGGACATGCCCACAAGAGTTTAGTTTCCATGGTTCCTTTAGTCAATAGTTCTGCAAAATGCTTGCTAATCCAACTTGTGCCACAGCATTGCCTGCGTTCATTTTTGTGGCATTGTCTATTCCTTCCCTCTGGTGTTGGACGTGCTTCTGTCCTTAGCCTTTCCCTCATGGCTCAGACCCTATCTGTTTCTGTCCTTGGCGTTCCCTCATGGCTCAGACCCTGTCTGGTTTTTCCCTGGAGGGCAGTTGGTTCTGCGCCGGACGCGTGGCTGGTGCACATTGTGCCCCATTTTTCTTACGCATTCCCAGACAAGGGCTAGGGTCTCTCTGCTCAAAGCCTCTGCCAGATGTTATCCTTAACAGTCTCTCTATCAGGGATGTTCTTTGTACCTTTGTACACATGTATCACGTTAGTGATAAGTTCCTTACCTTAGAATATCCCCAGGCGCCAGACTGGATCCGGAAAGTTTTGCTTAGCAGTACCCTTGCGCATCAGTAGGTGGCATTGTGAGGTTCCGAGTCCGTTGCTGGCGTCGTATACGCCGAGATGACGTCACGGAGACTATTTAGGCGCCACCCATGCGCTCTGACGTCAGTTCTTTTTCCGCGCAATAAGCGCAGATCCGGATTGAGCATGTACCTCAGTAATTTTTGACTACTTTTTGAGTCTTTTTATCTCCTTCTCTTGTCTCCTGGTGCACGTAGGGATGCCCGGCTTTAAGTCTTGTGGGTCGTGCCGCCGTAACATGTCGGTTGAGGACTCCCACGGTGTGTGCCTCTACTGCCTGGAGACCGACCATGACTCCCGGGACTGTCGAGCCATGGCCCAGAAAGCCTTGCAGGAGTGACGCCGGAAGTTGCTGGAAGTCCAGCACTCCTCTCACCACCGCTCCGGGTCTAGGGTCCGTTCACGGGACCGCTCGCGAGATCGGAGCCGTTGCTCCTCGGGCTCTAAGTCTTTGCCTTCAGATTCTGATTCGACGCCATACAAAGAAGTCGAAGAAGCGTGTTCGCTCTCGGACGTCCCCTCATCGCTCCTCGGAGACAGACGAGGGGGACAGGGGCTCCGCCCCTGCTACTCCTCCGGAGCCTGGGAGTCCCGCGGCGAACCTGCCATACCCGGGTTCAATGGTGACTCCCGAACAGATGCAAGAGTTTCTTGATGCCAATCGACCGCCTTTTTACGCCGTGGGCTCCTGCCGGCGCGCCTGGTGGCACCGTGATCCCGTGTCCAGATCCTGTTGGCACCGCCACCGGCGCCAGTCCCGGCGCCACAGGATCCATTGCCGTCGGCTCCGGCACCGCAAGGTGCAGCGCTGCTAGCTCCGGCCCCGGCGCCGCCCTTGCCTCCAGCCACAGGCGCTGCACTGGGTGCCGTTTATCCCACCCCTGCCCCAGTTCTACGACCATTTCATTCTGACGCCGCTTACCCCCTCTCTGGCTCCGGCCCTGCCGACGCGACCAGCTCCCTCTGCTCCGGAGCCGGATGAGGACTGGGACGGCTCAGAGGACCCCCTTGCATGGCAGTGTGACTCGGAGCCGGATTGGGTAGACCACCTTCAAGATGTGGGCGAACTTGATGTGTCGTCTGACCCGGGGTTTGCCTCCCCTCCACCTACTATGGAGGAGGGTGCTTCTTATACTGTGGTGCTGCGTTGGGCTTCGGAGGCTCTCCATCTCGACCTCCCTACGGTGGCCCCTAAGAACAACCTACTTACAGAGGTGCTCCAGACAGCGTCCACGTGGCCCTGAGCTGCTGCTCCCTTTCAGTGAGGCCCTCACCGAAGTCCTCTTGGGCACTTGGTTGCGGCAGGCCTCGGGGACACCGGTGGATAAAAACGTTGCCAGGAGTCATCGTCCTGCACTTGGTGATCCTGCCTTCTTGACCACTCAAACCACGCCTTAGAGCTTGGTCATTCAGCCTTGACGTCACAGAGCGCCTTTCCCGCTGCTCCCCCGGATAAGGACTCTAAAAGGCTAGACCAATTTTGCAAGAGCTTGTTCTCCTCAGCCAGCTTCGGGTTGCGGTCGGTTAACACCGCCTGTTTATTGGGCCGTTACTCCCACGCGGTGTAGGATTCGGTAGCCGAGGTCTTGCCTCATTGTTCTGAGGAGGTCCAGGCTGTCCTTTCTCAAGCGATTGCGGAAGGCAAGGATGCGGCGAAGTTTGCCATCAAGTGTGGTCTGGACACCGCTGATTCGTTGGGCAGGACAATTTCCACGACTGTGGCGTTGCAGCGCCATGCCTGGTTGCGGTCTACCAGGATCTTGCCCGATGTCCAAGGCTCGCTCATGGACATGCCCTTTGATGGCTTCGCCTCTTTGGCGACAATGCTGACCATGCCCTAGAACGCTTTAAAGACTCGCTGGCCACGGCCAAGTCTTTGGGTCTTTCCACAAAGACCCCTGCCACGCCTGGGTTTCGTTCCTTTCGTGGCCAGGGCAAAGGCACCCAAGCACGCTCCTCCACAAAGCCTGGGCAGAATCAGCCTCAGCATGGCTGCGGTTTCCGCAGAGGCGGGTCTGGTAACCATTGAGTGGGTCAGTCCACCTCCACCCCCCTGCTTCCGCTTCTAAGCCTTCCTAATCCTAGCTTCAGGGAGCACCCAACGCCGGTGGGTGGCAGGGTCCGTAACCACCTCCACCACTGGCGCCAAATTACATCGGACAAGTGGGTGCTGCAGATAATCTGCCATGGTTACTTTCTCCCCTACCTGTCCTCCCCTCCAGCCATGCAACCTCGGTACCACCAACTGTCGGGGGATCATTTGGCTCTTCTCCGTCAGGAAGTCATGGCCCTCCTGGCCAAGAGGGCCATTGAGTGCGTTCCTGGTCAGGAAATCTGGATTGGTTGTTATTCCCACTACTTTCTGGTCCCCAAGAAGGATACGGGGGGCCTGCGCCCCATCTTGGCCCTCCGGGACGTCAATCGCTTCCTTCGGAAGGAGAAGTTCAAGATGTTAACTCAGGCTCAGGTCCTGGCTGCCTTGGACCCTGGAGACTGGATGGTAGCGTTGGATTTGCAGGACGCTTTTTTTCACATTCCCTTCCTGCTGGCCCATCGGCGCAACCTGTGGTTCATGGTGGGCCGGGAGCATTTTCAGTTTGCCGTGCTACCCTTAGCCTTACCAGTGCCCCTCGGGTGTTCACGAAGGTGACGGCGGTGGTCGCAGCTCATCTGCGTAGGTCAGGGGTGTCAGTCTTCCCCTACCTCGACGACTGGCTGTTGAAGGAGGGCTTGCCCCAGGCAGTCGTCAACCACTTCCAGACTATGGCCGACCTGCATTTGCTGGGGTTCTCCATCAATGTGCCGGAGTCGCACCAGAGTCCCTCTCAAAAGCTCCCTTTCATCGGAGCGATTCTGGATTCAGCGCTGTTTCTGGTTTATCCTTCCAAGCAGCGAGTCTGGGATATTCAGGCTATGATTCCGCTCTTTGAGCCTCTATCTTTGAGCTCTGGCTTCTGGGCCTGATGTTCTCCTGCATCCTGCTGGTGACACATGCAAGGTGGCATATGCGGGCTCTGCAGTGGGACCTGAAGTTCCAGTGGGCACAGCATCAGGTCAACCAGTCCGATCACGTCCAGATCTCAGAGGGGCTGCACGACAGTTGCAGTGGTGGCTTACGAGTCGCGATTGGGTCAGTGGCAGATCCCTCTCCCTTCCCCAACGGAAGCACACAGTGGTGACGGATGCGTCCCTCCTGGGATGGGGAGGCCACATGGGTGAGGCGGAGATCGGAGGCCTCGGCTCTCTGGCTGAGTCCCGGCTCCACATCAACCTTTTGGAGCTGCTGGCAATCTGGCTTGAACTGAAGGCATTCCTTCCCTCTGTCCGGGGAAGTGTAGTGCAGGTGTTCATGGACAACACAACCACCGCCATGTGGCATTCAACAAACAGGGCGGGTGGTGTCCTGGACCCTATGTCAGGAGGCTCTGCTCCTCTGAACATGGTTGGAACATCAAGACATTACCTTGGTGGTTCAACACCTGGCAGGTTCTCTGAACCCCAGGACGGACAAACTCAGCTGCCAGTGCTTGATGGATCACGAATGGCTTCTGAACTCTGACGTGGTGCAAGGTCTCTTTCTGCAGTGGGGAGAGCCTTGGTTAGATCTATTTGCCACAGAAGAGAACGTGCAATGTCATCAGTTGTGCGCTTTGGAATTTCCAAGGCGGCTCTCGCTCGAAGACGCCTTTCATCGCGAGTGGAGCTGCGGTCTATTGTACGCCTTTCCGCTATACCAGTTCTGCCCAGAGTGCTGAAGAAGATCAGGTGCGACTGGGCCTAAGTCATTCTTTTTGCTCCATAGTGGGCTTGAAGAGTTTAGTATCCCGAGCTACTCAGTATGAGCATCGATCCCCTGATCCGTCTGTCTCTTCGGGAGGATCTTCTGTCGCAGCAGCAGGGGACGGTCCTCCACCTGAACCTGTCCAGCCTCCACCTCTATGCTTGGAGATTGAGCAGTAATGTAATGTAATGTAATGTAACAGAGCATTTATAACGCGCAGCAATCGCTCCAAGGAGCATCTAGGCGCCAGATACTGATCCAGACATGTGGGAAACAAGTTGGAGGTAGGTGAAAAACTCATCCAACTGTTACACTAAGGCTCTAGCGCAAGTGTCCTGTAGCTTAAAGACCCAGGTTTTCAGTCCCTTTCTGAAGTCTTTTTCCTTGTCTAATGCACGTAGAGAAGGGGGAGAGTATTCCAAGCTTGAGCTCCAAGTACTGGGAGTGATTTGCCGCCTCTCGTACTAAGCCTGAAAATGGGGACCGACAACAAGTTCGCACTAGATGATCGAAGATTGCGTGTAGGATGGTATCTAGCAAATCTCCCGTGACAGTTGACTCCTTTCGATCTTCCTCCCGAAGTCTGTGATGTCATTCTGGCAGCCAGGCGTCCCTCCACCTAAACAGTATACGCCTGCGGGTGGAACAGATTTGTGGCATGGTGCACAGCAAAGGCTGTGGATCCCCTTTCTGCCCCTCTTTCTGAGGTTCTTCTGTTCCTTTTCTCGTTGGCCCAGCAGGGCTCTGCTCTGGGCACTATCAAAGGTTATCTTTCGGCCATCTCTGCATTTCTACGGCTTCCAGATTAGCCGTCCCCGGTTGTTAACAGTTTCTTAAAGGCATTATGCATACGTTTCCACCCGTATCCTTCATAGTGCCTCAGTGGGACTCAAATCTTGTCTTGACTTTTCTGATATGCGCTCCCTTTGGGCCCCTTCATACTGTCCCTTGCGTCTTCTCACTCTAACGACGGATTTCCTGGTTGCTAGAAGAGTGAGTGAGCTCCAGGCCCTTTCTTCCAAACCTCCTTTTCTTTCTGTTCATCCGGACAAGGTGGTTTTAAGGACCCGTCCTTCTTTTCTGCCAAAGGTTGTCACGCCCTTCCACATCGGGCAGACCATCACTTTGCCCACCTTCTTTCCGCCTCTGCATCCTTCAAGAGAAGAGGAGACGCTCCACCGTCTGGACCCAAAACATGCGCTCACATTCTATCTGCAGGTTCACACCAGTTCCGGGTGGATGATCAGCTTTTTGTTGGCTAGGTGGGCGCCAAAAAAGGTAGGGCTGTGCACAAACGGACCATCTCCCGGTGGGTCATTCTGTGCATCAAGGCATGTTACTCCTTGGCCAAGAAGGAGCCTCCTGTGGGGCTGCGTGCTCATTCGACCAGGGCAACTGCAGCCACTACTGTCTTGGGACGCGGCGTTCCCTTGCAGGACATTTGTCAGGCAGCTACGTGGGCCTCACTGCACACCAAGCACTACTTTCTTAACAGTCAGATCCGGAGAGACGGCTTCTTTGGCCGTTCTGTGCTTCGTGACTTCCTGGTGTAATCTTGTTCGCAGACCCACCACCGGGGCAGGTATTGCTGTGGCATCTATTCTAAGGTAAGAAATCTATCACTAACGTGTCTCTTTCAGATGCTTAAGTTACTTCTTGTGTAACGATATATCTGTAAGAGACATTAGTTAGTGATAGATTCCTTACTGCCCCACCCATCCTCCCCGTTCTGCGGACTGATTACTAGGGTTAAGGTCATCCCCTTTTAGGGCCCTAGTTTTATGCACCAATGGTCAGTTTCTTGCATGGCTCTGCGTTTTGGCACGGAAAGTCGTGTACAGAACTGACGTCAGCGCGCATGGGTGGCGCCTAAGTAGTCTCCGGGAAGCCATCTCAGCGTATACAACACCAGCGACGGACGCGGAACCGCACAACGCCACCTACTGACGCACAGGGGTACTGCTAAGCAAAACTTTCCGGATCCAGTCTGGCGCCTTAGGATATTCTAAGGTAAGGAATCTAATACTAACTACTGTTTCTTACAGGTATATCGTTACCGAAGGTTAGTAACTTGTGCTTCAAGCTATGTGTGTATGCAGGTATCTATATATATATATATATGCACACATACATATGTGCATGTATATCTATATGTCTGTTCAATGTTTGGTGGATGTTATGTCCTGGTGGATGTGTGTGTGTGTGTGTGTGTCTGTGTGGGTGTACTTGTCTTGGGCATGCTCTTCAAGTATCCCTTACCTTTCTTTCTTATAACGAGAAAAAATAACAAAATCATAAATAAATTAAACAAAACAATAATTTTTGTGTATATGTGTATATATATATATATATATATATATATATCTTCTCATACAATTGGATTCTTCCAGCAGCGCCACGACCGGTGCGATCGCGATGGGGCTGAATCCCAGCCCTTGAAAGATGCGTCACACTCCAGATCGAGTTAAAGCTTTTTATTACTAGCTGTACTGGCCCACACCAATGCATTTCATCCCTTCTAGCCCTTTGTCATGGTTAGTATTTTGTTACTTACACTACATATACCAAACACAGTTTGCCTATAATGTGGCATTGTGGGAAACGTAATTTTCTCATTACATTATATTTTTAAATTTTACAATATTCACAAAGTTTTCAGCATTTTAGGTGACATTAATTATATTTCACTTGTTTGTTTTTCATTACAATTCATTATAGATAAGCAGATTGTTCAATTACTTTTTTATATATATGATTTGTATCAATTCAATAAGGCTTTCTTCTCTCTTCATTTATTAGACTTTAGTCTCTTTACCAATTGCAATATGAGAGTTCATCTCAAGAAATGTTGTCATATTTCTTATATTTTATTACTCCTGGTTCATTTTTTGCATTATAGGGATTAGTGCCCTTGGTGATGTTTTTATACACCAATGTTCATTTCTCTTCCTGAGTGCAGTGATTGTTCAAGTTCAGGGGAAATCAGTCCAGATGTACAAATAACTCCTCATCGTTATTGATCCTGTGAAGGGTCTTCGTTCGTAACCTGATTATATATCTGGATTCTGTTTGGCGCAATTTCTTGATCGTATGGCCTCCTCTTTCATTACTTAGTAAAGCGTGGATTCCAAAGAAGCTCATCATTCTCCAGGCACTGTTTTGACAATTCATCATATGCTTTGCTGTGGCGTAGGATGTATCTTTATTCTTTACAGCTCGAATATGCTGGAGTATTCTTTTTTTGAGCATACAAATTGTACTTCCTATGTATTGCATACCGCATTTACATTGAATTATGTACACTACGAACTTCGTGGAATAAGTGATTGCTTGTTGGATTTCAATAGTGTTTCATTGGAAGTCCTGTATTGAATTACAGTTTTCTCCAATTTTACACGATTTGCATATAGTACAATTTACAAATCCCTTTTGCTGTTTTTGTAACCAATTTGTTGGCGCTTTTTCTTGAAAATTACTTTGCACAATTAGATCTTTTATGGTTTTAGTCTTTGTATGCGTAATCAGAGGACGTGATCCTAGTAAGGAACCAATGTCTGGGTCATTTGCTATTAAGTGCCAATATTTTTGGATGTTTTCTATGATTAGTCCACTTTCTTTGCTGTACGTTATGATACATCTTGGCGGCTCTTGTTCTTTAGATTCGATTGTCATTTTTTCCTGTCTCTTGATTAGAGTTTCAGTTCCTGTTTCCTTTTGTATTTTCTGTCTGCCCTTGGGCATTGTGGTTTCTTTATAACCTTGACTTTAGCCTTTAATATGTTTCCATAATTTTTTCCTCTGAGTCACTTTCTTTTGGGCAATTACGTTTCATTCTTGTGAATTCCCCATAGGGGATGATTTCCAAGAGGGAATTGGGGTGAAAACTTGTGCCGTTTAATATGCTGTTCATGGAGGTTTCTTTTCGATAGAGAGTGGCGTAATTTTGATCACCTTCAATGTATATCCATGCGTCCAGGAATGCGATACCTTTGGTGCTCGTAGTGCATGTAAAGCTTAATCCTAAGGCATTGTCATCAATATATTGAAGTATTCCATCATTTCTCCCTCTGTATCGTTCCAAAGTCATATATAAATCTGACCCATAGATATATTTTGTCCATGTAATCCTGATTTTGTATGTTCCAAGCATTCTCCTTTTCCCACCCTCCCATAACAATATTCGCGTAGTTTGGCGAAAAGGAGATGCCCATGGCAGTTCAGCACTCTTGCTGATACAGGTCATTATTAAAGAGAAATACATTGTTAGTCAAACATAGCTCTATTATGGCTAGTAACATTTTCGTATGTTCCAATTTCAAAATGTTACGCTGGTGTAAAAAATATGCACCAGCCTTCAAACCTACTTGATGCTCAATTGATGTGTATAATAAAACCTCATCTATGGTTGCCATGATGTAATCCGGGTTCCATGCTGTTCCCGTTAAAATTAGTAAAAAATCTCCAGTATCACGTATGTAGGAGCTCAAGTTTTGTGCAATCAGGGCTAGGAAAGGATCAACATATTTTGATATTTTCTTTTAGAGGGAATTGCATGAGGAAACAATCGGTCTGCCAGGTAGATTCGTTAGGGACTTGTGTATTTTGGACAAAAAATATATTGCTGAAATTGTTGGTAACTCGTTTGTCAAATTTAAATTCATCCGAATCGATCAGATTCTTTTCAAGCCAGGCTTGATGTTCAAGTGTATTGTCATGTCATTGATTGGATTGTTTTGAAGCTTTGTACATTTAGAGGTGTCATTTAATTGCCTGTAAGCTTCTCCTTCATATGCCTATATGTCCTGCAGGATAATATTTACAACCTTATCCGCAGGTTTAATTATCAGTGTCTTGTTTTCCATTAATGATTTTAAAGCTTCTCTTTCTCTGCATGTAAGGTTTTTCTTTCGATTTGGATGTGTGATCTTTCCAATTTATCTAGTTCATCAGTTATTGCTTCTGAAAAAAGGTCACATTTGTTTCCAGGTGACCTAGCTGGACAAAATCTTGACTTTTTCTTAAGTCCTGTAGGGGGGTGTTAGTTTTAACTGATAAGTCTTGGAGGATTTCTTGTTCAGTGATTTCTCCTTCGTCCAGATTGAACATCAGTTCAAGCATGCTCTGTAGATCTGGTATTTGATCGATCATCAGCTCAGTGGTCTCATTTTCTATATTTTCATTATTTTCAGATATTTGAATTCCATTTTCCACAGATTTTTTGTTGCGTGTACCTTTGCAAGTTTTAATTTTCTCACATATTTATATAAATTTATTTTGGTCTTGGTGTAATCAAAGTGATGTTCCAGGCAAAAGGAGAGTCCCATATTTAATAACGTGGTTTCCTCTTCTGTTAATTTATGATTTGATAAATTCACAATTAGGTTTTCCTCTATTACTTTTTCAAACTGCATAGGGGATATTTTCTTCTTCCGTTTACCTCGTCTTGTCTTTCTTGATTTTGTGAGACTTCCAGGTCACCTCTGCCTCTGCCTTGTCTCCGATATTTGCCTCTCCCCCTTCCCCTTCCTTTCTGTATCAATTGATCGATATGCATTGTTAGACTTTTGGCGTGGTTTCCCCCTATCTTTTTGCCTCTACCTCCTGCATTTTTGATGCTATGCTGGATTTCGTTTTTGCTGGTTTAGATGCTTTGGGCACTTTGCCACTGCTATTCAGTGTCAAAGTGCAAGTTCTCCCTGTGTAAATTGTTATTATGAGTGGTTATCCATGATTGGCATATTTGTGTCACCAAGAAGTCCCTAGTAAAGTGCACTGAGTGTGCCAGGGCTGGTGATAACAGATGCTACTAGTGGGCCTGCAGCACTGATTGTGCCACCCACATATCATAAATCACAGTGGGCGTGTGCTCATGACAGCCGGGAGCCATCAGAACTCCGGCCACTGAATAATTCTCTCGCACAGGCTGGGGATTAACCCCACATGGGCGGAGCGGCAATGTTCTGACAGCTCCCGACCATCATGAGCACACGCCTACCGTGACTCCTGACGGCCGGGAGCTGTCATGAAAACCGAAGGAGTTAAATTACAACTAGAGCACCATTCGCCCATGAATAAGAAACCATCCTTGTGGTTAGGCCTCTGTTGTTAGAGACATTGCACCCTTTCCTCAACCTCACCACTCCATTAGTTCTAATGTCTTTATTTAGAGTTTAGGGGTGTAGGAACTTGACCTCCCTCGCCTCCTTTAGAGTCAAGGAAGCTCATGGTTTCTGATGGCTAAGGCAGTTGAGAGAATCGTCTAACACAGAGTTATCAGATGACCGATGCTCACTTCACTCTATTAGGGCATGGTGACCATCACTGATTTTCATTGCCCCATTCACCTGGCAAAGCATAACGGTCCGAAGCAAAAACAATCAAACAGAGTTCCCCTCATACAGACAGGACAACCGGAGCTACTCACATTATTAACGGGAAATTGAAGATGTTCTGTTCCCTCTTAGATAGTGTTCAATATGTTCTACTTTGTGATAATGCTTTAGGCTCTGGTCTATACTGTGTCTTGTCAGCATTCTATTTCTGTGGATTTTGTTTGTTCAGAGTTGTGCCCTCCCAGTTAAATGTTTATCTTTATATTTTCATAAGTTTATGGATAGAAAGACTTTGCGTAGCTCTAAGAACAAGATATTTAACATAGTGACTGCTTGCCCTAAGTCAATCGTTCTCCAAATATTCCACCTCCCAATCTTCTTTTATTTTCTCAAATATATGTCAAACCAGAGTGGGGATCTGGAAGCGGCAGGTGTTAATGGGGGAGGACGTTCAGGTCCTGGACCCGGGAACCCTTCAATATCCCTAAACTTAAAATGTCATCTTATTTTGTCCTTATGACCGTATTATAACCAGATTGTTTAGACATCCTACAAGTTTAAAAAAAGAGAGATCGTAAACTACTAGTAATAGAACCACTGTGGTGATTAACATTTACGTTATTAGGTTCACAGCACACACAAGGATAGTGTACACACTGTATGATGGTATGGATCATTTTTAAAATCCTATTTAGAAATTATTTCAACCTATCGAGGCTAATTGTGATCTAACTAGTCCTATATAATTTTTTTTTTAGATATTCTTATTACATCCCCAATACTTATTAATGCTACCATTAAAGCTTCTGGTACCTACTGGTGACTTTAATCTCTTATGCAAAATGTTTTTATCCTTCACATCGAGGTTTGACTTTCATTATTCTCTTTATACCTAGAAGGTTGGTAGCTCAGGCAAGTGCTGCCCAACAGCAGTTGCAGACCTAATATTTTCACCCTTGTGTAGAGCTCCCTGGATGGAAGAATCCCTTATCAGTAGTCATTATATCTTGAGAATAATGGGTGTCAGCAATTCTTAAATTGCGTTACACTTTGAAGTGGTTACTCCCTTCTGCCCATATATAAAGGCCAATATCCATTGCGTATCAGAAACTTCTCTTTAGAGGAGGTGTAGTGGCTTTTCCAATATCCTGAAGATATTCTCAGCTTTATCTCTTTACAGAGGCCAACTCAATAGCACTCATTTTATCGACCCCACAGGGATGAAAGGCTGAGTGGAGCTGCTGGGATTCAAACCTGTGACCATGAGATCGAACACAGGCTCCTGCAGTGAACGCATTAGTCCACTGAGCCAGACCCGGGTACACTGTCCTCCCAACAAAGGGAGCCAAGTAATTAAATTCCCATCTTAATTATATATGGGGCAAGGCACCCCTTTTGAGGTTCAAACTAATACTAAAGACCTGGTTAAATGCTCCATAATCTTGATTGAATTCTAGCCATTTTGCATTGCCAGCATTTGGTAACCATGGAACCACAATGACACTTTGCTCTATAAATGATATTATTTAACACATGAGTGCCATTGCTTGTCATCCATACTATCGGATTATTACAAAATAGATCACTGCCTCACCAGTTATGGAAATCACAAGTTATTCACTAGCTAATTGTGAAGGGAAAGCTGATGCTTGCAAAATGTAGTTTCATGCTTGAGGAGTATTGAAATTAAGTGTTTATCTTGGTAAGAGACTTGAAAAGGGATGGGTAGCAATCTAAAGGATAAAATATTAAGGTCAAACTAGTTGCCAGTTTTTCTTTTTGTCCACAGCAGCTACGATGAGCTTGTTTCCAGTAATTATAACATTATCGTCCCTCCTTTGTTTTTTAAAAAGCTGTTAATGTTCCTTTCTGATGGATACTTCTAACCATAGATTCCTCACCTTTTGAATATCCCAGTCACCAGAATGGGTCGGTAAAATTCAAAGCAGTGCTCCTGAGTGCCTGCAAGTGTTGTTGTGAGACCCCGCGTTGACGACATTCCGCTTCATAAGTGACGAACGGAGCTGCATACAAGCACCACCCTTATGCGCTGATAGAGTTCCTTACTTTCTGAGCCTTCAAACACAGATGCATAGCTCTGCTCCTCCTTTTTATTCACTTGTGAAGAGAAATGTCTTTGTCCAAAATCTTTTTTCCAATTTGCAAGGCATGTCACCCCCTAAGACAACAGAGTTTAAATTTTGTAGGAAATGTCACAAACTACTAACTGTGACAGATCCTCACGAGGTGTGCCTTTGGTGGTTGAGGGTTCATCGAATAACTTCAAGACCTGCAGCAACTATGCCCAAATGAACTCGAAAGTCATCCCAGATTACGAGACAAAACCTTACATTGCAAAACCCAGGAAGGCTCTGCATAGGTTCTGCTCCTATTTGAAGTTGAGAGTGCATGCCCACTCACGGTACCATTCCCAAGGCCAATCTTTCTCGCAGTCAAAGCCTTTGAGTAAGTAAAATAAGAAACACAAGAGGTTCATGTATGACACAGCCCCTTACCTGCCACTCCTCTGGAAAATGCACAAGAACATCATTGTGCTTCTCGATTTCGCTTCCGATGCACAGAGGAGCTCATTCCATTGCTGGCCCCAAAGCACCCTGAGTTTCCGGGCCCTTTTTGACCTTGCAGCAAGTTGAAGCTTTTCTAGAGGCTACACTATGCTTCTCTGACACTCTTCCGATTCCCTTACAGCCCCCGATGATTGGCAGGGCCCTCCAGTTGGGTTACCACCGATGTGTTCACCCTTGGTGCCATCTGGCCCTCTTCAGCCTACTGACATTTGTGCCAGCTCCTTGTTCATAGACACCGGCACCAATATACCGGACCCTGAGGGGGACCATCAATCTATCATTCTGACTGATTCCAACCCATCTTCCGCTTGACCACATGCAGATTTTCACTTCGATAGCCCACACTGAACATATCGGACTCAGGCAAGATGCCACTACCACGCAGCTGCGCACATATGTTGCATTGACTTGCTGGCTCAGACTCTGATAAAAGCCAGTCTTGTGGAGATTACAATGGAGGGTATAGGGAAGAACTTTGTCCTTCATATGTTGAATTACAGGAGGCTAGTGCACTAAACACTCTCTCCTAACCCAGCATTGGTTCTCCCCTTCCTCCACTACACCCTGTTGTAGCAGCAACTGAGGAAAGTACCTCTTTCCCCATAGTAAAATGAAGGACTGATGAAGTCCTTGACTTACACCTCCCCATTATGGAGGTTATAACAAACATCCTCGCAGTGATCTCCGCTATGGAGGTTAAAACAAATCTCCTTGCAGAGGTCATCCAGCCTGGTCAGGCATCAACTCTTTTACATTTAAAGGAAGCCCTTAGAGGCACACTCTTGGGCACTTGGACTAAGCCATGCTCTGGCCACCAGTCAACTGACAAGTCAGCCCTAGACCTACTTCAGGCGACCCAGATTTATTGACCCAGCATTCAACACCTGAAAGCTTGGTCCACAAGCAGGTGTCCACCAGTAAGATAAATCCTAATGCTTTTCCAACCACTACCCATAATAGGAAGTCAAAATGAGTGGATAGTTTTGGCCAGTGTATGTTCTCCTCAGGTAGTCTTGCCTTGAGGTCCGGTATTGCGAGCTGCCTACTAGGTAGTTACATCCACACCCTATCGGATATGGTGGGTGAGCCCCTCACCTTCGGTCCCAGAAGACCTATGTCCTTCACTAGCCCAAACCAATCAAGATGGTTGGAATTTGTCCAAATTCGATGTCCGCTCAGGACTAGATGCCACAGAGTGTCTGGGCAGGGCTATGGGAGCTAGCATAGTACTTTTGCAACACACATGATTGAGGTCCACAGCATTCTCCGGACCATCAAGGTGTCCTTAGTGGACATGCCTTTAAACAGCTTTCTCCATCTTGGAACGTTTTAAGAAAAGCTGAGTTACATCACATTCTCTGGTTTTCTCAGCTCTAGATCAAATCCGCACTTGACAGCACCAGCTCCCGCCACCTGTCCAACAGGCTTCCCAACCCTTTCTAGGTCCGGCTTTGGGTCCTGCTGACAAAGGTCTGGCAGCCATGGACAGCATTTCTTTATTCTACTCCTCCAGCAACAACTGCAAAATCTCTTTAGTGCCCTTTGCGTCACATAGCTGTCCAAGGAGGGCAGGAACAGCCACTTCCTGTAGAGGTGGCAGAAAATCAATTCTGACAAATAGGTTCTACAGCAAGCTTCTTCAACAAGTTGCTTGTGAGCTACTGGTAGTTCTCCAGCTACCTGTGAGTAGCTCTCCTATGTACAGCCCAGTTTTCTAAGTTAGAAGCTTATGCTTGGTTGAATTAATCGATAAATAACAACATTAAAACTGTGTATTTTGAACGAGAATTTGTGTATTTTCAGATTTTATAAGGTGCTGATTGGAGGAAAACTGTTGAATTTTCAAAATGTATTTAAATCTGATATTTAAGTGATAAATCATGAGATGATGGGAGACTGATTACTATTACTTTGATGCAGTGGGTACTGCAGCTGTGATTGTTATGTATTACTCATGTAAAGGCATTTCAAATTAACAAAGCCTCCTGATGCACTGATGTGGTCACTGCGGGTAATCCTACATACAATGTCCATTAACGTAATCTTGTCTTATGTTGTCCCAATTACAACCCTAATACTAATAGCTCGGGGTGATTTTCAATGAACAAAAGTAGTTCTTATTGCTGAAAAGGTTGGAGACCCCTGTTCTACAGATTGTCCAACAGGGCTACATCTTGCCTTTCCTTTTTGAACTGCCACCTACAGTGGATTGCCTGTCGGAGGATCTCCTGATCATCTTATGCCAGGAAGTGCAAGCTCATCTGGCCAAAGGAACCATAAAGAGAGTTCCAGCATTAGAAGTAGGGATTGGCTGCTACTCCAGTTACTTCCTTATACTGAGGAAGGGTGTATGCTTCCATCCTATTCTAGACCTTCAACCTCTCAAAATGCTCATTTTGGCTCAGGTTCCCTCTACCCTGGATCCTGGAGACTGGCATCCAACCTGTAGGTTTTTTCTTCACAACCCTGTCTGCAGGCCCACATGTGCTACCAGTGGTCCAGGGTGAGTCACGAGCCCTTTCAGTTTGTTCTGCTCCCTTTAGACCTCACCAATGCCCCTTGAATTGTCATGAATTTAATGGCAGTGTTCACTGCACATTTGAGAATTTGAGCAGTACCACTCTCTCCCTATTTCGATCACTGGCTACTGAATCAATCAATCAATCAATCAAGGCATTTATATAGCACGCTACTCACCCAGAGGGTCTCAAGGTGCTTGGGGGGGTTTGCTACTGCTCGAACAGCCAGCCAGGTCTTGAGCTGCTTCCAGAAGGAGAGGTGGTCCTGGGTGAGGCGAAGGTGGGTGGGGAGGGAGTACCATGTCCTGGCGGCCAGGTAGGAGAAGGACCTTCCTCCTGTGTTGGCTCTTCAGGTGCGGGGGACGGTGGCGAGGGCGTGGCTGGTCGATCGAAGCTGGCGGGTCGGAGTGTAGAAGTTGAGTCGGTTGTTGAGCTAACCTGGGCCTTAGTTGTGCAGGGCTTTGTGTGCGTGGGTGAGGAGTCGGAACGTGATTCTCTTGTTGATCGGGAGCCAGTGCAGGTCTCTCAGGTGTTCGGAGATGTGGCTGTGTTGGGGGATGTCCAGGATGAGTCTTGCTGAGGCGTTCTGGATCCGCTAAAGTCTCTTCTGGAGTTTGGCAGTGGTTCCGGCGTAGAGGGAGTTGCCGTAGTCCAGTCGGCTGGTGACGAGGGCCTGGGTGACCGTCTTCCTAGTCTCGGTGGGGATCCACCGGTAGATCTTTCGTAGCATGCGCAGGGTGTTGAAGCATGACGAGGAGACGGCGTTGACTTGTCTGGTCATGGAGAGGGAGGAGTCCAGGATGAAGCCCAGGTTTCGTGCGTGGTCCGTTGGTTTGGGTGCGCTGCCCAGGGCAGGGGGCCACCAAGAGTCGTCCCAGGCGGAGGGCGAAGATCCCAGGATAAGGACTTCCGTCTTGTCTGAGTTCAGAGTCTGTGGTGAGCCTGAAGGCAGGCTCACTACAGACCGTAGCAGACCAGCTCCCAAGAACAGAAGACTTCTAATATCGTTTAGGTTATCAGTCAACCTGCCGAAATCCCACACGACTCCTTTGCAAAGAATCCCTTTTATCAGAGCCATAATAAATACCTTGCGCTTTCAAGATTTTCCTCCAGACCAGTGAACATTTGGGCTGTGATCCTGACATTTCAACCTCTGTCCTAGGGCTCAGTTAGAATGGCTCTGAGGTCTCTGGGCCTAATAGCACTCGCATCCTACTCACAGGCGACCGTTGCAGTGGGACTTGAAGTCTCAATTGGTCCAACACCAAGGAAACTTATTGTTTTGTTTTTTTATTTCTTTATTGCATTTAATTAAATTACATCAAAATAGAATCTCAGTCCCTCTCAAAGTCCTCCCCCTATCCCCCATTCTGGATTTGCGTTAGACCTCCGCTTACACATACTCTTTGCATCTTCATGAATAGTGATATACACAGCCATTTAGCCAACAACCCGAAACAGGGCAGGCGGCGCTTCTCTACATCTGTCATCGCTGCATCAGTTAAAGACTCTCTGCTGGGTTCGCGACCACTACACCTAGGTAACTTCGGTGTCGTACCCCAGCCGCCCTCCTCCCCGCATCACCCCGTATCCAATGATTGTGTGGGCCCTTCAGTGCTTTCTTTGTTCGCTAAGTATGTGTGGTACAAGCCCCAGAAGATTTTCGGTCTGCTAGTGGGCGGTTGCAGCTCGCAGTAATTTTCAGATTGAGTACAGCAGTAGAGCATGTCATGCGCCCAGCGCTTTAGTGTAGGCAGCGGGCCTCTCAATTAGCAACAGGCCAGCACTCGGCGGGCCACTAGTAGGCCCATGTCTGCCAGTCGCCTAACCGCCCTCTGTAGTTTTTTAGTGTATCCCAACAGAGCTACCAGGGCATCGGGCGTGATCTCGACCTCAGTCAGCGCGCTAATATCAGCAAAACCTTTTCCCAGAAATCCCAAATTCCGGGGCACTGCCAAGCGATATGTAAAAAGTCAGCGTCTGGGGCGTTGCATCTCTCGCAGCTGGCAGAGTCCCGCAGACCATATCTGCAGAGTCGAGCGGGGGTGTAGTACACTCGGTTCACGAATTTGAAGTGGACCAGCCGGTGACGGCCATTGAGCGACACTTTCTTAGTAATAGTGCAGCAGTATCGCCATGTGTCGTCGTCTAGAACAGTGTCTAAGTCAGTCTGCCACGATAAGCGGGCCTTAGTATATGGGTATCGAGTGCTCGTCTGTGTAAGCTTGTATATACTGGACAGCAGCTTCTTGGGCGATGTGGTTTTGATTACATGTGTAAGCTCAGGGACCTCCGGTGGTTCCGCCATGTCCCCGCCTAGTAAGTCGCCCAGAGCACTGCACACTCTATGGTATTGAAATCGTGTCAGTAGTGGGGGCGCCTCGCTGGTCCCCTGTGCCTGCTCCCATGTCTTTACCACACCCTCAGCGAACAGATCCCCCGCTGCGTGTATGTTAAGCTTGTGCAAGGCATCAACTACTCCTTTTTCTAGAAGCGGGGGCAGCCATCTCGCCGAGTCGACCGGCATCACAGGTGAATACAGCAATGCTCCATTTTGCATCTGTAAGAGGCTGTGCCATGCGTGGTTAGTGGCAGTCAGAGTCTAGTACACCCGTTCTGCGGTCCAGCGGCCGAAAACTTGTATGCTGGAGCATGTCCGGTTGTGCAAAGATAGTCTCCATGCGTACATGGGGTATGTTTCAGTCCCCATGTAGCCACGTGTGGAGATGGGACGCCTGGGCTACTCTATAGTATGCCTCCAGGTCCGGGGCTCCAAGCCCGCCCATCGAGTATGGCATAGTGAGCGTCGTCCATCTGACACGGGGTTGCCCGCCCGCCCAAGCAAGCTTTGTCATCTGCTGCTGCAGTTGTGCAAAAAACGATTTGGGGAGGACCATTGGTAGGGTCATGAACAAAAACAAAAATCTAGGAAGCACAACCATTTTCATAATTGATATGCGTCCCATTAAGGACAGTGGGAGTTTGCTCCAGTTGATCACGTCGTCTTCTAGTTTGCTGACTGCCGTGCCATAGTTGGCTCTGAAGAGGATTTCCGCTATCTAGGGATAGCTGTATCCCTAGATATCGGGCCGTATCTGTGGTCCATTGGAGGGGGTATTCCATCAGCATAGGCTGCGTGATGGGCGTGAGTGGGAAAGCGAGCGACTTGGTCCAATTGACCCTCAAGCCTGAGAGCGCTCCAAAAGGTACCACCTCCCTGAGCACTGATGATAAGTTGTTATCAGGATCGCGAATATACAGCAGGGTGTCATCAGCGTACATCGACACTATGATTCTGTAGCCCTGGAATCCTATTCCCTCGTTACTGTGGTATTCTCGTAGGGCGTATGCCAGCGGTTCCACCACCAGGGCATATAGGAGGGGCGTGAGGGGGCATCCCTGCCTAGTTCCTCTGCTAATGGGGAAGGAGTCCGTGACTAGGTCTCACATGCGGAGCCGTGCCCTCGGCGCGTGGTATACCGCCCCCAACATTTGCAGGAATGGCTGCCCCAGACCCATATGTTGCAGTACTGCGAGCATGAAGGGCCACTCCACGGAGTCAAAGGCTTTCTCCGTATCCAGGAATACAGCCAGTGCCTTCCTGTCTGGTCTAACATGTTGGATCACTCCCAGGACAGTGCTTATATTGTTGACTAGGTTCCTGCCAGGGACAAACCTTGACTGGTCCGGGGCCACTAGACTACTAGCAAGTAGGGCCAACCGATTGGCCAGGACCTTAGCAAATATTTTGGTATCGACATTTAGTAATGACAGGGGTCTATACGAGCCGGTTGCGGTCAGCGGATATCGCATATCAGAACCCCAAATACAGCTACGACGAACATATTTCAGAGAGTGCCATCGCTATATACAACCATCAACAGTTTCAAGTTGTGACTATACAGGATGTTTCAGACCAAACTTCCAAAGAAATAACGAAGGGTCCCACATCTCCCCGATGTAGTGGGTTTACTAACAGACTGAATACCGGCACGTCTAAAAAGAGCTCTAGCGAGGAATACAAATTGTGTCTATCTAGTCCTCATCAATTAAGGTTAAAATTATCCCTTTACAGCCACTTTTGAGGACATCGCCGACAATGTAAATAGTTTGTTTTAAAAGTCGGAATCATCGCTCAGCTATCCACAGCGATAATTAGCTAATCGGTAATTTTTCGATCTTAATTTAATACACCAGTACTAGCAGGTTCCATACTAGGCAGACCCACTCTTAGAAAACTAGCACTTATACGGAAACATCTATTTCTTACAGACAAAAAAAAAATCTCTACCGTACTGTTCTCCGATGAAGAATTTTCAGAATATCCTCTAAAACATAGTTTGATGGCCAACCATTATTGTCATTTATTTTCTGTCCTGTTGCAAATGACGGACTCCTGAAGAAGGCAATAGCCGAAACGCGGGTAGAGTTCCCACCCACCGCTTTGCTAACTCCACTAGCCCACTTTTACACCTAAGTCATTTGGATTTTTCTTTCTCTTTTACTTGTCTCTGTATTTTTTGTATTATAACTGTATGTTGTTCAATTATTGTATTGGCTACATGTATTTTTAAACTGGAAATACAAAAAAGATAAATAAATTAAAAACAGTATCCTGTTACATAAATCATGTTTGGTTTCTATTAATAATGTCTACATGTCACAATATTTAAGATAATTTGTAGTTTGAACCCCCTAGGTTTCGGCTTGAGATTTATTGTATTTCACTACTGCTTCTTTCTTAAAAATAATTTCCTGTTAGTCCCTACTGGTAGTGAATATATTATGAGTAGGGGTCCCCGTATTTCTCAAAAGGGGTCTATACGAGCTACACTCTTCATGCGGCTTTCCCGGCTTCAATATGGTTACCAAGAGTGCCTCCCTCATAGATTGTGGCATACTTCCTTCTACACATATGTCGTCGAAAAGGGTAGATAAGTGTGGGAGCATCTGGTCCTTAAAAGTTTTGTAAAAGCCCACCGTGAGTCTGTCAACTCCCGGAGCGCTGCTTCAGCGCATGCTGGCTAGTGTTCAAGAATGTCATCCTTTTCTATAGGATACATAAGGAACTGCCTATCAGAGTTGGGCAATGTAGGGATTTCTATGTGCCCCAGATAGTCATTGATTTCCTTTTCCATGTCACTGCTTTTAGATGAGTACAGGTCAGAGTAGTATCCTTTTAAAGACCTCAGCTATTTCTATATCATCTGTAGTCGGTTCTCCCGGGGGAATTTATTCACCGCTGTGACTGGTTGGCGCCGCCTTGCTCCCTTCATGAGGTTGGCCAGCACCGTGCTTGGTCGCTCTCCCTCACCAATTATCCTAGCTGTGGAGTATTTGCTCATATGTCTGACCTCTCTATCCGCTTCATCATGATACTCCGCTAGCAGGGTCTTAATCTCTGCACTCACAGCTTCATCTGCTAAACCACTCTGTCTGCGCTCCAGTCCCTCTAGTTGTTCCTCAAGGTCTGCCAACGTCCACTGAATAGTCTTGAGAATGCCAGAGTGCTTGGATATCGCAAATCCTCGGATATAGACCTTGAAGGCCTCCCAAACCACCTGGAAGCTCTCAACTGAGCCTATGTTTTGCTCGAAGAACGTATCTATGGCCTCGGCCAACTCTCCCTTAAAGACTGGGTCCAGTAGAGAGTTAGGTGGGAATGTAAATGGCGGTATGGATTTACCTGGAATGCGTAATTCCAGCAGGACCGGTGAGTGATCAGATAATGTTCTGGGCAGAACCCTGCCGTCCCTAACACGGTCCAAGTTGGAGGTGGAGGCGAGCCAGCAGTCTATTCTAGTGTGGACGTTGTGATATGCGGAGTAGTGCGTGTATCCACCCTGGCGTGGATTTTGCGTCCGCCATACATCCCCCCAAGCCCAGGCAAGTCATTGCACTCTGCAGCTCCAGAGCAGCAGCTGCAGGTCTGCGTGGGGGACCAGTTAATCTGTCCAGGGTCGGATTCATAGTGAGGTTGATGTCTCCCCCCCATAACAAGAAGTTCCCTTGGTCGAATCGCTTGGCCTTGGCAGCTAGTGTCTTGTAGAATTCAGGCGAATCAAAGTTGGGGCCATAGGCATTGACGACTGTAAAATTTACGGCAGGGCCGTAACATCTAGATATAGCGAATCTACCATCAGGATCTATGTCCAGTGTTTGTATCTGCAATTTGGACTTCGGATTTACCCATTTTAAAACCCCTCTAGAGCTAGAGGTAAACCCTGCTGCTGAGATGTTACCCTCCAGTCCTCTGCATCTAAGCATGTGGCTGTGTACAGGGAGGTCTGTCTCCTGAAGCAGGGCCACATATATGTGTTGGCGCTGTAAATTGTTCTTTAAAACAGTTCTCTATTCTTTGCAGGGGCCTCCTCTTTTTGGACTATAATATAATTTTATTTCTTACGCTGTTTGGTACTTTATTCGTTCATAAAGTGATGTTATACACTGTCCATAATATCAGGGGGAATTGCTTAATATGGTGCCAAAACCAACTGACGGTGATGGCTTTTTGGTTAATGATTTTTATTACGTTTTCAGAAAAAGAACATATAATAATTAAATGAACACATTATGAATAAAGTACAATGATTAATTTAAAGAAAAAAATAGCAAATAATTCAAAATAGGAGAAGATAAAAAAGAGGTAAGAAAACAGACAGAGCAAAAAGAGAGAAAAGGAAAGGAGATATGAAGGAGAGGAAGAAAAGAAAAAGGAAAGAGAGTTAGGACATTGGGAAAGAGTGAGAAATAAGATGCAGGTGCATAACATGAAAGATAAGAAGTGAAGGGTAGCCAAAGTAGGTCAGATTTGATTTACTGATGAAGAGTAAGAGTAGAAACAGTAGCAATTCTGTGTTCATCACAAATAAAATTCCACCAGGTTAATAACGATAAGTTAGAATTATCTTTCCAACAGGACAAAATCACTTTAAATACTATAGCAATAAATAAAAAAATCAAACAACAGAGTAATACGATTGGAAAGCTGAGGAGGAACCTAGAAAAACATTTTGTATTTTTAATGGAATATTACATTGAAATATTATCATGCATTTAGACCAAATATATTGGCAAAACGTTAATACATTCGAACAATCATAAAGTTGATAAACTAAAGTCCCTGTAGATTCTGAACAGGACTAACAGAGGGACGAGGAGGTAGGGGAAAACGTGGATATTTGAACAGGGGCGATAACAGTTCTACTATAAATGAAATAAAGGGATTGAGTAATACATGCAGCAACAGAAGTTTTAAATATCTTGAGCCATAATTTATCCCAAGAAGGAATGGGGAGTGACATAGATAAGTCTGTTTCCCAAAGTAATTCAACATGAGATTTAACAGCTTATAAATAAAAGCTGCCTGAGGCCTATGATCTTGGGAAACATTACATAACTGTGAGGGTGACGTAATGGAGAGGCTAAAGGGAAAATGTGGGAAGATAAGTAAAATTGGAAAGCTGTTGATAGTAAAAGGTATTCATTAAAAAATGAATCCGGTAAAATATATTGTGACTTCAATTCCTGGAAGGGAATAACAGAATTCTGTTTGATAAATTGATGAATGCAAATAATTCCCTTTTCCTTCCAGTGTTTGTAATAAAATGATTTACGTTTATATTTGATAAATTTGTTATACCAAATAGTTGAGGATAAAAAACATTGATAGGAATCTAGCCCATCAGAAAAAATATTATATAGTAATTGTCGGGAGTATTTTAAGATAGGAGTATCTGATATGAAGGAACAATTATATATTATATCACGGAAAGAAAAATCTTTAAATAAGGAGCGTTCAAAAACAATCCACCAGGGGATAGGGATATCGGCAAAATCATGAGTTAAAGCAAAAAATTGACGAATAAAAAATGGGAAGTGGTAAGATTTAAAATCCGGAAAGCGTACAACCCCTTCCGTCTTGGGACGTTTGAGTTTCGTAAGAGCAATGCAGGCATGTTTATTATTCCATAAAAAAATGTGTACAAATAGAGTTAATCTGTGAAAAATAGGAAGTTGGAATTAGAAAAGGTAACATAGATAATGTATAAAGGACATGGGGCACAATCATCATTTTAATGGTATCTAATCTACCCCACCATGATAAGAAAAAGGGGGACCAAGAAAGAAGGAGTGCTTGTATTTTAGTTATTAGAACATTGCACATATAACACCAGATACCAAGGTATTTCATTTTTGTGGGACACCAGGTAAAATTTGTATTGTTGAACATATATTGATAGCATAGAGAGTTTAAGGGTAAAACTTCTGTCTTAGAAAAGGTCAGCTTGTATCCGGAGATACTAGAATATAGCCGAACTTCATCCAGGAAAGGAGGTAGGGAGGTGTTAGGATCAGACGCATATACCAGGATGTCATCAGCATATGCGGATAATTTGGATTCAATAGAATTATGTGAAAAACCAGAAATACAAGGGTTAATTTGAATACGTTTAAGTAAAAGTTCAAGACATAATATAACAAGGGCGATAAAGGACAACCATGGCGAGTGCCTCTGTATAACGGAAACGATTTTGAAAAATGGTTATTAACAAAAATACTAGCACGAGGAAAAGAATATACCAATTTAACATAAGAAATAAAATTTGGACCACAACCAAACTATTTGAGTGTATTAAACATGAAATGCCAGTTTATGCGATCAAAAGCCTTTTCTGCATCTAAACACAAAGCTGCAAGTGTTGATTTGTACTTTTTACCCTAGTAAATAACATTAGAGAACATGCGAGCATTGTCCAAAGCCAATCTGCCCTTAAGAAAACAAACTTGATCAGTTTAAACCAAAAGAGGGATGATACTTTCAAGGCGAGTGGCAAGAATTTTAGCAAATATCTTACAATCATAATTAATAAATGAAATGGGGCGATAGTTTTTGCAGAGGAAATGATCCATGTCAGGTTTGGGAATACGTACAATCAAGGCCTCCATAAATGAGCCAGATGCTTTGGAGTCAACAAGGAATGAGTTAAAAAGGACCAAGAGTTTGGTCGCAAAAATGGAGGCAAAAGTAGCAAACAATTCAACAGAAAGACCATCAGGACCTGGAGCTTTCGATTTTTTAAGGATTTGATAGCTTCCGTTATCTCTTGAAGAGTAATCTCATTTTCTAGGAATTCAAATTTATCAAGAAGCAAAGGAGGACTAGGGAGGCCCGAAAAAAAGTATGTAAATTTTGAGGAGAGGTATTCGTATCATCGGAATATAGTGACTGATAATAATCATGAAATATAGAGACAATATCTTCATTAGAGGAAGCCAAATTATTAATAAATTCATTGAGGATAGGACCTATATTTTTATGTTCAGATTTAATTTTTAAATGGCCAACATCTTACCAGCTTTATTCTGACCACCGTGGTATTTGGACTTAATTTTAAGAAGAACATTACAAGCATCAGTTGTGGCAAGTTTATGAAGAGCAGATTTGGCTATAATCAGTTCATGAAGAACCGAGGGAGACTTAGAGGTAAAGTAATTCTGTTCCAATTGTTTAAGTTGCTGTAGTAAAATGGCATATTTGGCTTTAGCAATTTTCTTGATTTTTGCTGAATATGAAATAGCAAAAGCACGGAATGAAGCCTTAAAGGCATCCCAGTTATTAGTAATGGAAGTGTCCAATGGATTGTTAATAGTAAAAAAAATCATTAATAAAGGTAGTGGCTTCAGTAACAAGTATTATCTGATGATAAAAAATATTACGTTTCCAACGACCACATTTTGGAGAACTCGGGAAGAGGTCTAGGGTAGAGAAAACGGGAGCATGATCAGAAATAAAAATAGATCCGATCTCATAGGAGTGAATGGATGGGAGTAGTTTTTTACTAACTAAAACATAATCAAT